>NC_139549.1:3433467-4033467 GCF_965153285.1 Podarcis tiliguerta
GTACACTGGCATTAGTTCGCCTGTCTTCCCAAGCGATGTGCAAAATTTTTCGGAGACAACATGTAAACCATAAGCGAGGCAGCGGTGGTGTAGTGGTTAGAGTGTCAGATGTGGAGCTGAGTTCAAATCCCTGTTCGGCCACACGAAGCTCCCCGCGGGTGACTTCTCAGCCTAACCTGCCTCTCAGGATTGTTGTGGGGATCGAACGAGGAGGGGAGGGAACCTCAGGGGAGGGGAAGAAGATGGGATCTAAATGCAACTGATAAATAAACCGCCCTTCCTTTTTGTCCTTCCCCTGGCAGGCGTTACTGCGACAACCTTTGCAGCCGCTCTCTGAGCGCGGCCAACTTCGGCAAGATCATCCGGGAAATCTTCCCAAACATCAAAGCCAGGAGGCTGGGGGGTCGCGGGCAGTCAAAATATCCTTTTTGTGTGTGTAAAAAGCCGCCAGGCGGTGTGGGCGGCAGTGAGGTGAGTGAAAGGCTGTGGCGGACTGTCTCACACTCCCCAAGCTCATGCAAGCACAACCTTTCTGTGCTCAGGAGATGGCCCAGCTGTATATCCCACCTTCACAAAACTCTTACAGCGAACGTGATCTGTGCGATTCGGTGCTTCTGCGCAAAGCGCGATTCAGCGCTCATGCCCAAGCGCCCAAACCCGGAAGTAACCCGTTCCGGTACTTCTGGGTTCGGCGTGGTGCGCAACCCGAAACCGCACAACCCGAAGCGTCTGTAACTCGAGGTATGACTGTACCTCCAAACGAGAAACAGGCGCAGTGCAGATTCTTCCCGCGAAGGGGTACCCCACAACACCTTTGAGCCTCCCCAGCTATGAAATAAATGGATGTGGCAATGGAAATGGAGCCTTTCGAGTTTCCTCCTTAACTCTGCCCCCACGTATTGCTACAGCGGGATACGGAGGAAGACTGTGGTGAACATGCCCCCGCTCCCCAGCCTGGATCTGAAAGAGACGGAGTCGGTAAGGCCCTGGTTCTTGGCTCATTATTCTCTTGTGTGTGTCTCCGTGTTTTGAAAAGCGTTAAGAAAGTGAGCCAAAAAGACTCGCCTAGTCCAAGGCCCTGTTCCTTTTTAAAAGAAAATCTTTATTAATTTTCACATAGACAAATATACAGTGGTGCCCCGCAAGACGAATGCCTCGCAAGACGGAAAACCCGCTAGACGATAGGGTTTTCCGTTTTTTGATTCGCTTCGCAGGACGAATTTCCCTATGGGCTTGCTTCGCAAGACGAAAATGTCTTGCGAGTCTTGAGATTTTTTTTCACTCCCCACCCCCTTTTTCTAAGCCGCTAAACCACTAATAGCCTTTTAGCAGCTAATCCGCTAATCCCTTAAGCCTTTAATAGCCGCTAATAGATGCTAAACCACTAATAGTGCTAAGCCGCTAATAGGGTTGCTTCGCAAGACGAAAAAACCGCTAGACGAAGAGACTCGCAGAACGAATTAATTTCGTCTTGCGAGGCACCACTGTATGTGGGGAAACGGTGCCTGGCACTCCTCACTCCTCCTGTTCTTCCTTCCTCTCCTGCAGCCGGAGCGGCCAGAGGTGTTCCAGTCCTACAGCGACGAGGTGATGGAAGCGGCCTGCGCCTTGACCTGTGACTGGGCCGAGAAGATCCTGAAGCGCTCGTTCAACAACATCGTGGAGGTGGCCCAGTTTCTCATCCAGCAGCACATCATCAGCTCCCGTTCGCCCCACGTCGACCTCATCATGGCCATGGTGGTCTCAGGTGGGAGACCCCTCCTCACACTCGCCTCCGCTCATTGCGCCTCCATCGCGCTGCCCGACGGGCTCTTCATAGAGTCCACCACCTCTCCTGGGACTCTGTCCCATTGTCAAACAGCTCTTACTGTCAGAAAGTTCTTCCTGAAGTTTAGTCGGAAGCTCCTTCCTTGCCACTTGAAGCCACGGGTTCGAGTCCTGCCCTCAGGAGCAGGAGAAAACAGAATCAGAATCACAGAATCACAGAATCACAGAATCATAGAGTTGGAAGAGACCACAAGGGCCATCGAGTCCAACCCCCTGCCAAGCAGGAAACACCATCAGAGCACTCCTGACATATGGTTGTCAAGCCTCTGCTTAAAGACGTCCAAAGAAGGAGACTCCACCACACTCCTTGGCAGCAAATTCCACTGTCAAACAGCTCTTACTGTCAGGAAGTTCTTCCTAATGTTTAGGTGGAATCTTCTTTCTTGTAGTTTGGATCCATTGCTCCGTGTCCGCTTCGCTGGAGCAGCAGAAAACAACCTTTCTCCCTCCTCTATGTGACATCCTTTTATATATTTGAACATGGCTATCATATCACCCCTTAACCTCCTCTGCTCCAGGCTAAACATGCCCAGCTCCCTTAGCCATTCCTCATAAGGCATCGTTTCCAGGCCTTTGACCATTTTGGTTGCCCTCCTCTGGACACGTTCCAGTTTGTCAGTGTCCTTCTTGAACTGTGGTGCCCAGAACTGGACACAGTACTCCAGGTGAGGTCTGACCAGAGCAGAATACAGTGGCACTATTACTTCCCTTGATCTAGATGCTATACTCCTATTGATGCAGCCCAGAATTGCATTGGCTTTTTTAGCTGCCGCGTCACACTGTTGGCTCATGTCAAGTTTGTGGTCAACCAAGACTCCTAGATCCTTTTCACATGTACTGCTCTCAAGCCAGGTGTCACCCATCTTGTATTTGTGCCTCTCATTTTTTTTGGCCAAGTGCAATACTTTACATTTCTCCCTGTTAAAGTTCATCTTGTTTGTTTTGGCCCAATTCTCTAATCTGTCAAGGTCGTTTTGAAGTGTGATCCTGTCCTCTGGGGTGTTAGCCACCCCTCCCAGTTTGGTGTCATCTGCAAATTTGATCAGGATGCCCTTGAGTCCATCATCCAAGTCGTTGATAAAGATGTTGAATAAGACCGGGCCCAAGACAGAACCCTGTGGCACCCCACTAGTCACTCTTCTCCAGGATGAAGAGGAACCATTGATGAGCACCCTTTGGGTCCGGTCAGTCAGCCAGTTACAAATCCACTGAGTGGTAGCATAGTCAAGACCGCATTTTACCAGCTTCTTTACAAGAATATCATGGGGCACCTTGTCAAATGCCTTGCTGAAATCAAGGTAGGCTACATCCACTGCGTTCCCTTCATCTACCAGGCTTGTAATTCTGTCAAAAAACGAGATCAGGTTAGTCTGACATGACTTATTTTTCAGAAATCCATGCTGACTATTGGTGATCACAGCATTCCTTTCTAGGTGCTCACAGATTGTTTGCTTAATGATCTGCTCCAGAATCTTCAGTCCTTGAAATACCGTAGATTCCGGAGTATTGGGCGACTGGGCGTATAAGACGGCCCACAACTTTTGCCGTTCCATTTTAGAGTTAGAGAGTTTGACCACCGCCGGGGCAGAGCGCGCACCCCTCCTCTGCCGTCACAGCAGCAGCAGCAGCCCGAGGCATTTGGTGGGCGGGCGGGCGCCATGCTCAGAAGGACTTTCCGCGTCCCCTTCTGTGGGGAGGGAGGAGGAGCGATGCCAGCAGGGGCGCCTCTTCTCACTGATTCCCCCCCTCCTTCCCAATGCGTATTCCCGGCGTATAAGACGACCCCCCGACTTTTGGGGTGATTTCCCAGGGGTAAAAAGTTGTCTTGTACGCCGGAACATACGGCATTTGGAGATGGCTTTCTTGTTGATAGAATTTAATTTGTAAATTGCCGCAGGCTTCTAAGCGGCCTGCGAGTGTGGATGAGAGTGATGCCCACGTTGGAATACAAAATATAAACCTCTTGACTTACGAGGTAAAACAGGTGGGCAACTTCTGGATCGTGGGCCACTCTTGGGGGTCCAATTTGGCCCCCGCGAAAGCCTCTGTCAGTCTGTAGACGACACTGAGCTAGATCGGTGACGCAGTCGAGAGCAGCTCCTGAGTTAAACCAGTCAAAACCATGAGGAGTAGAATCTTGCTTTATGTTTACAGCCAGCTCAGGGGTAGAATGTTTGCTTTGCACACAGAAGGTCCCTGGTTCAATCCTCTATTGGCGTCTTCAGGTAGGGCTGGGGGTGGCCCCTGCCTGAAACCCTGGAGAACCCCTGCTGTCAGCCAGTTTAGATAATACTAAGCTCAATAGGTAGGACGCGGGTGGCGCTGTGGGTTAAACCACTGAGCCTGGGACTTGCCAATCAGAAGGTCGGCGGGTTGAATCCCTGTGACGGGGTGAGCTCCCGTTGCTCGGTCCCTGCTCCTGCCAACCTAGCAGTTCGAAAGCACGTCAAAGTGCAAGTAGATAAATAGGTAATGCTCCGGCGGGAAGGTAAAAGGCGTTTCTGTGCGCTGCTCTTGTTCGCCAGAAGCGGCTTAGTCATGCTGGCCACATGACCAGGAAGCTGTATGCCAGCTCCCTTGGCCTATAGAGCGAGATGAACGCCACAACCCAGAGTTGGCCAAGACTGGACCTAATGGTCAGGGGTCCCTTTACCTTTATCTTTAAGCTTGATAGACCAATGGGTTGGTACTGCATAAGACAGCTGTGTTCCTATCCCCCAGTGATTTCCCCACTTTTTTTACTTTTTTTGTAACGGAGCTTTGTTCAGAGAAAGTTCTCTTAATCTAAATCTTTTCTGGTTGCAGAAATTACCGAGAACCACCGTGACAAACGGCCGCCCCAAACCATGAAGAAAAATGAGCCTGAAGGCCTGGAGAGTTCAGACAATAAACAGACCCAGGTAGTAGTATTAGCAGTAATAACAACAACAACAACAACAACAATTAATTAGTTATATCCCACCCATCTGACAGCTTTGCCCCAGCTACTCTGGGCAGCTTCCTGCATAAAAGCTTCCCAGTACAGGGCTGCCTTTAGATGTCTCTGGAAAGTCTGTGGTGGTTTATTCCCTTGACATTTGGTGAGAGGTTGTTCCACAGGGCGGTGCCACCACCGAGAAGGCCCTCTGCCTGGTTCCCTATAATTTGGCTTCTCGCAGCGAGGGAACCACCAGAAGGCCCTCAGAGCTGGACCACAGTGTCCGGGCAGAACGATGGAGGTGGAGATGCTCCTTCAGGTATACTGGACCAAGGCTGTTTAGGGCTTTCAACATCAGCATCAACACTTTGAATTGTGCTCGGAAACGTACTGGGAGCCAATGTAGGTCTTTCAAGACCAGTGTTATATGGTCTCAGCAGCGGCTCCCGGTCACCCATCTGGCTGCCGCATTCTGGATTACTTGTCGTTTCCGGGTCACCTTCAAAGGTAGCCCCAGGTAGAGCGCATTGCAGTAGCCCAAGCGGGAGATAACCAGAGCATGCACCACTCTGGCGAGACAGTCCACGGGCAGGGAGGGTCTCATCCTGCATACCAGATGGAGCTGGTAGACAGCGGCCCTGGACGCAGAATTGAGCTTCTATAAGCACCTCAGAAGGGCCTTTTAGTTGGACCAGCCCGGCATCATGTTCCCACCGTGCCCAAAAGTGGCCCCTAAGGTGTTATCTGGTGCGATCTGCCTCTGTTCCGGGAAATGCACCACACCACACTGGAAGAAGTCTAAAGACACAGGTGTGGTGGCAGGTGCGGCACAGAGATTCAAAAATCGAAATTCAGCTTCGTGAGGGGGAACCACACCCCCAATTTGGGCAGGATTCTCGATTTCTGCAGCCCCATCTGTAGTAGACCCATTTTATCTCTGGCCTTGTGGCTTATCCCTGGGTTTGGGCCTGTGGCTCGGCCAAAGGGCAGCTGAACCCAACGCTTCTCTTGTCCTCTCCTCAGGCCAAAGCGGAAAACGCCGCCAAGCCCTCGGCCGCAGCTCCGCGGAGTGAGGCCAAGAAGCCGCCGGACGCCCCGGCGAAGCCCGCCAGCAGCCCGCAGATCAACGCCTTGGTGGCTCGGCTGCCGCTGCTGCTGCCCCGCGTCCAGGTCCAGCCCGGGGACCGGCTGGTGGTGTCTCCGGGGGTGGCGGCCATGCACCCGGCCCCCGCCGTCTTGGCGCCCAAGCTGACTGCCTCGGGAGGGACGGTCAAGATGGCCCTCTCCATGGGGCCGGGGCCGTCCACTCTGTTGGCCCCTGCCGTGAACGGGCCGGCTGGCGTGGTCAGCCCTCCGAGCGCTGTGCCGGTCATCAACATGATGCCCGTCATCAACATGGCGGTGCCGCCAGTGGCCGAAATCCCGCTGAAGCACAAAAGCGCCCCTGCCGGCGGAGGGGTGAACGGCTGCGAGGCCCAGCGGAGCCCCCAGGACCCGCAGAGAGCCAAGCCCCCTGCCAAGCGGCCGGCGGAAGCACCCGGGGAGGCGACGGCAAAGAGGAAGCGGGGTCGGCCGCGCAAGAAGGCAGACCCCCCTTCGCCCGAGAAGAGAACCATCAAGGAGGGAGCGCCCGGCGCTGAAGAGGACTCGGATATCATTGTCGTGACTGTGGGTTACGGTGACCAGGCTGCCCGCCCGTCCTCCCGCTCCGCGTCTCGGGAGGAGAGCGCGGAAGTGGAGGTGGTCCATGTCGGGAAGCCCAAGAGCCCGTTCCCCCAGGAGACGGGCGAAGAGGGCCCTTCCCGGGTCGGCAGCCTCATTGTCAGCCCTGCCCCCAAAGCCGCTGTGCTGCCCACCCAGGTGAGCGTCATCAGGGGCCGGAGGTCCGCCATGCCCATTGTTGTGAAAGAGACAGGAAGTGACTGGAAGGAGACAGGAAGTGGCTCCAAAGAGACAGGAAGTGGCTCCAAAGAGACAGGAAGTGACTGGAAGGAGACAGGAAGCACCTCCAAAGAGACAGGAAGTGGCTCGAGGGAGCCCCCGCAGTTGGCTGAAGGCGCAGCAGCGCCGGGGATTAGTACCAGAATCACCATCGCGAGGGACTGGGAGGACCTGGAGAGCGAGAGCTCCTCAGAAGGTGAACTCCAACCCACCGATCTTTCCATGCGCAAAGTTGCCCCGCCGCCTGCCAAGGGTCGCTTGGAGGCCTGCGGCTTGCGGCCCTCGTCTGTAAACTTGCACAGGGTCAGTGCGGACCAGGGGAAGGCAGCAGAGACAGCGAGTCCGCTAGGGACATCGGCGCAGGCCCCCAGCCGATAACATCACCCCACCCCTGCTCTGGTGTGCGTCTCCCAATGCCAACGTCTCCCGCGCAAAGGCACCCTGGTTCTGCTTGCTTTTACTAATTTAATGCACGCATCTAGGCGGGGAAATACACGGCGATGTGAGCTTGCAAAAGCGACTTTCTGTCATGCCTCTTCCTTGGCCGCCTTGCAAGGCTGTGTGGCTGAGAAGTTGCCTGACCTGGGCTCTGGCGCCACCTACTGTTCAGCTCCCTGCTTCCTGGCCCACCAGCTGCCACCACACACCCAAACCTTTTTCTCAAAAGCCCAGGCAGCCTAACGCGCTCTGATAAGGGGAGTGAAAATGTCGGGAATGGAAAGGGTCTTGCGGAGGTCATTTAGGCAGGCCACATATGGGAATGGGGGCGTATTTACGGGACACCCCCCCCCCCCGACACCAATCTCTCCCCATCACTCTCCTTGGGACTTCCAAGGGGATGGGCAGGGAGAGGAGAATCTTCTCCCGTTTGGAATCTCTGCACAAATCTTTCTCGATCCAAAGGGGGCGAAATAGTGTTGCGTTCCGAGTGCGGATCCTGACCCTGAACCCCCCCCCCCAAAAAAAACCCTTCTACTCTGAACTTTAGAGACAATCACCTTGCAGCCAACATCCCAAAGAGTTTTGTTGTTCTCCCCTCTCCGTTTCCAGCTCAGGGGCTTGGGGACATTGGTGGGGCAAGGGGGCTGTCCCTCCAGATGTTGCTGGACTCCTAGCAGCCAGCAGGCCTAGTGGTCAGGGAGTCGTAGCCCGGCCACAGGCCAGTGGCGCCCTCATATCCCCTGGTCTCTCTCCCGGAGAGTCCACTGACCTGGGGGCAGTTTAAAAAAAGTTAATACCCGTATTTGCTCCTTTTTTTGTTACTCGTGTGAGTTGTTACTTGCCTCTTCCAAGTTCTCCTTTCCGGCCTCTTGTTTCCATTATAAATACTGAAGAAACCATATGCACATTAATTTTTTTTAATAAAAATAAAAATGGTTGTATATGTTTTGTTAAAAGCTGTTTCATTGCCTCCGCCGCTCCAGACCTTATAAATGGTGGGTTAGTTCTACTCTTGAGTAAGACCCGTTGAAATTATTGGATAGGCCTAACTTGAATCCCTTATTTTTTTTGTGGGTCCATGCTGAACAGAACACATTTGTTCAAAAATCCCGCGCCTCTTGCATACTAGGATTAAACAAGCTGTGGATTTTTAAATCGGGAAGGAGGTTGCTGTTTTTGTTGTCAGTATATTAAGTATTTTTGTCAGCATCCTCTGATCTTCGGATGAAAGGTGGTTTAAAAAAATAAATAATTTTTGGTGAAGACCTCAGCTGCTACTGGCAAGAAGCCTATTTAAAATGCTTTGAAAGCACCCCCCCCCCAAAAAAAGACTCCCAGGAGCTGTAGTTTACCCCTCACGGAGCTACGATTCCCAACTCCTTTAAGAAACTACACTTCCCAGAATTCCTGGGGTGAGTAGTGTGAGCTTAGTTCTTTGCTACTTATTATTTGGTGCAAGTTGCTTGGAGTTAAGATAAAGGTAAAGGGACCCCTGACCATTAGGTCCAGTCGTGGCCGACTCTGGGGTTGCGGCGCTCATCTGGCTTTATTGGCCGAGGGAGCCGGCGTACAGCCTCCGGGTCATGTGGCCAGCAGGACTAAGCCGCTTCTGGCGAACCAGAGCAGCACACAGAAACGCCGTTTACCTTCCCGCCGGAGTGGTACCTATTTATCTACTTGCACTTTGACGTGCTTTCAAACTGCTAGGTTGGCAGGAGCAGGGACCGAGCAACGGGAGCTCACCCCGTCGCGGGGATTCGAACCGCTGACCTTCTGATCGGCAAACCCAAGGCTCAGTGGTTTAACCCACAGCACCACCCGCGCCCCTTTGGAGTTAGTTTCATTAAAAAAGAGGACTAGTAAGTTTACTAAATAATAATTTAAACGTTTGATGCCCAAACAGCTTTAACCTGGGGAACCTTCGGCCATCTGGCTGTTGACTCAACTCCCATTGGCTGGCATACAGGCTGGTATTGCCCGCTCAGACTGGCAGCGACTCTCCCCGTTAAACTGCAGGCTGATCTTCTGTAACGCCAGAGTCCAACCGGTTTTGGCAATACTGTAGGGGCTGCCATATGTCTTTGATTATACCAGACATTACTGGGATTTCAAAGGCGGAATTGACATCTGGGGGGATTTCTGAAAGGCGGCACTGTGTCCTGCATCTGAGGCAAGTCGGAAAAATCAACAATTTTGAGGTTCCCCCCCCCAAAAAAAAGATTGGGGATTGGAGTCCATCAGCTTTTGGAGGGTCAAAGGGCCAGTCCATGGACTGGCTGCCCCACATCTGGCTCAGGAATGAGCCTGAGAACTCTAGATTGCTGCTGGCATTCTGCGTCAGCAATACTGAGCTAGATGACGGAGCATAAACCAGCTCAATTTAGGTGCGTCATTTGATCAGTCCTAAAAATGCTTGCCAACAAAGGTCCATATAGTTAAAGCTCTGGTTTTGCCAGTAGTGATGCATGGAAGTGAGAGCTGGACCATAAAAAAAGCTGATCGCAGAAGAATTTTGAATTCTGGTGCTGGAGGAGACTCTTGAGAGTCCCATGGACTGCAAGAAGATCAAACCTCTCCATTCTGAAGGAAACCAGCCCTGAGTGCTCACTGGAAGGACAGATCCTGAAGCTGAGGCTCCAAGACTTCGGCCACCTCAGGAGAAGAGAAGACTCTCCGGAAAAGGCCCTGATGTTGGGAAAGATGGAGGGCGCAAGGAGAAGGGGACGACAGAGGACAAGATGGTGGGACAGTGTTCTCGAAGCGACCAGCATGAGTTTGACCAAACTGCGGGAGGTAGTTCAAGACAGGAGGTCCTGGCGTGCTCTGGTCCAGGGGGTCACGAAGAAGCAGACACGACTAAACAACAACAATAATTTCTTTATTTATACCCCGGCCACTCTGGGTGGCTTCCAACAGAATATTAAAATACAACAGTCTATTAAACATTTAAACCTTCCCTAAACAGGGCTGCCTTCAGCTGTCTTCTAAAAGTCTGGTAGTTGGACTGGCTGCCTCCACATCTGGCTCAGGAATCAGCCTGGGAACCCTAGCGCTGGCATTGGGCGCCAGCAATACTGAGCTGGATGACGGAGCGTAAACCAGCTAGCTTCCCAGCATCCTCAATTTTGGTGCGTCATTTGATCAGTCCTAAAAATGCTTTGCTTCCCCCCCCCTTCAAACCACTAGGCGGCGCTACCCAACCATCTGAGCATTCTGGCTGGAAATGCCAGAGGTAAAGAACTCTCCCTGGCACAGGCAGATAGCTTGACAACGGCCAGAGAGACACAACACAGACCAGGTTTCATTTTTAAAAAACAGTAATTTTTATTACGTTTTCAATTTTTTGTAATCACAATATCCATACATAAATCAATAAGCTCATACATCGTTCTAACTGAGCATTGACCTCCCGCCCCTCTTCGTTACTTCCATACATATTTACTTTATTCTTAGCGTTTCTATAACCACTTTTTTACCTTCTCTCTTACTTTTTTTTATTAATTTTTATTAAGTACAAAATAGAAAAAATATACAAAGAAATAAAGAAAATACATGTAACCAAGGGAAGATTAGAAAACATTTCTTCGCTCTTGTTTTTATATTTCCCCTTATTAAATGTAAATCAGTTCATTACACAGTGGTACCTCGGGTTACAGACGCTTCAGGTTACAGACTCCTCTAACCCAGAAATATTACCTCGGGTTAAGAACTTTGCTTCAGGATGAGAACAGAAATCCTGCTCTGGCAGCACGGCGGCAGCAGGAGGCCCCATTAGCGAAAGTGGTGCTTCAGGTTAAGAACAGTTTCAGGTTAAGAATGGACCTCCGGAACGAATTAAGTACTTAACCCGAGGTACCACTGTATTGTCATTACAAAACATTTCAACCCAAAGCTACAAACATTTTCAGATGTTTACAATATTCTTTCATATATAATATAAATTTGCTCCAGTCTTTTTGAAACAGTTTGTCATGCACAGACCAGGTTTCAAACTGGCGATCAGTTTAGATGTCGTGGGGTGAGGAGAAGCAGGATTAAATCTCCGCTCAGCAATTATTTCCCACTGCGTTTCCTAGAATTGTAGAGTGGGTAGGGATCCCAAGGGTCATTCAGACCAACCCCCTGCAATGCAGGAATCTCTTGCCCAGTGTGGGACTCGAACTCTGCTTCTCATCTTGAACCGATTCTAGATTCTTCATTTGAGGATGATGGCGTCCTTTCGAGGCCTCAGCGTCTTCCCCACTCGCGAAGATTCAACAATGCCATAACAACCAGTTATACCTTTACTGAAGGCAGTAAAGGTAAAGGGAACCCTGACCATTAGGTCCAGTTGTCCAGTCATTACTTATCTCTTTGATATCTGACGGGAGGACGTTCCACAGGGCAGGTGTGAGATCTTGGAGAAGATGTTAAGAGGCCCCTGTTCCCCTCCCAGAGCTACAGTTCACAGAGTTCCCTGCGGAGAGCAATTCTGATTGTTAAACCACTCTGAGAATTGTACCTCTGCCACAGGGGCCTCTCAACATCTCTCAGCACTCTTAACAAAGTACAGCTCCCAAGATTCTTCAGGGGAACCATGACTGCCTAAAGCGGTATCACAGCACTTTGGGTAAAGGTAAAGGGACCCCTGACCGTTAGGTCCAGTCGTGGCCGACTCTGGGGTTGCGGCGCTCATCTCGCTTTATTGGCCGAGGGAGCCGGCGTACAACTTCTGGGTCATGTGGCCAGCAGGACTAAGCCACTTCTGGCAAACCAGAGCAGCGCACAGAAACGCCGTTTACCTTCCCGCCAGAGTGGTACCTATTTATCTACTTGTGCTTTGATGTGCTTTCGAACTGCTAGGTTGGCAGGAGCTGGGACCGAACAATGGGAGCTCACCCCGTTGCAGGGATTCGAACTGCTGACCTTCCAATCGGCAAGCCCTAGGCTCTGTGGTTTAGACCACAGCGCCACCAACATCCCTAGCTCGGTGGGTAAAGGTAAAGGGACCCCTGACCGTTAGGTCCAGTCGTGGCAGACTTTGGGGTTGTGACACTCATCTCGCTTTATTGGCCAAGGGAGCCAGCGTACAGCTTCCGGGTCATGTGGCCTAAGCCGCTTCTGGTGAACCAGAGCAGCGCACGGAAAGGCCATTTATCTTCCCGCCGGAGTGGTACCTATTTATCTACTTGCACTTGATGTGCTTTCGAACTGCTAGGTTGGCAGGAGCAGGGACCGAGCAATGGGAGCTCACCCTGTCGCGGGGATTCGAACTGCCGACCTTCTGATCGGCAAGTCCTAGGCTCAGTGGTTTAACCCACAGCGCCACCCACATCCCCTTTGAAGGCAGTTATGTGCATCCAAAGCATGGTGGGGATTTGCCCTTGTGAGTGCGCACAGAGGAATGCATTTTCCCGCAGACTAAACCCTCCAATATGGCCGGATTCGTGTTTGTTTGGCCGCTGGGTCTGTTTTGAACATTCTGTCCCCGCAGAGAGACATTCCAGAGGTCTGACTCAGCTCTGGCCTGGCGCAGCCGGTTCCAAGGTAAACAAGCCGCAGGGAAATCGGATTCCAGCTTGGCGTTTCTGTACCTGAATGCACCCGGTTCAGCGATAGGGAAAAGCATGTTCCAACGTGTGGGAATGGGGGACAGGGTACCGCTTCGCCGATAAAGATTTATATGTGTGTCCCTGCATTTTTCTTTCCGTTAAATGCTGAACTGCTATGTTTTTTAAATTTTTAATTTTTTTTACCAACAAGCAAAACACAAACAGTGAAACCCCCCCCAGGCGGCTGAGACATTGGGTATACATAATCAATAATAACATATTCAAATCAACCATATGTACAATTCTATATACCTTAACACTCCTCCCTCCACAAGGTTTATTTAACTTTTAAGATTTTAATTGCCCCAAATTCTTCAAACCTGCCCAGATAATTCAATATCTTCTCAAACCAATCCTCCTCCTTCTCACTGACCTTAAACTCTTTCATTTTATGTATCTTCACAGGTATTCTAAGATTATAATATTTTTCAATTTTCCCCTCCATTGGTTCACCCCTAGCTCTTCTGCATTTTCCCAATTACTCGCTATAACCTGTCTGGCTGCAGTTACCATCATTTTTACCCATTTACATTCCTCATTTGTTTCTAACTCAGTGGTACTCAGTAGCACTGATCTGCTGTTTTTAGAGAACTTTGCCCCCTGTTTATGCACAAATATTTCTGCCAGGGTGGCTTTGAGCATATGCAGAGTGCCCTGCAAACAAATAGCCGTCCTTTTGGGGGCAGGGGATGTACCTACCAATCAAATGCAGAGTGCAACTCCCCCATTTTTTGGGGGGGAAAAGCTTTTTGAAGCAATGTGCAACTGTTAGCGGAAGATTCGGACGGAAGGAGAAACTTCACGCAGCACACAGTTAAACTGTGGAACTCTCTGCCACAGGCCAGCAACTTGGTGGGTTTTAAAAGAGGGTTAGGCAAATTCGTGGCGCTCGGAGGTCAGCGTAAGAAAGGCCAAAGGCCCGTTCAGTCCCGCTTTCTTGAGTGGATATGTCAGTTCTAGCCTCTGATTTCCCCACCCTTACATTGTTTTCCGCAACAGTTTGTGATTTATTTATTTTTCAAAGCCTTCATGAAAATTCACCAGTATTTTAGTGCAAAATTCTCCTAATATTTTTCTGTGCAACCTTTGTCCAATTCCTGCAAAGCAGTTCCCCCTAATATAATAATGATTGTCGCCGTTTTTGTGTTGAATATATGCTATATGGTAAATGATGGACCTAATAGGTATCTCAAGCCATTTGCACGTGTTGCCCTGCAACCAGTCCCTGCAGAATGCAGGCACCCTGTATATAGAAAGGAGCAAAGCAGTGATATTTTAGGGAGCAGGCTAGCTGGTGGGGGCCATGACTTATATCATAGGAGCCTACACAACACAAAACACTCTTGCTGTATGTAGGTTTTATTTCATTTGTTTTTTATCTTATTTTTTGGAAATGTACATCCGTTTTTTTCCCCGTTAAATTTTTCTAGGGGCCCCCAAGAGGGTGGGGCCCTAAGCTAGAGCTTATTTAGCTTATACGTAAATCTGGCGCTGCTTGCAGCAGGAGAAGAAGCGGCAGGAAGGAGCAAGGCTGGTGCAAGAGGATCCACGGCAGGGTGGCTTCCTCTCTCTGCCGCCCACACGCTCTTTGCGGCTGATCGGGGCCTGATGGGGAGGGCGGGGGAAGCCCGCAGCAAAACAACCTGCAGCCAATGGCTCGCTCGATCCCAGCTTTTTGAAAAATGCAAAAAGAGAGACAGCAAGTCAAGGGTTTTGCATCCACCACATGGCTTGGTCCACGGTGCAAATAAACCTGTGGAAATGATACCCGTGTCCCTTTCTTTGGTGGGGAGCTAAATGCGGCCCCCATAACTCTCTGTCTGGCCCTTGGGACTCTCGCTGAGACCACACTCCTCTCCCCAAGCTTGAATTTTGTCCTTGAGCTCCACCTGGACGGAGGATAGATAAGGTCGCACCATGTGTGTAAAAATGAGCCTACCTGCACAAAGGTAGAAATTTGCATTCGTTGCTCCGCCCCCACTTTTGCCTCTGGCCCCGCCCACAGTGGTATGTGGCCCCTGGAAGTCTGCAAGGAAAGGAAGGCGGCCCTCGGCTGACAAAGGATCCTCAGCCCAGCAGTTACAGAAGAGTGCCCTTCCTGAGATGACTGGAGACAGCTGCTGCCAGTCAGTGTGGACAATATGGGGCTAGATGGACCAAGAGTCTCACCTGGAACAAGCAGCTTCCTCTGTTCTGGTGCACCTGCTTCTTCAAAGAGATAGGCAGGCATTGCCCTCACATCCCACTATAGTACCCAGCTTATTTTTGCAATCCATAAGGACTAGAACCTTAAGTGGCATTTCAAACCTGAGTTTTGCAAGACTGCAAACCCTGCAGTTTCACAGATGCCCCATGTGCACAGCCTTGCCTTGAATGGAGGGCAGGGGTGGCAATGGCTGTTCAGCTTCCGTCCCCAATGTTGCAGCAACAAATTTCAAATTTTTCCAACAAAAAAATTGAGCTGAGCCACCGCAGAAGCCTCTCCCGCCAGGCACTGATCTGGACAAACCTGGGTCCAAAAACTGTAATGGAAATAAACAGGGCAAGTTTACGGAACTTGACTTGCGGCTCTGCCAGGTACCACAGAGAAGAATAAATATTGTTACAATCCTAGCATTGTTGATTCACGTGGGGTGCAGTTCATGGGTCGCTATGCCAGGAATGCGGACCAGCCATCCTCCGGGGCTCAGCAGGAGGTGAGAGCCCGCTGGCCGGCCGCGCAGCACTTTGAAAGCACTCTTGTGCAAGCTGTAGAAGACAGGGCTTGCCCCAACTGTGCCCCCGTGCAAAGAATCCTACAAACTAGTTTGCAAAGGGGGCAGAGAGTTAGGAGATTCTCCTTACGCACTCAGGAGAGGTGTTTTTCCCCACAACCCTGACCAAACTGCAGGCCCCAGGACTCTTGGGATGGTTTTGCTGTTGTCGTTTAGTCGTTTAGTTGTTTCCGCCTCTTCGTTACCCCCTGGACCAGCGCACGCCAGGCCCTCCTGTCTTCCACTGCCTCCCGCAGTTTGGTCAGATTCATGTTTGTAGCTTCGAGAACATTGTCTAACCATCTCATCCTCTGTCGTCCCCTTCTCCTTGTGCCCTCCATCTTTCCCAACATCAGGGTCTTTTCCAGGGAGTCTTCTCTTCTCATGAGGTGGCCAGAGTATTGGAGCCTCAGCTTCAGGATCTGTCCTTCCAGTGAGCACTCAGGGCTGATTTCCTTCCGAATGGAGAGGTTGGATCTTCTTGCAGTCCATGGGACTCTCAAGAGTCTCCTCCAGCACCAGAATTCAAAAGCATCCATTCTTCGATCAGCCTTCTTCATGGTCCAGCTCTCACTTCCATACATCACTACTGGGAAAACCATAGCTTTAACTTTACGGACCTTTGTTGGCAAGGTGATGTCTCTGCTTTTTAAAATGCTGTCTAGGTTTGTCATTGCTTTTCTCCCAAGCAGCAGGGGTCTTTTAATTTCGTGGCTGCTGTCACCATCTGCAGTGATCATGGAGCCCAAGAAATGGTTTCCAGTGGTACCTCGGGTTACATACTCTTCAGGTTATATACGCTTCAGGTTACAGACTCCGCTAACCCAGAAATAGCACCTCGGGTTAAGAACTTTGCTTCAGGATGAGAACAGAAATCGTGCTCCGGCTGCGCAGCAGCAGCAGGAGGCCCCATTAGCTAAAGTGGTGCTTCAGGTTAAGAACAGTTTCAGGTTAAGAACGGACCTCCAGAACGAATTAAGTACGTAACCAGAGGTACCACTGTAAATGGGATGATTTAAAGTGGTTTAAAACTTCATACGTTTAAAGTGCATGACTCTCCTCCCAAAAAAAGAGAATTCTGGGAACTGTAGTTTGTTAAGATGGCGCGATGATGTAGCTCAGCGAAGGGTAGACTTTAAGAGAACTTGGCAGGTGTTTTTATCTCCTTTGTTGACACTGAAGAGCCATGTCGACAAGCCCCCTTCTGGAATTCCGGGGTCCTTTCCTCTGGATCACAGAAATAACCCAGCTGTTCATAAACCCAACCACATAAGAAAAACAAAAAGTTTCCCGTCTTTGTTCAAAACAGCTCATCTTCCTGTTTTCAAGCGTGCCAATTGGCTCGTCGGATTGTCTTTTATCTAGGAATCAGCGAATCTATCAATTTCAGCTTCTTTCGGTTGCTCAGTCTTTCCAGGCTTAAGTTCAGTTATCTACATTTCCGTTCACAATTTGTAGATATAAAGTTCTCGTGAAAACTCATCAGCATTTAAGTCTGAGTTTCTCCTAATATAACACCTTTTTGCAATAATTTTGATTCTTCATTTATTTCGTTTATTGCATTTTTATCCTGTCAAGGTGGCATTAATAGTCCTGGTCCCCATTTTATCCCCACATGCAAGGTAGGTCAGGGAGCTTCATGCGGCTGAGTGGAGATTTGAACCCAGGTCTCTTCCAGGTCCTAGTCTAGTGCTCTAACCACTACACCACATCGCCTAACAGACACAATTTGGCAAGGCAATTGCCCCTAATATGACACAACTTTGCATGTTATTTTCATTCATCTATGCATTTCTGTGCACCCTTCAACCTTGCAGAAGCCATTTTTGCACCTGGATTGAATTTTCCTCCATCCCTTCTTATATCAAATGTTTGCGATGCTTTTTCTTTTAAAGTGCTATGTTGTTTAGTGCTCCCGTTTCCCTGTGTTATATATCAGGAACATTTAGAATCCAGAAACTTTTATCCCAGCCAGGATCGGATCGGCAACGTTAGTAATTCCAAACCGGTGCATTCCCTAAGAAACGGATTTTCTTTAAGCAGGGCAGAGCCAGGTGGAAGAAATTTGTGAAGATATGTTTAGGGAAGTTTTTAATGTTTGATTCTGTACAGTGGTACCTCAGGTTACAGACGCTTCAGGTTACAGACTCCCCTAACCCAGAAATAGTACCTCGGGTTAAGAACTCTGCTTTAGGATGAGAGCAGAAATCTCGTGGCGGCAGCGGGAGGCCCCATTAGCTAATGTGGTGCTTCAGGTTAAGAACGGACCTCCAGAACGAATTAAGTTCTTAACCCGAGGTACCACTGTATTGTTTTTAATATTCAGTTGGAAGCTGCCCAGAGTGGCTGGGAAACCCAGCCAGATGGGTGGGGTATAAATAAATTATTATTATTATTATTATTATTATGATTGGAAAGTGCCCCTCTGGAGCTGAACAGCTGAGTCCATATGAAGCTCCCAGCGGAGAACAGTTTGTGTTGCTAAGGAGGGGCAAAGTCCGACATCTGAGAGAGACAGCCTGCATTCCTTCATAAATAGGTTTGCGTGGTGTGTGTGTGTGTGATGGTGGTAGCAAGACTTCTAGGGACGCTACAAAAATGCCGCAAGCATCTACCTGCCAACCGCAGCGACAAAGGCTCATTGCCTCCCACGTGGCTCCCTATACATCTCACTGTTTACGGAGCGTTCCAGGAAGCATTGATCTTTTCGCGTCCCTTCACAACCCTGCGTCTTCTGAGCCGCAAACCAGGCTATGGGGCTCCGCGCCACTGCATGACCTCCGATCTCTTTTTGTGGGGCATGCACAGGCTCGACGCTCCACCTTGGCGCTGCACAAGAATGGGGCTGGATCAGGCCAAAGGAGGCCCGTCTAGTCCAGCACCGTGTTCTCACCACGGCCAACCGGGACCTGAACCCAAGAGCACGCCCTCCTGCTTGGATTTCTAGCAATTCAGGAAAATCAGTGCCCCTGACCATGATGGCTAGTGGCCATTGATAGACACATCCGCCAAGAATTTGCCTAATCCCCTTTTAAAGCCACGACTGTGGAAGCGAGTTCCGCAGATTAACGGCACTCTACATGACCGAATACCAGTACTTTCTTCTCTCTGTCCTGTATGTCCCAACATTCAGCTTCATTCTCTGTCCCTGTGTTCTAGCCTTATGATGTTGTTGTTGTTTAGTCGTGTCCACCTCATTGTGACCCCCTGGACCAGAGCACGCCAGGTCCTCCTGTCTTCCACTGCCTCCCGCAGTTTGGTCAAACTCATGCTGGTCTCTTCGAGAACACTGTCCCACCATCTCATCCTCTGTCGTCCCCTTCTCCTGGTGCCCTCCATCTTTCCCCAGCATCAGGGTCTTTTCCAGGGAGTCTTCTCTTCTCATGAGGTGGCCAAAGTCTTGGAGCCTCAGCTTCAGGATCAGTGAGCACTCAGGGCTGATTTCCTTCAGAATGGATATGATAGAAGGATTAAAAAAAACACATTTTCTATCGACTTTCTGCATCGCATCTGGATATCTATAAATTTCTTAACGTGTCCCCTCTCACTTGCCCTTTCTCTAAAGTGTCCTGCTGCTGATCAGGCCATGTCAGAGCCGGGGCGGAGAGGCAGCGCTCGAGGCAGACGTGGGTTGGGTGGTGCGTGAGTGCAACAGGGCCTGTTTCCGCCAACTCAGCAGAGCACGTTTTCCCTTGTGTGAGCAGTTTTGCCCTTCGCACACAACTGTTGCCTGGGCAGAGGAAGACAGGGCTGGTGTGAGCATGAGCGTGTTGCTGGAGAAACCAGCGTGAGGTCTCACGCATAACTGAGCGATGGTTTCTCCTTGTTCCGCTGGGTGGGCAGGCATGCGGGATCAGGGCCAGCTCGCCCAGCTTCTCCTGCGACTCTTGGCTACGGATAAGTGCTGCACGCGGGTGCGCAGGGAGCCGCTCTCTGCACATGCTCAGGGGTAGCCTCTCGAGGTGGTCGCGTTCTGCCTTGGATGGAAGATCACGGACTGGTTGGGTGAAGAGGAATGGTGGGAGGAACGAGGTGGGAAACCCCCCAAGGGAAGACACGGCTCAGAGCCCGGGGATTGGCGGTGGGACAGTGATGGGTGGTCAGAGGGAGAAGATGGGGAAGGGGAGGCGTCGGAAGCTGAAGAGGCAACAGGGCTTAGTGAGCGGGGAGATTCTGTGGCAGAGAGCAGTCCAGAATCAGGAGCAGGAGAGGTGAAGATGAACTTTAACAGGGAGAAATGTAAAGTATTGCACTTGGGCAAAAAAAAATGAGAGGCACAAATACAAGGTGGGTGACACTTGGCTTGAGAGCAGTACATGTGAAAAGGATCTAGGAGTCTTGGTTGACCACAAACTTGACATGACGCGGCAGCTAAAAAAGCCAATGCAATTCTGGGCTGCATCTAGATTAAGGGAAGTAATAGTGCCACTGTATTCTGCTCTGGTCAGACCTCACCTGGAGTACTGTGTCCAGTTCTGGGCACCACAGTTCAAGAAGGTCACTGGCAAACTGGAACGTGTCCAGAGGAGGGCAACCAAAATGGTCAAAGGCCTGGAAACGATGCCTTATCAGGAACGGCTAAGGGAGCTGGGCATGTTTAGCCTGGAGAAGAGGAGGTTAAGGGGTGATATGATAGCCATGTTCAAATATATAAAAGGATGTCACATAGAGGAGGGAGAAAGGTTGTTTTCTGCTGCTCCAGAGAAGCGGACACGGAGCAATGGATCCAAACTGCAAGAAAGAAGATTCCACCTAAACATTAGGAAGAACTTCCTGACAGTAAGAGCTGTTCGACAGTGGAATTTGCTGCCAAGGCGTGTGGTGGAGTCTCCTTCTTTGGAGGTCTTTAAGCAGAGGCTTGACAACCATATGTCAGGAGTGCTCTGATGGTGTTTCCTGCTTGGCAGGGGGTTGGACTCGATGGCCCTTGTGGTCTCTTCCAACTCTATGATTCTATGATTCAATGATTCTATTCTATGATTCTAGGAGGAGAGGCCAAGAGGCGGAGGCAGAGCTAGCTGCTCTGGAATCTGGAGCGGTCACATGCTGTTGTGTGCCCGGGGGGGTGACGCCTGTGGCGAGTGGCGAGCATCCCCAGGGGATGCCTCCCGCAATGAGCGTCCAAAAGGGGTGGCACAGCGATGTGACACCCCCCCAGGGATGACACCCAGGGCAGGTCGCACCCACTGAACCCACCTTCCTCCGCCAGTGCCAAGAGGCAAAGTCCAGCTGGAGAAGAGTCACGGGCGTCTCCCTCTCTTGCTGCAAAAAGTCCCTCTTCCGCCTTGTCTCCCAGACCCAGAAGAGGCATGAAAAGGGCAGAGGATAAGTTAGCTTTGCAGAGGCACAGTCTCTGATTGCTTGGGGAAAGCCCTGGAGGGGAGGGGAATTAGACGGCTGGGGGGAGGCAGGGACCTTGAGTCTCGGCGACTGCTTCATGGGCGACCTGCCGGACACAAGTTGCTGTGCTCACAAGGCCTGGCACTCCTGTGCACACCCTGTTTTCGCTAAGAGAGAGGTAACTCCAGCTTGCTCACTGTGATTTACTGCTGTCATGTAAGAACTGGATGAGGTTCATTCGGTCCTTTGCATGCAGCCAGATGCGACTGCTCTGACTCCCAAGACATCAACAGGCATTTCCCACATGTTGTCGTTTAGTCGTGTCCGCCTCTTCGTGACCCCCTGGACCAGAGCACGCCAGGCCCTCCTGTCTCCCACTGCCTCCCGCAGTTTGGTCAAACTCATGCTGGTAGCTTCGAGAACACTGTCCCACCATCTCGTCCTCTGTCGTCCCCTTCTCCTTGTGTCCTCCATCTTTCCCAGCATCTGGGTCTTTTCCAGGGAGTCTTCTCTTCTCATGAGGTGGCCAAAGTCTTGGAGCCTCAGCTTCAGGATCTGTCCTTCCAGTGAGCACTCAGGGCTGATTTCCTTCAGAATGGAGAGGTTTGATCTTCTTGCAGTCCATGGGACTCTCCAGAGTCTCCTCCAGCACCAGAATTCAAAAGCATCCATTCTTCGGCGATCAGCCTTCTTTATGGTCCAGCTCTCACTTCCATACATCACTACTGGGAAAACCATAGCTTTGACTATATGGACCTTTGTTGGCAAGGTGATGTCTCTGCCTTTTAAGATGCTGTCTTCCTCTTTAATTGTAGAAGCACCTGAGATTCTTAGGAAACTGACCCCGGGACCCTCTCCCACGGAGCTGCGGAGGGAGAGACATTTTTTAGCTGGGGGGCCACATTCCTTTCTGAGCAGCCGTCCGGGAGTGACATGGCAATGGTGGGAGGAGCCAGAGGCAAAAATGGGCGGAGCAATGCATGCAAATTACTTGAGGGCCAGAGAGAGGGCTGCATGCGGCCCCTCGGTTCCCTACCCCCCATTTCCCCGCTATGCAATCTTGTTGAATATGCAAACTTTTGCAAACCAGTGTAATGTTTTCGTTTGGTACGTTGTTTTCGTGAATGGACAAATTTATATGCACGCTTTTCGTACAAGTTGCTTGGCTGGAGAATTGCATTGCAAAAATTCAGGGGTCTGCATCATTTCAGAAAGTGCAGGTTCGGTTAATGTCGCCTTTTGATGCCAACTGAATCACGCTTCCCTGCCGCTCCTGCTTGCAAGGTCCGGCGCAGGTTAATTGAGGCAGCTGGTGTGACCAGGAACAATCTGACTTCGATACGAAGGGTTTTTGTGTACCCAGGTGGGTGTGAGAAAAGTTTGGCTCAGATGCTTTTGCTTATCGACCTTTGCATGTTTTGAGACTAATCCTGGCATGGGGAAGCGGCGACACCCAGTTCCGATGATATGATTGAGGCCATTAAGAATGAACTTTCCTTCCCTGTGGACTATGTCCATTATAAAACTGCAATTCCCTCCCTCTGGAAACATGTGTGTTTATCTTCTTTTAACCGGGGGTGGCGGTGGTAAAACCCCAGCCCTGATATCGGACAAGAGAGGCAGAGTGGGAAGTGTACTGTGAAGAACCTGCTTGGCATTTAAGCCCCAATGCATTCGTTCTGATAAAGAAGGGCGTTGCTCTGCTTGCCAGCTGGTTTCACCCAGCTGACAACGCTGAATATCTGTATATATTGCACATGTCGAGGCCTGAGGCACCTGGCTGCGAACGTGCTCCCGGGAGCACCGTCTTGGGCCCTGGAGAGAAGCGAGTGAAAGTTTGCCCTCCCTCTCTGTCTCCTCACTTCTTAGTCACCTGCTAAATGCACAAGCAGCAGCTGGGCGGCAGATGCACACGTTGGCATGACACGTTACGAAGCCTGAGGAACTCACCGCTACAAGGAAACAGGCACTGGCTTAGACTGATTTCAAAGGGGGTCTGACAAAGTGGGGCTGGTGATGGGGAACTCTATGTCTGTCAGCTATATCCAGAACCTCTGTGTACAGGTGCAGTCTACATCTGAATATTAGATGTTGAGCAGGGGTCAGCAAACTTTTTCAGCTGGGGGCAGGTCCACTGTCCCTCAGACCTTGTGGGGGGCCAGACTATATTTTGAAGAAGAAAAAATGAACGAATTCCTATGCCCCACAAATAACCCAGAAATGCATTTTCTAATAAAAGGACACATTCTACTCATGTAAAAACATGCTGATTCCCGGACTGATTCCTGTTCATGAGCACCCCACCACAGTTCCCAGGATTCTTTGGGTGTACACAGTCACAGGGGCAGAGTTCATCCTTTTTATATTGATGAATGGCCATTTTCAGTAATTATCTTCTATTATTTTTGTCCCCACCCCACCCCCCGCACAGCTGGTTTCTAATTACTATTCAGCTGTTTTGTAGTCGCTTTGAGACTTCCTGCAAAAAAAATAATGAATAAACGGCCTCGGTCTAGTATACCTGAAGGAGCGTCTCCACCCGCATTGTTCTGTCCGGACGCTGAGGTCCAGCTCCGAGGGCCTTCTGGCGGTTCCCTCCCTGCGAGAAGGCCTTCTCGGTGGTGGCGCCTGCCCTGTGGAACACCCTCCCACCAGATGTCAAAGAGAAGAACAACTACCAGACTTTTAGAAGACACCTGAAGGCAGCCCTGTTTAGGGAAGCTTTTAATGTTTGATGTTTTATTGTGTTTTTAATATTCTGTTGGAAGCCGCCCAGAGTAGCTGGGGAGGTCTGGCCAGATGGGCGGGGTATGAGTAATAAATTATTATTATTATAAATTACTATTATAAATGATGGCAATGAAGCTCACGAGCATCACAGGGTACATGAACACCAGTGCACACAAAAACACCTAAGTATATACACTTGGGCCAGCTTAGCCTAGTGGTTACTTTGGAGCAATCTTTGCACTTTCATCAATTGCTTAACGGCAGATCGATACCCCACGGGCACTGTCTAACTTTAAAAAACAAAAAAACAAGTATATCCACTTTATGGGAAATGTCTGTAACTTAGTGGATGTTGACATTTGCTGGCAAGTCTCGAGATTGTAGGAGGTAGCTCAGCAGCAGGAAATGTCAGTTATATTTCTACGCAAATCAGTCTTTTAAGCTTAAGCCAAGAAAGAGCATTCTCTATAAGATTGAATATCAATATACAATATCAAGACTTTGAGATTAGACCACTGAAGAAGCCCGGGAAACTATCTTGGGAGTGTGGTACCTGCAAGCCACAGTTAAAGGGTCCCATCGTGGGCGAACAGCGGCCTCTTGGACTGCCAGGGCGAAACAGGTGCAAAACGCCAGCACCCTGTCTCTACAACTTTATTGTCTGTTGTTGTTGTTGTTTAGTCGTTTAGTCTGATCGCCGAAGAATTGGTGCTTTTGAATTCTGGTGCTGGAGGAGACTCTCGAGAGTCCCATGGACTGCAAGAAGATCAAACCTATCCATTCTGAAGGAAATCAGCCCTGAGTGCTCACGGGAAGGACAGATCCTGAAGCTGAGACTCCAATACTTTGGCCACCTCATGAGAAGAGAAGACTCCCCGGAAAAGACCCTGATGCTGGGAAAGATGGAGGGCATAAGGAGAAGGGGACGGCAGAGGATGAGATGGTGGGACAGTGTTCTCGAAGCTACCAGCATGAGTTTGACCAAACTGCGGGAGGCAGCGGAAGACAGGAGGGCCTGGCGTGCTCTGGTCCAGGGGGTCACGAAGAGGCGGACATGACTAAACGACTAAACAACAACAACAACCTTAATTAGAGACAGGGCCGGGCATGTACAAATGTAAGAAAGCCTTGTTTTCTTTTTGCAGATTCTTCGCACGCAGCTGTTTCCATTGTGCTATAGTTCGTCTCCCGGCAAAAACAGTGTTCAACTTGCTGTCCCCTATTACATAACGTTTTCATCTTTAATTGCATCATTTATGTTGTCATGACATTATCCCACCCACTTCCATATATCAAATTTAATAAATAAGTACAATTTAATAAAATTACTCATTTTAATTAAATTATTTATTGTAATATATAAAAAGATAACACAATGGGAGGTGGGGAATTTAATTCAATTTTTTAAAGGTTTTAAAAAAATATTATTGGGTATTGGTAACAAACAGATGATGGGTTTTTATTTTTTTACAGATTAATTCATTGTTTTGCTCTTTTGCTTTGAAGGTTGGTTTGTTTTTGCAAGCAAGCGGTATATAAATTTTATGAAATGAAATGAAGTAACGCCATCAGTTACGTGTGTCTCTGGTGGACAGAGAGCAACAACAAGAGTGAATACCAGACGGATTTCCGTTCTGGATATGGGGCGAGGAAGCGAACATGAAGCAATTTCCGCTCCTGTTTTCACTTCTGCTGGAATTCTCTGACATCCCTCCCAGCTCGTGTAACGGGAATGCAGATAGTCTGGTCTCAGGCATCCCTGACTTTGCTTTGAGACCAAACTCTGCGTCACATTCCTTTGCTGATCATCGCATCACTCTTCAAAACAGAGGGAACAGAAGCAGTTGTGACTTAACTGGAAAGGATTGCCCCACGGAAGTCGGATCCTTCTAATTACGCAGCAGTGCTCCCCCACGCAAACAAACAATTTGACTTGCATCACACTTGTGGGGCAATGAGGGATTTGTCATGGTGTCTCCTGCAACAATGGACAGGCAGGTCTGTCAACTTCATCTTTTTCTTCCTTTCTCCCCTTTGCAATTCCAAGTTCAAGTTTCCACATCCCCAAACCCTAAAATGTATTTTATTCAATGGACTTTTTATTTCTATTCTTTGTATATCGTATTGTTGTTTTATTGCTATGGCCGATGGCTGCCGCAAATAAAGATTCCTTCATTTCCACATCAGAGTGCCAATTTATTTTTTCCCAGGTCCTCGTGAAAACTCATCGCTTTCATGCAAATCTCTCCCAGTATAGGACTTTTCGTACGCAATTTTCCTTTACACGTTTTTGCAAAGCCATTTCCCCATATGTCATGCATTCTCGCAGCATATTTTCACCAATCAACACAGTTAAATGTACATTTTTCTATGCATTCCTTGGCCAGAGAGTTGCATCACAACACTGGAAGAAGCGTGAATTTCGAAGGATGGTTGCGTTTTGCATAATGTTTTGGAAAGCACAGATTGGACAGGTTCGCCTTTAATAAAGTTTTATTTATACAACAAGGGGGGGAAAACACAAATACCAAATTACATACAAATTATAAAAATAACCATAGACACATAATTTTCTTAGCAAACAATAAAACATCTATTGGTCTTAACCCTAAAGATCCAACCTCCCGTCTATTCCATATTTCAAATTCATATTACTTATGCCAATACATACTTTTATCATAATTAAACTTATTCTCAATAAATCTAATTTCTTATATCTACCTTGCAACTATTACTGAAGTTCCTCGAATGCTGCAACAGAATTTAAACTACTACCGTATATTTATTTTTCAGATATTCTTTGAAAACCTCCCATTTTGAAACAAATTCCTGTTTTGATTTATTCTTTATTTTTTCTGATAAACCATCTAATTCGGCATATTCTGTCAGCTTTTGGATCCAATCTTCTATAGAGGGGATTTCATTACTCTTCCATTTTGCTGCGATCAAAACTCTTGCTGCCGCCGTGGCATATAAAAAGATACCCTTCCTCTTTTGCGGAATATCCAAATCTGTTATTCTCAGGAGGTAGGCCTCTGGTTTTTTATTGAAAGAGATCTTTAGCATTTTTTGCAGTTCTGCATGTATACTCTCCCAGAATGCCTGTATTTTCCTACATATCCACCACATATGGTAGAATGTTCGACAGGTTTGCCTTTAAATGTGAACCGAAAAGTTTCTCCTCCATCAGTGGTCGCGCACAGCTCTGTCCTGGCTGCTGACCCTCAGAATTAGCTGCCTGAGGCAGCTACCTCACTCTGCCTAATGATCCGGCCGGCCCCTGCCTCTGTGGACAACAGGTGTATTTTTACACGGGCAACTTAACTCCTAGTTGGATTCTCACTTCGGTTCCGCAACAGGTATACTCTGTGCAATCTCTGCCACGTGCATCACCGCAGAGAGTCATGGTCGAAACGTTTGCCAGGCCCCAAAGAGGATTGCTAATTTTGGAAAAGGAAGAAAAGGTATCAGCTCCAATTCAGCAAAGGAGAGGCTGGCGCTGGTTTCCCTGAATGAAGCTGGTGAGGGTTCCTACTGCAATGCTCACCCATCTCTTATGGCACAGAATGGAAGCACATGCTAGGAAAGTTGTTGAACTTTTTTTTTTGGCAACGTTTTTGAGCGTTTTTTTTTTTTTAGTTTTGCCCAAAGTTGTCGTTATGGAAAATTGGCAAGAACAGCACTTCCAATGTGGGCTGCCGTAAATTTGGATTTTCCTGGACATCTGGCCGATTTCCGCCCGGACACTACTGCCAACTTCAGTATTAATAATAATAGTAATAATATTTATTTTTTTTATACCCTGCCCTCCCTGGCCAGAGCTGGGCTCAGGGTGGCTAACACCAGTAAAATTACAATAAAAATGTTACGGGGGGGGGGGGTAAAAAACACAATTTAAAATACAAGTTAAAAATGCAATTTTTAAAAATGCAGCCTCATTTTAAAAGTCAAAACCATAAGGGGAGGGAAACATAAGGGTCAGACTGAGTCCAAACCAAAGGCCAGGTGGAACAGCTCTGTCTTGCAGGCCCTTCGGAAAGATGTCAAGTCCTGCAGGGCCCTGGTCTCTTGGGACAGAGCGTTCCACCAAGTTGGGGCCAGTACTGAAAAGGCCCTGGCCCTAGTTGAGACCAATCTAACCACCTTGCGACCTGGAACCTCAAAAGTGTTGTCATTTGTGGACCTTAAGGTCCTCCGCGGGGGAAGACCAGGAGAGGCAGTCCTGTAGGTACGAGGGTCCTAGGTCGCATAGGGCTTTAAAGGTCAAAACCAGCACCTTAAACCTGACCCTGTACTTCCAGACATATTGCACCTTAGCAACATGCCCATCCTTCGCAGCAAGGTCTGCTTCCAAGATTCTCCTCCTGGCCCAAATTTTTCCCATCCTTTGGACCTGCTCTTGTTTGTGAAGGGGAACAGGTTCATTCAGAGTGTTCCTCTATCCTGTTTTGTTTTATTTCCAAACTCTGTATTGCAGAACAAAGGAAGTTGCCTTATTCTGAGTCAGAGAGTCAGCCCTTCTATTTATTTTTAATTTTAAACAAAGTTTTGTTTAAACAGTTTCCTTAACTCTTCGTACACTATATCTCAGAAGCCTTTGATTTTATCGCATGTCCACCACATATGTATGAGTGTCCCCTCTGCTTTGTTACACCTCCAACACAGATCTGATTTTGTTTTATACATTTTACATATTTTGGTTGGTGTCAAATACCATCTGTAAAACATCTTTATTAAATTTTCCCTTATCGCTTCACAAGCCGTAAATTTCCAACTCTCTTTCCATAATTTTCCCCGTGATGATAATTCGATAATTTTACCTATATCTATAGCCCATCTAATCATTACCTCTTTTACCTGTTCGTCCCTCACCTCCCACTCCAGTAGCGTTTCATAAATTTTAGAAGTTACCTCGGTCTGATTTTCTAATAACTCTTTATCTAGTAATGAGATTTCCTTTGCAAAGCCTCTTTTCTTGTCTGCCTTGAACACTTCGTTTAAATGAGGAATCATTCTAGGTTAGGGATGTCCACACTGACTGGTCCAGATCTTTCCTGGAACTCCCTGGAGATAATGGGCATCAAACCTGGGCACTTCTACATGAAAGCCAGCTGGTTTCAGTCTCATTTGAATGCAATGGGACATATGTCTTAGGGGGCCTGTTCAGGATTGCTCGGAAATTCGTTAGTTTAACCGCCCATGTGATTGCATATTGGCAAAGACCGCAGCAAAACTGTTGCAGCGCAGAGCACCAGGTTTGCACCAGGGGGTCTACTCTGTGTAGGAGGGGGTCTACTCTGAGTAGGGGAGGGACGCGGGTGGCACTGTGGGTTAAACCACAGAGCCTAGGACTTGCCGATCAGAAGGTCGGCGATTCGAATCCCCGTGACGGGGTGAGCTCCCGTTGCTCAGTCCCTGCTCCTGCCAACCTAGCAGTTCAAAAGCACCTCAAAGTGCAAGTAGATAAATAGGTACCGCTCCGGCGGGAAGGTAAACGGCGTTTCCGTGCGCTGCTCTGGTTCGCCAGAAGCGGCTTAGTCCTGCTGGTCACATGACCCGGAAGCTGTACACCGGCTCCCTCGGCCAATAAAGCGAGATGAGCGCTGCAACGCCAGAGTCGGCCACGACTGGACCTAAGGGTCAGGGGTCCCTTTACCTTTACCCTTGGTTAGGGGGTGAGTAGGACTCTGAGTAGGACGTAGGTGGCCACCACCCAAGTCTTGGGAAATCTGGGAACGGCATCCAAAAATAGCTGGGATAGGGTAGGGCACTGAGAAGGATTACGGGTCCTTCGATTCCCTGGCTAAACTCTCTTTCCAGCGATGATCAAAAACCAAACCAAATAATTAACCCACGTTCCCCGAAACGCATCCTTCATCCCGGTTGTGGAGTCTGGCTCTCCCTGACCAGAGTGGCAGCATTGTTTTTCCGACTGCAGACGACGCTGCCACCCTGGCCTGGGTCACCCTGGCACCGTTCACGCTGGCGGGGTTGGGGGGCAGAGTGAGGGTGGTACTTCCTAGTCCTGTCAAGCCTCAGAATTTCCCTTTTGCACCCAGCAGCTTAACAAAGGCACTTTGTGCCGATCCGGCCCCCTCCCCGCTTCGTCCCATAAAAGCACCCGTTGTTCTCATTTCCTCTGCTGAGCCGAGCCAGGCCTGAACTGGCTGGTTTTTGTCACGCTGAAACCTCGCTCCCCCCCTCTTCCGTAAAGGAATGTTTCCTCCCATCCAGAGCCCGGCAACTTGGAAAAACTGGGGGGGGGGGGTGTCCCCTTCTTAAAAACCAGCCGGGTTTCCATGCTTCTTGATCCATTAATGCTGCAGACGGTATTCTGTGCTAATCGACTCAGATTAAACCCCACAATTTCCCTGTGCCTGAACAAAGGGTTTTTTTTTTTAAAGAAACCTCAGGTCCAAGAGCTAAATATGGACCCC
Source organism: Podarcis tiliguerta (assembly GCF_965153285.1). Taxonomy (NCBI): domain Eukaryota; kingdom Metazoa; phylum Chordata; class Lepidosauria; order Squamata; family Lacertidae; genus Podarcis; species Podarcis tiliguerta. The sequence goes on from NC_139549.1 coordinate 3,463,445, forward strand.
TGTGCCTCACAATGTGGCCCTCAGATCTCTCCCCAGGACACAAGCCTCTCCCAGCCAGCCGTGCCCCTTGTCGGATCTGTTTTGCACCCTCCTTAGGTGTTTTTGCCTGGCTGGGGTTTGCCCTCGAACTCTGACCATGCCCCTTGCTCGCCTGCCTGCCTGGAGCTAGCCAAAGCTAGCCTACTGCACAAAGGTGGCAATCACCTTGGTTGCCCCGCCCACTTTTGCCTCTGGCCCCGCCCACTTCTGCCCACCTGCCTCTCTTTGGCACCTGAGCCTCATTCCCAATCCCAGGGGGTTTCAGTCTTAGGACAGAGGCAGAAATGAAAGGGGGGGAAAGAGGAGAGTGACTTGAGTGATGTGCAGAGCGCAAACATTAATCTGTTGCCCGCAGCTGGGATTTGGGAAGTTTCTTCTCTCCAAGCAACGTGGCACAACTTCTGTCTGTTGTTTTGACACAATACAAAGAACTGCACCTTAGCTGTGTACGTGCAAGAAGTTGTGTCACTTCAGTTACGGAGATTTGCAACGAGGAAGTCTCTTTTATGTATGTGTATGGAGTAGTGCTTTGAACTCACCCCTCGAGCATTTTGCCCTGGCAAAAACAACAGCCACAGACAGTCATCAAGGGCAATCCCTTGTGGGGCATGCTGTTGTTGTTTTCACCCACAAACAAAATAATAATAATAATAATATTATTCCCCATCCACTCTGGGCAGCTTCCAACAGAATATTAAAATACAACAGTCTATTAAACATTAAAAGCTTCCTTAAACAGGGCTGCCTTCAGATGTCTTCTAAAAGTCTGGTAGTTGTTTTTCTCTTTGACATCTGGTGGAAGGGCGTTCCACAGGGCGGGTGCCACCACCAAGAAGGCCCTCTGCCTGGTTCCCTGTAACTTGGCTTCTCGCAAAGAGAGAACCGCCAGAAGGCCCTCGGCGCTGGACCTCAGTGTCCGGGCTGGATGATGGAGGTGGAGATGCTCCTTCAGGTATACTGGGCCGAGGCCGTTTAGGGCTTTCAAGGTCAGCACCAACACTGGGAATGTACTGAGAGCCAGTGTAGGTCTTTCAGGACTGGTGTTCTGTGGTCTCGGCGGCCACTCACAGTCTAGCTGCCACATTCTGGATTAGTTGTAGTTTCTGGGTCACCTTCAAAGGTAGCCCCAATATGCAATGGATGATCGTTCTCCCCTTTCCTGCTCACAGTTTGCATTGTGCTTTCTTTGGGTTGAAATGAATGGGGTAGAACAACATAGCAGGCTGAGATAGATATCATAGGGTCCGTCCCCCCCGAAGAAGCTGAACTGCAGCAGAAAGGAAACGGTGGTGCGGGCGACGAAGGAAATCAGTGCTTCCTTCTTGCATCCCTTGTGTAGCGTTATAGGAAGAGACAGAAAAATAATTTCCTGCCTCTTTTTCTAGGGCCTTCCCCAGCCTACCCAAGTCATCCAGAATTATAGCCTTTAAGCCATGGGTAGGCAAACTGAGGCTCAGGGGCCAGATCTGGCCCAATTGCCTTCTAGATCCGGCCCACGGACGGCCCGGGAATCAGTGTGTTTTTATTTAAATCAGCGTCCTTTTATTTAAAATGCATCTCTGGGTTCTTTGTGGGGCATAGGAATTCGTTCATTTTTCCCCCTTCAAAATATAGTCTGGCTCACCACAAGGTCCGAGGGATGGTGGACCGGCCCCCTGCTGAAAAAGTTTGCTGACCCCTGATCTAAGCAACAACAATAATAATAATAACAAAATTTTATTTATATCCCGCCCTCCCCAGCTGAAACTGCGCTCAGAGCAGCTAACAACAATAAAAGTAACACAGCATTCTAAAATCAATTCTTTCTAAAATCAATTCAAAATCAAATTAATGGCAATCATAGGGCTAGAGTTCTATGAGGATTACAGAAGGAGAGAGGGGGTCAGGCTGTGCCTTGGCCAAAGGCCTGGTGGAACAGCTCTGTCTTGCAGGCCCTGCAGAAAGATGTCAAGTCCCACAGGGCTCTGGTCTCTTGGGACAGAGTGTTCCACCAGATTGGGGCCACAGCTGAAAAGGCCCTGGCTCTGGTCAAGGCCAGTCTAGTTTCCCTGTGGCCCGGGACATCCAAGATGTTTTTGTTTGAAGACCATAAGGTCCTCCATGGGACATACCAGGAGAGGCGGTCCCGTAGGTACGAGGGTCCTAGGCCGTATAGGGCTTTGAAGGTTAAAACCAGCACCTTAAACCTGATCCTGTACTCCACCGGGAGCCAGTGCAGCTGGTAAAGCACCGGATGAATGTGATCTCACGGCGAGGACCCCGTAAGGAGTCTCGCCGCAGCATTCTGCACCCGCTGGAGTTTCTGGGTCAGTCTCAAGGGCAGCCCCACGTAGAGCGAGTTACAATAATCATGTCTGGAGGTGACCGTCGCGTGGATCACAGTGGCGAGGTCAGGGCGAGAGAGGTAAGGAGCCAACTTTGCCCCCACCCTGGCAGCAAAACCTTCCACCTTAGTGGTCCAAGGCGATGGGCAAAGTTGCAAAGTTACAAATAAAGCCAGGGGTGCTTTGGATAAGCCTGCCTCCCTTGGGGGGGGGGCCTCCAGATGGGTGGGATTCCACCCCACGCCTCCCAATGCGGGTTGTGGGCTTATAGTTAGGAGCCCTTGCGCAAGACGCCTGCGTCCCCGAGAGATCAGACTTTTTGGGGTGAGGAATGTGACGGCGAAATGCGCTGGACAGAATCACAGAGCTGTGATTCATCTACTCCAACGCTCTACAATGCAAGAATCACAGCTAATTTCTCTTTTTTATTATTGGTTTTTTAACATATCATTTTCAACAATTATTAAACATACTTTTATATCTTATACAGTTTTTTTTTTTACTTCCATCAATCACATCTGAAAATTTTCCAATGTTTTCCACTTAATTTATATTTCTTACTTTCACTGTTACATTTAAATATCATAATATCTCTCTTCTTTCTTTTCTTTGCAATGTTTCATATATTCCTCCTTACAAAACTTCTTGTAGTCCTACTAGCATAATTTGTTGATTACAGTTGCTCTTCAAATAGTTCGTATATTTCTTCCAATCTTCTGTGAATCTCTGGTCCCGCAGGTTTCGAATCCTTCCTGTCATTTTGTCCAATTCTGCGTAGTCCATTAATTTCGTCCGCCATTCTTCTTTTGTCGGAATTTCTTCTTGCTTCCATTTCTGGGCCAACAATACTCTTGCTGCTGTTGTTGCGTATTAAAACAGTTTTAATATCCTGTCTATTAATGTCCTCACTTGCAATACCAAGTAAAAATGCTTTTGGTCTTTTTAAAAATGTATATTTCGACATCTTTTTCATCTCATTATATATCATTTCCCAGAAGTCTTTTTACTTTCTTACATTCCCACCACATATGATAAAATGATCCTTCTTTTTCTTTACATTTCCAACATTTATTACTTGTCTTATACATTTTAGCTAGTTTCACAGGTGTGATATACCATCTATACATCATTTTCATCATATTCTCTTTCAAAGCATTACATGCTGTAAATTTTATTCTTTCTTTCCACAACCTCTCCCATTCTTTTAGCTGTATATTATATCCAAACACAGCCAATTTGTCATCAGGACAACACTTGCTTTCACACAACGGCACCCAAACGAATCAGAATGAATGCTCATTATATAGACAAATGTTGTCTAATCTTGCAAACAAATGAGGATGAATAAGCCCGTTGTTTGGAACCACCTTTAGTAGCAACTCAGATTCTCAAGCTGTTGTAAGACTACTTGGAGTGAAATAATCTGCGCTGTGCATCATGAAAGACTCAGTTGGTCACAATGCACCTATTATTATTATTATTATTATTATTATTATTATTATTATTTCCCCATATGTCCCAAAGCAATGCAAAGAATAAAATTGATGTCTGGTTTTAATCTTCACTTTATGGTTTTTACTGCATGCTTTTACGTCCTTTTGCTGTAAACTGCTTTGAGGTGCTTTATGAAACAGCGGTAGATAAATATTTGCATGAATAAATAAGAACAGTTAAAAATAGCACAAAACAAACAAACAAAACAGAAAATGAATAGGAAAGCATTCCAAAGTGGACCCCAAGGCAGAGCGGAAAAGCACCGGATCAGACCCTTCTCCCCCCCCCCCACATATTTGTGCTTCTGAGCATGCAAAGAGTGCTTTCCTGGCATCTCCCTGCAACTGCAAACACTTCCCATGTGCCTGGAATTTAGGAGAAGGGATTCCAGTTCCGGGGAGCAGGCTTATAGCTCAAAGCGGCTTATAGCTCTTCTCGCAAGCTATAAGCGCTCTTGCAACAAGTGTTTTAGTTCTGCTTTTGTTTGGGGCTAATGGAGAATCGAAACTAGACGATGAATCAATACCAGCGCGGGGAGGAAAAGGAATGAAGAGGTTTGTTTCGCTTCTCTCTGGTGTGCAGATATCGTTTTGGAGCTCTTGAGCAGCTCAAAAACAGCAGCAAGAAGGCAGGAATGCCATATCACTCCTTGCTATGAAAAGTAAAGGTAAAGGGACCCCTGACCATTAGGTCCAGTCGTGACCAACTCCGGGGTTGCAGCGCTCATCTCGCTTTACTGGCCAAGGGAGCCGGCGTACAGCTTCCGGGTCATGTGGCCAGCAGGACTAAGTCGCTTCTGGCGAACCAGAGCAGCGCATGGAAATGCTGTTTACCTTCCCGCCGGAGAGGTATCTATTTATCTACTTGCACTTTGAGTGCTTTTGAACTGCTAGGTTGGCAGGAGCAGGGACCAAGCAACGGGAGCTCACTCCATCGTGGGGATTCGAACCGCCGACCTTCTGATTGGCAAGGCCTGGGCTCTGTGGTTTAACCCACAGCGCCACCTGTGTCCCACTATGAAAAGTCCCATCTGCTAATTTCTGCAGACCCGGGTTCTTAAGGGAGAAGCTGGCTGTGCTGCATTTCTGACACACACAAACAGTCAGGCAGGATCTGAACACAAGAGTGAGCTCTCTCTTGCCTCCTGCAGTTTCCAGCAACTGGTATTCAGAGGACCATCACTGCCCCAAATTGTGGAGGGCAGAGCAGAGCCATTGCGGCCAGTAGCCACCGATTAGCCCTCCCCTCCTCCATAAATTTGTCCAATCCTCTTTTAAAGCCATCCAAGTTAATGGCCATCGTTGCCTCCTGTGGCAGGGAGTTCCGCAGTTTAACAGGGCCCTATGTGAAGGAGGGATTTCTATGATCAGTCTCCCAACATTCAGCTTCATTGGACGCCCAGGAATTCCAGTGTCGTAACAGGGAGGAAAACGTCCTCTATCCACTTTCAACCCGCCATGCGCCGTTTTATAAAATTCTATCCTGCTACCTCTCACGCTGGCCTTTTCTCTAAACTAAAAAGTCCGCAGATGCTGCGACCTTCGCAATGTGGCAAAACGACACACAAAATGAATTATAACCTTTGCCACCCACCCAAAAAATGGGTCTGGGTTTCCCCAGAGTGGCCTGATTTAAATGTGTGTGTGTGTGTGTGTGTGTGTGTGTGTGTGTACGCACACACCCACACCCAGAAACACCCACCCACAAACACCTACACCCACAAATGCAGGGCTTGTTCTGCCTGGCAACAGAGACCGTTATAGCACGCATTTCGGAGAAACCCTGCGTGTCGGTTCCTCTGCAAGAAGCCGCACCTAGTTTCACAGTTTCCTTGCAAAGCAGAAGAAGTTTTGCAAGACATCCTGAATTTCAGCACGGCTCTCTCTGGCCTGCCGCCCCATGTCCCCTCCATGCCCCAACCCTGCTACCCCAAGACAAAGCCACGTGGACTTTCCTGGCACCTTAAAACGAGCAGTCAGATTCTCCATCAAGGAGAGGGTACCTTGGGATAAGGAGAAGGCCACAAACAAGTGTTAAACCGATCCATTTCAAAGTGCAATTTATTTTTTAAAAAAGAAAATAACCTCTCCAGGCTTTCAGGCAAGGGACAACCCCAGCTTGTTCCTGGAGGTAAAGCCAGGGCATTCTGTTGTTGTTTAGTTGTTTAGTCGTGTCCGACTCTTCGTGACCCCCTGGACCAGAGCACGCCAGGCCCTCCTGTCTTCCACTGCCTCCCGCAGTTTGGTCAGACTCATTTTACTAGCTTCGAGAACACTGTCCCACCATCTCGTCCTCCGTTGTCCCCTTCTCCTTGCGCCCTCCATCTTTCCCAACATCAGGGTCTTTTCCAGGGAGTCTTCTCTTCTCATGAGGTGGCCAAAGTCTTGGAGCCTCAGCTTCAGGATCTGTCCTTCCAGTCAGCACTCAGGGCTGATTTCCTTCAGAATGGAGAGGTTGGATCTTCTTGCAGTCCATGGGACTCAAGGAGGGAGGGGGTGGGAGGGAGTCCCACAGGGACGCGGGTGGCGCTGTGGGTTAAACCACCAAGCCTAGGGCTTGCCAACCAGAAGGTCGCGGTTCGAATCCCCGTGACGGGGTGAGCTCCCGTTGCTCAGTCCCTGCTCCTGCCAACCTAGCAGTTCAAAAGTGCATCAAAGTGCAAGTAGATAAATAGGTACCACTCCAGCGGGAAGGTAAACGACATTTATGTGCGCTGTTCTGGTTCGCCAGAAGCGACTTAGTCCTGCTGGCCACATGACCCGGAAGCTGTATGCCAGCTCCCTCGGCCAATAAAGCAAGATGAGCGCCGCAACCCCAGAGTCGTCCGTGACTGGAGTAAGGGTCCCTTTACCTTTACCTTTAGGGAGTCCCATACCCAGTGCTTGCAGCATGCTAAGAAGCCCGTGCAAAACCTGGCTGCTCAAAGCAGGAAGAAGCAAGTTTCAGAAAACGCCGCTCATTTGTGTTTTGTTTCCGGTTCTCTCCTTCCTTGTCTCTGCTGTGTTTCACAAGGGCAACGCTGAGGCTAGCCAGCAGGAAGCGGACAGCCAGGGGGATACCCCTCGGGCCGGTTAGGTGAGGCTGGATGCTAACACAGCTGGCCCAGGACCAAAAGTCTATGTCTCTTAGCCTAGCCTATCACACAGGGTTGTTGTGAGGATACAAGGGGGAGGAAAAGTGGGGAGGAAATCATCTAATAATGATTAAAGCTCTGGTTTTCCCAGTAGTGATGTATGGAAGTCAGAGCTGGACCATAAAGAAGGCTGATCGCCAAAGAATGGATGCTTTTGAATTATGGTGCTGGAGGAGACTCTGGAGAGTCCCATGGACTGCAAGAAGATCAGACCTCTCCATTCTGAAGGAAATCAGCCCTGAGTGCTCCCTGGAAGGACAGATCCTGAAGCTGAGGCTCCAAGACTTTGGCCACCTCAGGAGAAGAGAAGACTCCCTGGAAAAGACCCTGATGTTGGGAAAGATGGAGGGCACAAGGAGAAGGGGACGACGGAGGACGAGATGGTTAGACAGTGTTCTCGAAGCTACAAACATGAGTTTAACCAAGCTGCGGGAGCCAGTGGAAGACAGGAGTGCCTGGCGTGCTCTGGTCCATGGGGTCACGAAGAGGCGGACACGACTAAATGACTCAACAACAAAAATGAATAAAGCGAGGAAGGATGGACATGGTTCGTGCTCATTATAAAGCCATTTCCTATTGGGGACAGGCCGTTGCTAAGTGGTAGAGCTCTTGGGAAGTGTTAGAGCTCCAGCAGGCTCGGGGGGGGGGGGGGACTCCCTGTCTGAAACCCCAGGCAGCTTCTGCCAGTCAGTGCAGACAGCACTAAGTTTGGTGGGCAATAAGTCTGACTTAGGGGAAAATTTGGAGCCTGATATCCTGGTGGGCTGAGGCCTACAGTGTGAAAGTTGGTATTTAACTGAGCAAATGAGCAAAAATGTATAGGACAACGTATTTGCTGGAAATGTAAACAGAAAGAAGGCACCTTCTTCTTTATCATATGTGGTGGAACTGTAAAGTAAAAAGAATTCTGGGAAATGATATATAATGGGTTGAAAAAAATGTTTAAAATAATGTTTGTTAAAAAAAACCAGAAGCTTTTTCGTTAGGAATTGTAGGTACAGAAATACCAAAGGAGCAGAAAAGACTGTTTTTGTACGCAACGACAGCTGCCAGGTTGCTAGTAGCCCAGAGCTGGAAAGAAGATAAGGTCCCTGCCAGAGTGGAATGGGCTATGCAGAGATGGCAAGAATGACCAGGAAAATCAGAAACCAGGAAGATCAAAACTTTAATAAAGAAAGCAGTAAATTTATATTACATTTGGCAGACCATTGTAAACAACTGAACTCTTTGGCAGGACTTAAATAACACTTGTAATGTAACAGAGACTTTGGATATAATGGACAATTGAACAATTAGAGTGACTTAAAGTATGCAGTAGAAAAGGTTAACGACAAAACTGTCTGCGGACAAATGCCGGCTCCCTCGGCCAGTAAAGCAAGATGAGCGCCATAACCCCAGAGTCGTCTGCAACTGGACTTAATTGTCAGTGGTCCCTTTACCTTTACCTTTACTCTATGATTGATGTTGGATATTGTAACCCCAGGTTTAAGTCCAGGTGTGTGTTTAATTGCTCAAGGCCTTTGGTTCCAGCATTTGTTTTCAAAGTAATATAACCTCAGTTCTAACTACTTCAGTTGACCTATTCTTCATTTTTTTGAAATAAAAAAATGGCTCACTCTTTCCGGATCTGAAATGGTAAAACAGAACAATTGTGTGGGAGGAAAGGTTTTCTGTCTGATCTGTATTGTTTTGCTTCGCTTGTCTGTTAAACGGAAAAATTATTTAAATTTTTTTCCCCAACAGAGATGGCACAAATGCGTACTTTTGAAAATGGAACATGCCATTGCCAGGAACAGGCCAAAATATTAGTACCTGATGGAAATTCTCAGTTCTAGATCTGAGTCACCCTCACATCAGCCCCAAGGCAGGTGATGGGCGCATGGCTGTGGGTTAGCGAGTCAGCCGCAGATGACTCAGAAGGACACCCTCATAGCCAGAGACTCTGTGAGGAAACTCTGGAGCAGATGTGGCTGCGAAGAGGGAATAGAGAAAAGGTCAGAAGAGCCTTCCTTGATCAGAGCAAAGGTTCTTCGAATCCCAGAAAGGATATACATATTCTATTATGCAACACAACCCTACGCGGGTGGCGCTGTGGGTTAAAGCCTCAGCGCCTAGGGCTTGCCGATCGAAAGGTCGGAGGTTCGAATCCCCGCAGCGGGGTGCGCTCCCGTTGCTCAGTCCCAGCGCCTGCCAACCTAGCAGTTCGAAAGCACTCTTGGGTGCAAGTAGATAAATAGGGACCGCTTACTAGCGGGAAGGTAAACGGCATTTCCGTGTGCGGTTCTGGCTCGCCAGAGCAGCGATGTCACACTGGCCACGTGACCCGGAAGTGTCTTCGGACAGCGCTGGCCCCCGGCCTCTTTGAGTGAGATGGGCGCACAACCCTAGAGTCTGTCAAGACTGGCCCGTACGGGCAGGGGTACCTTTACCTTTACTTTTATTATGCAACACAGCACCACAGAATTGTATAGTTGGAAGAGACCCACGAGGGTCTTCTAGTCCACGCATAGGCAAACTTGGCCCTCCAGATGTTTTGGGACTACAGTGGTACCTCGGGTTAAGAACTTAATTTGTCCTGGAGGTCTATTCTGCCTGGCCATTAATTTCAATTCAGCCTGTTCTTTTATTTCCCTTCCTTTCCCTCTCCCTCCCCTTTTATGAAGATCACCCGCTCTGAGACCCCACAGCTAATTCTCCCCTGGCCTCCTCGCTGGCCCAAGTAGGACCAATTCAGCCAGCTAGCCCTGGGGATTATTTGGGGGGGGGGGTTGTGTGCTTTAAATGTATAGTGCTGACCTCTCCTGGCTATCAGGGGTTCCCCATGCAGCTGATATTTACCCCCCCCCCCCCGGGTTAAGGGACGCGGGTGGTGCTGTGGGTTAAACCACAGAGCCTAGGACTTGCCGATCAGAAGGTCGGCGGTTCGAATCCTCGCCACGGGGTGAGCTCCCGTTGCTCGGTCCCTGATCCTGCCAACCTAGCAGTTCGAAAGCACACCAGTGCAAGTAGATAAATAGGTACCACTCCAGCGGGAAGGTAAACGGCGTTTCCGTGCGCTGCTCTGGTTCGCCAGAAGCGGCTTAGTCATGCTGGCCACATGACGCGGAAGCTGTACACCGGCTCCCTCGGCCAGTAAAGCGAGATGAGCGCCGCAGCCCCAGAGTCGGTCTCGACGGGACCCTAACGGTCAGGGCTCCCTTTACCTTTACCCTTGGTTAGGGGGTGAGAGGGCTGTGCAGGGGGGCAAATAAACACCATGTGGTGAAAAAGAAGTTTAGAGGCAAAGTGCAAAATAATAATAATAATCAGAACTAAAGAGCATTGGATTGTTCTTTTGACTTCATAATAAAGTCTTGATGAAACCCAAACCCAAAATCTAACAGACGTGAGCATGTGCAGAGCGCATTTTCCTTGCCAGTGATGAACCTCTGTATTAATGAGGGGGTTCCCAAGGAAACCACATTTCTTATTTCTTTCTTTTTTTAACAAAAGAAAGAAATATTTATTGTCCTGTTGTTAGGAGAGGCGAAGCGCAAGTTGCTCGGAGACTTTTCACAATAAAGGGGCAATAAGAAAACATAAGAAATCAGGAAACAGGGAGGACGGAACCAGGACATCACAAAAACACGCTATAAAGCTTTACATAGCGATCGTAAATAGAAAGTACCGGGAGGGGAATAAGAAAGTAGGCATTTCTTATCTGTTACGATTCCTCGTAACGACGACTGAGGATCAACAAACGCTGGTCGCACATTGCTATTTCTTGTCTTTATTTCGTTTTTGTCCCTAGGGATTTGGGTTGGTGGGGGCACACACCCACAGCACACACTTAATCCTGAGGATGGTAGTATCCCCCCAGCGCTACAGTTCCCAGCACCCTTAAACTACAGTTCCCAGGTGCTTTCCATGTGCTTTAAGTGTATGGTGTGTGCATGCAGCCAGGGAGGACAATTTGGAAATAAATGGGTGTGTGTGTTTTTTTTTTTGCAAAGATGGGGCTGCCGGCCTCCTCTAATGTCAGCTGTTCTTCTGACTCACTGGTGCCGTGTCAAGACTTTACAAGCACATTCACTGACTCATGATGTTTATGGATTCCCAATTTCCGCAGCCTCCAGAGAAGAGGCAGAATATGGGCACTGTCCCCCCACCTCTTTCAAACCCCAGCAAAATTTTACATTAAATTAGAATACAGAATTTGAAGGAAAGCCTGGGACGACCGGGCAAACAGCATCGACAGAAACCTGTTGTTAATCACGGTTACTATAATTAAGCTAGCGTTGCAAAAGAACACATATAACGCGGCCTAACAGGTTTACGGGAAAATGGGTATTTTTCGTAATGTTTTGGAACAACCAGTTCAGTGGTAATATGCACACCTATGCAGCTTTCAACCTGCTGAAACAGTAGTTCTTTTACTCCTTATCTTTGGTTTATTTTGCTTATTGTTGTGGAAACTTTTGCTGTCCAACTCCCTGAGGGATTCTGAGTCCTCCTAAGTCCAGGATCGGTCAGAGAAGAATGGATGGAGGCATGAACCGGTCAAAGCAAGGCAGATCTTCATTTTTCTGTTGCAACAGAGTTCACCCACCTACACCCTCTCCTTGCAAGGAGGCGAGAGACCAAGAACAAAGTGTGCAGGGAACTTTGAAGACTTTAGACATCGCCAAAGACCACCCTAAGAGCATCACACTTACATCACAGAAAGAGGTGGTCTCGCTCAGAAATTGGAGCCTGTGGCTTTTCTCCCGTCTGCCAACATAGCTGAAAATGTTTTACCAATAGCATTACGTGAGCAGTCTGGCCATACTTTTGAGATGGTAAATACTAAAATTCTTGAATCCAGGTCGCAGGCCCACCCTATTCCTACACAAAATATGCCTTTAAGGATCTGTAAGTGAAAAAGAAATGATGGGAAAGGTGTCTCCAAGATATTGCCTTCTGGAGAGGAAATAATTAGAGTAATTAGGAGAGCCAATGTGGCTTTTTTTGGATTGTTCTGTGTGCTAAAATAATGTGTAGTTTTCTCAGCAAATATTTCCTAAATTTTGAAGGGTGAAGGACTGGTTTTCTGTGGAATATGTGTCTGCTATGTGTGTGTGCCCTAAAATTTTATAACATTATTCATAAAATACAATTTATTAAGAAAAGAAACATTCTGTTAAAACAGAAAAGCCCATATTATAATGACAGAGTAGGGTTCCCTCCTTTGCTATAACACAGCACCTAAATTTGGGTGGGAAATAACAGTAAAAGCTGAGCTATAAAAACTAAAATGACAGCTATAGAAACATAAAAGAAAATGATAGTTATCACATGTGTGGACTGTAATGCAGTTGAGTTCACAACCTCGTATATTTGTGCTTAGATACAACCTCGCATCTGGAACATTTCAGCTGTAAAAAAGACGCAAATTTCTAGACCTCATGGTGACGAAGAGGCAATGCCTGAGGCAAATGTGATGATGATGATTCCCATAGTCCACATACAAAACCTCAAGAGGGCAGTGCAATTGTGGGCAGCAGAATTGCTTATGGGGCCCAGAGGGCACACACAGCTCTGTCCTTCAGCACCTCAATGGGGCAGACAGAGAAGCCTGGGGTGGGGCACAGGTCTGAGATTCACCACTTGCGAAGTAGGGTGATTAAATACCGTATTTTTCGCTGTATAGGACGAACTTTTTCCCCTCCAAAAATTAAGGGGAAATGTGTGTGCGTCCTATGGAGCGAATGCAGGCTCCTTGGCTTCAGCGAAAGCAACGCGAAGCCTCCGAAACACAGAGGGAGGGCTCCCTCCGCGCTCCGGAGGCTACGCGTTGCTTTCACTGAAGCCTGGAGAGCGAGAGGGGTTGGTGCGTACCAACCCATTTCGCTCACCAGGCTTCAGGGATAGCCGCCTGAACCCTCCGGAGCGCAGCGGGAGGTCCCACTGCGCTCCGGAGGCTTCGGGTTCCTTTTGCTGAAGCCGGGAGAGCAAGACTCTCCCAGCTGCAGCAGAGAGGGAGAGCTGCGCAGCGCCCCTTCAGCGAAGCGGGAGGAGAAGTGGAAGGGGCTCCGTTTCTCCTGCTGCTTCGCTGAAGGGGCGCTGAGCAGAGAGGGGGAGTTTTTTTTTCTTGTTCTCCCCCTCTAAAACAAGGTACGTCCTATAGAGCTAAAAATACGGTACTTGCTCAAGGCCACAGGAAGTGAGGAATAAGCTTTGGAGCAGTTCTGACCAGTATCTAAGACAGGGGTCAGCAAACTTTTTCAGCAGGGGGCCGGTCCACTGTCCCTCAGGCCTTGTGGGGGGCCGGACTATATTTTGGAGGAAAAATAATGTACGAATTCCTATGCCCCACAAATAACCCAGAGATGCATTTTAAATAAAAGGACACATTCTACTTATGTAAAAACACGCTGATTCCCGGACTGTCCGCGGGCCGGATTTAGAAGGCGATTGGGCCGGATCCGGCCCCCAGGCCTTAGTTTGCCTACCCATGATCTAAGAGGCCAAGAGGCCTTCTACTTACCCAATCTTCACCTCCACCCCCCCAAACTCCTTCCAAATATAAAGTTTACGGGTCCACTTTGGAAGAGAGAGAAAAATCCAGCCCAATCAGCACCCCAAGATGTGAAAAGATGGGGGGTGCCATTTCTATGAGGCGGGGGTCTCCTCCCGTCCAATATGAGACGTGGAACAAGATTGCTTTTGGTTCCAACCAAATTGGGATTGTCGCCAGTTTTATTTTCCAGAAGCAGGCTGGTCCGGATAGCCTTTGGTCAAATCACACAAGTGGAGATAACCAAAGGGAAAACATTTATCTCAGCCACTTTTTGTTTTCTGAAATCTGGAAAATGTCAAGAGCCCCCACTCCCCATCCCGGACACAATGAGACACACTTTCCTGTAAGATCTGGTCATAATAATAATATTAATAATAATAAATAATAATGGAAGGTCGCTTCTGCCTCTGAAAGCATACATCAACATCATCCTAAAGCCAGACCCTTGATGGGTGAAGGGCACATGGCTTAACTAACCTTGTTTTGCTTTCTCACCAGCTCTGAATTCTTCCCTTTAAACACATACACAAGCTGGGGGGTGGGGGGGAGAGAAAGGAATGCAGCCTCCCCTTTGTCCCGAGGGCTGCGGACGTGTGGTGGCGCATGATTTGGGGTGGGGTGGGGGGCTGTGTGTCCGTGCTCTGCGTGCGGAGGGAAACTCCAAACCCAGACAGGGCAGGGCGCTGTGCTAAAGGTGTGTTAGGCGCTTAATCCCCTAAAAAACACACCAAAAAACAAGACTATAGAGGGTCAAGCCCTACCCATAAAATAAAGAGTTTGAAACCATGGATGTGCCTTGCCTGGCTGTAGTTTCTCAAGCACGCCGGGATATTTTTACTCTGTGCATGATTTGGAGCTGGGGCAGCCAGTGCCGTGTTGTCCAAATGTCTCGCCCGTCACAGAATCGTAGAGCTGTACAGTTGCAAGTTCAACCCATCACAAAGTGGAAATCGCAGCTAAAGCGTCCGTGACAGATGGCCATCCAGCCTCTGCTTAGAAACCTCCAAGGAAGGAGAGACCTCTGCCTTCCTAAGGAGTAATAATAATAATAATAATAATAATAATAATAATAATAATTTATTATTTGTACCCAGCCCATCTGTCTGGGTTTCCCCAGCCACTCTGGGCGGCTTCCAACAAAGATGAAAAATACACTAAAATGTCACATATTAAAAACTTCCCTGAACAGGGCTGCCTTCAGATGTCTTCTGAATGTCAGGTAGTTGTTTATAGCTTTGACATCTGATGGGAGGGCGTTCCACAGGGTGGGCGCCACCACCGAGAAGGCCCTCTGCCTGGTTCCCTGTAACCAGGGAACCGTCGTCCCCGACCATTGAGCCATGCTGCCTTTGAGGTTACGGGAAGCTGGGGTGTGCTTCTTCAGTGGCTGCGGGAGAAACTCTCTTTGCACATGCTCAGAGGCATCTGATCCGGGGGTCCATGCTTCCATGTATCTAGGGACTGAGCCCCGGCACTGAGGGCTACTTCCAGTTTGCAGCATCCTTCCCTAGGTCTTTGGATTATCAGCAAGGTTTATCTTGCCTGGGCCAGATCAGTCCCGCGGAGATCCCTGCATGGGCCGGAATTTGGGCATCTGCGCAGATGTTATTTCTGGCGCCTTGTAAGCAAGTCCCCACGCCGCACTGCGCCAGTTTAGTGCAGCACGTGAGCAGGCATCTCGGTTTGGGGGCGGCTCGTGGGGCGGTCAAATGACCTCCGAGGGCCACTTCCGGCCCATGGGCCTTAGGTTGCTGACCCCTGGATTATGCCATCTGTTATATACTGAGTTGAATAGGATCTAAAGATGCAGAAGTCTGATTGGTCCTAGAACAACAGGATCCAAAATGCAGTAGTCGGATTGGTCCTAGAACAATGCAGCAGTATGACTGGTCCGCAGAAGCCACCCAATCCAGCTCCAGGTGGAAGTGAATCCGCAACCTGATTGGCCTACGGGAGAATCCCAGAATTAACCAATCACGTGCGGCCCATTGTGTAAATAATGTATATAAAGCAGAAATTTGGGGGGAACTTTCATTCCTAGGATCATAGGATCATAGAGTTGGAAGAGACCACAAGGGCCATCGAGTCCAACCCCCTGCCAAGCAGGAAACGCCATCAGAGCACTCCTGACATATGGTTGTCAAGCCTCTGCTTAAAGACCTCCAAAGAAGGAGACTCCACCACACTCCTTGGCAGCAAATTCCACTGTCAAACAGCTCTTACGGTCAGGAAGTTCCTCCTAATGTTGAGGTGGAATCTTCTTTCTTGTAGTTTGGATCCATTGCTCTGCGTCCGCTTCTCTGGAGCAGCAGAAAACAACCTCACTACTATGAGCTGAATAAAGAGCATGAAATCCACACTCGACTCCGAGTATATTTCACCATCCATCTGCCTCGTCAGCCCAGACTGGCCACTGGTCAGTGAGTGATGACCACGAGAGTTGGGAGTCCAGCAAGAAGTTCTATATCCTTGCCTTCTTGCAGCCAGACCACTTGATGTCCACACGAATGACGTGGTCCTAAGTGGAGCCTCACAACCGCACTCCCAGAATCGAAAAGCTTGCCCCCTAAAAGCACCAACAGGTGGGGTCTAGCCACACGACAGGAACGGTGTGGGCGAGCCACTTTGCACGTGCTCAGAGGCACTCAACTGGTCTTTTCACATTCTGGTTGTTTGAAATACCAGCAATGCGTGTGTGGTTTGGGAGCTGCACGGCCAGGAAAAAAACAATGCCGTCCAGGGTTGTAAAGACTGCAGAGAGAATAATTGGGTGCACTCTTCCCACCTTGGACCAAATCTACGCTTCCAGGTGCCATAAGAAAGCGGCAGAGATAGCGCAGGATAGTACGCACCCTGGAAATGATCTCTTTCAGCTTCTGCCTTCTGGAAGAAGGTACAGGGTTATAAAGACTAGGACTAGCCGCCTGAGAAACAGTTTCTACCCAAATGCAATTCTGGTTCTAAACACAGCATAAGGGGTCTCTATAGTATAGTGTATTTTAAAATGGGGTTTCAGAGTTTTTAGGGGTTGTTTTTTTTTTAATATAATTTTTATTCAATTTACAAATAAGACAAATTAATACAATTCAAACAATTTTTAACACCATTCTCTCATTTTTTGACTTCCCTCAACTTGGCTGGTACTCCTTCCCTTCTCAATTTTACACACATTTCTTGGTTCTTATCTATTTCTTAAGTTAAATCTAATTTCATTCCAAAGTTTTAATTTTCATTTTTACAAAGCTTCGCTAAACGTTACAAGCGTTATTTGTTTTTCACTTAAGTTATGCATATATTCTAAAAAAATTTCCCATTCTTCAGTGAATCTCTGATCTCGTCGATTCCTTATTCTTCCTGTCATTCTATCCAGTTCTACAAAGTCCATCATTTTCATTCTCCATTCTTCCAATGTTGGTGGTAGTTCTTCTTGTTTCCATTTCTGGGCTAACAATATTCTCGCTGCTGTTACTGCGTACAAAAATAATTTCCTATCTTTCTTGTTTATCTCATTTCTTATAGTTTTTAGGGGTTTTTGAATGTTTTATGTAGCTTTTCAATTTCATTGTTCTGCATGGGACAATGACAATAAAGATATCGTATATCGTATGAGAGGACATGGAAACGCTTCTTGAGGCAAGAACTCTATTGTCAGGGAAGGGCCCAAAGCTCAGCGACAGAACAACTGCTCTGAATACAGAAGGACCCAAGTCTGACCCCCAAAGGTAGGGCTGGGTATGACCCCTGCCTGCCTGATATCCTGGGGAGCTTCTGCCAACCAGTGTTGGCAATACCAGATGGACCAAGGGTCTGGAAAAGGCATCTTCCTCCCCTCCTATTTTCTTCAGAACCATGAGGACCGGAACCTTACTATTGTTTTTAACGGCTGCAGCTCAGGGACAGAGCATCCGATTTGCCTGCAAAAGGTCCTTGGTTCGATCCTTGATGGCTGATCGCCCCTTGCCTGAAACCCCAGGCAACTGCTGCCGGTCAGTGTCGACAGTACTGAGTTCTGCCTAAGGCCACTTCCTAAATCCTACGCAAGGTTGTTGTGTGCTCTCAGCCCACCCCTCTCGCCCTGAACAGGCCTGGGCCAGCTGTGCTCTTCGGCAGGGTTCGTTTTCCACCCAGGGAGGGGAGATCTAATCGGCTCTGTCCGGGTGCCAAGATCCTTGAAAGCAGAGGGGCAGACAAAAGGAGCAGCTGCCGCGGAAAGAGCTTTGGGGCAAAAGGGCCTTCGGAGGAGCAGATGCAAAGGACCAGATGGCAGAGCGGGGGCTTCGTCATATGTTTCTCCCCCCCCCCCCAGCCGCTCTCAGCTTCCTCTTGCCAACTGCAATCTGGCTTTGGCCAGCTCTCCCCAAAATAAGCTCCTTTTGTTCTGCTTTCTATCCGCTCCCCTCCTGGGTTTCGCCAGATCTCGCTCTCTTTTTCTCAAAGCTCCCAATTAACCGCCTTCTTTGCAGGTGGGTGGCCAAAGCGGGGAAGGATGCAGCAGCGAAGGAAATCCGGAACAAGACTGAAAAAGGATTTTTTTTTCACCCCTCTGGTGGTGGGAAACACAGAACCAAGACAGTGGCAGGACTGATCTCTCAGGTTGTCTCCAACTCCCTTCTGCCCAGAGCAGAAACCCACTGAAACCAGCCGATTTAAGTAAGCCGTGGACATTGATTTCGGTGGGTCTACTCTGGAGTAGGATTCGGTTGGATAGCGACATAAGAAGAGGATGCTGGAATGAGGCCAACAGCCCATCTAGTCCAGTCAACCAAATGCCCCAAAGAGAAACCCTCAAGTAGGATTCGAACGCAAGACCAACTCTCTTGCCTTCTGCTGTTTCCGGCAACTGGTATTCAGAAGCCCACCTGCCTCCATCTGTGGAGGCAGAGCCCAGCCATGGCGGCAAGTAGCCATTGACAGCCTTATCCCTCCACCAATTTATCCAGACCTCTTTTAAAGCCATCTAGTTGGTGGCCATCACTCCCTCTTGTGGCAGGGAGTTCCACAGGGCTTTATCTGTCTTGAATCTTCCCAGCATTAAACCACATGGGATGTTGCGCTCTCACTCTGGGGTTGGGAGAGAGGGAGAAAAAACTTCCCTCTATCCGCTGTCTCCATGCCGCGCATATTTTTATGCGCTTCTAACATGCCACTCCTCACTCACTTTTTCTCTGAACTGAAAAGGCCCAAATGTTGCAACCACCCGCCGCACGCGGTCCAAAAACAGGCCTCATGAGAAAGCCTCGGTTTCTCCCTCTGTGAAATGGGAAGAGGTCAAGGCAGTTCCCCAGCGTGACTCATGAGGCCGTGTTGCAAGGGTGTGGATCCCGACTCTGGTGTCTAGCCGGGAGGGAAGTGACGCAGAGTCACACCTCTCTCCTTTCCTGTCCGTGGGGGGCAATAAACTCTACCCAACTCCCCACTACACCCCATGTACGAAGCACAGGGAAATCAGCAGAGTTGCTTCTGCACACATCAGGCAGAATGTCTCAGCACAGCACTGCACCACAACTTGGGGCAATTCGGGGCAATAATGTATGTGCTCTTTTTAAGCATTTGTTTCGCTGCAATTTGCTCTGCTCTCAACCGGTGCGTTTTTTAAACTCTAAGCAAACAAGGAGCTTTCCAGTTGCCAGCTTTTTGCCTTTGGGATTTTGCTGGCTTGTGGCAGACCTACATTTGGGTGGGGGGGCTGAAACTTGGAATGTTAGGGGGTGGTATGAGAAAAAACTGCTCCTTGGGTACCCAAGAGCCCATATAGAGTCCCTTTGTAGGTTCTCTATCGGTCGGAGAAAAGAGCAGAGGCCAGCCAGAGAATATTGAAAAGCAAAGCAGCTCGTAAGCCTGATCTTTATTAAAGCTGTTGCAACAAGGTGCTCCCCACACACACGGGGGGGGGGGGACCCAGAACAAAGGTGTGCCCGCCCTTATATATACTTTTAAAATTGCCTACCCTCAAACTCCGGACCATCCCCAGAAACATCACACATACATCACAGGAGGGGCAGACTACAACAGAAATCTGAGTGCGTTGTTTTTCCTCTCTTGTCTGCTAGGTTGCCTGATTGGATTACCTGGGCATCCTGGCCATTCATTTGTTACTCAATTCCTGAATCCAGGCCACAGGTCACAGGCTCACACCCTATTCATATCTTAAATGTGCCCTTATGACAGGATTTGTGAAAGATGTGGGTGGCGCTGTGGGTTAAACCACAGAGCCTAGGGCTTGCCGATCAGAAGGTTGGCGGTTCGAATCCTCGCGACGGGGTGAGCTCCCATTGCTCGGCCCCAGCTCCTGCCAACCTAGCAGTTCGAAAGCACGTCAAAGTGCAAGTAGATAAATAGGTACCGCTCTGGCGGGAAGGTAAACGGCGTTTCCGTGCGGTGCTCTGGTTCGCCAGAAGCGGCTTAGTCCTGCTGGCCACATGACCTGTACGCCGCAACCCCAGAGTCATCCGCGACTGGACCTAACGGTCAGGGGTCCCTTTACCTTTATGACAGGATTTGTGAAAGAGACAATGTGGAGATTTCCCATTTCCTTCGACCTTGCGGATAAATATTTGAGGTCATTTTGGGAGAGAGAAAATGGTTTCAGGACTTATAACGTTATAAGAATAAAATTCTTATAACGGGGGGGGGGGGGTGGCTTTCACAACCAGCAATGAGGTCTGGGTAGCTAACCACTGTTATTGTTACCCGAGAACTGGCCATTGCATGTACCTTCCCCTCTTGCCTCTAAGGTGTCTAATCAATAAAATAAATGTTCATAAATGCACAGGGTGAGTGCACATGAGCCACATTCTGAAATGGTCTAAGTGAGCAATCCTGAAGCTGTTTTGGCTCTCCCAAATTACCCAAAACCTTTTATCTGCAGTAGAAGGAAGGAAATGGGCAATACCTTTCCAAATTGTCTTTTCAGTTGCAAATCCTGTTAATTGCTAAACTGCTTGGAATGCAGGGATGGAATGAGGAAGGGTATCCGGGTTTGCTAGCTTGCCTGCGGCCGGATGTGTCCAGCAGAATTAAATAAGGAGCAGAAGTGGAAAGGAAAGCAGTTATGTCGGAGGAGGATAGGAAACTCGCCTTATACCGAATCAGACCCTTTGTCCATCAGTTCACACATCAGAGATGCGTTTTAAATAAAAGCACACATTCTACTCATGTAAAAACACACTGATGTAAAAACACACCGGACCACCCGTGGGCCAGACTGAGAAGGCGATTGGGCTGGATCCGGCCCCCGGGCCTTAGTTTGCCTACCCATGCAACCCCTCTCTATCCTCCAATCAAAGAAGCAAAAGGGATAAGCAGAGTTCCAGGACACACTCCAGCCAGGCAAAACCCCTCAAGGAGGATCCAAGGAGATCCAAGGAGATCCAAGGAGATCCAAGCAGGGCTGGCAAGGGGAGATCCAAGGGCAAGAAAGTCTGGAAGGTGGGATTCCACTCCTGGTCCTATACCTTGGTTAGCAAACAAAAGGGGGGCAGAGAGACATGGGTGTAGCCAAGATATTTTTTGGGAGGGCAGGTCTTTTGTTGGGGAGAGGAAGGACCTCTATATACCTGTATACCTGAAGGAGCGTCTCCACCCCCACTGAGATCCAGCGCCAAGGGCCTTCTGGCAGTTCCCTCATTGCGAGAAGTGAGGTTACAGGGAACCAGACAGAGGGCCTTCTTGGTGGTGGCACCCGCCCTGTGGAACACCCTCCCTTCAGATGTGAAGGGGAAAAGCAGCTATCCTATCTTTAAAAGACATCTGAAGGCAGCCCTGTACAGGGAAGTTTTTCATATTTAATGCTGTACTGTTTTTAACACTTGAATGGGAGCCGCTCAGAGTGGCTGGGGAAACTCAGCCAGATGGGCGGGGTATAAATAACAAATTATTATTAAATTATTATTATAAACTCCGTTTGCTATGTATTTTTGTTCATTTTTATTGATTTAGGGAGGGGGGCAGCTGGCCTTCCCTGACCCGCCCCCCCCCCCCCGCTACGTCGATGGAGAGAGATAAAATGTAGTTGGTTATTAGCAACATGAGTCTGCATTCAATCTAACCAGGAGACTCTGGTGAAGAATGCTGGAGGCTGCTGCAAACTTGCACACAGCTTTGCAATGTTCCGGTTGGCCTAATTTTTGCTTTGCTTTGCTTTGTTTTAAAGCCCTGATATGGTGTTTAGAATTCGACTTATGGGCTGTCAACACTTTGGGCTGTTGCTTTTTGAATTTCCGTCTCTCTCTCTTTCGAGTCAGCATGCCGTTTTCGGCTGCTACCCGCGGGCGTCAAACCAAAGGCCAGCCCCCACTTCCCCCCACTCTTGGTGTGCGTGGGGCTGATAAGATTCCTCGGTGGTTTTTATCTCCGCTGTTCTGCGAAATGAAAGCCCAGTTCCTTGAGCTCGGTTGGATTTCGTGTGCTGCATCCGCCCCCCATTTCTCCGTAACACAGTAAATGTTCTTTTGGCTCATCGCAAATTCAAGGAAACGCTATTCGCTTGCACCCGAGAGATTTGATAGCAGAAACAAACAAGCCAGCTTTGAAAGATGATGTGACAGCCCTCCCTAGAAACTCTCAAATACATGCAAGGCCACAGATCAATTCCTCAGTGTGCCCCCATTCTGTACGCCCCCTGGCCCCCTGGCAATGGTTGATTCCTGAAAACCGAAAAGGACCAGCCAATATTTTTAACACCATAGAACCACTGGTAGCCCTTTAAGCATGGGAACAGGTTAGGACTATGCTACATTTATCATTTAGGATGCTTGCACCCTGATCTTGCAGCCAAAAAGGCTCTAAGAATGGCTTCTGGACCAACAATCAGTTAAAACAAGGAGAGCCTGCAGGTTTGCTATTGAAAAGACACAACATAAAAGGGAAAAGGGACAGAAAAAAGGGGGGAGGCAAGCACAGGAACTAAATCTTAATTTTTTTATGACCAACTGGATTGGGAACTGAGGGTAGAGACTGCCCTGTGGATCTGGGCTGCATCAATAGGAGTATAGCATCTAGATCAAGGGAAGTAATAGTGCCACTGTATTCTGCTCTGGTCAGACCTCACCTGGAGTACTGTGTCCAGTTCTGGGCACCACAGTTCAAGAAGGACACTGACAAACTGGAACGTGTCCAGAGGAGGGCAACCAAAATGGTCAAAGGCCTGGAAACGATGCCTTATGAGGAACGGCTAAGGGAGCTGGGCATGTTTAGCCTGGAGAAGAGGAGGTTAAGGGGTGATATGATAGCCATGTTCAAATATATAAAAGGATGTCACATAGAGGAGGGAGAAAGGTTGTTTTCTGCTGCTCCAGAGAAGCGGACACGGAGCAATGGATCCAAACTACAAGAAAGAAGATTCCACCTAAACATTAGGAAGAACTTCCTGACAGTAAGAGCTGTTTGACAGTGGAATTTGCTGCCAAGGAGTGTGGTGGAGTCTCCTTCTTTGGAGGACTTTAAGCAGAGGCTTGGCAACCATATGTCAGGAGTGCTCTGATGGTGTTTCCTGCTTGGCAGGGGGTTGGACTCGAGGGCCCTTGTGGTCTCTTCCAACTCTATGATTCTATGATTCTAGTCTTTCAGCCGAGCCAGCGCTGATAAAACTTACCTCTCTCTGTTTTGCCTGCCTTGACTTAAGCCACATCTGAGCTGGAAATTAAAACCCACTATGTTGGTTTCCCTCCCCAAAAAAGACCCTGGGATGTGTAGTCTTGGGAGAGTGAAGACTGTTTTCTAACTTGGACTCCTAAGCGCCACTTCAAACTGGAATTCCTAGCGATCCTTGGGCAAGAAAGACTTTCCAGCGAAACAGCCTGACGTTGATGATGATGATGATGATGCCATGGACATGATGGAAGGAAAAGTGAGTCAAGAGCGTTAAGGGAAATCAGTTCTTCAACTGATGCAAGGCAGATCTGGGAGATGTCTGACTGATCTGATGGTTATTAGACCAGCCAGCTGTGTCAAGAAATTGTGGTAAGTTAAAACGCCTTCAGGTCTCAGCTGAGGAATCATCCACATGCATATGCAAACACACAGTCTTAAGACATTGCCTTCTGAACTCCCAGCCCTGAATGAATATTCTGCCCTTTTCCTTCCAAAGGAAAACACAGGACATCCAACAAGAGATAAAAGAATAGCGGACATGTTAAACATCCTGAAATGAGTCCAGCACAGATGCTGATTGGGAAAGATCTCAGCTTTAAAGGCTTAGAAGGTCTTAGAGGGTGCCGAAAATACAGCAGAGATGGAGTCTGTCTGATATACAGTGGGAGGGAGTTCCATAGGACAGGTGCCAAACCGCTAAAGGCCCGTTTCCTACATTGTGTGGAATGGACTGCCTGATAAGATGGTATCTGCAGGAGGCCCTCAGTTGAGTGATAAACTGGTCTATAAGATGTAAGGTAGCCTGGTCCCAAGCTGTATAGAGCTCTTTACGCCAGGAACAGCACCTTGGACCTAGGCCTGCCTGTAGCTAACTGGCAGCCCATGCAATTCTTTCAGCCCCAGCAAGCAGTCAGTGACAACAGACGATGACTCCATCTCTGTTTCTGAGAGTCTTCCAAATTCATCACTGAGACTTCATCTTTCAGGATGAATGACTTGTCCTCCTTTTCGGATGTTTACAGGGGAACTGCAACTCAGCTGTTCTGCGCAAGGTTTTGCCACGGTTGGTCAACTGTTGAGGACAAAGTACTCAGATAACCCTCTTTTGAGACGCTGTGACCTAACCGTATGTTTCCCAGTCTCCAATTTCGACGAGACTTTAGCAAAAGTCCGCTGGTTCAGCAGAGAGATGTCAGCGCTCAAGATTTGTGCTGAATCCACTCAGCTCTCAGCAAGGTGAAGAAATTCTGGGATCTTTACTGACTTGCTTGGGCTGGGGGCAGAAGAGCATCAAAGTATAGGAAGAGACACTAACCTCCTCCCTCTCACCCAAGAAAACCCCAGCAGCAACTCGGAGCCCCTCCAGACTAGTGTTTTTTGTGAGTGTGTTGTGCTCTGCAGGCTGCAAGTCGAAAACTTCACATTCCCTGCTCCACTGCGGATGGGAGGAAAAGGCTGTGAGCAATGGATTACAGTCATACCTCATGTTATGTTTGCTTCATGTTATGTTTTTTCAGGTTGTGTCCCGTGGCGTCCCGGAAGTACCAGAAAGGGTTACTTCCGGGTTTTGCTGCTCGCGCATGCAGAGCAGCGCTTAATTGCGCTTCGCGCATGCGCACAAGCACCAAATCGCGTTGCACACCTGTGCAGATATGGCGCTTCAAGTTGCGGGCTTTTCATGTTGCAAACGGGCCTCCGGAATGGATCCCGTTTGCAACCGGAGGTACCAGTGTAATAAACACAGAGGGGGAAAGTCCAAATTTCAATGATGCTTCTTCTAGAAAGAGGTCTCTACATAACCGACCAGTGAAGAAATCCAGAAGAAAAATTATAACAGAATCTGAACTAAAAGCAGGAATACAAACCATTGTAGGGGCTTCCCTGGATTTATGAAATGGTCTGCATCGCAAATACCTGTCTAATTGTGACCAGAGAGGCAGTATCGAACTAACGTTTTAGGATCTGGGTGTATGGGATATATGTTGGGTTTCCAATTTTTACATTTGCTGACAGGGGGCTGTTATTCGAATTAAAAGGTTTCCCAAATAACCCCCACCAGCCCAATGGCAATTTAGAAATATCTATTCCCTGTACCAACTATTTATTTATTAGATTTACGTACTTGCCCTTCATCAAAAGATCTCAGTGTGGTTCCCAAGATAAAAATACAAGATAGAAACGCAAATAAGTTATTGAAACGAAAACTAGCAAACAATAGCCCCCTCCCACAAACACATGGTCGAAGAGGAACATTTCCCCCTGAAGATATATAAGCGAGGGGAGAGCATTCCACAAATGGGGAGCCACAGCAGAAAAGGCCCCGTTCTCGTGTTGCCACCCTCTGGACCTCTCTTGGAGGAGGCACACGAAGCAGGGCCTTAGATGGTGAATGCAGTTTTCGGCTGAGTTTATATGGGGAGAGGCAGTCCTTGAGGTACCGCGGTCCTGAGCCTTACTAGAGAAAAGAAATTGCAGTCTGGAAGTTCCTGCTGGAAGGAGTAGGAAGTTCTCAAGCTGTAAGGCTCATGCCTTTGTCACAGATCCTAATAATGTCTGGATATGCTCCAACAGATAAGAAGGGAAGATTGGCCCGAATGCAGGTGTTGGAATAAATATGCCCAGGTTAGAGGCCCCAAATTCCTACCCTGCTAGCAATCTATTTTCCAGAAATCAAAGAGATTATCCATTAACAAACACTCACGATAAGCCCAGGCTTGTGGGAGAAATTTCAAATTGCCAACATTGAGTGCAGACTTCTGCTATTGATCCAAGAAGTATACAGGGTCAGAATAGGTTTAAAAGGTGGTGTGACTGGTGCTTTTAAAACACAGTTTTAAGCCTTTACTGAGCTGCATTTCCAAGTGATGTCCAACACAGCCTTGGATGGGCCACTACAACAAGGCCCCGTACGCAGACAGATTTTGTATTTCTGGCCAACCTCGGGTGGAAGACATCACTCATTATCTGTTAGCCTGTCCCTTGTATAGAGACCCAAGAGATCCCCTTCTGAAACCTTTGATCACACAAGGAAGCAGGTAGACCCTGGCAGAAATGGTCCAGTTTCCTTTGAATGACAGTAGTAGCTTCGTAACACAGGGTGAGGAGCTAGATAAAATCGCTTAAAAAAATTGTTGTGGTGATTCAGAGGTTTAAATGAATTTGAGTTTGTCGGTGTCTCTGCAACCTCCCTCTGACATCATGGATGTTGGCTCGTATGATGGATCTGTATTGTTTTATTGGTACTGTTGCTGTGGGCTTGTCATGGCCTTTGGCTGGAACAATAAACTTATATTGCTTGAATGAATGTGTTCTTGATCTGGCAATAGGGCTGCCAGGTTAAGAGCATCCCAGACCCTGAGATCTCAGGGTCTAAACCGGAGTCCTAGGGGTGGCCCCTGGTGATGTAACGGGGGCAGGCCCTGGTGATTCCTCCTCTGCACTCTCTCTCCCTACTGCAGGGGTAGGCAAACTAAGGCCCGGGGGCCGGATCCGGCCCAATTGCCTTCTAAATCCAGCCCGCAGACGGTCTGGGAATCAGCATGTTTTTACATGAGTAGAATGTGTCCTTTTATTTAAAATGCATCTCTGGGTTATTTTGGGGGTCTGCCTGGTGTTTTTACATGAGAAGAATATGTGCTTTTATTTAAAATGCATCTCTGGGATATTTGTGGGGCAAAGGAATTAATTCGTCCCCCCCCCCAAAAAAAATACAGTGGTACCTCGCAAGACGAATGCCTCGGAAGACGAAAAACTCGCAAGACGAAAGAGTTTTTCGTTTTCTGAGTTGCTTCGCAAGACGGATTTCCCTATGGGCTGCTTCGCAAGAAGAAACGTCTTTCGCCTTTTTTTAAAAACTGCCAATGCATTCCTATGGGATACCGTCAATACACAGTGGTGATTCGCAAGACGAAAAAACTCGCAAAACGAAAAAACTCGCAGAACGAATTAATTTCGTCTTGCGAGGCACCACTGTAGTCCGGCCCCCTCCAAGGTCTGAGGGACAGTGTACTGGCCCCCTGCTGAAAAAGTTTGCTGACCCCTGTCCTACTGAGTCCTGGAGATGGAGATTAATTGGAACAGGAAAGAGGGAGGAGGGAGGACAACTGCCCCACAGCCTTTGCAAAGATTTAGAGACGGAGGTTAATTGGGAGGGAGAAGCAGAGGAGAGCAGCAAAAAAAACAAAAAAAAAAAAAACAAGTCCCTCTCAGCCACCTGGAGATCCAAACCCTCCCCATGCCACCTGGAGGGAGCCAGTCAAATCTGGAGATTACAGGTCAGCTGCAATTCAATCAGATCCCAATGGAGCAAGGGCTGACGGATGCCACCTCAGGATCCAGAAAGCCCGGAAGCCACTTTTATGACACCTTGTGTTCTGTGATGGGAAGTCGGAATACAAATGTGAGACAACTAACAAATAAATAAATAAGTAATAGCCATATTGAGGGAAGGCAATTAACATGCAAACAAGGGTCCTGCCTGCATATGAACTATTTTATTTTACTTTTTAAATGCAACAGCCACTTTGTCATCTAAAAAAGCAAGGAGCGTAATAGGAAGAGTCACCGCAAGCCCTATGAAAGAACGGCTAAGGTTCTTTCTGAAAAGCCCAGCAACTACTCAGACCACCAATTATACTGAGAAAAACAGATTTTCTTTCTTGGGGGAAAAAAGAGAGAGAGAGAGAGCTGTTCTCTTTTCAGACCTGGACAGGACCCAAGAGTGAATTCATGTCAGAGGAATGCCTGTCTCCTGCTGTCTGCTGAGAAAACTCGATCGAGACTCTGGCAGCCTCATTCGTGGCCTTTTCCTACATGCCCGTAGTGCTGCTTCAGGCCTTACTATCGCTGGAGATATGAAGACTCCTCCTTACCCTTCCGCCATTTTCAATAGGGCCTAGTAGCAAGCCAAGAGGTCTCGGTCCAATGCAGTTTGATTGACATGACTCCAATACAACAGCGACATTCAGGTGGCACCCATGCCTGGCAAATAGGATCGGTCCAGTTGAGGTCGCTCCAGATGTTTTGGGACTACAACTCCCACCATCCCTAGCTAACAGGACCAGTGGTCAGGGATGGTGGGAACTGTAGTCCCAAAACATCTGGGGGGCAGAGTTTGGGGATGCCTGCGCTAGAACTTCCCCTACCCGCCCCATGCAACTACTAAACTCACCTTCCACCTTCCCAACCCCATTTCTTCATAAAAGCCAGGACTGCGATGAAGCGCGGCATATCCTCCAACGGGGGCTACGCAATCACAGCTGTACATTTTTATGTATATGGGAAGAAATAATAAATGCATGTCCACACAAGGCTGCCTTCTAGGACTGGGGTTGGAAAGCCAGGTGCCTGTTATGTATCTGAGTGCAGGTAGTTGCTTTGGTGTCCTATGGAACAGAAGTCAAAACTGGACTGGTCAGCTTGGATAATAATAATAATAATAATAATAATAATAATAATAATAATAATATCTTTATTGTCATTGCCCCCTTCGGGGACGAAATTACTTGGCTGCTCCATAAAAACACTAATTAAACAATATAGTAAAATACAGCAAGGGAGATTAGATGACTTTCAAAGTCCGGGCTTCCCATTCAGGGCCGAGATCGCTCTGGAGAAGAAGCTGTTCTTAAGACGGCTCGTTCTTGTCTTCATCGTCCTGTATCTCCGTCCCGACGGCAAGAGCTCGAAGAGACAGTGACCAGGATGCGATGGATCTTTTACTATGTCCAGTGCCTTCCTATGGCACCTTGTGGTATAAATCTGCTCTAAGGTGAGAGTGGGCAGCCAACAATGCTCTCTGCTGCCTTAACAACCCTGCGCAACCCCACACTGAATGGGTAGTACAGCTTCCGTACCACACACATAATGCCAGTGTGCTGAAGTGGCTCAACAGAAGCAGGCAACCTTTAGCCCTGCGGTCACACAAGGCTTAATTTCACATAGCCCTCAACCTTCTTGCAAAAGCCCTATAGAAGCAATGATCTTCCGGAGCAGTCAATCCCATCCTCCTCCCTGAGTTCTCCAAGGGGGAACCATACACAGAACAGACCTCTTTGAGGTATATACATCTAGGGCAGCCAAGTGAGTCTTCCACGACAGCTGCCTGACCATTTGAAACCTTTTCTTGCTCCCTCCTTGGTTTCATGAGAGGTGCGTACGCAAAAGGGCTTTCAGTCTCGCTTTCAGCTCTCATCAGGGCAGCAGATACAGCAGGAACGGTTTGGAATTGAAACGGCGGTCCCTGGGTGTATCATTCAACGTTTTAAACACGCAAGTGACCTTATGGAACTCAAAGCAAGACGTTATTTGGAGTGTGGGGGTCTGGAAAAGGAAGTGCTGTTAGCCACACCAGTTTAGTGGTTAGAGATGCTTCTGAAGACCAATTGCTAAGGGAGGACAGCAGAAAGATGCCCCTGGGAAACGACTTGCAAACGGAAGGCTGACCAGACGGACGCTTAAATCTAGGCAGCGCTGAGTTACACTATGGAACTTGCTCTCCCAAGAGGCAGCGATTCCCACCAACCTGTTTGGCTTTTAAGGGTCGACAAAATTCATGCAAGGTAAGGCTACCAATGGCTAATAGCCACAATGGCTATGCTCTGCCGCCTCCACAGTCAGAGGCGGTAAATGTTTCTGGAAACCAGTTGCTGGAAACCACAGAAGGGGAGAGTTGCTCTTGTGTTCAAATCTTGCTTGTGGGTTTCCCACAGGCATCCGCTTGGCCCCTGTGGGAACAGGATGCCGGACTCGATGGGCCACTGCCCTGACCCAGAAGGCTCTTCATATCTCATCCAGCAGGACTATTGCTCCTTTCTTACAATAGCTAGAAACAGAACTTCCATGTTTAGTGGTAGTATATCTTTAATATCGGGTGGCGCTGTGGGTTAAACCATAGAGCCTAGGGCTTGCTGATCAGCAGGTCGGTGGTTCGAATCCCTGCCACGGGGTGAGCTCCCGTTGTTCGGTCCCTGCTCCTGCCTACCTAGCAGTTCGAAAGCACCTCAAAGTGCAAGTAGATAAATAGGTACCGCTCCGGCGGGAAGGTAAACGGCGTTTCCGTGCGCTGCTCTGGTTCACCAGAAGCAGCTTAGTCCTGCTGGCCACATGACCCGGAAGCTGTACGCCGGCTCCCTCAGCCAATAAAGCGAGATGAGCGCCACAACCCCAGAGTCAGCCACGACTGGATCTAATGGTCAGGGGTCCCTTTACCTTTAATATCAAAATGAGGGAAGGAATTACAGAGGAAAGCTATTGCTTTCGTTTCATTATACTGGGCTTCTCAGATGTACGTATCTGGTTTGCGGGAGATTAGGAGAGGCTAAGTGGTGGCTCTCTAGATACTGTTGAGCTTGCAACTCCTATCTGCCCCAGCCAGTGTGTGGCCAACAGTCAGGGATTACAACATCTGGAGGGTAGGCAGCCCCAGACCAGAGGAACATTTAGTTGGCATACACCAAGCATGCCCTTTCAGGTGCAAAAGCAATGGAGTCCCCTGGTAGAAAATCTGTTCACCAGTGGTGCCTCAGCTACCCAAAGTTTGGGGGAAACTGCCTGCGTATCTGACAAACACACTTCCCCAAATACTGCAATTAAAAAGAAAATGAAAGTGTTGTGTGCAAACATTGACAAGTACAAATAACTGAGAGGAAGGCACACTAGCAAAGAGTGCTTTCCACCTCGCCAGGCCTGTGAAGGAAACGCTGCTGCCCGTCTGCTTGCCTGGATAGAAGCTTCCCTTTCATTTATTTATTTGCAAGGCCTCTTATTACAGGAAAAGCCACAGCAATGACTTCACCGGGGAGGAATGGCGTTAACATTTGGATGGCTTTATTTTTTGCTTTCGCAACCGAGAGCCAAAAGCAGCTGCATTAAGTTAGGCTCCGTGGAAAGGGCTGGATGGCTTTATGAATCAGCTAGATCCCAGACAAGGTAGGCAAAAGAGAAGGAACAGCCCAAGACTCTGCCGAAATCCCTAATCAAGCAAACTGAAGGCCTGCTCCCTTTTGGAGTCTTTCCTTGAGACTTTGGTCAATTGTTTTGAAGGAGTCCAGCACCCTTTGAAACAGATGACGCCCTTGACGGCCATCAACTCATGTTGTTTGCAAATGAATCACAAAAAAGCCTAAGAAATCCATTTGCAAAAGGCAGCTGCGGTTGGGTCACCATGGACCTCTGAGAACCCGACCTTTGGAGTAAGCATCTAGTCCCCATGGTTACAGGAGGGCACTTTGAAACATGATCGCTATGGTGGTAAACTCTGGAAGTAAGAATAACTGGAACTACAAGAGAAGACTGTATTCCTAATCCAGATTCTCCCCTGACCCCCATTCATATCAACACAGACCCTGGGCTGGATCAATGCCACACAGTGAAGTTGATATGTAAACAGAGAAGGCTGATACTCAGTGCTGCTTGCCATTATTTGCCTAAACAATTCAGCCAATGTTGAAGTGATTCTAACAGGCAAAACTGATTTTCGTTTTTGGCAAGAAAGACACCCAGTTTAGTTGAGACCCAGTTTTCTTTCTCTCCACAGGAATATCATTGTGTGTGTGTGTCCTTCCCTTGGGTTCTTGTTTTTTTTAAAAAGCATGACCTCCTCCTTTGCTTTGAAGAACGAGCCATTGAATTAAGCACCACACCCAACCCGATTTCCAAAACAGCCACCTGTGTGTATTGCAAAACTGGGAAAAAAAACATTTGCTCAAACTTACAAAGGCCTACTTTTGGGGAAAGGTGCAAAAAGAACTCCCCTGTTAACTAGTCTGGATCAATCAAGGCTGGGAAATTATGACTATGTGCTTAAGGGCAGAACATGTTGGGCTTTGTTTATTTTTTGATAACTGGGAATTCCCTGGCAAAATACCCACAGCTACTTTTTAGTCTTTATCATATATTACGAAGAACAAACCCTGTTTAGAAGTTTTTAATGTCTGATGCTGTATTGTTTTAATATTTGGTTGGAAGCGGCCCAGAGTGGCTGGGGAAACCCAGCCAGATGGGCACGATATAAATAATAAATTATTATTAGGAGTTATTATAGTTTAAGAGGAAAATGAACTCAATTAGGCCCAATTGTTATGTAGTTTCACTGCATTTTTTCACAGGAGATTCATGGATCCCTTCCCACTTTAACACCTTCATAGCAGGGCAACTATTCCTGTGGGTGGGCATAGGCCAGCGGGCTGCATTAGGTAACCATTTCAGTGGTGTATTTATGCTTCAAGTCTAGTACCATGGAAACAATACGTTCACCCACCTATTAAAAGCAAATGATCTTGACATTATTAACCTTCCAAATGGCAGGGAACGGATCTTCTGGGGGGTGGGGTAGGGCGGGATCTTCTGGCAGACACAGCAATTGTGAATCACTCTTTCTAGAGGGAAATTATTTCCAGGCTGAACATACCAAGCTAGCAGAAACCCCAAAGGTAAACCCTGTTAGGTAACAGGACTACCCAGCAGCAGCAGCAGTAAGCTTATGAGCAAGAATTCACTGCTGGTTGGTTGGAGATGCTTGAAACATATGAAGAAAATGTGGGCGGTTCCGGAGCAAATGTTTGTGATGCTATAGGATGCATAGCAAGGTTAGCTGAACTACAAAGCTTCCTTCCAAAGAGGAATTCTGCAGAGAATAGGGTCATTTTAGATCCTGTCCCATTCTTATGATCAGGTTAGGGATATGCATGGCTTTGAGAAGAATACTGTGGCCCTACAGGTGCTGTTGGACTCCCCAACTTCTATCACCCCATGTCAGCATAGTCAATGGTCAGGAATGATGGGAAAGCTGGGAGTTCCATCATTTGGAGGGCTACATTCCCCATTACTGACCTAGACCACAAGTAGAGGGGTCTGTGCTGAGGGATGGGGAAACTCTGGCCCTCTAACTGTTCTTTATTTTCTAGATCCATTTCAATCAGGGCTTCGGTCTGGAAAGTGCCCAAACCGCCATATATGATAACCTGTCGGGAGAGAGATGGGGCAATGTATCCGTTAATCCTAATTGACCTCTTGGCGACTTTCAATACCATTAACCACTGTATCCTCCTGGAAAGGCTTTCTGAGTTGTGGGGGGCAACACTGCTTTACAGTGGTCCCAGTCCTACTTGGATGGTTGTCTTCATCAGCTGATGCTTGGGGGGTGTTTTTCGGCACCATGGGGTCTTCAATGTGGGGTCCCTCAGGGCAGTTCTATCCCCCATGTTGTTTAATATCTATATGAGGCCGCCGAGTGGAGTCTTCCAGTTTTGGAGTGTGTTGCCAGCAGTATGCTGATGACCCACCTTTACATCTGCAGGGGAGGCAGTAGGTGTACTAGACTGGTGCCTTGCCTAGGTAATGGACTGGTTGGAAGCCAACAAACTGAAGCTCAATCCAGATAAGATAGAGGCACTGTTGATGGGTGGTCCCCTAGACCGGATGGATGGGAGACTGCCTGCTCTTGGGGTGCTCCTGGATCTATGGGTGTTGCTTGAAACCCAGGTGGTCTTTTATCAGCTTTGGCTGGTGGCCCAGCTATGCTCGTATCTGGACAGGGATGAACTAGGTTGAATTACTGCAATGCGTTATATACGTAGGCCTCTGAAGATGGCTCAGACACCTCAGCTAGTACAAAATTCAATGGCCAGATTGCTCACCAGAACAAGACTGTTTCAGCATATAACACCAATCCTGGCCCAACTGCACGAGCTGCCATTTGTTTCCCAGCCCACTTCAAAGTGCTGGTGTTGAACTATAAAGCCGTACCTGGTTCAGGACCTCAATACCTTGGGACTGCCTCTCCCTATATGAACAGACCGCACTTGTCATCCATGGCCCTCTTCTATGTACCTGCTTCCTTAAAAGTTCAGAGGGTGGCAACACAAGAGCAGGGCTTTTCTGTAGTGGCCCCCCATGTGTGGAATGCTCTCCCCAGAGATGCTCACCTGGCACCATCATTACATGCCTCTTTACCCAGGTCTTCAGCCATTAAGTAATCGATGGCCTGTTAAAGGGATCTGTTAAGATTATTTTATTATGGCATTATTATGCTTTGTATTGTTATTATTATGCTCTGTAAAATGTTGTCCATGGCCATGGGATCTTGATATAAACTGAAATAATAAATAATAATAATAATAATGATAACAACTCCCTTCAGCCCCAGCTAGCACAGCCAATGGCCAGGGATATGATGAGTTGTATTCCAGCACAGGTTTCCCTCCCTGGTATTAGAAGCATGAAATGCTTGATTTTCCTCAGGATTCCCTTGAAACGGAGCACAGGGAATTGGCTTTTGTCAACTTTTGCCAAGTGCAAATTAGCAGAACAGAGTCCAATGAAACATCTAGAACTGTGTTTAAATATTTAAGTGAAGGGTCTGGTTATAAAAACCCCTCCCTCTACTTTTGACAGAGAGATTTCCTGTTATGTGAAATAAGTTGCTTCAGAAATTGCCCGATCTACCCTAACCAGGAAGCATCCACCTTTGACACAAACACTGCACCACTAACTAGAAACAGAACTTTGCAGAAGGTGCAGATTTGCATATTTCCAGGGCAAAGCTTTGCATAGGGCCAGAGTGCACCACCAGCACATTCAAAGGCATTACAAAGTTGGTGTGGAGGATCATGAAAATGGTTTCATACCTCTTGTCTTAAGAGTCACAGCACTTAGAAGGGGAAGACGGCTTCTTATATATGTTCAGGACCCACCCTATTCCTATGACTGAATTTTAAATTGTTGCAATCTACCTTGAAATCTGCTAGTTAAGGGTGGGTGGTGGTGGTGGTGGTAGTAATAATAAAAATAATAATGTAAAATACAGCACTTAATTTCAAAGAGACTACTGCAATATTGCACTAATATAACTCTCACCTTTTTTTAATTACCGTTGAAAAATGCAGTATAGGCATAGATATGCTAAGAGAGCGGTGGATAAAGGCAGTGCAGCAGGGAAACTGAAGCACTCCTGATGCTGTTTGACTGCAACTCTCACCAGCACCTAGGGTTATAAGCTTCTCAACCACTGATACAGAGATACTAGTCATGGACAAATGGGAACCCCAGGGGCCAAATCCAGGATCCAGCAGTAACTGGCTACTTTTTCACAAGCCAGCCAGGGGCGCTCCCCTCCAGAGCCAGCTGCAAGATTGAGTGACAAAAAGGAAAGAAGAGAGGCAGCAAATGGCCAGGCCTTCCAGTAGAGTTTGGCCACAGAGAAGACAGGATGCACACAAATATAGCTTCAATTGTTCCATGTTTCTGCCTTAACAGAAGGCACACACTGCAACCACCTGTGAATTGTTTTATTGGACAGTTTATGTAAACAAGAAAGTCTGACCATAGCACCATGTTGAGTCTATGCTTTGTTTTAGGTTTTCACATCTGCCACAATCTGGTCTAAACAAAGCTAACAGTACAGCGAAGACTAAACGCAATCTA
Source organism: Podarcis tiliguerta (assembly GCF_965153285.1). NCBI lineage: Eukaryota > Metazoa > Chordata > Lepidosauria > Squamata > Lacertidae > Podarcis > Podarcis tiliguerta. The sequence continues at coordinate 3,498,987 of NC_139549.1, forward strand.
GTCAAACTGCAAAAACAACTTAACCTCTTGCTCCTATACTGAACCCTTCTGCCTAATAAAGGGTTCAAGAAACCCAAGTCCACAAGCCTCTCTCATATTCTCCCTCAAAGATTCAGATTTATTCCGTGCATAGGCCATAATGTCTTACATTGCTAACTCATTTGAGAAATTTTATTCTTAGAGACAAGTATGACATTCTTTTGTAAGTTTAGCTTAAAATAATTGGCTTTAAAGAAAGCAAGAATCAAAATAAAGAAGGTAAAAAAAAGATTTGTTGAAAATGCCTCCCCTGGCAACCATGAAGAAAGTAAAACATTTTAAAGAACAAAAAGAAAGGCGCTCAGCTGTACTTAGATGGTTGTTCAGTAGAGTCACCTGGCAGAACCAAGTTGTTATTGAAGTACACAGAAAGGTAGGCCCAGATTATGTGACATTTAGAGGGCTAAAGAATAAAGAGCTGCAAAACCTGAATCTAATTACATTAAAAAAAAACTCTTTTACAACCTTTCCCAAAGATAAATCTCTTTTAAGAGTATACACTTTGTACAGTTTCAGCTACAAATGTACATACATTTCTGCTGACTTCCCCGTGAAGGTTTGTACATATTTACACTATTGCGCTCCATGTCTTGTGATAACTTGGGAGCTATGGCAGTGTACGCTTCCAAGGGGAGGGCAGAGGAGAACAGGAAACAAAAACTGAAGGGAGTACATAGAACAGGATCAGCCCTTGATGCAATGAGATGGGTTCAGATTTTGGAGTTTTCTCTCTCCACAGCAGACACAACACACACCTGTGCCAGCGAACAGATAAGGCATTTGCAGTGTTCACCTGAAGGTCCTTCATTTTGCTCACCGCACAAAGCATCTTGCACGTCACCCCTAACACGCCACTCTCTTCTCTGAAGGTGATAATTTAGATACCCCGCGTGGGCGTATGGTCACAGTTCTGTGCAAATAGAACACTACCTAGCACATCCAACAGTTCTTATAAGCTCAATGTGGCTGTGGGTTCATAGTCCAAGCCCAAGACTGTGCTCAGGCGGGCTTCAGTCCTCTTAGCTTCACCACTGGAGGAAGCGGAGTGCGTGTTCCTTGGCTTGAAGGATCTACTCCCAATTTGTAAAGACATCCTTGTTGGTGACATTCTAAAACTGACAGTTCAGACCAAACTTTCCGTGGGATTTCGAGGTGTTTTAATTCTCCCGTCAACTTTCAAAGAACGGCTCAGTTTTCTAGTCACAGTAGAACAGGATAGTCCAAGCTAGCTCCTCACTGGGAGCACTCCTTGACTCACCGGATCATGTAAGCCAAACCTGCTCCTATTCCAGCCACGCCTGCAAAAGCCATCAGAACGCTTCTGATGCTGCCTTCTACGTCCTCTACATGGAAGAAATTAACAAATCCCTCCTAGAAGAAAGAATTGCATTGTTAATTGCTTTTAAGCACTGGCAGCCATGTATGTCTGACTGCTTCAAAGAGAATTCGCAGGAAGAATGGAAGGTAAAACCATGTACTGAGCAAAGTCCAACATCCAGCAATTCTGAGTCCAATCCACTCCCCATTTTCAACAACCGCAACCACGCACACACAAACAATGTTCCCTTTGTGGGAAACCAATTTTAGCGTAACTCTTAAACATCTCATGACAGATATTCACTCTATTTATGGAGAGTTAACATAGGGAGGCAGCCCTAAAATCTGATGAAGCATGCATTCACTTCCAGAAAGATCAGCTACAGGAAGGTATTGGGGTCTCCAGGTTTGGATTTTGACTGTGAAGAGTTACAAGGGAAAGGGGCAGCACAACAACATCTACCCTTCAGCCCCACCATGACTCACTTACCCAGGCATTATTGTTGAGGATCCATTCCCGCTTGTCTGTAACCAGAACCTCGGTGATGAGCTCTGCCAAACGACCGATGGCACTCTCCTGATTGATGCGCTTCAGATGTTTGGCAACAAAGGCACCAAAAGAGATGAGAGTCACAATTCGACCCCAGTTTGTTATGCCGTCACTGAAAAGGTGCTTTGAAACTTCTGACACAGTCTTCAGGTCATCCTCTTTCTTTATTTCAAGCTTCCTAAGCATTCCTGAAGAGGGGGTGAGCAAGAAGCAAGGAACACAGGTGAAAATACTGAAAATTCCACATTTAAGTGTGCAAGAAGTTTTAACAATCAAAATCATTAACAAAGCAGTTTAGTTTTCTCCCCCTCCCCCACTCTTTGCTCTTTGTTTTTGGAAGGATTGAGGTTGTAGTACTTGGTTGAATGAGCAATGGATGGTGGGTGGGCACTGATGTTTAAAACTCAGGGTCAGAGCCTGAACAGATGGAATGTTGATGGGATAAGCTTGCTCAGAAGTCTTATTGGCAAGAGCTTCCCCTTCCCCAATGAGACAGGGAGTGTATGTGCTGTCCTAGGTGGGAAGCAATTATTACTTACTTTAATTCTGGAGCTATATGAGTTTTTATCTGGTCAGCTGTCTTTGTCGTACAAAGTGATTGGTTGGGATTTTGTAACTGTAGGCTTTTATTTGATTATTAATATACTGTATTGCATTTGATTTCTATTTTGCGCTGTTTTAAAATTCTTTTGCATTGTATTTGCTTCCCATGTTGTACATTGCTTTGAGATTCATTTAAATGGTTTTCACTTCCCATTTTGATGTTCTGTTTTTTTTATTTTGACTATCACCTTATGAATTCATTTGAATACAAAGTGATTGTCTGAATAAAAATAAGTTCTAGCACTTCCTGAGAAGAACATTAAAATGTTCTAGAGCTGCTTTAGACTTGCAGATCAGCAGCTGCCTGTTTCAGAGTCCAATACTCAGACAAACTTAACATAACTCCCACTTACAGCCACTGATATCTGCAGCCCTAGACCAAAACCCAGCTCTAGCGTCTAAGTAAGTGCTGCCTCAACTATTTTTAATACAAAACAAGGAATCCAACAGTCGTCATGCTTTGAGCTAGTGGTTCAAGACTTGAATCCTGGCAGTACAATTCTGTCCTTAAGGGTTAAGCAGCTTTCAACTATTAGCCACTGATACTTAAAAGAAACTTGAGGAAGCTGAAATCCAGAAGTCAACAAGGAAGTGACTCAGGAACAGGGATGCTTGCATCCGCATTTAGGAGTTGCCCCAAAGCAGAGTCTTTATTGTACTGTGGAGAGGCAATGATTCAGAAGGCTTAAAGCAAACCATTAAACATAAGTCTAATGAAATTTGTTCTTATACACTAGATGAGTGAGCCAAGTCGTAACCCCTCCTAACCCAGAAAACAAACAATACCTCTGTGGGAAGTCTGTGCCACTGTGACCTCTGTATATGCAGGATGTAAGGAATGTTCTACACGGGACATCTCACAAATGGCTACTGTCAAAGCTCTTCTTGCCCATCCACATTACAAAAACCTGAGCAGCTCAGCCACAAGGGTAGCTGGGAGGGGATAGACAACTGGAGGACTCTGACTTAGAGGTGGCAAACCATAGAGGCTCTCTAGGAGTGTTCAAATTACTGGAGGTTATTTTAAGGCTACTTCCCAACTCTACATAGTCAGTGCCCTAGCTAATGTAATATACTAAAATAAAGTCAAATGAGAATGGCAAAGTGCTGGTAAATAGCAAAACTGCTCCAAAGCAACTCCGAAGGAAGTTAGTTGTTCACAGCAGGAGCCAGCTAATCTTTTATCATCATGTTTACAATGAATTATATTTCACTTGCTAGGCAGGAGCAGGATGTCAGCAAGAGCTAATCTGTACCCAGATTATCTTCTGCCTGCAAGAGTTTCTCCCCACCCCCACTGTCATTCAGTTTCGTTTCTGCTGGGCTTGGTGCTTTCACAATGACTCCTTGCAGAAAAACAGGGTGGGAAGGCAGGCTGGGCCACCCACAAACCTCTGGCTGCCAGGGTGGCCTCTCAAGAAGCCTGAACTTTACTGGAGATCAGGAATCTGGCCCAAACTGCACAGAACTGAAGTCAACCAACCAGACTCAAATGTGCAACCTTTCAGCCCACGGACACATCAGGAACTTTCCCTTCAACATCCCTGTTTACTTTTTAAACTTTGGGCACTCTTCCAATTCTTTTTCATAAGAGCCCCACCATTTCTCCCCTTTACTTGCCCCTCCAACACATTCCCCCTTCCACCCATCGATTTCCTTTGCTACATTCCCATCCCAAGGACACCCTGATCCACTATGTTTAGCTCCTCACCTTCACTCCCCCCCCCCCTCAGGCCACCTGCTTTCCTCCCTCCCCCCTCCCAACCCCTACTCTAGCACTTCACCAGCCCTACAGGTGCTCACCTCCACTTCCATTCACCCCTTACAGCTGACACCCCCGACTTTTCTTTGCCCCACACAAGCTCCTTTCATGCTCTTCCTAAACACACCTTAGTGAGTGCTTCCCGTCCTCCTCCTTCCCCAGTCCCTTTCCACTTCAGTACCCTGCTGCACTTCCTGCTTCCTGTTTTTGCTTTTTTATAATGATAAATATTGTATTAGTTTTTTGTGAACCAACTTGGCTGCTTTAAGAGAAATGCAAGATACTAAAATGTCAGTAAATGTGAGATGCTGATAGTTTCCTCCTCTCCACACCCCACGACTTAAGCCCCCCATCAGTTATTACTCCTCACTGTTTCCTCCCAAGCAAGCAAACACCCCCATTTCCTTCCCACACTCATTCTAAGAAAGCCACACCTCAACTTCAGTGTATGTAATTAGAATAATTTTATTTTAAATGTTGCTTTTCTCTTCAGCCACCCAGGAAACATTGCTGGGGAGTGTTCCAGTCTGTCAGCTTGCCCGACTGGCTTCAACTAGCAATTGGTGTCATAGGTCCCAGGCAGTGGGGTACACTTCCAGAAGATTAGGCAGGCATCCTCTTGAAAAACTGTTTTATGCCAATGGGATTCTGCAGAGGCTTTTATTTTCTTAAAATGAAGCATCCATTGCTATGGCTATTCTGTATTTTTTATCTCTTCCATAAATGTTGTTGCATCTGTCTCTGGTATTTTGTATCTGTAAATAGTTCCCACAAAAAGGCTGCCCAAATGTGGCCCATGGCCTTCTGCTTCAGGCTTTCCTCACAGGACAAATGGGTCTTTACCAGTTTGTTAGGCCCAAGGTCCTTTCTTGCATGTACTTCCTGTTTTTTTTGTATATGTTTATCATCTTCATTGAAAACAACTTCTGTTTCATTTATTTAATGAGGCATCATCATAGCTCAAGGACACATTCCAGCCAGGCAAAGAACACTTAAGCGTGCAAAAGTCAGAGCCTGGGAAAAGGGGGTGTGATCTCAAGAAAAAGCACAACCCCCTCCCCAATCATCATTATGGACAGAAGCTAGCTTGGGCTGCTTTGGGGGCAAGTTATAATCCCCCCCCCCCAGCCCTTATTTCTTCTTCCCTTGCCCCTTTTCCCATCCCCAATGTAGAGTGTCAATCTGGGCTGGAGGGGGCGTGGCCCCCAGAAAAGACTCTTCCCCCGCTATTCATTATTATGGCTGTCTAGAATAAGAAATGATTCATCATTTCTTCCCCAGCCCTCTTTTAGGGAACCATTTACTCATCCCCCCCCCCAATTATAACCCCGTAAAAGAGGGTGCCAACCTGGTCCTGTCGAGGGCAGTGCGCGGCCTAAAGAACTGGCACCACGCCCACCTCCTGCTGCTCCTGTGAGCCGCCCCGGCCCCTTTACAGGGCGGCTTGCAATAACCTCGACACAAGGATTAAACGACGAAGAGGCAACCCTCTTGCCCCTCATCTCCCCAGCCCCCTCCCTCCCACCTTGGCCCAACTGCGATTCCAGCCCCGCGTGAGGGTTGGGCTAGACGACCTCGGGGTTCCCCTTCCCCCTCTGCCCCCATCACCCACCTTGGAAAGCCAGCTGGTGCTTGTCGAGGATGTTGTCCCCGACCCGCCGGAGGGTCTCCAGCGCCTGCGTGGCGCCCGGCGAGGCGGCGGCGGCCTCCTCCTCCTCGGGGGTCCCCAAGCGGCCCAGGAGGCCCTTCAGGATCTTCTTCCCGCCGCCTCCCGACGCCCCTTTGGCGTCGCCGTCGCCCGAGGCGGCCTCGCGTAGGTACCGGCTCACCAACTCCAGCGTCACTTTGCGCAGGTCGTCCGGGGCGGACGCCGCCGCCGCCACCGCCACCGCCGCGTCGTCGTCGTCCCCCTGCGAGGACGGGATGGACTCCAGCGAAGGGGTGGGCGAAGGCAGGCCGGCCTCCGCGGCCTCGGCCTCGTCGTCGCAGCCGTCCAGCTCTCCCTCAGGGAGCGCCAGCGCCAACGGCCGCGCGGCGCCGCCAACGGCCGCCACGGCGGGGGAGCCAATCAGCGCGCGGGGCGCTACTTCGAAGGGCCCAATCCGCGCCAGGGGCCCCGCCAGGGGCGCCCCTGAGCCAATCCGCGCCAAGGGCCCCTCAGGGAAGACGCTGGGCCCCCAGCCGCGCCCAATCCGAGGCGAGAACGGGCCGGCGCCCTCAGAGCGGCCGTTGGCGGTGAAGACGGCGGCCGCCGCGGCTGGGGCTCCATTGCTGCTGCCGCCTCCGCCGGCCCCCGGGGAGACCGGCGTGGCGGGCGCCATGCTCGGTGCGCCCCCACAATACAACACCACCGACTTCTTGTTAAACATGGCGGCCTCCTCGCAGCTTTCCGCGAACTCCGAAGCTCGTCGCGCAGAGCTGTGAGAGGGGAGCGGCGGCGGCGGGGAGGGTCTTATAAAGGCTCTGACGCGCTGGCGTCAGAAGGGACGTGGCATACGACGTGGGCTTGAGGCAGTGACGCGGAGGGGAGGGGGCGTGGCTAAAACAGGCCACCATAGACGTTTAAAGGGTAGAAGGAGGAGCCCCCTTTTGTATAGGGCGCTTCTTGGTTGCTCCATTGTTCAGGGGCGGGCAGGTGGGGGCCGGGTAGTAGTAGCAGTAGTGATAATAATAATAATTAATAATAATAAATTTCATTTATACTCACGGCGGCTAACACCAGTAAAAACATAATAGAGGGGGGAAACCCAATTTAAAATACAGGTTAAACTGCAATTTAAAATGCAGCCTCATTTTAAAAGTAGCCCGTAGTAGTAGTAGTAGTAGTAGTGATGATAATAATAAATAATAATAATAATAATAATAATTTTATTTATTCCCCGGCCAGAGCCAGGCTCAGGGCGGCTAACACCAATAAAATCACAGTACAAAACATAATAGGGGGGAAAGAGGGGGGGACCCAATTTAAAATACAGGTTAAAATGCAATTTAAAATGCAGCCTCGTTTTAAAAGTAGCCCATAGATCAAAACCATAAGGGGAGGGAAACATAAGGGTCAGACTGAGTCCAAACCAAAGACAAAGCAGGCACCCTGGTGGTTTCCCAGGAGATTGGCCCCTTTCCTTCTGATGGTCTTTTCTTCTGCCCCCTTGCCAATCTAGTCCAGCATCCTGTTCTCACAGTAGACAGGTCCCCTAAGAGCAGGGAGTGCATCTGAGACCCGTGGCCAAAATTTTGCAGTTTGAGATTAGGGTTTTGCCATACTAGATCAGGTGGTGGTTTGGTTTTTTTTGCGTTTCTGTATTAGAGGTGCCTGGTGTGCTCTGGTCCATGGGGTCATGAAGAGTTGGACACAACTAAACGACTAAACAACAACAACATGTATTAGAGATTTGCTATTTTAGATTAGGGTATTTCAATCCTGCATTAGGGCATTGCAATTCTGGATTAGAGTTTCGTAGCCCTAGTTTATGGGCTTGCAGTTCTAGATTAGCATTTTCAGTTCTAGATTGGCTGTTTGCCATTCCAGATTAGTGGATTGCCGTTCTAGATCAGGCAGGGCAGAAACCAGGAGCGGATGTCCGAGCAAAAAAAGCTGAGGCTGAAAGTTGAGTTCTGAAACAGAAAACTGAAACTGTAAACAAGATTCCTGGGCTGAGCCCATATGTACTCTTTACCCTCCGTCGATTCCAAGGGTGCGTCTGACCCGTTCAGCCACTGTGCAAACACTTGGCTCCGGTTTCTGGATTCTGGGAATCTGGTGGAAACAAATCTCCAGAGCATGAAATCTACCCAGCCATGCTGTGGGCACCGAGAGAGAAAAAAGCCAGATTTCAGAGCAGCTGTGATTTGGGATACCAGGGAGCTTACCCACAAACCATTAGCAAAGAGAAAACAAATGGAAATAGCCAAGCAATTACCCTTTAAAAACCTCTGTCTTATTTTGTGCGGAATGTGTAATTTTTAAATGTGCAGCCCATTGCCCATATATTTCAGGTGGGCTTACAACGCCCCTGCTGTGTAGTCCAGCATTGCAAGAACTTGGAAAGAGAGAAAAGCTTACAACAGTCCTGCAATGTTGTCCATTGCTGTGACTCCCATATTGCAGACTGGGGTCTTTCTGTGCTGCTGCAACTGAGAGAGCAGCTTACAACAGCCCTGCAATACAGTCTAGTGCTTAAAAATCGTAAGGCTCATCTGGGTCTGGATATGGAGTTATGGGACAAGACCACCCATGTAAAGCACCCCCTCAGCTTGCAGCAAAGTCTTTCTCTGCTCAAACTACCCCGGGGTGTCTTCCTCCCTGGGCCAAATCCAGCGCTTGATTTCATGCAGAAACGTCACCCTTAGTTGACTCACTTTGAAATTGACAGGTTGCAATGACCTGCTGATATGAACAGGTTTTCAACATTGAGGCTGTAACCCTTATACACATTTGTGTGGGAGTGAGTTTTATTGAGGTGAAGAGTGTTCACCTCTGAGTAAGAACAGGAAAGAGGCTTACAGCATCTTAATGGACTTAACCAATTTTTATTATGGCACCAGCTTCCGTGGACCAGATCCCCCTTCCTTAGAGTGCTATTGTGCTGAGGTCCTGCTTGAGGGTTTCGCAAAATAGGCTTCTGGTTGGCCACTGTGAAGACGCTGGACTATGATGGGCCCCAGTAACCGGACTCTTCTGACTTTCTTATGGAACCCCCAGGTCCAGAGGCAGTGTATCTAGATTCCTAGGTTCTCTGCGGCATTTGGCCACTGTGAGAACAGGATGCTAGACTTGAAAGGCCCTTTGCCTGATCCTGTTGCAGGGCTCTCCAATCCACAAAAGCTGATGCCGTCATAAAATGTATTAGCTTTTAAGGTTCCACGAGATCCTGTTGTTTTTGCTGCATCAAACCACCATTGTCCAGAAATTGTTTATTTTGAGGAGATGGGTATAGGATGGAGCGATAAATGCCACAATTAAGACCTAAGTTAGGAAGAGGAAGAGCTCTTTCTAACATGGGGTAAGGTAAAGGTAAAGGGACCCCTGACCATTAGGTCCAGTTGTGGCCGACTCTGGGGTTGCGGCGCTCATCTCGCTTTATTGGCTGAGGGAGCCAGTGTACAGCTTCCAGGTCATGTGGCCAGTGGGACTAAGCCGCTTCTGGCGAACCAGAGCAGCGCACGGAAGCGCCGTTTACCTTCCCGCCGGAGCGGTACTTATTTATCTACTTGCATTCTGACGTGCTTTCGAACTGCTAGGTTAGCAGGAGCAGGGACAGAGCAACGGGGGATTCAAACCGCCAACCTTCTGATTGGCAAGCCCTAGGCTCCCACAGCGCCACCCGCGTCCCTCTAACATTGGGTACTCTCCTATAAATCCATGGACTCAAAAGTTACTCGTGGCCACCAGTGATTTCAGTGGGTTTACTCTGAGGAGGACTTGGGTCTTCTTTTTAACAAAATCCTCCCAACACTAAGCAAAATTGGCCTACCAGAGCAGTTATAACCCATTACCCAGTGTGGTGTAGTTGTTAAGAGCATCAGACTAGGACCAGGGAAACCTGGGTTCAAATCCTGACTTGCCCATGGAGCTCACTGTGGGTGCCCTTAGGCCAGTCACCACCTCCCAGCCTGACCTACCTCACAGGATTGTTGTGAGGGTAAAATGGAGAGAGTGGGAGAACTGTCACTGTTAGAAGAATTTTTAGGTCTTATATATCTATCATAAATGTTCATAAATGTACCAAGCAAACACATATATAAACCACATGTCTGAAACCCATAGGAAAAGTCCTAAAGCCATTTTGACTCTTTCAGTCAAATATTTCTCTGCAAGGTCAAAGGAAACGCAGAACCCTCCCCATTGTCTCTTTCCTCACAAATCCTGCCTTAAGGGCACATTTAAGGTGTGAATAGGGTGAGCCTGTGACCTGGCTCAGGAATTAAGTACAGTGGTACCTCGTTCTGGAGGTCCGTACTTAACCTGAAACTGTTCTTAACCTGAAGCACCACTTTAGCTAATGGGGCCTCCTGCTGCTGCCGCGCCACTGGAGCACGATTTCTTTTCTCATCCTGAAGCAAAGTTCGTAACCTGAAGCACTGTTTCTGGGTTAGCGGAGTCTGTAACCTGAAGCATATGTAACCTGAGGTACCACTGTATTATCATTACAAAAGAATGGCCAGGCTCCCCAGGTAATCCAGTCAAGTGACCATTAACAGGTAACCTGAAGAAGTGTGCATGCACACAAAAGCTCATACCAATAACAAACTTAATTGGTCTCTAAGGTGCTACTTCCCCTTCATGGATCACTGCCTTGCCGTGGCGAAGGGGCTTGAAGAACTCAGAGAAGCTATGAACTATGCCGAGCAGGGCACCCAAGACGAACAGATCATAGTGGAGAGTTTGGACCAAACGTGATCCACCTGGAGCAGGAACCGGCAAGCCACTCCAGTATCCCTGCCAAGAAAACTCCATGGACAAAGACAACAGGCATATAAAAGATATGACGCTGGAAGATGAGCCCCTCAGGTCGGAAGGCGTCCAACATGCTACTGGGGAAGAGCGGAGGACAAGTACAAGTAGATCCAGAGCTGATGAAGCGGCTGGGCCAAAGCCGAAAGGACGCTCAGTTGCGGATATGCCTGGAAGCGAAAGGAAAGTCCAATGCTGTAAAGAAAAATATTGCATAGGAACCTGGAATGTAAGAACCATGAACCTGGGTAAGTTGGATGTGGTCAAAAATGAGATGGCAAGAATAAACATTGACATCCTGGGCATCAGTGAACTAAAATGGACGGGAATGGGCGAATTCAGTTCGGATGACTATCATATCTACTACTGTGGGCAAGAAACCCATAAAAGAAATGGAGTGGCCCTCATAGTCAACAAAAGAGTGGCGAAAGCTGTACTGGGATGCAATATCAAAAATGATAGAATGATCTCGATACGAATCCAAGGCAGACCTTTTAACATCACAGTAATCCAAGTTTATGCACCAACTACTGGTGCTGAAGAAACTGAAATTGACCAATTCTATGAAGACTTACAACACCTTATAGAAGTGACACCAAAGAAGGATGTTCTTCTCATTATAGGGGATTGGAATGCTAAAGTAGGGAATCAAGAGATAAAAGGAACAACTGGCAAATTTGGTCTTGGAATTCAAAACGAAGCAGGGCAAAGGCTAATAGAGTTCTGTCAAGAGAACAAGCTGGTCATCACAAACACTCTTTTCCAACAACACAAGAGACGACTCTACACATGGACATCACCAGATGGGCAGCATCGAAATCAGATTGATTATATTCTCTGCAGCCAAAGATGGAGAAGCTCTATACAGTCAGCAAAAACAAGACCTGGAGCTGACTGTGGCTCAGATCATCAGCTTCTTATAGCAAAATTCAAGCTTAAACTGAAGAAAGTAGGAAAAACCACTGGGCCGGTAAGATACAATCTAAACCAAATCCCTTATGAATACACAGTGGAAGTGAGGAACAGGTTTAAGGATTTAGATTTGCTGGACAGAGTGCCTGAAGAACTATGGATGGAGGCTCGAAACATTATACAGGAGGCAGCAACGAAAACCATCCCAATGAAAAGGAAATGCAAGAAAGCAAAGTGGCTGTCCAATGAGGCCTTACAAATAGCGGGGGAGAGAAGGCAAGCAAAATGCGAGGGAGATAGAGAAAGATACAGGAAATTGAATGCAGAATTCCAAAAAATAGCAAGGAGAGACAAGAAGGCCTTCTTAAATGAGCAATGCAAAGAAATAGAATGAATGAATAAAACTTTATTTGCATAGCCAACAGGCCATAGCACCGAAGGACAAACACCAACAGAAATACATTACAAATATAGTTAAAATCTTGTGACCTATTAAAACCCTAGGTAAATTAATAATCTCAGTACTTAAAATAATCTCAGTACTTAAAGCAAAGAAATAGAGGAAAACAACAGAATGGGAAGAACCAGAGATCTGTTCAAGAAAATTGGAGATATGAAAGGAACATTTCATTCAAAGATTACCATAATAAAGGACAAAAGTGGTAAGGACCTAACAGAAGCAGAAGACATCAAGAAGAGGTGGCAAGAATACACAGAGGAACTATACCAGAAAGATATGGATGTCTCGTACACCCCAGGTAGTGTGGTTGCTGACCTTGAGCCAGACATCCTGGAGAGTGAAGTCAAATGGGCCTTAGAAAGCATTGCAAATAACAAGGCCAGTGGAAGTGATGGTATTCCAGCTGAACTATTTAAAATTTTAAAAGATGATGCTGTTAAGGTGCTACACTCAATATGCCAGCAAGTTTGGAAAACTCAGCAGTGGCCAGAAGATTGGAGAAGGTCAGTCTACATCCCAATCCCAAAGAAGGGCAGTGCTAAAGAATGCTCCAACTACCGCACAATTGCACTCATTTCACACGCTAGCAAGGTTATGCTTAAAATTCTTCAAGGAAGGCTCAAGCAGTATGTGGACCGAGAACTCCCAGAAGTGCAAGCTGGATTTAGAAGAGGCAGGGGAACCAGAGACCAAATTGCAAACATGCGCTGGATTATGGAGAAAGCTAGAGAGTTCCAGAAAGACATCTACTTCTGCTTCATTGACTATGCAAAAGCCTTTGACTGTGTCGATCACAGCAAACTATGGCAAGTTCTTAAAGAAATGGGAGTGCCTGATCACCTCATCTGTCTCCTGAGAAATCTCTATGTGGGACAAGAAGCTACAGTTAGAACTGGATATGGAACAACTGATTGGTTCAAAATTGGGAAAGGAGTACGACAAGGCTGTATTTTGTCTCCCTGCTTATTTAACTTATATGCAGAATTCATCATGCGAAAGGCTGGGCTGGATGAATCCCTAGCCGGAATTAAGATTGCTGGAAGAAATATCAACAACCTCAGATATGCAGATGACACAACCTTGATGGCAGAAAGTGAGGAGGAATTAAAAAACCTTATATTGAGGGTGAAAGAGGAGAGCACAAAATATGGTCTGAAGCTCAACATCAAAAAAACGAAGATCATGGCCACTGGTCCCATCACCTCCTGGCAAATAGAAGGGGAGGAAATGGAGGCAGTGAGAGATTTTACTTTCTTGGGCTCCATGATCACTGCAGATGGTGACAGCAGCCACGAAATTAAGAGACGCCTGCTTCTTGGGAGGAAAGCAATGGCAAACCTAGATAGCATTTTAAAAAGTAGAGACATCACCTTGCCAACAAAGGTCCGTATAGTAAAAGCTATGGTTTTCCCAGTAGTGATGTATGGAAGTGAGAGCTGGACCATAAAGAAGGCTGATCGCCGAAGAATTGACGCTTTTGAATTATGGTGCTGGAGGAGACTCTTGAGAGTCCCATGGACTGCAAGAAGATCAAACGCATCCATTCTTAAGGAAATCAGCCCTGAGTGCTCACTGGAAGGACAGATCGTGAAGCTGAGGCTCCAATACTTTGGCCACCTCATGAGAAGAGAAGACTCACTGGAAAAGACCCTGATGTTGGGAAAGATGGAGGGCACAAGGAGAAGAGGACGACAGAGGACGAGATGGTTAGACAGTGTTCTCGAAGCTACAAACATGAATCTGACCAAACTGCGGGTGGCAGTGGAAGACAGAAGTGCCTGGCGTGCTCTGGTCCATGGGGTCACAAAGAGTCGGACACGACTGAACGACTAAACAACAACAACAACAACAAGGTGCTACTGGAAAGAATTTTTTATTTTTTTAAAGTTAACCTGACAGACAGGTAAAAACAACACAATCAGATTTCTGTTGTAGACCGCCTTTTCTGTGATGTATGTATGATGTTTCTGGGGGTGGTCTTGGACTCCAGGGTGGGTAATTAAAAATGTCTATATAAGGGCATTCACACCTTTGTTCTGGGTCCTCCTCCTCCTGCGTGTGAAGGGGGCACCCTGTTGCAACAGATCAATAAAGATCAGGCTTACGAGCTGCTTTGCTTCTCAATATTCTCTGGTTGGTCTCTGTTATTTTCTCCTAACGATAGAGAACCTACAAAAGGACTCTATATGGGCTCTCGGGTACCCCATATGGGAAAAGGAGCAGTTTTATTTTACAACAACAACAACAACAACAATAATAATAATATACCCCGCCCTCCCCAGCCAAGGCCGGGCTCAGAGCGGCTATCAATCACCTTTGGCTCCTTGGAGGAAAGGTAGGTTAGAAATGTAACAATAAATAAAATTTGATGGGTAGCACTCACTTTGCCTCCCCCCCCCCCGAAAGAAAGAAATGATTCAGTCTACAATTTAACATATCTGTGTTGAACACTGAAGCAGAGAGGCTACAGGAGAGATGGGAAGGATCAACAGCTCCATGGAACTTAATGGAGAAAGGCGGAGCCAAGCTGGAAAGGGAGGAGTATCTGTTTGGGGGGAAAAGCTCAATGGGTGAAGGATTTGGGTTTTTCCCTCTCCCATCAATGGAAAAGGGAAGAGAGATCTTGAAGGAGAATAGGAAGTATCTGTGTGTGTGTGACTCACCCGTGGAGAATGCAGAATGCTTTGTTATGTAACGCTTTCTCAAGGGGGGGCAGAGAGGAGAAGGGAAACAAGTCTCAAAAAGAGGAAGGGGGGGGGGACTTCCCCTAGAGACCGAGGAGAAGAACAAACATTGGAAACTTCCAGCAGCTTCCCGAAAGCTTTATTTTCAGCACCCGATAAAAGGAAATGATGCATTTAAAAGAAAAGCGCCCTTTAATGTGTGTGCCATAGGGTCTTGGTGGATGCAAGATCCTCTAAGACTATGAGGGCACCAGAAGAGCACAGCCCACAGTCCCTTATACGCCAGCATCCTGTCCATTGCGCTTGGGATCTTTTAATTCCACTTGAACAGGTGTGCCGGCATCTCCCTGGAGAGCAGCTGCCAGCCTGTGCAGGCATTACAGAGGCAGATGGACCCATGATCTGACGCAGTGGCTGGCCCCTTCCTTTCCCCCTGTTTAAACCGGCTCTCTCTATCTCTAGAACCATGAGGACTAGACCCTTATCTTTAGGCCAAGGGCTGCAGCTCACTGCAGATTAGAGCAAGCTGGGAGCACGCAGGTTCAATCCTCAGTATCTCCAGGCAGGGCTTGGAATATCCCCCATCTGAAAGCCCAGTTGCTGCCATTCAGTGTGGACAGCCCTGAACTTTGTGGATCTGTTTAGGGAAGCTTTTAACGTTTTAACAGACTATTGAGGGACGCGGGTGGCGCTGTGGGTTAAAGCCTCAGCACCTAGGACTTGCCGATCGAAAGGTCGGCGGTTCGAATCCCCGCGGCGGGGTGCGCTCCCGTTGTTCGGTCCCAGCGCCTGCCAACCTAGCAGTTCGAAAGCACTCCCGGGTGCAAGTAGATAAATAGGGACCGCTTACTGGCGGGAAGGTAAACGGCGTTTCTGTGTGCTGCGCTGGCTCGCCAGATGCAGCTTTGTCACGCTGGCCACGTGACCCGGAAGTGTCTCCGGACAGCGCTGGCCCCCGGCCTCTTGAGTGAGATGGGCGCACAACCCTAGAGTCTGTCAAGACTGGCCTGTACGGGCAGGGGTACCTTTACCTTTTACCTATTTTGTTGGAAGCCGTCCAGAGTGGCTGGGGAAACCCAGCCAGATGGGCGGGGTATAAATAAATTATTATTATTATTATTATTATTATTATTATTATTATTATTATTATTCGCAGTCTGCCTCGGTATAAGGAAAGAAAGAAGCAGCAGATCTAAAGGGAACTTGCCCACTGCTCATTGCCATGGGCACCTCGTCACCATAAACAACAGAGGTGCAAAGAGTTTTCTGGGGATTTGTCAATGTTTCATTTATGACTGAGGTGGATGTGAGCTGGCTTCAGTGAAAAGGGTTTGACGAAACCCACCCACCAGATTTTAGCATAAGTCCGTTCCCACCCACCCACCCAAAGTCCAGCTCGCTCTGCCCTCTTTCCTGATTCTGCACCGAGCATAACAGGATGTCACGTCTGCGCTGGAAAGTGATGCTTTTTTTTCCACCGGATGTTCAATCCCCCACTGCCGACTTCTGCAAAAAAAAGCACCAGCTGATTTTGCAGAAATATAGGTCAGGAGGTAGAGGCACCCCAGACAAGCCTGTTTGTCCCAGATGACGTCTGTGTCTCGTGGAGGGCATAGGGTTTTCCGAAGTGGTCATTGGAACCAGCAAGGTTGTCGCCGTTCAGCTGATCGTCAGGGCTTGCAAAAGGGCAGAGCGGCTGCTCTGCATGCAGAAGGCCCCAGCAGAGCAGCTGCTAGTTAGTGTTGACAATATTGAGCTAGATGGCTGGCACCCGTCTGTCTTGGGAGAGAACGGAGGAGTGCGCCTTTGGAGGGGAAGTCAAACCGTTGGAGACTCACAGCACCTGCTGTGGCTGTAGAGACCGATACAGGAGAGACATGTTTTGTTGCAGCTGGGGCAGATGAAGCGTCCGGTTCTGCTGCTGCAGATGCCCCGTGGCATTTATTCTCTCTGTACTGCTCCCAGCGGTCATTCCTCCCCTGGTCACTGCTATGAATGTCCGACCTGTCTGTCTCTAGGCACTGTGGTCATCTGCAAGGGATTCCCACATGGCGGTGTCGATACTGCCAGCCTTTGTGTCACATTTTCAGACATCTTTGTGACACAGAGCTGGTCTCTCAACGTCCTTGGCGATCCTGCCATCTTCCAATCTGTGCACATGGCCAAGCCAGCACAGACGTCGCCGAGACAGAAGCGTGATCATGCTCAGAATGTAGGCTTCGGAGAGCGCATCTCTGAGACTCTGTCCTGCCATGTGAGGCCCAAAACCATGGCCTAACTTGGTACAAGTTTCCTATGTTCATATTTAAACCAGCTCTTTATTCAGAATCACGAGGAGTATAATATTTTTAAGGGAAAGACTGAAACCATGGACGGCCACTACCAGTAAGCATCAACAATACTGAGCTTAGATGAGCCATTAGAAACAAAAATACATTTAGTATTTATTTTAAGGCATTTATATACCACTCGGTCGTCTGGTATTTCTAAGCGCTGTGCCTAAAAATGAGCCATGCAGAGAATAAAGTAAAAAAATAATCATAAAAGCCCAATAGACACCTGCTAGAATAAGGAAGTATTTGTTATGCAGCTGAAGTTTAGCATGGGGTGGAGCTGTCATGTGAAAGGGAGTTCCACAGGCTTGGGCCAATGAGACCAACTGCAGATCTTCTAGTAGTTACATCTCAGCCATGGGTGACTATCAGCAGAGACTCCTCCCAAGATCTCAGTGATCGGGTAGGGATACAAGGGATCAGGCAGTTGTCAGACCAAAGGCCAGGGGGAAATGTGTGAATATTATGACCCTGGGACTTTTCTGGAACCTAGGGCTGGCACTCAGCTTCCCATCTCTCAAAGGGACAAAATTTGTTGCCAGTTGGAACAAAACCTCAGCAAAGGTGAGAACCAGCGTCTACCTCACTCTACCCCACGGCAGAGCCGGCCCTGGGCAACCCACCCTGAATTTCAGTTGCGACTGAAACCAGCAGAGGTGACACAGAGACGAAACCATTCGCTCTGCGGGCTCCGAAGACTGTCTTTGAAATACATGCCCGCTCTTATGTAAGCAGATTTAACAGGTCGCTGGAGATTGCATCACCGCAACCCTTTTGTGGGAACATACCTGGGGAAATAAAATAAACACCAGCGCACAGCTATTTTTAAAAAGTACATGCCGTATTCAGATGTCACAAAAATGACGTATGACAAGCCCAAACCTGTCCTGAGTTGCGCTTAGGGACTGCCAATCGTCTTTTTTTCTTTTCTATTTTGAGCAAGGTGCAAATAGATTAGCAAAAGACAGAGTCTTCCTCCGCCTCCTGGGAAAACCAGAAAAACTCACCTCTCTATTAAACAGCAACAATTGCTCATGGATCTGAGCTTCATCAATACAGGGTGGGGAGCAAGTTTCTAGCCCTCATTGTGGCAGGAAAACACTTGACGCCAGTGAAGGGCAGGTACAACTCCCAAAAGCCTCAGCAAGCATGGGCAAAGGGTGGAATATAGTGAGGGACGTGGACGAGAATCTGTAGAAAGTAGTCTTCTGTACAAGGTATAGCTGTCAACTTACAGATTTGAAAATAAGGGACCAGCAGCCTCGAGAATAAGGGATCAGCAGCCAAAATAAGGGATCAACAGTTACTTTGATGAAATACATATTTTGTTGCGTGCAAATGGCTTTAGATACCTATTAGGTCTATAAATTACCATATAGCACATATTCAACACAAAAAAACAGCAACAATTTGTTGTTGACAAAGGACTGCTGGACATAGAAAGGGCCCCATTACCTTCAGTAGCTTATTTAAGGGACATCATCAATAAGGGTCAGCAGCAGGACATGGCGCTGGGATAAGGGACTGTGCCGCCAAATAAGGGACGCTTGACAGCTATGGTACGAGGGCAACATTTACAAAATTCACAAAGTGTGTTGTTCCACAAACTTTTGCCTCTGGCCCCTGGGAGGTTGCTCAGAAAAGAATGCGGCCCTCAGCCTGCAAAAGTCTCCCTGCTCTTTTCTTGGCTGAGTCATGCACTGAAGAAGCCCCTGGGACATCCCGGATCTTGCTGGACGAATGACATCCGCCTGAGACTTTGGCCCTGAGATAACAGAATTCTCATGTTTGACTCCCCATAAACTTAATCATCAGACCAGCCTCAAAGTCCTACACATAAAAAAGAGGGCAAAGTCTCTAGCAATAACGTTTCTAGGAGATAAGAGGAGACCTTCGACCGCGGAGATATCCTGCGGGAATCTGCACCCTGCCTTGGGCGGGGAGGGACCCAAACTCCACACAGAAACCACACTGCGATGGAGCAGATTGCAGGAAGTCAGGATAAACCTAGCTCAACCTTCCCCAACATGGTGCCCATGAGACATTTTGCACCACGACTCTTATGTGGGGCTACCCTAGACCCTGGGCCAGAGTCTCCAGCTGGTACAAAGCTCTGTGGCTAGAATATCTCCAGCGCATAACTCCAGTGTTCTAAAGCCCCCACTGGTTGCCCCTACGTGACCGAGCCGGGTTCAAGTCCTTGTTGTAATTTACAAGGCCCTTAACAGCCTGAGTCCAGGATACCCCAAAGACTGCCTGAGCCCTTAAATCCCTGCCCCATCCCTGAGGTTTTTTGGGAGTTAATGTTATTACTCAGGCACACGGTTCTGATCACCCATAGATTGTAGAATTGGAAGGGGCAGCAAGGGTAAACCAGCCCAACCCATAGCTGTCAACCTTCCCTTTTTTGCGGGAAATTCCCTTATTCCAGCACCATTTCCTGCTGCTTCCCGCTGCTATCTCAGATTGTTAGATATCCCGTAGACTGTTCCCGGGACAGGTGAGGCTGCTGATCCCTTATTTTTGAGGCTGCTGATTCCTTATTTTCAAATCTGAAAGTTGACAGCTATAGCCCAACCCCTTGCAATGTAGGAATCTTTTGCCCAGTCTCATGCTCTACCGACTGAGCTATCCCGAAAGTCATCTGTTTTGTGGGCCCAGTTTTAAGAAACTCCCTGCCAGTTGTGGCATCTGGCATGCCCACTTTCCCTGTTGCCCATGGTATTTCCCCCCCTTGTCCTGCGGGGCTTACAATTGTAAAACTGAAAGTAGGGAGAGGACTCAGAGCTGACTGGAGATCGGGTGAAGGCTGAGCTAATTTTCCCTATCTCTTAACTCGAAAACAATGGAGCGATTCAAACATTCTTTGAATATTTTGGGGGGAATCACAAGAACAGTGGAAGCTGAGGTGCACCGCTGCAAATCTCTTCGGGGAACGGCTGTGACTTCTAAAATCTTTTAAACTCTTGCTCTCTGGCATATAGCTGGTGTCTTCACTATATGGCTTTGGGTGAACGCTGAAGACCAGGGGTCAGCAAACTTTTTCAGCAGGGTCCACTGTCCCTCAAACCTTGTGGTGGGCCGGACTATATTTTTTTTGGGGGGGGTGAACGAATTCCTATGCCCCACAAATAACCCAGAGATGCATTTTCAATAAAAGAACATATTTTTCTCATGTAAAAACACCAGGCAGGCCCCACAAATAATCCAGAGATGCATTTTAAATAAAAGGATGCATTCTGCTCATGTAAAAACACGCTGATTCCCGGACCGTCTGCAGGCCGGATTTAGAAGGTGATTGGGCTGGATCCGGCCCCCCGGGCCTTCGTTTGCCTACCCATGCTGAAGACACATGCTGAAGGCACACACCTTTGATACCTGAGCTGTGTTGTTCCAGAACCCTCCCTATTCCTGCGAATGTAACATTTTTTACTTGTGATCTTTGGGTGAAGGGTGGTAATAAATGTAATAATCGTCATCATCATATCCAGAGCACAGCCCAAGAATCTCCTGACTCAGGCTGAGTGGGCAGAAACAGGAGTGGCTGTACTTTGCTACCTTGAAGGGTGGGTTTAACCTTGAACGCAGAGCAACACCTGATTGCAGAAAACACTGACCTGGTGCTTTGGGCCAGCCTCATTTGACGCAGTCCTTGACATGCCCCCTTCCTTCGCCACAGGGTCAAATTCTCTCCCTGGGTAACCTCCTCTGGTATAGGCGGGGCCAGAGGCAAAAGTAGGCGGGGCCAATCAGGTGAGTCTTACCTTTGTAAGGACAAGCAAGAGGCACAATCACAGGTCAAGGACACGTTTTAAGTTAAGTTTTTTTTAAAAAAAATATTTTCATCCAAAATTTGGGTCATTCCATACTGACATAACATGCCGTTTTGGGAAGAAGAAAAAGAACCTGCTACCTGGTAATGAAACTAAATCATCTTTAAAATGATAACAGAGCATGTTAACTCTGAAATGAAAAATGAATCTGTAGGCTGACGTTTTCATGGAATTACCCAGTTCTGTAATGTACCATATTTTTCCGTGTATTAGAGGTTTTTTGACTCAAAAATAGTGTCGAAAAACTGGGGTTGTCCAATACACGGATAGTGGCATGGCGGGGGGAGAGAAGCGGCGCCCCCACCAGCCAGCCGGTTGGCAGGAGCGCAACTTCCCCCGATGCTGCTGTGCGCGGGAAATGATCTAGGGAGTGTTTCCTGCCCGCAGGTGGAGCGGGGGGGGGGGAAAGCTCAAAAACTTTGGGCCGTCTCCCCTCATTTTCTTAAAACCGAGTTCCCAATTTTTTTGGGGGGGGGGTCTTATACATGGGGGCATCTTATAGATGGGAAAGTACTGTGTGTGTGTGTGTGTGTGTGTGTATGGGAAATAGAAAGGAAAACAAGGAAGTGAAAATGAAACACACTCGCGACATATCTGGCCTTCGAAGAACCTGAAGTTTCCCAAACATGACAGTGTGGCATAGTGGTTAGCGCACTTGACTAATACAGTGGACGCTCGGGTTGTGAACATGATCCGTGCGGGATGCACGTTCGCAACCCTCAGCGGCGCTTTTGTGCACGCATGGGTTGCAATTCAGCGCTTCTGCACATGCGCAAAGTGCGATTTAGCGCTTCTGCATATGTGCGACTGCCGAAACCTGGAAGTAACCCGTTCCGGTACTTCCGGTTTCGGCGGGTGCGTAACCCGAAAAACCTCAACCTGAAGCGGCTGTAACCCGAGGTATGACTGTACCTGGGAGACCAGGGTTCAAATTCCCACTGGTCATGAAGCTCCCTGAGTGACCTTGGGCCAGTCACCACCATGCAGCCTGACCTACCTCACAGGTTAGGATCTCTCTGTCTCGAATCTTCCACCATTCGGCTTCATTGAACGGCCATAAGAGAGGGACGCCCACTTTCTTCACCCCCTTCATTATTTTATAAACTTCCATCATGCTCTTCTTACTCGCCTTTTCTCCAAACTGTTAAGTCTCAAATGCTGCAACCTTCCTTCGTAGGGGAGTCGTTCCCTCCCCTTGATCGTTTCGGCCACTCTTTTCTGAACCTTTTCCATATCCTTTTTGAGGCGAGGTGCCCAAAACCCTCCACAGTATTCCAAATGCGCCTCTCCCCCACTTTTTTAGACAGACAGCAACATTTGCGTAAACTGCTTCACGTATTTGCTTCAGGTATTTGCCTCCATTTGCCTTTCTGAGATATTTACTTGCAATTTCTCCCCCCCCCCCCATCTATTAAAAATTAACCCAATAGGATTTTTGAACCCAATTGGTTTGTTTTGGCTTTTTATATGCAGTATTATTCTATAAAGATGGGCTTGAGGTTTTCCAGGAGTGTCAAGTTACTGTATTTTTCGCTCTATAGGACGCACTTTTTCCCCTTCAAAAATGAAGGGGAAATGTGTGTGCGTCCTATGGTGCGAAAAATACAGTATTTTTCTGCTGAAGAAATAATATACTGTGCATTTCTCCTAGACCTGCTCCTTGCTTTTGCGGGAGGTGGGGGGATTCCCCCATCTCCCACAAAAGCCCACAGGAGGGAGAAGGGACGGACCCGGCCAGTCAGTCCCTTCTCCCTCCTTAGGGAAAAGCCCCCAAGAGCGGCTCACTCTTTAAAGGCTGCACGGCTCCTGCGGGCTTTTCTAGGAGGTGGGGGAATTCCCCCACCTCGTAGAAAAGCCCGCAGAAGTTGTGCAGCCTTTAAAGAGCATGCGGCTTTTGCGGGAGGTGGGGGAATTCCCCCATCTCCCACAAAAGCCCACAGGAGCCACGCACCCTTTAAAAGAGTGCACAGCTCCTGCGGGCTTTTTGACCAAGCCTGTGGGGCTGGCGCTGCTTTCCCCAACCACCAGCCTCAAAGACCAGACTCTCCTGGCTTCAGCGAAAGCAACGCGAAGCCTCCGGAGCATAGGCTTCGGAGGATTCGCGTTGCTATCTCTGAAGCCAGGGAGCCTGCATTCGCCCCATAGGACGCACACACATTTCCCCTTAATTTTTGGAGGGGAAAAAGTGCGTCCCATAGAGCAAAAAATACAGTATATGAAATAGAGGAATATACGTTAGATGAAATGCATGACGTAATCGAGGAATATGAATTCGGTGATAAGTTTGGTAGTATGCAGTATTGGGACGCGGGTGGCGCTGTGGGTTAAAGCCTCAGTGCCTAGGGCTTGCCGATCGAAAGGTCGGCGGTTCAAATCCCCGCGGCGGGGTGCGCTCCCGTCTTTCGGTCCCAGCGCCTGCCAACCTAGCAGTTCGAAAGCACTCCCGGGTGCAAGTAGATAAATAGGGACCGCTTACTAGCGGGAAGGTAAACGGCGTTTCCGTGTGCGGCTCTGGCTTGCCAGAGCAGCGATGTCACGCTGGCCACGTGACCCGGAAGTGTCTTCGGACAGCGCTGGCCCTTGGCCTCTTTGAGTGAGATGGGCGCACAATCCTAGAGTCTGTCAAGACTGGCCCGTACGGGCAGGGGTACCTTTATGCAGTATATAAAAGGGATGACTATAGGAAGTTACGAAAATCTAATAAAAACCTTAATACTATTAAGTTATTTTTCTGCTTAATCTGAGAGTTGACTCAAGTGTTGCTTTTTGCGCTGTGATTTACGGACAAGAGCCTGGAGCCAAAAGCGCCTGACTTTGGACAATGCATTGCAATCAAGTTATTTTGGGATTAGGAGTCAGCAAATCAGAGAAAGAAGTTTCCTTTTCCTGGGACAATAAAGAGGGAACTTGCAACCAGCGCCTTTCCTGTCCCCTGGCTGGCTGCCTCCCAATGCCAAAAGCAGAATCTTTCAGAATTCGAAGGCTCCCGAGATCTGATCTTGTGGTAGAAACAGACGGCGCGATTCACAGAACAGAGGAAGCTGGCTTTACCATTGCTCCATCTGACTCAGTGCTGTCTGCACTGGCTGGCAGCAGCAGCTCTCTGGGGGCTTCAAGCAGGGAGTCTCTCCCAGCCCTACCAGGAAATGCCAGTGGGGACTGAAACAGGGACTTTCTGCAGGCAGAGCCTGTACTCTGCACCAAGTTAGGGCGCTTCCAATAAAACAAAAGCAAATGCCCACATCCCCATGGCTCTGATATAAAGGGCTGGTTCCAAGAGGAACCCAGTAAGCTGCCTTGTAGTGAGCCAGACCCTTGGTGCAACTGACTCAGTGCTGTGTACACTGGCTGGCAGCATCTCGCCAAGGTTTCACATTGCAGTCCCCCTCGTCCCTAGCTGTAGAGGCCAGAGATTGAAGGTGGACGCTTCTGTGTGGAGAGTGCTGTCCCTTAAAAATACTCTGGGCCTCATGATTCTCAGCATGGAACGATTAGACGGAATCATGGAGGAGGAGGTGGCTATCAAAGGCTAGGAGCTAATAATAATAATAATAATAATAATAATAATTATACTCCACCCATCTGACTGGCCATGTTCTGCCTCTATTCTCGTTTCCCCTCACCTATGGTAGACAACTTCTGAGTTTTCTCCTTTGGAGACTGCGCTGGAATTATTCAAAATTTGACGAAACCTGACCCATGGGGCTTTCCGGGTCGATTTGGGTTCCTTTTTTACTGTGCTGCTTGTTTTTGGTAGAGCTATATTAGGATTAACCAAACCATTTTAAAATTATTGTTTTCATGACGCGATGGCTATAAAAACACCCAGCAACTAATTTTGCTGTAAGCAGCTTTGTGAGGGTTCTGCAGTGGAAGAGCAACGTCATTCAAATAAACACTTTCACCACAGATTTAACCCTCACAGACGGAAATTGACATACGCCGTTTTTAGGGTGAATTTTTCAAGCCCCGAGTGGAATTCCTCTGCAACCTGAGGCAGCCCAAAGAAAGCCACGTGGCAGGACCTTTTTGGTGGCTGCTCCCTCCTTGCGGAACACCCTCCCTCTTTATTGACTTTCGGGAATAACTTAAAAACATTCCTGCTCACTTCAGGCCTTTTGATGGCAACCTTGGAATTATTAGCTGCGAAGGTGACTGTTTTTAAATGTTTTTTTGATGGCGTTAATGTTTCAAACTTTTATTTTTTAAATGTATTGTTTTACCAGCTTTACCTCCCGGGTCAACTTTGGGAGGAAGAGCAGGCAAGCTGTTTAACGCAGGGCGGAGGCACTATACACAGTGGTTTAGCAAGCTGCTGTGAAGCTCCTCCCCCTTTAAAAGGGGGTGGAGCTTGGGGCATAGTGGGAGGGGCTTGGGTGAGCTGCGGGTGGACTGGCGAGGGATGGATGAGGTGTAAAGGAGATGGGAGCTGGTCAGATGTGGGCGAAGGGCAAAACAGGAGGAAAGGTTGGCAGCCCCTACTTACTCATAACTGCATCATGCCAGCAGAACCAAAGAAGAATGTTGCATCGAAGAAGAGCGCTTTCGTCCGTTTCCCTGGACCAGTTTCTGCTTGGGAACTCACATGGGACTTTGGTTGTTGTTTCGTTTCACAGCATGACGATACTGAATGGAAACTGCAAGTGGCAGCTTGGGAATTTTGGGGACACGCTTTGCTACCCCAAGCCAAATTCAAACGTGTCTCCACATCCGGGGTTCAACAAAAATCTAATTTACTTTCAACTGATTCCATCAGGCTCTGCTTTCGCCGACCAGCCTAGAAGCAGCCATTCCGTCAGGCGACAGGAGGAGAGAAAAGGGACCGTGGGGCTTCCTTATCGGCTCAGCTGAGAGATCAGCAAGTTCCAGCTTTTTCCTCTCCTTCAAGCTTGCTCCACTCCAGCCAGTTGTCACGAGAACCTTGCAGTGAAGAACTGGTGCCCAATTTTGCTTTGCTCTCCCCCTCCTATTTCCCCATCACTTTTTCCTTTTGTGCTGCATCTTTTAGATAGCGCAAGGATTATTATCACAGAGATTGCTTTGCCAGCCAGCTCTTTTGGGGGCTTGCAATTTTCGTTTTTTAACTGTGCTTTTCATTTGGCAATACATTTATATGAAAGCAGAGTTTATATATACAGTGGTGCCCCGCAAGACGAATGCCTCGCAAGACGGAAAACCCGCAAGACGAAAATTTTCGGGGGGGTTTTCCGCTCCAAAACCCCTTTTTCTGAATCGCTAAGCTGCTAAAAGCATTTTAGCAGCAAAACCGCTAATCCCCCAAGCCTTAAAAAGCCGTTTTTAGCCCTTAAAATGTCAATAGCGCTAATAACGCTACTCCGTCAATGGGCTTGCTTCGCAAGACGAAAAAACCGCAAGACGAAAAGACTCGCGGAACGGATTCTTTTCGTCTTGCAAGGCACCACTGTACTGAAATAAGAAATAAATAAATCGGAATGTCGGGTGGTACAATTTTTCCCCACCCACACAGCGTTGGGTCTACTTTATTTTTGCAGCGTTGATAGTGCTGTTGCTGCAACCCTCCTGAAATCAGACCAGTGGCCCGTTGGCTAAAGACTGATCCTTTTTGAAGGGGTCTCCTGTGGTTCAGATCCAGAACTTTACCAGCAAACCTTCGCTCCCTCCCCGCTGCAGTCTCCCCCTTTTGCACCAGGCAAGTGATGTTATCCCTTGCATGACACACTCCCAAGTTAATCATAGGGTGCAGGTATGCACCTGGGGAAAAAGAAAACAGCGATTATATCTTTGAAAGCAAACAGGAGAGGTTTATTTTTAAACACAGACGAAGGAAGGTTGCTCGCCCGGCCCAGTCACGCTGACTGCTATAAGTCCAGACCATTGGAAATAGGAACAAATATCAAGCCAAAAACTGCATAGGTTTCCTCCAACTTCCAGATCAGGACTGGGGACCTTTTTCATCTCGAGGGCCACATTTCCCTCTGGGAAGTTTTTTAGGGGCCGCGTGCCAGTGGTGGGCAGGGCCAGAGGGAAAAGTGGGCGGAGCAACAACTGCGAACATAATCTGTGTAGAGTAGCAAGGTTTCTACAGCCACTCACATATCCCCTTTTCCAACCACAGTTGGGAGTTCAGGGATGCATTCTGACCAGGCCAAAAGCACTCCAGGAGGGTGCAAAGCAGGCCTATTGAGGGGGTGTCCAGGGGCCAAACAGAAGCGCCTACAGAGCCACACTCGGCCTGAGGTTTCCCACTTCAGTTCTAGAAGCAACAGTTGGTCTTCGACGACTCTCTGTTGCACCACCAGCAAAACAGGCCAACGGAAAAAGATCCTGATTTATTTATTTCCAAGTGAAGAGCCTGACGGGGTGTATTTGTTTCGGCAGGGGGAGTAGGCAGACTTGAAGAAGCCTGAAGATGCTTCCAAACCGGGGCTTTCTCCTCAAATTGCAAATAAACAGGAAATTCTAAGGAGTTGGTTCCCATGGCTTGCTGGGCTTAACCCCCCCCCCCCGGGTCGCTGATCATTTCTTCCCACACTTCCCGGAGGCGAATGACCTAAACCTTTGAAAATGCAAGGCAAAACTCTGGCCTCTCCTTCCCTTATTTGGGAGCGATTCGCATTTATCCGGCTTCATCCGAAAGTCTCTTTCAGCCTCTGCTGACCCAAAGAAGAACTGCAGCAGCCCTCCCATCTGACCTTCTATCGGATCTTATTTTTAAACTGGTATTTTGGTGGGGAAAGGGGCCTTTGGACGGTTGGCCCGATTGTTACTGGCATGTCACAAGGGACTACATTTGTGGTCGTTTAGGATATTTTTAAAAAAAAGATTCGGTAGGTTTAGAATATAATCCATACTTTAGAATGGCTGGGGTGTGTGTGTCCTTAGCTTTTGCCTGATCCAGCTATGGGTCTCTTCTGCTGTACATATGGAACCTCCAGGTCCAGAGGCAGTCTATCTAAATCTCTAGGTTCTTAAAGAAATTTGGCCTTGGTGAGAAGAGGGCAAGTCTCCTTTGGCCTGATCCACCAAGGTTTCTTAGATCCTTCTTCTGTCCTCCCGATAGGGCTGGGAGAGACCGCCAGCCAAAACCCTGGAAGGCCACTGCTGCCAGTCAGCGTAGACCAGCTAGATGGACCAATGCCCCCAACTCAGTAGGAGGGAGCTGATAACTAATCCATTGCAATTGCAATCCGCAACTGCTTCCTATGTTCCTATCTTAAGTCAACAGCTTTCTTCAGAACATGAGGACTAGCGTTTTTAATTTTTAACTGCCCTGTGATCTTCGAAGAAAGGGTGGTGCAGAAATTTAAAAAGGAAATAAAAAGGTAAAGGTAAAGGGACCCCTGACCATTAGGTCCAGTCGTGACCGACTCTGGGGTTGCGGCGCTCATCTCGCTTTATTGGCCGAGGGAACCGGCATACAGCTTCCGGGTCATGTGGCCAGCAGGACTAAGCCGCTTCTGGCGAACCAGAGCAGCGCACGGAAACGCCGTTTACCTTCCTGCCAGAGTGGTACCTATTTATCTACTCGCACTTTGACGTGCTTTCGAACTGCTAGGTTGGCAGGACCAGGGACTGAGCAACGGAAGCTCACTCCGTCTCGGGGATTCGAACCGCCGACCTTCTGATCGGCAAGCCCAAGAGGCTCAGTGGTTTAACCCACAGCGCCACCCACGTCCCAAATAAAGAAATACTCCCCCTTTAAAGGAAGAGCTGTGGCTCAGGGACAAAGCAGAAGGTCCCAGTTCAATCTCCAGGTAGGGACCAGAGAGACTACCTGTCGGAAACTTAGCTGCCTAAAACTGTGAACTGTGAGCAGGGAAACCTAAGTAACTTAACAGAACGAAGTTTGGGATGCCATGGAAGCGAATGCTGCAGCCATCGCAGGAAAGAACCAGAAATCAAAAAGTCCACGTCGACACGAGCCGGACGGCATTTCAAAGTCCTTTTTAGGTACTTTTAAGAGAGCACAAACTTCAAACCTACGGGTCGAGACAAGGGTTACTTTATTTCTCTTTAATTCTTTCGCACCCAACTCTCCCTTCCTTCCTCTTTCTACATCATCATCAACAACAACACAGTCATCTGCAATTGCCCAACAGGATCCGGACGAAAGGAGGGCGCCAACACCCCCTCCCCATCACCTCCCCCACCCACCACTACAAGAAGCGGCAGCTTCAAAACTCCAAAATCCTGGCTGCACCCGAGGCCTCAGTGGAACGGCAGACAGGCAGGCCAGTGATGTGCGACAGATGTGGGGTGGTGCGCTTCTTGCGTGTTTTTTAGAATGCGTCTTTTTGACTATTTTTATTTTTTTAGAAAAAAAGCAAACACCAGAAGATAGAGATGAAGATGATGTAAAAAAATTATATATATATATGTATGTATATATATATATATTTATATATATATGATTCACATCTATTTACAGTATGGCTGGGAGGCGGGAGGGGGGGGGGGAGTATAGGAACCGGAGGCTAGAAATATATCCATGTTGTGAACTGTCAGCCTGTAGGCCAGATATGGCCCAAGAGCCAGATTTGGACAGTCAGCCCCCAGCTCAATTTACCACCGCTGCCCGTTTGCAAGCATGCTCTAGGGTGTGTAGTGGCCGCACGCCCTTCCATCGCCACCGGCCTGCGGCCCCCCGACGGCTCTCAAATGGCCCTCGAGCCCCAAAAGAGGGTGTTAAGTCACCCCTGCTGTACGGTAGTTCATCTGGGGGAAACGGAAGCGAACTTTGAGGGGAGAAGTCTTTTGAAAGGGCACAAGGGAAGGAAACAGAGTCTGCCTCCAAATACAGCCCACCGCCAAACACAAGCCGCTCTGAAAAGCCCTGCCGTTTCAGTCCCACCACCCAGGGAGTGGGCATAGCGGGCAGCAGAAAGGAAGGGGCAGCGGCTTCACAGATACCTGAACACGGAGGAAACGAGCCTAACTCACTCCTGAGTGTCCTCCGTCCTCACTGACCAGCTTGTGCCAAGGTAGGCACACCCCACAGGCTTTCTAGCCAGCGAAGCCTTGGCGATGACACCTTTTTCTGCACTCATCTGACAACTGTGACAATTTTGAGCTGGTGCCGACTCAAATCAAGGTGGGCTTTGTTTCCCCCGCTGGGCCTGTAACCCCGAAGCATCAACTGGCGGGACAGTGAGCGGAAGTCGGAGGTCCAACCGGTCAGATCATTCGTCAGGTATTTTGCCCAGTCTCTGCCGCCTCGGTCTGCCAGCTCCTCTTGGAAAAGACACACAGAGAGAGACACTCAGATGGCCACCGCTCAATTTTTTAAAATAATAATACGTGAAGCCATCCATTTTAATTTTTACATTGCCCCTTCCTCCTATTGTCTTTACTCCAACCCATCTGACGGCCCCAAATTCTCTTCTCAGCCCAGAATGACAGAGGCAGAGGACGACAAAAGATGGGAGTAGTGGCACATTCCTGTGTCAGAAGTGCAGGGAGAAAACTCCTGGGAGCAGAGACAGGGTAGTGGGATGTGTTTTCTCCAGGAGATGCACCATGGTAAAAAAATGTTTTTAAATGCAGGCTTGCAGAGGTTCTGGGATCTCGTCGCCAGTTCGGCGGTGAAGCAGAGGACCAGGCAGCTCAACATGCAGAGCAGCGTGGATTTCAGGCGTTGGCAGCAGAGCAGGGCTTCCGGGGACTTCCAGCTTTCCCGAAGTTTCTAGCCTTCTAAGACCACAGGATCAGCATTGCTAGCAAGGAATGCTTGGTGAAATCCCTCAAGCCCAGAAATGAGGCAGGACGAGATTGCCAGAGGTCACAGGGGGAAGAGGCTTCACAAAAACACTCTGCTGCGTTTTTCTTGCCCCACCAAAGCGCTGTCAACTCGAGAAGGCAGTACATTTAACAGGTGGGGGTCTCGTTCTATGCAAACTGCAGAAAACTTTCTCGGGTGTCATCAAAAGGCAAAGAGCCCAGGACAGTAGCCAGGACAGAGATTCCCCCTGCCGCCATTTTTTACTTTCTCATTCGCCCTCACAGCCCTGTAACAAATGGAGCCAAATTAATTATTACAAACTCTGTTGTAGGCTGCGAGGACCCACACGGATGGGTGGGGCAGAGGCAAGATGCTAGATTTTGTTTTTAAATCTTTCCAGCAGCAGCAAATTAATCTTTTGTGCTTTTTTTTTCTTTTAGAGGATCAGCTCTGCCAGTTGCTGTGTGCAGTATTTTTCCAGAAGCCTCAAGGGCAGCCATCGGGAAAAACTTGCTCCTTGCTACAGGATTGCTTTCCCTGACCCAGCTGTCCTCAACCTGCTGCCCTCTGGCAGTTTTGGACTACAACTCCCATGAGGCTGTGCTGGCTGGGGCTGATGGGATTTGCAGTCTGACGCATCTGGAAGGCCTATTTGGCAAAGGATGTCCTAAACATGAAGAGGCAATAAAATCCTAATTTTTTGAGGGGGTGGGAAACCAGAGATTTAGAGTGGGCGACAGTGGGAAATCAACTAACGGATGAGATATTTCATTTCGAAATCCGCCAGAAGCTGAGCCAACTCTTAAGGTCAAGCTAACTTGGCCGTAGCTCATCCCACTTAAGGCACTGAATTTTGTTAATTTGAAAATCCAATTAATTTTTTGGGGGGGGGAGTCAAGGGATTGGAGGTGCTGAATGGCAGAACTCAGCTCAATATTTTTTAAGGAAAAGGTTTTTCACACAACGAGACCCTGGGAGGTTCAAACAGAGCTGAGCATCGAGGTATATTGATGTCTGTGGAACCAAATGGCCACTGCCAAATAAAACCCTCAGATTTGTCACCCCAGACCCAGATGCTTGAATTCAAAGCTAAAAGATTTCTGTTATAGTGATCATGATTCTCTTACCAATTCTCTTTTCTCAAATAGAAATCCGACCTGCTTTCCTTAGACATAAAAGTTATTTTATTTATGCTCACCGACTGCATTGGGGATGGATTTGTGTCCATTTTCTAAACGCTTTTTTTGGGGGGGGAAGAGTTAAAAGTTGTCAAGAACAACACTGGAATCAAGGTCACTTCCAAACAAGGCAGCATCACACCCTGTGAACAGAATACCTTGCAGTTTGGTAGAGGGCAGCGATGGAGAGGGAATCTCTGTAGGTCAAGGATTTCAGCACCCGTTTACAAACTAAGCCAAGGTCCTAGTCTTTAAGCCTCCAAAGGACATGGGCAATATATTTTGCTCCAATGTCAGAAGTTGAGCGCTGCCGGATCGGCTGAGATCTCTCCTTCTCAATAATCAGGACTGAGAAGCAGCAAACATCTCTGTGGCCCCTACAATGTCCTCAACTGATTCAGATAACCGACCCTCTGCTTCCATTGGCACAGAATTTCATGTTGTGGTTTTTAAAAAATCCACGAGGGAAACACAGCCATTTGGGGAGTGGGGTGCTGGGACTTTGAGCCACCCGCGGCCACTCTGTCAAAGGGCCCTCGAGGAAAAGCTAGATGCCGGCCGGTGCGACAGTGGCAGCCTGCCTGTTTGCTGAAGAGCCGTGTGAAACTTAAAACTCTCCACAGTCTTTACACCTGCCTAAAGTTGGTCTGACAAAAACACTTTTCAAAACTCTGCTTTGAAACGAACACAGCACCCCGAATCCTCTGTAAGTTGATAACGGACCGTCTACCCCTTAAAAGCCACATTGGGCCAAAAGTCGGCTCAGGCGGCCTTTGGGGTGGGATATGGAGCTCTGTGAGCAGAGGCCTGCTTCCTGCCCCTCCTCAGTTTGCCAAAGAGACACAGCGTCCACCAAAACCCTCTGCATGGACACTTTGAGCAGCCTAGCTCACCCACAAGGTCACGGACCAAAGTCCATCAAGCTTTTGCCATCTTAGCTTAGAAGATATTGAAATGAAACAAAAAATGAAACCAGCCCTTCCCCAACCTAGAGCCCTCTCTAGATGTCTTGGACTACAATTCCCATCAGCCCCTGCTAGGAGGGATGATGAATGGAACCCTCGGACGTGCCAGGTGTTGGGCTCAGAACACTGGAGCCATGATGCTTTAGACCCCAGAGGGAAACAACATGCGGAACTAGCTGAATCCTTGATCTAAAAATCAGCAGGGCTCTTCTTACGAGAGCTGGCATAGCGATGAGGTTCAAGAACCTGGGCCCTGTCTCAAGCAGCCCCCATTTCTAATCTCACCCCTGTAAAGAGCTCCCAAAGTGACCTAAAGCAAACTTGTCTCTCTCGGCCGCAAGGGCAAGCATCCTGGACTACCTTCATAGGGCTGTTGCCACAATGGCTGTGTGCACCCGGGCATGTTATATAAAAACGCTTAGTGTTATTCTTAATAATGATCCTGCTCTTAGGCTTTCTCCGACGCCACTGGCAGTTCCGGATCTCGCTTTCAGAGTTCACAGCGGGGGGAAACTCACAGGTGGGGCTGCTGCTATTCCACTGGCCTTCCGCAGCGTCGCAGGAACAAACAACAGCAGCTATAGAAAAATCTAGCTTTGGCCCGGCAGGACACACCCCACTTGAAAGTTAGGTTCTCAACTCATCTGGCGGGTGAGCGAAATTTAAGAACCTGTTTTCAGTGCCCATCAAGAGAAAGGAGGGCGGGGAGGAAAGGACATCAGATCAGAACTGCAAAGAATAAACCGCGTCCACGTGCCAGGCTCCTGGTTTGGGATTTGTATAAATATTTCTGACGGCTAAAACGAGTCCTGCATTATCCCAGCCTTATGATACAGCAAAGTTCAATCCATCTGACCAAAAAAAAATATACATAATAAAAATAAATCAAAAAAACCCCAAAAGGAAAAAAAAAAAGAAGAAAACTCATCGGGAGGCGGAGGAGCGCAGGTTACCCTGCCAGCTTGCTGGTCACGAGGGAGGATTTCCTCTGCGGGAGATCTTGCGGCGTTGGGATGTGGTCTCCCGTCACCAAGTTCTTGTCGGTCCCTGCGGTTGGCAGCTGCTTGTTCTTGATCTTGGCCTTCGCCATGTTGTAATCCCCCGAGTCAAAGTACTTTTGCTGAAAGGCGGGAGAGACAAATGTGCATGTTTAGAATCTGGGGCTACCTTTGAAGGTGACCCGGAAACTACAACTAATCCAGAATGCGGCAGCTAGACTGGTGACTGGGGGCGGCCACCAAGACCATATAACACCAGTCCTGAAAGACCTACATTGGCTCCCAGTACGTTTCCGAGCACAATTCAAAGTTCTGGTGCTGACCTTTAAAGCCCTAAACAGCCTCGGTCCTGTATATCTGAAGGAGCGTCTCCACCCCATCATTCTGCCCGGACATTGAGGTCCAGCACCGAGGGCCTTCTGGCGGTTCCCTCATTGCAAGAAGCGGAGTTACAGGGAACCAGGCAGAGGGCCTTCTCGGTGGTGGCGCCTGCCCTGTGGAACGCCCTCCCATCAGATGTCAAGGAAATAAACAACTATCTGACTTTTAGAAGGCATCTGAAGGCAGCCCTGTTTAGGGAAGCTTTTAATGTTTGATCTATTATCGCTATTGTTATTACTAATATTCTGTTGGGAGCCACCCAGAGTGGCTGGGGAAACCCAGACAGATGGGCGGGGTATAAATAATTTATCATTATTATCATTATTATTACTGAGAGGAGAGGTCAGCAATATGCTGAGAGTTCAGGACTGAGCCAAACCTAAGAAGAGGTTCTGCTGGACCTGGTCAATGGCCCATCTAGCTGAGCATCCTCTTCTCCAAGCGGCCAACCAGATACAATACGATAATCTTTATTGTCATTGTCCCATACAGAACAACGAAATTGAAAAAATCTACACCAGACATTCAAAAACCCACTAGCCTGCTATCCCCGCCTGGTCAGCCCCTAAAAACTCTGATACCCCATAACGGAATACAATAAGGTAAAGGTAAAGGTACCCCTGCCCGTACGGGCCAGTCTTGACAGACTCTAGGGTTGTGCGCCCATCTCACTCAAAGAGGCCAAGGGCCAGCGCTGTCCGAAGACACTTCCGGGTCACGTGGCCAGCGTGACATCGCTGCTCTGGCGAGCCAGAGCCGCACACGGAAACGCCGTTTACCTTCCCACTAGTAAGCGGTCCCTATTTATCTACTTGCACCCAGGGGTGCTTTCGAACTGCTAGGTTGGCAGGCGCTGGGACCGAACAGCGGGAGCGCACCCCGCTGCGGGGATTCGAACCGCCGACCTTTCGATCGGCAAGCCCTAGGCGCTGAGGCTTTTACCCACAGCGCCACCCACGTCCCTTACGGAATACAATATACCCACATAAAGTGCATTTGGATAGAAAATGTTTCTCAGGCGGCTAGTCCTGGTCTTTATAACCCTGGACCTTCTTCCAGAAGGCAGAAGCTGAAAGAGATCATTTCCGGGGTGCGCACTATCCTGCGCTATCTCTGCCACTTTCTTATGGCACCTGGAAGCATAGATTTGATCCAAGGTGGGAAGAGTGCACCCAATTATTCTCTCTGCAGTCTTTACAACCCTGGAGAGCACCACCCCCATGGGAAGCCTCCAAGCAGGACCCGACCAAAAGAGCCCTCTCCCCTTCCAGCGGTTTCCAGCAACTGGTGTTCAAAAGTCCTAAGGCCTTCAAAGAGTGGAAGCAGAGCCACTGTGGCTAATGGCCATTGATAGCCTTATCCTCCAAGCACCTGTTCAATTTCCTTTTAAAGGCACCCAAGCTGGTGGCTTCCGCTATCTCCTGTGGGAGAGAGTTCCACAGTCTAAATATGCACCGCGTGAAGGACTTTATCATGAGGCTTCCCACAAAAGGACCTTCGTACCTAAGGGACCGCCTCTCCCGGTCTGCCCCAGAGAGCCTCAAGATCCATAAATAGCAACACCCTAGAGGTTCCGGGCCCAAAGAAAGTTAGATTAGCCTCAACCAGAGCCAGGGCCTTCTCAACACTGGCTCCGGCCTGGTGGAATGCTCTGTCTCATGAGACCAGGGCCCTGCGGGATCTGATTTCTTTCCGCAGGCAGAGTTTTCTGCCTGGCCTTTGGCTTGGAATCAGTTTGATTCCCTCCCCCTCTTTCTTTTTGTTTTCTACTCCTGTGAAGAGGCTGCATCCTAATGTTTTATTTTAATCTTGTTTTTTAAATTGTATTTTAATCAACTTGGTTTTATTATTGGTTGTTAGCCATCATGAGCCTGATCTTGGCTGGGGAGGGTGGGGTATAAATAAATTATTATTATTATTATTATTATTAGCCCACTGCCCCTTTGCAGCCCTGCTGTAAGCTGTCAGAATTGAACTCTCTCCCTCTCGGCACACATACCCCCTTCTGGAGTCTTTTCATTAGGAAGTCGGAGCCGCCGGGTTTCTGGAGTCCTAAACTGGGGTATTTGGCTTTGAGTTTCGCCTCCTCCGCTCTCTCGGGGATGACCGCTTCCTTCTCCTGCGAGTCCTGAAAGAAAGAAAAACCCGCAAGAAATGAAACCCGGCCGTTTGAGCAAACAGAACTGATTTGGCTCCATTCTGACTGTGAGCAGCGCTTCCCTAGAAAGCAAAAAGTGCGCTTTTGAAGTGGGGACTCCAGGTTGGGACGAACCACCATTCACACCTGTGCCTGTGAAAGGTGAACAAGGGAAAGGGGACTATTTGCTTGGGCAAGGAGAGGTGTGCGCTGGGAAGAGCAGACGTTTCCAATCGGCAAACCAGCTTCTCTTGCAGACGGGGAAGAGAATGCATGTTTCTCCTGCTGATTATTTGCATAAAGATGCATAACTCCCCTTGTCTCAATGCCGAATCATTTCTCAGAGCAGTTACATTTGATTTGGGAGTCCAGCTGGTCCCAAAGATGGGTGCCCCCCAACGCTTGCCAAGGATAGGAATCATCCTGGGGCCAGTTGCAGCAGGAGAGCAGGGCCCTGGGGCTTATATAGAGCTTGTTCCAAATCCTTGCCCTGCCTTGAAGTTCACCTTGGGGCCAGTCACGCCCTTTCAGCCTAACCTAGCTAACAGGGTCATTGCAAGGAAAAATGTGGCTCTTCTAAGTGGCTGAGATTTTCTTCCTTTGAGTTAAGTTAACTTAACCCCCACCTCCTTCATTCATTCATTTTATTTCTCACACAAACAAAAAGTCATGTTCAAAGTGGCTTACCACAAGAAAACGAATGCATTTCAAAAAGCAAACAGCGCAAAAACGATTTCACAATGACATAACAAAACAACACAAAACAACAGCATATATAGAACACCCTTACTATTATTACTACAATAGCAACAACAGTATTTGTAGTTTAGCTAAGGTGTATTAATCTGTGCTGTGGACCCCTTAAGAGTTTTGCTTTAATCCAAGTGGCATCTACATTGTCAAAATTGTCATGTAACCCTGACCGCCTTTCAAGGAAAGTGGGGCATACATTTAATTTTAATTGTTTTAATATATATTTAAATGGTTACGACTCGACCTGGGATCTCATGCAGGTAAGAAATCTGATTGACAGTAACAATGCCAGGATATAAAGGAGTAACATTGGGGCAATGCTAGTTTTTGCTTTGCTCCATTAAAGGAAGAGAGAGAGAGAGAGAGAGAGAGAGAGAGAGAGAGGGAGACTGTGTGTGCCGGGGATATGAGCAAGCACGAAAGAGAGATGGGGCGAGAGGCAGGTTCAGCTTTTATTGACTTCTGCTGAGTCCCTGTTCCATTATAAACCTCCAGGCCAGGATGCCCTTTGTTGAGTCACGGGCACCATCTGGAACATCCGACTATTTTCAGACCAGCATGTGCCAGAGGGCAGCCATGCTCCCGAATGCCGCTGCCCTTGTCCCGTAAACCCAGCTCGTTCTAACACCTTTAGGAAAAGACACGCCACTGAGCCTCAGTTTTAATTGGGAGGGGGAGGGGGAAGGGAGGGAACACTTTTGGGAAATCTGCTGCTACCTGTCAGGAGGCTTTGGGATGGAAATAAATCACAACTGCACGGTCTAAAAGGGAAAAAGAGAAGTTACACCCCAGCTCTCTTATTGACCCAAGGAGGAGACGGTACAAGCCAGGTCTGTAAACCAAGGAAGAAGAAGAAGAAGAGTTTGGATTTGATATCCCACCTTTCACTCCCCTTCAGGAGTCTCAAAGCGGCTCACATTCTCCTTTCCCTTCCTCCCCCACAACAAGCACTCTGAGAGGTGAGTGGGGCTGAGAGAAGTGTGACTGGCCCAAGGTCACCCAGCAGCTGCAGGTGGAGGAGCGGAGACGCGAACCCGGTTCACCAGATTACGAGTCCATCACTCTTAACCACTACACCACACTGGGGTCGGGGAGACCCAGGTTTCTTGGCCAGCAGGCTAAAAGCCGTTCCGCTTGGAAAGAAGCCAGCCATAACTGCTAAGCTAGAGATGTGTGAGGCAAGCCGGCAATTGCAGTGCGGCTAAATATCAATTTCCCCATAGATTTGGGCTGGAAGGTGTGAGATGAGGGCTCCCCGCGCCTTCCACGACCACTGAAACGCAGAACTGGGAGAGACACATCTAGATCTTCCTTGGAGGTTTTTAAGCAGAGGTTGAATGGCCACCTGTCATGGATGCTTTCGCTGAGATTCCTGCATTGCAGGGGGTTGGACTAGATGACCCTTGGGGTCCCTTCCAACTCTACTATTCTATGATTCTAGACCAACCTCCCGAATGACTGATGCAAGGGAGGTGGGATCCACAAACCTTGGCAACAGATATTACATCACTGCAACACAACAAGGCCAGGTGTGTGGTTTTTTGAGGGAAGAAGAACCTGTTGAAAAACAAATCAACCCAAGTTTCTAGTCCTCAAGGTGCTCACTTGTTATTTACTGCTTAAGAAGCATTTCTGAGAGGTCCCATGCTTTCATCCCAGTCATTTTCTTGCTCATCCTCATGGGAAGAAGTCTGCAGGCAGAGTTCCCTTCTCTCTTTGCTGGGAGCCTCCACACCCGGCGCTGGAAGCTGCTGAGCTCAGCTCTAGGGCCTCTGCCGCCAAGTTGGAAAACCACACTTGAATGTCAGAGCTCAGCAA
Source organism: Podarcis tiliguerta (assembly GCF_965153285.1). Classification (NCBI taxonomy): domain Eukaryota; kingdom Metazoa; phylum Chordata; class Lepidosauria; order Squamata; family Lacertidae; genus Podarcis; species Podarcis tiliguerta. Next base: position 3,537,864 of record NC_139549.1, read on the forward strand.
AACTTTGGAAGGACACCTCAGGCTCTCCTGACACACACTTCCTAGCAGAGATCACTGGAAGGAGCACTGGATCAGAGTTCAGATCCCATCACCGGCCATTAAACCCTCACTGAGCAGGCAGGGTCAGAAGTCCTGCTTTTGTGGTGCTTTGTTGTTGTTTAGTCGTTTAGTTGTGTCTGACTCTTCGTGACCCCCTGGACCAGAGCACGCCAGGCGCTCCTGTCTTCCACTGCCTCCCGCAGTTTGGTCAAACTCATGCTGGCAGCTTTGAGAACACTGTCCCAACATCTCGTCCTCTGCCATCCCCTTCTCCTTGTGCCCTCCATCTTTCCCAACATCAGGGTCTTTTCCAGGGAGTCTTCTCTTCTCAGGAGGTGGCCAAAGTCTTGGAGCCTCAGCTTCAGGATCTGTCCTTCCAGTGAGCACTCAGGGCTGATTTCCTTCAGAATGGATCGGTTTGATCTTCTTGCAGTCCATGGGACTCTCCAGAGTCTCCTCCAGCACCAGAATTCAAAAGCAATTCTTCTGTGATCAGCCTTCTTTATGGTCCAGCTTTCACTTCCATACATCACTACTAGGAAAACCAGAGCTTTAACTATACGGACCTTTGTTGGCAAGGTTTTAGTTCATCATTTTAATGTCCGAACAAGAAAACTCACAGCCAAGAGGTCTATCCCTCAAGACTAATGCATATGTAAGTTCAACACACCCATTTCCCTGTTTATACAGCTTTCCACCAACAGCTCCTCCTGGGTCTGGGGCCTGTGCTTGGCTCTTCCTCCACCCTACCTTTACATGCCTTGCTCTCACTCTTTTCCTCAGGCACCTGCCTTACTTAACCTTCCTCTCTCAAGTCAACAGCTGCACACCTTTCTTTTATTTACTTTGTTCCTCCTAGCTTTTAAGGAACTCCTATTTCTCCACTGCGCCCACCCGGCCTCAGCAAAATGACATTTTGCTCTCCTCATGGCATGTCAATATCCTGTGCCTGACAGATGCACTCCATGACATCACAGCATTTCAGCCAATAGTGATGGGCCTTCACAGCTATTTGTTGTTGTTTTTTTAAGCCCATCATGAAATATGTGAATTATCTCTCTGCAGGAATCATTTTCTGACAGAGCTGCTTGACAGCAGAGTGGACTGCCTGGGAAGATGAAAAACTTACCTTCATTGGAGGTTTTTAAGCAGAGGCTAGATGACCATCCATCAGGGATTATTAACTATAATTTCTCCACATGGGGGCTGCTTCCAACTCTACAGTTTTATGATTCTATGAATGCTCTGTACTATGGGGTTTTTTTTTTTTAAAAAAAAGCCTCTTTATCTTGTGCATTAGGAGGAAGCAAACACTCCGTATCTGGGAAAGACAGAACGCTTGAATGGTTAAATTGCCAGGCGGTAGCTAAGAGCAGATTCTGTGGGCAGCGTTCACAATAAGTGGATGACTCAGGAAAGGCAAAACAAGGGGTGAAAATAATACTTGTGTGGAGGAATTATGTGGGATGAGGGAGAATGGCTTTTGGTACTGTTATGTCAGCGCAGCAAGCGCGATCCTCCGCTCGGGGGGGGGGGGGCGATGTGCGTCAGCGCAGCATTCAGTATTAAGCCTCCAGGGCAGGGCTGCTGCCTTTCCCACTTTTGAACTGGGTGTAGCGGCTTGTATAGATGCATTATAAATAAATCTGCAGCTAATTCTGCTCTTTGGATTGCAGCTTCTGTGACTCAGATTCAAGCTGACAAAAGATTCTCTTTTTTAAAAAACATAAGAACACAGTATCACTCCAAGTCCTGTTTCCAATGCACTTTTCTTTAATGCTGTCTGTGTGCTGCAGGGAGAGTTGGTAATGATGTTATTGTGTAAATAGAAAAATAAATTAATACAGTAGTACAGTCATACCTCATGTTGCGTCCGCTTCAGGTTGCGTTTTTTCGGGTTGCAGACTGCCAAAACCCGGAAGTACCGGAACGGGTTACTTCCGGATTTCGGCAGTCGCACATGCGCAGAAGCGCTAAACTGAGCTTTGCACATGCGCAGAAGTACCGAATTGCAACCCACGCGTTGCAAACGCTGCAGGTTGAGAACGCGCATCCCACACAGATCACGTTCGCAGCCTGAGCATCCACTGTAATAACAATAATAATAACATAAAAGACAGTACAAGAACAGTTGTGCTAGGGGAGGGGCAGTACCTCTGGCTGGGGGACACATGTTCCTTCTGGGGTAGGTTGTTCACCTTTGGCGGTCCCCACCCTGCACTCAGCTCACCTATGGCTCCAAAAAGCTGTCGGCATGTGACAGAGGCCACACCCCAGGAAGCAACTTCAACTGCCCAGCTAAACCAGGTGAGGTGAGGGGAGCCGATGGGTCTCAAACCCTCTGTGAGTTCGGGCTTCCCCTGCATGTGAAGACAGGCTCTGAAAGACTTAGCCAGCAAGACCAATAGTGGGTCCGAATGCCAAGAAGCCGGTTTCTGCTTGCGCTGTAGAGGGAAGTGAGGGGCAGGTGCGGCTCATCAGCCTGGGGAGGGAGTCCATCTAGAAGGAAAACTCTGATCCTAAACCTCCACTGCCTTGTGGGATGTCTTCAGGAGAAGAACTTGGGACTTTTTCAAGCTTCTCCACGAACTCAAAAATCCCATCACAATTAAGAGGAAGGTACAGGATCAAGGGGACAAGGGTGGCGCTGTGGTCTAAACCACAGAGCCTAGGGCTTGCTGAACGGAAGGTCAGCGGTTCAAATCCCTGCAACAAGGTGAGCTCCTGTTGCTCTGTCCCTGCTCCTGCCAACCTAGCAGTTTGAAAGCACCCCAAAACGTGCAAGTAGATAAATAGGTACCACTCCGGGGGGAAGGCAAATGGCGTTTCCATGTGCTGCTCTGGTTTTGCCAGAAGTGGCGTAGTCATGCTGGCCACACGACCTGGAAAAACTGTGGACAAACGTCGGCTCCCTCGGCCAGTAAAGTGAGATGAGTGCCGCAACCCCAGAGTCATTCACGACTGGACTTAACTGTCGGGGGTCCTTTACCTTTACAGCATCAAGACCCTCAGCTTGATAAATATTGTTCTTCTTCAAAAAGCAGCAACACACAAACCAAGTGTGACACAACCTAGATCTCACCCAAGCCAACCCAATTATGTTTGCAGTGCCCTGCAAAGTCATGTCAACAGAGATCAACAGACATCACTTATCTGGGTGATGCCAAACTGGATGCCCCACCGGTGATTCTTGCTTCCTAAAATTCTGTCGCTCTGCTAAGGCTTTCCCCCATGCCAATCTGAGCTTGGCAGAGACACCAGTCCTGAGCCGTTTATTTGGGGCAACCAGTAACCCAAGCTTGATGTGCCCCATCAGGTGGGAGATCACACACACCCTTCAGCTCTGGCTGGCTGGCTTTGGAGGCAGAAATCCCAATTAACTGCATAAGGATGAAAAGGGGTCCTCGGCTGAAAATGAGAGGGGCCAGGTTCAAATGGGTGACTTGTTCCAGCTTTGTCAAGAGACTCCTTTGCATACTCTCAGACAAGCTGCTTGTCTGAGCCCCAGCATCCTACCTCCAACTGTGACAAGCAGAAAGAGGGACCTAGAGCCCAGGTTGAATCTCCAGCTCACAGGGCTGTTAGTTAAAAATTTCTGCCACAGACCTTGGTGGGTGACGGCCAGGCACATTAGACATTGCAGGCCATCCCAGATCAATGGTCTTGGACTCTGAATGATGCAGCTGTATTGGAAGCAGCCCTCAGTAATAGCCCTAATAGATGGTCACCCAGCATCTAAATAAGTCACCAATGAGTAAGAGCCTACCAATGTCTGAAGCAAACTGATCTGCCATCGAACAGCTTATTCCACCAGGAAGTACTTTGTTCATTCAAAACCCCTTTCTCAACCTGCTGGGATACCAACTTCCTGGAGCAACAGAACATGAATTTGCTGCACCTTCTAGGACTTGTCCCTTTAAATGCTTGAAAATGGCTACCGTAGCGTTTCTCAATGGTGCATTCTCCAGGCTAAACGTGGCCAACCACTCCACCTCTACATGTCCTCATAGGATTTTGATCTCCAAGTCCCATGCCAACTTTGTTACCCTTCCCCTGACATGTTCCTGCATGTAAATATCCTCTGTAAAATATCAGAAAATGTACTGTCTTGGAACCACAAAGGATTTGATCTTATTATTGTTCCCGATTGGAAATTCCGCCTATGAAATCCCAGTAATGGCGGGGAAAATCCAGATGTGTAGTGGCCCTACTTCCTGATATACCCAGAACTTTTATGTTCTCTTTGCTAATTTTGAAACCACATTATTTTGAGCAAGGGGAGGAGAGAAATCTTGTCTGGAAATATGAAGGGCTGATTTTATCTGAGCTCCACCAGCTATTTATTTATTGACTGTACTTCTATGCCACCCTTTCTCCTCCAAGGCGTACAAGGTGTCTACATGGTCCTCCTCTCCCCATTTCATCCTAAACAGACCTGTGAACTAAGTTAGGCTGAAAGAAAGGGACTGGTCCAAGGTCACTCAGTGAGCTTCAAGGCTGAATGGGATTTTGAATTGTCCAGGCCCCAGTCTTAAAAGCATATGGGGCAGCCTCTCTCAACCTGACATCTTGCAGATGTTTTGAACTCCAACTCCCAGCAGCCAACATGGTCAATTGGCAGGGATGATGGGGGCTGTGTTCTGAGAATACCTGGATGTTTCCCACTCCTGTTCTATGATGAGTGACAGGTCCCACAAGCCTCGCCATTCCATGTGCATTGGCACAGTAGCCGTGCAACACAGTCCTAGTAAGATTGGTCAGTTGTAACAGAAATTCACAGGAAGCATGTCTGCCAATGGGTATCGCACAGTTTCCTAGGATCTAAGGTTGAAAACCGACTTTATAGTTGTTCCGCTTCTTCAGTTCCTAGCTCAAATATGTCCCCCCTCAATAATCCAAGTTCAAGAGCATGGAATCTGTACCCCATGATTCTCTACTTTAAGAGCTGGACCAATTCCCGTTTTTCAAGATGTAGAGCTAAGAATTTCTTCTGGTCACTCACCATCCTGGTCCTTAGTGAAACTTATGGAAGATAAGGCTATATTAGTGGCTACTAGCCATGATGGCAAGGGTCTGCCTTCACTCAGATGCAGCAATGCTTATGAAGACGAGTTCCTGGGAACCATGGGAGAGGAGAGAGAGCTGCTCTTGTGCCCAAGCCCTGCTTGTGGGTATCCCGTAACAGGCATTTGGTTAACCAATGTAGGAAGGGGATGCTGGACTAGATGGGTCCTCAGCCTGATGCAGCAAGGTTCCCCTTATGTTCTTCTGGTTTCAAATGGAACTAGATTTCCACTCAAATGTAAAATCAGTCAAAATGCATATTTAGGGCAATGCCAAGCTAAACAGAGCATCAAAAGTTTTCCTGAGCTCCTTACTCACATGTGAACATTACTTTTAGTAAAGGTAAAGGGACCCCTGACCATTATGTACAGTCGTGGCCGACTCTGGGGTTGCAGCGCTCATCTCGCTTTACTGGCTGAGGGAGCCGGTGTACAGCTTCTGGGTCATGTGGCCAGCATGACTAAGCCGCTTCTGGCGAACCAGAGCAGCGCACGGAAACGCCCTTTACCTTCCCGCCGGAGTGGTACCTGTTTATCTACTCGCACTTCGTGCTTTCAAACTGCTAGGTTGGCAGGAGCAGGGACTGAGCAAAGGGAGCTCACCCCGTCGCGCGGATTTGAATCGCCGACCTTCTGATTGGCAAGTCCTAGGCTTTGTGGTTTAACCCACAGCGCCACCCGTGTCTCCATTTACTTTTAGTAGGCCAGCCAAGAAGAGAAGACTCCCTGGAAAAGACCCTGATGTTGGGAAAGATGGAGGGCGCAAGGAGAAGGGGATGACAGAGGACGAGATGGTGGGACAGTGTTCTCGAAGCTACCAGCATGAGTTTGACCAAACTGCTGGAGGCAGTGGAAGACAGGAGGGCCTGGCGTGCTCTGGTCCAGGGGGTCACAAAGAGGCGGACACGACTAAACGACTAAACAACAAGGCCAGCCAAAATGTTACAAAATAGCGTGCAAGCGAAGCCCCTCAAATCTCAGCGGGAGAGCCATAGGAAGAGTCCTGCAATTCACAAAAGCTTGCACGCTCACGAAGAGCTCTGGGAAACCCAAAAGCTTGCACAGTTTTGTGACATTTTGGTCGACTTAACGGGAACGCGCTCCCAGCAACGGACAAATCCCCTCTTCCCTTTCCAATGTCAACTATGCCTTTTTTAATGCATAATTAAAAATAGTGGCTTTTTAACCCCCGAGATGCCAAAACGAGAGAGAATCCAGGTGGTGGGGGGTGTTGCTGAAAAAAGCCGGAAGTTCAGAATGAATCTCTATGGTTCCAACGGCCTCCAATACCGGAAAGGGCACCTGCCTGGAAGGCGCCAACCAATGAGCGCCGAGCACTGCTCGGGAAAGACCAATCGGAAGCCGCTTCGAGAGCCAGCGGACCAATCAGGACTCAGACCCACACACCAGAGACAGAGCTCTCCCTCGCTCCCCCTCCCCGACCTCACCTGTTTCTCCTCGCCCGTCTCGTCAGAACGGGCGTCGCCGCCGCCGCCAAGCGTGTCAGACATGACGGGGCCTTGGGCTTAGAGGCAGGCGGGCGAGACGGTGAGGCGCTGGGGCCAGGCGAGGCCGGCGCTCCTGCTCCGGCGCCCTCTTCGCCGCTCTCTCCCGTCTCTTCCACAGCAGAGCCAAAATGGCCGCCGCCTCCACCGCCCCCTTTCTAAAGATTGGCCCCGCCCCATCCCCCGCTCTTACGTGAGCGGCGGACCACCGGCCCAATCAGGAGCCGAGTCCCAGGTGGCGGGCGGCGTCTCAGCCGACCAATCGGGTGCGGCTTTGTCCGACGAGTGACAGGACAGCCGAAAGAAAAGGGAGGGGGGGAAACGAGCGGGAGGCGAGACGTTCGAATTAGACGGGCATCTTCTGTAGCCAATAGAAATAAGCGAAGGGGCTCGTAGGGCCAATGAGGGAGCAGCCAGTTATGACCTCGGGAGGGATCAATTGGCAAGCGAGCCAATCAAATCGTAAGAGTGGATTGGAAAACCAACGGGCGCCTGAGGAAAGAGGTGCCTGAGCATGCGCAGAGTGTTTATTCGCCTGCACCGAAGGACGAGATTTTCCCCCCCTGACAAAATCTCTCTGTGCATGTGCAGAGTGCTAGTTAAAAAAATACTTCTTGGCCAAACGCTACTTAGAATTTACAGAGTGCCTTACATCGGGTCAAGGTGCCTCTGAGCCCGTGCAGAGTGTTCTTTTCCAGGCAGCAGAATTAGTGGTTTAAAAAATAAAAAGAGCTCAGGCCAAAGTGGATCTGAGGGTGTGCAGAGGGCTTGTCCTCTGAGTAGGTCGAGTTTGTTGGAATAACCTCAGGACTCCAGGTGCCTCTGTGAGCATCTAGAGATCATGTTCCCATCAGAAGGAGATTTAACAATGACCTCCGAGCTAAATGCACAGACCAAACAAGCCACAATCCTTAGTTTAGTGTTCGGTCCAAACCAGGAATTGTGATTTGTTTTGCTTAAAGCAGGTGGTGGCAGTTCAGCTGCAGACACCCTTCAATGAGACCGATTATCTTGGCCCGTTCTAGCCTGACAAGGTCCAGTTTTAGGATATTATCTCCTTTGGTTTCCCTTATAGATTACTTTTATTGGGAGAAGGACAAGGGGAGTACAGCCTTGTAGGATCCCTTTGTTCCTCAGCATCTTTTGCTATGCTTGACCGTGGTATCCTGTGGGTTGGGGACAATGTTTTGCAGTGGTTTCATGCCTCAATACTGGTTTGAGTATTGAGTACAAGACTAGTACTGGGCAAATGTTCCTCTGCCGCTTGGCAGCTGCTATAGGGCAGGATCCCCCCCCCCCCCCCCAATGCTGTTGAATGTATATAAATGTGCTAAAAGTAAATGTGTCCAGGGCGGCTAGCTACCAGCTCCATCTGGTACGCAGGATGAGACCCTCCCTGCCCACAGACTGTCTCGCCAGAGTGGTGCATGCTCTGGTTATCTCCTGCTTGGACTACTGCAATGCACTCTATGTGGGGCTACCTTTGAAGGTGACCCGGAAACTGCAACTAATCCAGAATGTGGCAGCTAGACTGGTGACTGGGAGCAGCCGCCAGGACCACATAACACCGGTCTTGAAAGACCTACATTGGCTCCCAGGACGTTTCGGAGCACAATTCAAAGTGTTGGTGCTGACCTTGAAAGCCCGAAACGGCCTCGGCCCAGTATACCTGAAGGAGCGTCTCCACCCCCATCATTCTGCCTGGACACTGCGGTCCAGCGCCGAGGGCCTTCTCAGTAGTGGCACCTGCCCTGTGGAACGCAATCCCATCAGATGTCAAAGAGAACAACAACTACCAGACTTTTAGAAGACATCTGAAGGCAGCCCTGCTTAGGGAAGCTTTTAATGTTTAATAGGTTATTGTATTTTAATATTCTGTTGGAAGCCGCCCAGAGTGGCTGGGGAAACACAGCCAGATGGGCGGGGTATAAATAAATTATTATTATTATTATTATTATTATTAGACGTCAAGATGCCTCTGATGCATGTGCAGAGTGCCCATCAGACTAGTCTCCATCCCCCTGACCTTAGGCCAAAATGCCTCTGAGCATGTATGCAGAGTGCTTATCCTCTGAGCATAACTCCCTCCTCAGAGAGACACCCACTTTGCCATCTTTATCTCCCCCATATTTCTGCATTTAATCGCTGGCTCTGCTGCCTTTGATTTGTCTTAGAAAAGAAATAAGTTTTTGTCAATATCTTCAGACTGACAGCCCCATGAAGAAGCGGCCTTGGAACATACTCCGGCTGCATTTTACTCTACAAAGTAAAACGAGGGACACTTTCTCGCCGGCACAGGGGCCGCTTTGCCATCCTGTTCAAGCATTTCAGCCAGGTGGGGAATGAGAAGAGAGACATCACTCCAAGCTTAATGATCCATCCTCCATGCAACACTTACCTATTATTGTTCAGGGCAAAAGGGAGACCAGAAATTACGCCACTACCCACAGCCAAGCTCAAGATTTCTCAAGCCTTCAGTTATTCAGGGAAGAATGAAATATAAGAATATGTACATAAAGCATAATCCAGGGGTAGGCAAACTAAGGCCTGGGGGCTGGATCCGGCCCAATCGCCTTCTCAATCCGGCCCATGGACAGTCCGGGAATCAGCCTGTTTTCACATGAGCAGAATGTGTGCTTTTATTTAAAATGCATCTCTGGGTTATTTGTGGGGCATAGGAATTCGTTCATCCTCCCCCCCCCAAAAAAAAATAGTCTGGCCCACCACATGGTCTGAGGGACGGTGGACTGGCCCACGGCTGAAAAAGGTTGCTGACCCCTGGCATAATCCATTAATATACACCCCCAAAGAACGCCCCAAAAGAAACCATTCAAGCATCTTTACATCGCGGATCTTGATTTGGGATGATTCAAGAACCCTGAAATAAATGATTAGTACAGAACCCCACCCCAAAGCAGTTCAGGATCAAAGCAGCTTCTGAGAGAGATAGGAGGCTGCTTGCTGTGTCTCTGTGTGATTTTCTCATTCTAGCCTTGCTCCCTCCCAGACTGGATACATCCATCTGCTTATGTCCGTTCTGATTCAGAGATGCTGCGTTTAGTGGCCCTCAGAGGAGGGTACTGGTTGCCTCTCAGCACGAGTCACTATTCTCTAGAGGCTGGGGAAATGTTACAAGTAGTGAGCTGCCTGTGCCGCGGAGATGAGACAACAATGCATAAGTATTGGTTTGTGTTTGTTGCAACTGGTAGGGGAGATGGCCAGGAGACCAACTGCAGGGGGCGCCAGAGCCAACAACAGGCAGAGCCAACTAATTCTACTTCTGTGCCGGTCCTCCCTGCTGAGTTCTACAAGGACAACAATGAGACTCAGGTGGAGGAAGCTGGCAGGCAAGGACACCCCCTGGGCTGGGTGTAAGCAGGAAGGCACGCAGGGGCTGAGGACAGAATGAAGTTGGTGGGGCAGTGCCCCAACCGCCAATACAGTGGTACCTCGGGTTAAGTACTTAATTCGTTCCGGAGGTCCGTTCTTAACCTGAAACTGTTCTTAACCTGAAGCACCACTTTAGGTAATGGGGCCTCCCGCTGCTGCCGTGCTGCTGGAGCACGATTTCTGTTCTCATCTTGAAGCAAAGTTCTTAACCTGAAGCACTATTTCTGGGTTAGCGGAGTCTGTAACCTGAAGCGTCTGTAACCCGAGGTACCACTGTACATGGTATAGTGACCGTGGGCAGAGAGACGTTTTCCTCCCTCTTTCAGAATACAGTCATATCTCGGGTTACAGACGCTTCAGGTTGCGTTTTGTCCAAACTGCGAACGTGCCTCCTGCACAGATCACTTTCTCATCCTGAAGCAAAGTTCTTAACCTGAAACACTATTTCTGGGTTAGCAGAGTCTGTAACCTGAAGCATATGTAACCTGAAGCGTGTGTAACCCAAGGCACCACTGTACTTTCCTCTAGTTCCCCACTGGCCCTATTTTGCCTCCAGTTCTGTCAGTGCTGAACAGCCGAGTTTGCTATTTGAGGGAGGTTTGCCCAGTATAACAACGTCAACCGGCAAACATAAAAACACAAGTCCTCTTTACGATACAGCAGGCGTGTGTAGCTAAACATCCACCTAGCGAAATTTGCCTGATGTTTACTGATTTTGCCTTGTGTAACCAGGAAGTGTGCTCCCAATTTTATTTTATTTTTTAATTTAAAAGGTTCAATGAAATTTCATCAAAGGAACAGCCGTAGCTGTTGGTCCCAGGTTCAAAAGCTGGCGTCTCTAGGTAGAGCTGCCTGAAACCCCGGGGAACAACTGCTAGTGAGTGTAGGCAATTCTGAGATCGATGGATCTATGGCCTGACTCAGTAGAAGGCAACTTATTTAAACCAGCCCTTTGTCTGGAACCATGATGTCAGGGAACTGCCATCAGTGCCGGAGGGAGAGAGCAAAATCCAGAGGGATTCCGGAGAGCGTCCCGGGATTGGGAGAGGCAGCCCATCTTCTGGGGAAGAGAATCAGCGTAGCACCAGTGGAGAAGGGGGGCAGATGGGGGAAACGGCGAGGCGGTCCCATGACTCCTTGCCGGGGACCAGCGGGGAGAGGAAGGGTCCTCCGCTGCCTACGCCCTCCTTGCGCAGAAGGCTTTTGCGCAGAGAGAGTAGGAGAAGACTAGGCGTCAAAAAGCTTCTTTGCTGGAAGAAGTTTAAGAAACACCCACTGACGGATTCTGCCAGCTATTGAGACAGCCACGGGTGAGTGGCTGTCCAGACAGAAAAGGTTCACTCAGGCAATCCAGCCAGGTGTTTGCACCGGCTTACGCACGAGCAACCCCTAGAACCATTACACATGAGGACTGGAATCTTGCGTTGTTTTAGGGGGAAGGCCCACCACTTACCGACAGAGCATCTTGGCATCACCTTGCCAACAAAGGTCCGTTTAGTTAAAGCTCTGGTTTTCCCAGTAGTGATGTATGGAAGTGAGAGCTGGACCATAAAGAAGGCTGATCGCCAAAGAATTGATGCTTTTGAATTCTGGATGCTTTTGAATGCTGGAGGAGACTCTTGAGAGTCCCATGGACTGCAAGAAGATCCAACCTCTCCATTCTGAAGGAAATCAGCCCTGAGTACTCACTGGAAGGACAGATCCTGAAGCTGAGGCTCCAAGACTTTGGCCACCTCATGAGAAGAGAAGACTCCCTGGAAAAGACCCTGATGTTGGGAAAGATGGAGGGCCCAAGGAGAAGGGGACGACAGAGGACGAGATGATGGGACAGTGTTCTCAAAGCTACCAGCATGAGTTTGACCAAACTGCGGGAGGCAGTGGAAGACAGGAGGGCCTGGCATGCTCTGGTCCAGGGGGTCACGAAGAGTCGGACACGACTGAACAACAACATCTGCTTTGCACGCAGAACATCCCAAGCCCGGTCCCTGGCATCCCAACATGAGGCTGGGAGAAACTCCTGCCTAAAACCCTACAGAGCTGCTGCCAGTCCGTGTAGACAATACTGAAGTACCATCTGAGTTGTGTTATGAGGCAGCTTTCAATGTTTGCCGCGCAGCCCTTTTCCTCTTCAGGGCTGCAGCTGGAAGAGCCTCCACAAGAGGGGGCTAGCATCCTTTTGGAAAGCCAGGGTTTCCCGTTGTCCAAAATGAGAAACTTCATCCTCCCGGAGTCGAGACAGACACAAATTAAAAGGCATCTATTAGTGGGCTACCAGGCAAGCCCAACCAGGCAGATAGAAAGTGGAGTTAATAATTCAGGGCAACGTTGAGTCAAGCGGCTAAACAGCGGCTCTGCCGAGCTCCTAAATTTAGACTCCTTCAATAATTCGAAGCAGGCAGGGATCTCTGCCTGGGCTTTTCGCTTTAGCTCGATCTGTAAGTGGAGAGAGAGAGAGAGAGAGACAGAGACAGAGAGATAGAAAGGGAGTCCTTCACTCCCCAAGCCTGAGGTCAGCCTCCCTCTGTCTCAGGGGCAGGGAATCTTTTCCAGCCGGAGGGCCGCATTACCTCCCAAGGAACCTGCTGGGGGCCACATCTCAGTGGTGGCCGGGGCCCAGGGCAATGGATGTACCGTATTTTTCGCTCTATAAGACGCACCAGACCACAAGACGCACCTAGTTTTTGGAGGAGGAAAACAAGAAAAAATAATATTCTGAATCTCAGAAGCCAGAACAGCAAGAGGGATCGCTGCGCAGTGAAAGCAGCAATCCCTCTTGCTGTTCTGGCTTCTGGGATAGCTGCGCAGCCTGCATTCGCTCCATAACACACACACACATTTCCCCTTACTTTTTAGGAGGGAAAAAGTGAGTCTTATAGAGCAAAAAATACGGTAAATACTACCTCTGAGCAACAGCCTGGTTTCTAGATACACCCCTCTGTATCCCCCCTCCAGGGAAGCAAGTCTTCGGAGTTGAATTGGGGGGGGCATGCAGGCCAGGCAAAGTTTCTGGTTGCGAAGCAGGGGGCCACTACGTGCCTACGGGGTTAAGAGGAGGACGGGGCTTGCCTCCATGCGCAGCTGTGGGGGGGGGGGGTCCAAACCAAGGGAAATATTTGGGGAAACTGGAACGCTGAACTAGACGTGCCTATCGCTCTCAGATCCTCACCACACATTATTATTATTTTATAATTTTATTTATTTATTGAAGTTCTTCTGTTACATCGGTAAACATTATCATATTATATCACAAGGCTTATTATACTATGATTTTCAACATGTATACAAAGTTTATACAGTGGTACCTCGGGTTACATATGCTTCAGGTTACAGACTCCGCTAACCCAGACATATTACCTCGGGTTAAGAACTTTGCTTCAGGATGAGAACAGAAATCATGCTCCGGCGGCGCAGCAGCAGCAGGAGGCCCATTAGCTAAAGTGGTGCTTCAGGTTAAGAACAGTTTCAGGTTGAGAACAGACCTCCAGAACGAATTAAGTTCTTCACCCGAGGTACCCCTGTATACTAAAAGAAAAAAAGAAAGGGGGGGAAAACCAAGGGCAAAAAACTATTCCAAAATCATATATATACCAACACTTTGGACTTCCTGTCTGCCCTGTTGTATATTGCTTCTTTTTACAAATGAATGTACTCTTATTATTGTATATTTTTTAACGTTTTATCTAATACATTCCTATATCAATACGTACCCTTGGTCTTATTTCTCAGCTCAGTCTCTCTCCAACGTCAATCGAACGCTAGCGTAGATAGCGAACCTTTACTGTATTTTTGAGCATATATCTTATACCTATCCCATTTCCCCATAATTTTTTGTTTCAAATTGCCTCTCAGGCTATTTGTCAACTGCGCCATTTCAGCAAATTCTTGTAGCTTGTTATGCCGATCCGTTATTGTCGCCACATATTAAAAGCACATGATTCCCCCCCCCCAAGAATCCTGGGAATTGTGTTTTAAGCACACATTGGACGCTCTTTGAACTCACCGTGTGGATCTGCCCTTAGACTATTTGTCCATCTTCTACACTGACTGGTCGGGATGGCTCAGTGGGTAAAGCATAATAATAATAATAATAATAATAATAATAATAAATTCTTATTTATACCCCGCCCTTCCCGGTTCAGAAAACCGGGCTCAGGGCGGCTAACAACAAATTTAAAACACTTAATTGATGCTACAAAAAACAGCATAAAATATGGTATAAAACATTAATACAGTGGTACCTCGGGTTACATATGCTTCAGGTTACAGACTCCGCTAACCCAGAAATAGTACCTTGAGTTAAGAACTTTGCTTCAGGGTGAGAACAGAAATCGTGCTCTGGCAGCGCAGCAGCAGTGGGAGGCCCCATTAGTTAAAGTGGTGCTTCAGGTTAAGAACAGTTTCAGGTTAAGAACGGACCTCCGGAACGAGTTAAGTACTTAACCCGAGGTACCACTGTAACAATTAAATAAAATCAATTTAGAGAGGAAATCCATCCAATAAACATCAGATGATCACCAGGGCTAGCTGGCTAAATTAGTCCTATTTGGGCCAGCGAGGAGACCAGGGGAGAATTAGCTGTGGGGTCTCAGAGCAGGTAATCTTCATAAAAAGGGGGGAAGAGAAGGGAAATAAAAGATCATGCTGAGTTCAAATTGAAAGCCAGGTGGAATAGCTCTGTCTTACAGGCCCTGTGGAAAGAGGTCAAATCCTGCAGGGCCCTGGTCTCCAGGAACAGAGCATTCCACCAGCTCGGAGCCACCACTGAGAAGGCCCTGGCCCTGGTCGAGGATAATCTAACTTAGAGCATGTTAAGTCACAGGGTTGTGGGTTCGAGCCCAACGTTGGGCAAGAGATTCGGGGTTGGACTGGATGACGCTCGAGGCTCCTTCCAACGCTACGATCCCATGACTGGCAGAGGCTCTGCAGGGTTTCAGGCACGGGTCCTTCCAGGATTACCTGGAGTTTCGGGGGATTGAACCCAGGACCGTCTGCATGCAAAGCAGGTGCTCTAAGCAACGGGAACGGGGAGAGGCATTTATTTGGGATTAATCGGCGCAGAATCTGATCTCTGTGTGTGGGCGAAAGCCTTGCATAATTGGCCTAATCTCATCCTTTGAACACCTCCAGCTTCTCCGCCGCCTCGCCTCCCGGCTGACGTTGAAGGCCCCTCTCTGGATGGCTCTTGGGAAAGTGTGGCGGGGGAGGAGGCTCTCTCCGGCTGCTGCCAGCCACTCCAAAGCTGAGGATGGGCTTTTAATGTGCAGCTCGTTATTATTAGCAACATCGTTAGCAGCTGCGTGGTCGCTGGGAGGGAAGGCGGTGGAGGCAAAGCGCAGGGTTTTTGGCAGAGGCAGCAGCAAAAAAGAGAAAACCTTTGCAGGGAAATCAGCGGGCAAAGGACAGGGAAAGGTTCGGCGTATTTTGGGACCCTCTGAGGCGTCCCCTAGGCGGAGTGCTTAACCACCCCTGATTTAAGGTGCTGGTTCTTTTAAGCCCCCTACCTAAGCTCCACCATCGAGCTATGGCCCTTCCCTTAAGGTTCCAGTCCTCATGAAGTTCTGAAGAAAGGGCTGATTTAAACAGAAACAGAGGACGCTCCTCCCACAGAGGAGTTAGGTTGTCTTCACTGATTGGCAGTGGCTCCACAGGGTTTCTCTTGAAGATGCTGAGAATCGAATCTGGCCCCATCATTCTGCCCGGATGCTGAGGTCCAGCGCCGAGGGCCTTCTGGTGGTTCCCTCACTGTGAGAAGCCAAGTTAAGGGAACCAGGCAGAGGGCCTTCTCGGTGGTGGCACCCGCCCTGTGGAACGCCCTTCCATCAGATGTCAAAGAGAACAACAACTACCAGACTTTTAGAAGACATCTGAAGGCAGCCCTGTTTAGGGAAGCTTTTAATGTTTGATGTATTACAGTATTTTAATATTTTTGGGGAAGCCGCCCAAAGTGGCTGGGGAAGCACGGCCAGATGGGCGGGGTATAAATAATAAATTATTATTATTATTATTATTATTATTATTATTATTATTCATGCAGAGCCTGTGCTCCACCAGTGCAACCCTCCCCTAGAAAACAAAGCAAGATTCCAGTCCTCATGACCCTGAAAACACGATTCTGACATGTGGATCTCTGTCAGCCCTACCCGCAGTTGAACCCAGGGCCGTCTGCAGGCACAGCAGGCGTCCCACCATCGAACTACACACCCCTTCCACAGAACGCTTCTAAAACGACACCCCCGCCCCCCAAATCTCTCTACCGCCAGGCCCAAATCGCAGGTGTGGGATCTGCCTCACTTCCTTACCTAAGGTGATAGCAACACAAAAGAGGATTCTGGGGGTGGGGGGGAGAGAGAGGGGTCGGGATGGTAATGGCGGGGAGGGGTGGCAGGAGAGAGATCGGGCGGTATTGATTGGTGTCTGTCAGCTTCCCGGGCACAATGGCTGTGCTGCTTGTCCAGACACCGCACCATCGCACAGATCAATGGGGGGACATCAATACACCCGGAATTGCTCTGCAGCTATGGCAACGGGAAAGACAAGAATTAGGGCTGTTTGCTAGATGGCTCCAAAGTTCTTGGCTGCTGGGGAGCGCTCAATATATATATATGTGTGTGTGTGTATATAATTTTTTTCCTTTGGAAGAAAAAAATCCAGCAAGGTAGAAGACACAGAAAAAGACAGAGAGATCTCCCCAGATGAAATAGGGTGCCTTTTGTTTTTCTAACCTTCCCATGTCTCAAAGAGAACCCATTCCTTTTTCTGCAGGGAGTTTCAGCGCTTCTAAGCCAAAATTAAGGACGCTGTTAAGATGGGGTGGTCATAAGGGACGAAATTTCTCTGCACAGTTGTGTGTCCGCCACAGAAGTGTCCGCTGCCGCCGCCTGATGCTTCCGCATTTTAGAAAATTCATATTGCATGTGTAGAACCACCCTCTCTCATCTGTGGTTCTACTCACTTACAAGTCCTCTGAGCATGTCCAGAGTATTTTTTCCTCACCAATGAGCAGCTCCCCACCCCACATAGGAGTAAAGAGTGAGTCCGATGGCAACAACCCCACGCAGATCAGAGCCACAATACGACCCTCCAAGTCTCTCTGTTCGGCCTTTGAAACTGTCCCCAAGCCCCGACTCTTCTCAGGCCACACCCCTTATGGACCTTGCTCCGGCCCTTCCTTGTTTTTGCAGGGCAGAGATGTGTCCTTGAGCTCTCTGAATGCCTCTTGCTTGCCCGGGTGGAGGGCAGAGACTGCGGTGCGCAGGTGTTTGCCTCTGGCTCTGTCCCCATAGGTATGTGGCCCCGAAAAGCTTGCCCAGAAAGGAATGTGGGCCCCCCCAGTCTGAGAAAGGCTCCCCCACCCCTGACTTAATAGAACCATTCCATACCACCGCTAAGATTTATGCCGTTTCTAACATAAGAAATGGCATAAATCTTTGGTGACAGCAATCACGAAATTCAAAGACGCCTGCTTCTTGGGAGAAAAGCAATGACAAACCTAGACAGCATCTTAAAAAGCAGAGACATCACCTTGCCGTCAAAGGTCCGTATAGTTAAAGCTATGGTTTTCCCAGTAGTGAGGTATGGAAGTGAGAGCTGGACCATCAAGAAGGCTGATCGCCGAAGAATGGATGCTTTTGAATTCTGGTGCTGGAGGAGACTCTGGAGAGTCCCATGGACTGCAAGAAGATCAAACCTCTCCATTCTAAAGGAAATCAGCCCTGAGTGCTCACTGGAAGGACAGATCCTGAAGCTGAGGCTCCAAGACTTTGGCCACCTCATGAGAAGAGAAGACCCCCTGGAAAAGACCCTGATGTTGGGAAAGATGGAGGGCTCAAGGAGAAGGGGATGGCAGAGGACGAGATGGTGGGACAGTGTTCTCGAAGAGACCAGCATGAGTTTGACTAAACTGCAGGAGGCAGTGGAAGACAGGGGGGCCTGGCGTACTCTGGTCCAGGGGGTCACGAAGAGGCAGACACGACTAAACAACAACAACACAAGAAAAGCCTGCTGGATCAGGGCAATGGATCAGGCACCCTGTTGTTCTAGCGCTCATGTGCCCCATAGAGCCTAGGAATCTAGATAGACTGCCTCTGGACCTGGAGGTTCCATAAGAACAGAGCTCTGCTGGATCAAGCCAATGTCTCCTCCAGTCCAGCATTTTGTTCTCACAATGGCCAACCAGATGCCTGTGCAAAAGGAGCAAGGAGGACCCAAACAGAAGAGCACTCTCCCCTTCTGCACACTCTTCCCAGCAACTAGTGCCCAGGACCATTGCTGCCTCTGAACATGGAGGCAAAACATTGCCTACATGGCTTGTAGCCGTCAATAGCCGCCTCCTCCATGAATTTGTCCAACCCTCTTTTAAAGGTGTCTAGGTTGGTGGCCGTCACTGTCTCCAATGGGAGTGGGTGCCATAGTTTAACTGTGTACTGTGTGTAATTGGAAAAGCAGCAGCGTTCCAACTAAAACAGACTGGTTATCTAAAATGATGGAATACTTCCATATTGGGATGCGGGTGGTGCTGTGGGTTAAACCACAGAGCCTAGGACTTGCCGATCTGAAGGTCAGCGGTTCGAATCCCCGCGATGGGGTGAGCTCCCGTGGCTCGGTCCCTGCTCCTGCCAACCTAGCAGTTCGAAAGCACGTCAGAGTGCAAGTAGATAAATAGGTACCGCTCTGGCGGGAAGGTAAACGGCGTTTCCGTGCGCTGCTCTGGTTCTCCAGAAGTGGCTTAGTCCTGCTGACCACATGGCCCGGAAGTTGTACGCCGGCTCCCTCGGCCAATAAAGCGAGGTGAGCGCCGCAACCCCAGAGTCAGCCACGACTGGACCTAATGGTCAGGGGTCCCTTTACCTTTGCCTTACTTCCATATTGCCGAACTAACTGGGAGGATAAGAGGAGAAATGGTACAAAAAGTGAATAAGGAGCGGACTATCTTTAAGGAACACATCAAAATTTATGTGGAAAAAGTAGAATTTCTGACAGATACTGAGTGAATCCAGAAAACTGTTAGATTGAAAGGAGAGTAAAGTCAAGATAGAAGAAGAGATAAAGGAAATAATGAAATGTGTTTAAGCTAGTTGGAAAAATAAAGTAGCATAACAAGAACGGCTGGAAGTCAAGTCGCTTGGTGGGTGTCCGTGTGGGGTAGGTGTGTTGATATGTATAGTATAGGTAGGTATTATATAGAGTAATGTAGGTATGTTTTATGTTATGAAAATAAGGTAGTGTGTTGTGTACATGTATTGTGTAAATGTATATGTATGTGTTTTATATGTGAATAAAAATCTAGCTTGGAAAAACAAAAGATTTTCTTTTATCTGTCGTGAAGCTTCCAGCTTTCATAACATTAATTCTATTCTTATGAGCAAAGAGCAAGTTCTTTGTTCCAATACGTACCCGCCTCACATACAGAATGTTTTGCGTGAGGTTTGTACATAGTGACGGAGGTGAAATCTGATTTGTTTGCATCGTAATGAGAAACTACCTCATTTGCACTTCTCAACCCAGAACACACTTATCCTTTGAAATCCAAACTTTTCTGAATTTTGTAATGCACTTAGCCAACAAAACACTAGGTGCAAAATGTATATATTAGTGGGAAACATGAACGAAAAAGAATATGCTAATGGGAATAATGTACAAGGATCCAGTCTATTGGGGAAATTGCAATAATGTGTATCTCAGTCAAAAATTTGTTTGTTAGGAGAAATTTGCACCAAAACAGTGGCAAATTTTCAGAAGAATTCTTTTCCTCTGAGAATTGCTGCAGAAATGTGGAGAGCTGAGTTTAAGACTGGAGAAATGAAAAACTTAGTAAACAGAACATGACAGATTTATCCATCCTTACTTGTATACGTGGGAGTTTGTGTGTTGTTTCCGACACGGGAGTGTGCTTCCTTCCTTGTAGGAAATCGTAGCATGAGTTTTGAAACAGATGAGAAGTGAGACCGAGAGACAGACTCACCAGGAGACCTTCGGCGGAATCTAATCCGGTCGTTTGTTTCTCTGCTTTGCAAACACGCAAGCGCTGCGGACGACTACACGTTTTAAAAGAGATTGAGGGCCCAAATAAAAACTATCAGGCATTTTAAGATCCTTGGGGGTGAGATGGTTTGGAAGACTTGCTTGGAATGGCTCTTTAAATCAATACAATTGGGGTGGGTGGGAAATCTATCTATCATCTCGGAGGAGTTTTCTGCTGAAATCCTCCGCCCGACACCCCACAAGGCAGGTGAGATGTGTGAGCCAAATCTATCACTGTGGTGGTCAGGACAGCAAAAGGCCCCATTTCACAAAGAACAATAAACGACCTGTTATTACAGCATTTAAATATTTTTTTGGAAGCCGCCCAGAGTGGCTGGGGAAGCCCAGCCAGAGGGGCGGGGTATAAATAATTTATTATTATTATTATTATTATTATTATTATTATTATTAATTGTGTGCTTGTTTGCTGGGAGATCGGACGTCGCCAACTATTGCATAATAATTCATTCTGATTTTTTTGTGGGAGACAAATTTCTGTCAATTTCTCTCAATTTTAGCTTCTCTCAATTTTTCACTCTTTTAAAGTTCAGCTCTCGGCATTTCCACATCAGTTTGGAATTTATTTGTTTTTTTAATTCTCAAAACCAGCATTTCAGTGAAGATTTATCACGATGTACATTCCCTCCCTCCTTGTCAATATAGCCTGCGAGACATACCTTTGGAAAGCTGTTTCCTCAACGCAATGCATTTCTGTAATTTTATTTTTTTTAATCTACACATTTATATGCACACCCCTGTATTTGGACTTTTCGTACATGTTGCTTCTCTGGAGCACTGGCATGGCAAAATTCGGAGAAGCGTGAATTTCAAAGGACGGCTGTATTTTGGCCCCTGTATTGATCTGATTTATTACACGTTGCTTTTCACTCAAATGAATCCCAAAGCGGCTTACAAACAACAAATAAGAATAACATGGTAGAACATACATAGAACATCCCAAATACAATACAAATCATATAGAATAATGAACAAATCACCAGTAAAACAATTACAACCTATAAAATACTATAAACAAAGCAACAAATAAAACGTAAGCTAAACATCACAATTAAAGGAAATGTCACATAATATGATTAACAAATCAAGACAGCATTTATAATATATAAAACAATATTAATGGCATTAACCAAATAGCAACCAAAAGATAAACTAAGCACTGTTAAGTTCATACAAACACTCTTGTTTTCGAAAGTGTGAATTAGGTTAAGTGTGGCAGGAAAATGTGGAGTGGATCACATTATTCTCCCACTTGGGGATCCCAGAGATTTCTACAGGGTCTCCTGCTGAACAGGCTCCCTGCGCTCTTGGGCAGACGTGGCCGTCACACAGGCAGTACTTGAATCCAGCAAGCTTAAGCTGGGGGAGGTGGGATCTTTCAGGGTTCCTGTCTTAGACTCCTTCCAGGCTGAGTGATACTTACCCTGCTCCTCATTCTCCTCCAACTGAAAGACAAAACTGAAAAACTACAGCTAATCCAGAATGTGGCAGCTAGACTAGTGACTGGGAGCAGCCGCTGAGACCACATAACATCGGTCCTGAGAGATCTGCATTGGTTCCCAGTACGTTTCCGAGCACAATTCAAAGTGCTGCTGCTGACCTTTAAAGCCCTAAACGGCCTCGGCCCAGTATACCTGAAGGAGCGTCTCCACCCCCATCGTTCTGCCTGGACACTGAGATCCAGCGCCGAGGGCCTTCTGGCGGTTCCCTCACTGCAAGAAGCCAAGTTACAGGGAACCAGGCAGAAGGCCTTCTCAGTAGTGGCGCCCTCCCTGTGGAATGCCCTCCCACCAGATGTCAAAGAGAACTACCAGAGTTTTAGAAGACATCTGAAGGCAGCCCTGTTATAGGGAAGCTTTTAATGTTTGATGCATTATTATATTTTAATATTTTGTTGGAAGCCGCCCAGAGTGGCTGGGGAAGCCCAGCCAGATGGGCAGGGTATAAATTATTATTATTATTATTATTATTATTATTATTATTATTATTATTATAAAGAAGGGCTTGGTTCCTTAAGGTCCACAGTCTTGGGGCCATGAGGGTGGAGCTTGGGAAAGGGCAGGCTGGCAGACCCTCCAGGGAGAAAGTGTCTCTCTCTCGGAGCTGTCCGTGGTGCTTGCAGAAGAGGTGCTGAAGGCCTCAACTGACTTTCCAGGGCAAACGAGAGGAAGCGGAGTCCTTGGAGCCATCCGTGATGGTGCAACCTCAATCAGGCCTTCCTTGACACCTTGACTTAACAATGGACGGGTCAGAGGACATTGGCTGATTCTCTGGTAGGAACAGATAGAGCCACCAAAGCTTGGCCCATCTCAGTTTTCAGAAGAGATGGGACTAAGTCCGTCTTGTTTTCCCAGTGGGTGTTTAAAGGGGAACCTCCCCCCTTTTTAAAAGTCTGTTTAGAAGCACACATTGCCAACATTTAAAAACAACTCACAAGGTGGTCTGTGGGTTGTACGCTGCCTCTGTCCCCCCATTCCATTTCCCTAAAACCTTCAAAGATCATGTATCCAGCCACTGTATGCCTTGAAGAAGGAAAAAAACTGGCGTCAAACAATATCTGGGGAGCACGACAGCTGGACACTTGAGTATTGGGCAAAGTCTGGGGAGACCCAAGTTCAAACCCCCAATAAAGTTTATTGGGTGACCTCAGTTTGGTTACTCTCTGTCTAAACTACCTTTCAGGATTGTTGTTAGGAATAAAATGGGACGGGCACAGAGAGAACGATGCCACCTTGATGGTCTCCTTAGGGAGGAGAGCCAGGGTATAAAATAATATGCTGTTTTCATGGTGCCCCAGATCCACTGTGCAGTGTGGGGATACAGCCCTCACTGGGATAGAAGGGCCTACACTGCTCACATTTGTGTCAATTAAGCAGACTCCTGTTTGTCTGGGAATTGTGGAAGCGTGGATTGTTATTATTTCTTCCACGTGGGACCGGCACGTCTCCAAAAACCAAAGTGTGCCCTTGTCATCCGGAGCTCCAGCTCTCTCTCTCTCTCTCTCTCTCTCTCTCTCTCTCTCTCAGCGTGCATATGGAGTGAGTGTGTGTGTGTGTGTGTGTGTGTGAGAGAGAGAGAGAGAGAGAGAGAGAGAGAGAAAGAACGAGAGCGAGCGTGTTCCAGTGTGTACCACATGGGTGAATCTCCTGCTCGGCTTATTGATTGGGGCTGCATTGATCTGCTAGAAGGGGATGGGGTGGAGGGGGGGGGCAGAATGAAAATCAATAACCAACCCTGCAATATGTTTCTGGGTCTCGAAGATTCACTCGCTCGCACGCACGCCCCACGCCGGAGCTGTTTTAATTTGCCGGGAGGACCAAGTGAGTGAGTGTGTGTTCATTTGTCTGCGTGTGTTTAAACATTAGGGTTGGTTTTTTTGTTTTTTTATGAGTGGAGATGAACCGGCAGCCTAGCCTCGTTGCCGTATATAAGCCGGATTCTGTCGGTCCTCGGCCTTGTAGCCTTCTTCTCCACCTGGATCCTCTGCGCATTGTCTTCCGCCAGCCAGTCCCACGCTGCTGAGTCTCCTTCCAGGTTCATCCCAGGCCCAGGTAGGTGGGTGGTTTTGCCGGGGTGACAGGAGGGGAAGGGGGGCTGGCTGAGCCACGTGAATTAAACTGCGCCGTGTCAGCATCCTTGCATAGTTCAGATGATGCACGCCCTCTTCTTATTTTCTCTTGGTATGTGTGGCTTCACGGCTCCTGGGATTGCATTCACAAGTGCTGCTGTGGTAGGCCTTGTGGTGAGAGAGGTTTTGCCTGTGGCCGTCGGCAGGGGGCATCCTTCTTCCTGCTGCAAGAGCCGCTGATCTGTTTGCAAGCGAGAGCCCCCTAAAACTTTGCAGGGGTTGCGTCAAGCCAGGTTGCCCAGAAACAATTGTCCTGCAAGGCCTGGTTGGGATAGAAAGTTGTTGACTGAGGGAGACACTCAATCTGCAAAAATCCATCAGAGGAACATCATCATCATCATCATCATCATCATCATCATCATCATAATATAATATTTATATATTGGTGGCTTCCAACAAAATATTAAAAATAAAATAAAACATCAAACATTAAAAACTTCCCTTACCTTCAGATGTCTTCTAAAAGTCAGAAAGTTGTTTATTTCCTTGACATCGTGCCTATGGGGGAAGGTAATGCTTCAGCTGTGAAATTTCAGGCCATTTTTAAGATTTGAAGTGCAGGGTAAGGGGGGGAAATGGTAGCAACATGAGGCTTCTATGGCATCTGGTATATTTACTTATACATCTCTCTGTCTTTCCTACATTTTTGTGGGGACATATTATTGGGGAGCAAAGCTACTTATTTCCTCAGCACACACTTTGGCAAACCTATATGTGATTCAGCACCTCAAATACATACTTTCAGGGGTGCTGAGTAGTCCTGGGTGGGTATCTGCACCCAGCAACTGGGGTAGATCACTAGTACGTTGTCTTATTTTGAAATTTCGATGGCATTATTATCACAGAGGCTCAAGGCCTATCGCAATGCAAGGCTACGACGCTTAATCAGTCAGAGTAAACGATATATTAGGTATGTGCGTATGTCAGCCAAACCTGCCTCACAGGGTTGCTGTAAGGATAAAATGGGGGGGGGGGGATTTTGTCCGTCACCTTGAGTTCCTTGGAGAAAAAGAGGTGGAACATAAAATGGAGGAAAATAAATATGTGTGTGTACACAGACACAAACACACCTGCTTCAAGGTGTGAAGTGTGATACAGAGGTGATTTGCGAATAAATAGCAAAAAGTTAAAACTCTTTCAACAAAATTGAAAGCTGCTTGAGATTAAGTAGGTGGTGGGTCTGAAAAAACAAAGTACACATTTTTCTTTTTAAACTGTATTTTTTTAAGCAATGTATGGGAACAGGTACTCCCTGCGACCCAGGTGTGCCTTTTATAACACCACCTTGGAAGAGGCACCACACCTTCCCCCACGACCAGCAGGAAGGCCTCTTCTGATACCATCTTATATTTATGGAAGTATATGCAAACGTCTGGCTCTCTTAAGACTTTATAGAACCTTTGTTCTCAATAACGATGGAACTCACAGGTGAAGAATACTTTAATTTTTGTATATATATCCTTATTATTTGTAAAGGGAATATTTCCACAAGTTAATACTTGATTATCCCTGCAGAGCTGCGCCCCATGTCTTTGTACTTTTGTCCTTCCGTGATGCTTTACATTTTTTATTCTTTGTTTTCTTTCTTTTTTGCCATGTTTGCAATTTTTAATGTGGTCAACAAATCAATATTGTTTTAAAAAAGGAAGCGGTAAACAGAAACAAAACAAAAAAAGGGCAGAAAGATCCCTTCTTCCCACAGGCATGAGAATGCCTCTTCCAATACCATTTTAGAAGGGGTATACGCCTCTACTCTGCCACGCAGGTAGAATACCTTTGATTTTTTAAAAAGAGGTATTTCTTTCCCTGCTTTCTCTCTCACAAAGGGGACAATGCCTCTTCCACAACGATGGTGGGTTTATTCTCCTTTTTCTTTTGCAACAGATGCATGCATGATAAAAGAGCAACAAAACCAATCTCTTTCCTTCAAAGCCTCGCCTTTCACCCCCCTGTGCAGTTCTGCAGACTGCGCCACATGCGGTTGATAGACTGAAGCTTATTTAAGCGGGTGCAATCTCAAGTTGTGGCATTTCTAAATAGGAGTACAGTTGTTACGGATTACTGTTGATTCCTATTAACGGGAGATGCTCAGGGCCTAAGTGCACATTATGAGGAATGTGTGCAAGGCTGGCAGTGTTAAAATAAATACATAAATAAGTGCAAGTCCCGCCCCCTTAAGTGCAATGGGGGGGAGTTTAAACTCCGCCCCCCAGATTGTGACCCCCATGAAAATCTCACCCCCAAAATCTTGCAATTACCTTTTTGAAAATTCCCATTGTAACCAACAGCTTTCTCCCTGAGATGAATCACAGAGTGGGCAGGGGAGCGTTATGAGGATCTTAGGTGGGGAGGCCCCGCTGCAAGTCATCCCCTCACCTCCCGCTAACTTAAAAAAAGCCCAAATCTTGCTGGTGATGCAGATCCCTCCCCATTAACATCCATTAAGCTTTTAAAGAACCACCGTGACCAAAACAGTTCCCTAAATACTGACCATCTCAGATTGCTCCTAGCAGTGACTCATTCTCCTACTCTAAAAAGAGCCCAGGTCTATCGCATCCTGGAGCCTCCCCTACAGCCCACCCCCCCAAAAGTGCCCAACCGGATGCCTTCAGGAAGTGGACCAGAAGGGAAGCAGCCCCTCCCTCTTGGTTGTCCCCAAGCATCTGGTCTTCGCTGCTATACTGCTCCTGAGCATGGAGGTTCTATGCAGGAAGCACGACCGGTGGGAATGGGGGAGAAAAATGAGTTCCTGCTCGGGTAGCGAACCTACTTGGGCTCGTCTGCGAAAACAGATGGATCCTGATAGATTCCGACAAGCCTTGCGGGACCCTGCTCCTCCTGGCGACTCATTAGATGACCTTGTTGAGGACTGGAATAACCGGCTCTTGGCAGCCATTGATGAGATCGCGCCTAAGCGCCCTCTGCGACCCCGTCGAAACCGGGCACCTTGGTTTACTGAGGAGCTCCGGAAAATGAAGCGGGATCTCAGACGGCTAGAGCGAGTATGGCGACGGACTTGTGACGGAGCCTCAAGAACATCTTATAGGACGCTTATGGAAGCCTATGAGATGGCTATGAAAGCTGCTAAGAAATCTTACTTTGCAGCTTCCATTGCATCCGCTAGCTCTCGCCCGGCACAACATTTTAGAATAATTAGGTCAATAACGTCCTTAGGAGGACAACCAAATTTAAGCACAAATTCGACCCACAGCTGTGAGGCATTTGCGAGCTTTTTTGCAGAGAAAGTCCTGTTGCTCCGCCGTGACCTCCCTGCCAATTTAGATACAGTGACTGAATTGGAGGCCCCTCGACTGACTTCAGGTCCAGTGTTAGACCATTTCGATCAGATACTCCCTACTGATGTGGATAGATTCCTCCAAGTTGGTAGGCCCACCACCTGCCTCCTTGATCCGTGCCCGTCTTGGCTGATTCGGGAGTGTCCAGATGTTGCGCGGACCCCCCTGGTTGAGATTATCAATTTGTCCCTTGACACGGGGACATTCCCAGGGGAACTGAAGGAAGCAGTAGTGTGTCCACTCTTAAAGAAAACTTCATTAGATCCCTTAGACCTATCCAATTACCGCCCAGTTTCAAATCTTCCATATCTGCGTAAGGTAATTGAGAGAGCGGTTGCTGAACAGCTTGGTAGGTTTCTGGAGGAAACATCGGCTTTAGATCCATTTCAGTCCGGTTTCCGTCCTGGTTTTGGGACCGAGACGGCTCTGGTTGCCCTCACAGATGATCTCCGTAGACAACTGGATTGAGGCGGGTCAGGACTGCTGATCCTTTTAGATTTGTCAGCAGCCCTTGACACGGTCGATCATGATCTTCTGGACCACCGCCTCACAGACGTGGGGATACAGGGCATAGCCCTTAACTGGTTGTGCTCTTTTATCTCTGGTCGGGGACAGAGGGTGGCACTAGGGAGGGAAATGTTGTTGCGCCACTCCTTGGTGTGTGGAGTGCCGCAGGGCGCAATCCTCTCCCCGATGCTTTTTAACATCTTTATGCGCCCCCTTGCCCAGATTATCCGGAGCTTTGGGCTGGGTTGTCACCAATATGCTGATGACACTCAGCTCTATCTGTTGATGGATGGCCACACCGACTCAGCCGCGAACACACTTCCCTGAACAGGGCTGCTTTAAGATGTCTTCTGAATGTCAGGTAGTTGTTGTTCTCTTTGACATCTGATGGGAGGGCGTTCCACAGGGCAGGGGCCACTACCGAGAAGGCCCTCTGCCTGGTTCCCTGTAACCTCACTTCTCACAATGAGGGAACCGCCAGAAGGCCCTCGGCGCTGGACCCCAGTGTCCTGGTAGAATGATGGGGGTGGAGACGCTCCTTCGGGGATACTGGGCTGAGGCCATTTAGGGTTTTCAAGGTCAGCACCAACACTTTGAATTGTGCTTGGAAACGTACTGGGAGCCAATGCAGATCTCTCAGGACCGATGTTATGTGTTCTCAGCGGGTGCCCCCAGTCACCAGTCTAGCTGCCGCATTCTGGATTAGTTGTAGTTTCCGGGTCACCTTCACCTAAATTGAAGGAAATGAATAAAACAAACTGATGCAGAAATGTGGAGAAGCAAGTTTCACTCGCTTTCCATTTCTCGCCTTTCCAAGCTTCAGTTAAGCTTGGAAAGGTGAGAAATGGAAACCAAGTGAAACTGACCACCCCTGAGATGAAATTGACCACCCACTAGAGATTTGCCTGTTCCTGAGGTGACAGTCATGGACAGAGCAATCCTAGCTGCCCAGTCCTCTTTCAATCCATGCCTCAAAGTTGAGGAGCAGCCGCCCCGATCGCTTTTGTACGTGGCTGCAGAGTTTGGATTTTGCACTTGCCTATAGAGTCTCCCCCAACTTAGGTGCTCCAATCACGTGAGGTGGGGTAGCAGCTTTCAAGGCCAGGGGAGCACACCTCCTAGACAAGCTTGCATCCCGCTTGAAAAGTGTCTCCCTTTTTTAGAAGCTCAGGCACCAGCCAGCATTATGTCTAGCTCGGGATACAAATGGGCAAGACTCTGGGCCTCCCAGGATGCTTGTTGCAGGTCGTGACGAGGAGTTCTGTGAAACCCAGAAGCTGATGTCCTTTGAGCCCCCAATCTGAAATGCTTATATATTCTTTGACCTATATCACATGAAGCAGAACCAAAATATATTTTAAAAATTCAGTTTAGGAATGGGGAGCAGAACCCACCCCAAAAATCATTCACCCCCTCCCACTCTTTCTCCCTATAGCCTGCTTCTTGCCGTTCATACAAACACCTGTCCTTAAGGAATAGGGTTCTTTGAGATGCTTGGATGAAGCTTCTCTTCTCTGCCTCCTCCCCCACCCCCCCACCCCGCGGCCTTTCCTCTCCCCACACCTCCATTACCCACACCCCATCTCCAGCCCTGGGTTTCCATGGTTACGACTGATGTATTGGGCTATTGATCAGCTCAGCCAAAGCCTGCTGTCCACTCAGGACTCCGCGGCAATTTCACATTCTTCCTCCTAACCATAGGCCTAAATCAATATCAGACACTGTTTATTCCGGATGAGTATTCCTTCTCTCGCTGGTTCATTCCCCTCTTTTCATCATGTATTTTCTACCCTACAACCTTCTCCCCCCCCCCCTTTAACTCTACAGAGCTTCAGGCTTTCGTTCAGACAACCTCGCCCGCCACAGGGTGAGGTTAGCCATAAGGGGGTCTCTCGTGATCCTATATGCATATTTCAGGATCAGCCGCGGCGCTGCGGGGCTGCAAAGAGACGGTGCGCCTGTAACGCTTCTGCAGTTCCTCTGCTGCAGCGCAGGAGTCTGCAGGGAGTACCTGTCATTCAAGTTTCTAGTCCCTATGAGCACGGATATTTGGGCTGCAAAAGTGAGGCCTGCTGGTCAACACAGATGTAGGAGGAAGTAGGGGCTCAAATCGCGAGACGATAGAATGGGGTGTAATATAAAGGTAAAAGGGACCCCTGACCGGTAGGTCCAGTTGTGGCCGACTCTGGGGTTGTGGCGCTCATCTCGCTTTATTGGCCGAGGGAGCCGGCGTACAGCTTCCGGGTCATGTGGCCAGCAGGACTAAGCTGCTTCTAGCGAACCAGAGCAGCACACGGAAACGCCGCTTACCTTCCCGCCAGAGCGGTACCTATTTATCTACTTGCACTTTGACGTGCTTTCGAATTGCTAGGTTGGCAGGAGCAGGGACTGAGCAACGGGAGCTCACCCCGTGGCGGGGATTCGAACCACCGACCTTCTGATCGGCAAGTCCTAGGCTCTGTGGTTTAACCCACAGTGCCACCCGTGTCCCTGGGGTGTAATATAAGAGCAAGCTAAATTTGTCCAAGTAGCTCAGCTTGTCTGTGCTGACTGCCAGCAGCATTCCAGGGTTTCAGGCACAGAATCTTTCCCAGCCCTAGCTGGGGATTGAACCCGCGAACTTTGAATGCTAGGCAGATTTTCTACTAACTGAGCAACGGTCCCTGATTCTGCTACCTTGTTCTGCTACATGTGTAGACTAGGCCATACCTCCCTCCCCGAAACTCTTCCTGTCTTTTTTTTCTTTCCCCCCGCAAGTGAAATGTAAGTCTCCAGTCCTCATGGTGGAATTATTATTTTTTTGCGAGGAAAAACAAAACAAATCTGTAAGCCGCCCTTTGCCAACCTAGTGCTGAGCCAGCCGTGCTGGCTGATGGGTCTTGTAGTTCTAAACATCTGGACTGCCCCAGGTGAGCGAAGGGGCGAGTCTCCACGTCAGCGATTTTGATGCTGTGCTGAGCTCACGCAACATTTCGGCGCTGTGCTGAGCTCACAGCCCTTTCCAACCCAGGCCTAGAACAAACCAGGGAAATCAAGGATATCTATTGCAGTGATGCCAATTACGGATACCTCAGAGCGCTGACATAGACATTGCCCAGCGCTGAATTTAGTTTCCTCTTATGCAGAGTATAGCTATATTTACACAGGCTGGCTTGTTCCCTCTTAAGCGAAAGAGGCTTTTTGTTATTATTAAAAATCCATGTGTACACGGGCGCACGTAGAACTGATTTTTCTGTCTGCAAGTTTTAGAGAGTCAGAAGAGTCAGGATTATTTTCACCTTGGAGTTGGGAACGAGAGAATCAATCCATTTCAGTTTCTTGTTTTTCCACTCTTAAACTCAGCTCTCCACATTTCTACATCAATTTGTGATTTATATATATTTTTAACGTCCTCGTGAAAGTTGGGTTTTTACCACGAGGGTCCAGTTGTTAGGCTTTTAGTCTTGCTTTAAATGTATTTGTTTTTGTGATTTTACCTGCTTTTAAAAATTATCTTATTGCAAATCTCCTGGAGACAGTGGTTTGGAAAGCAACGAATAAATCATTGATGATGACGATGATAACAATCAGCACTTCGGTGTGAATTTCTCCTAACATACTCATTTTTGTATGCATTCCCCCCAAAACATACCTTTCCTTTGCAAAACAATTTGTTCTAATGTAAAGCATTTATATGCAACATTTTCCACCGATTTAGGCATTTATATGCAAACTTCAGATGTGCTCTTTTACATCTCGGCCAGAGAACTACATTGCAAAATCTGGAGGGGTGCAGATTTTGAAGGATGCTGCCTATGTCTTGCTTTGAAAAGTATGACTTGGGCGAAGTTTGCCTCTCAGTGCAAGCTGAACTTAATTCCTTCCCCTGTCCTTACATAATGCACATCTGTGGCTCTGATATCCTCTGGATGCTGGTGTCTCAAGTCAGCTTTGCTATGCAGGAAAAGCACAGATGTTTTAAAACTTTTTGAACATTGTCTCTCTCTTTCACACACACACAAACGTGTCACCTCCTCGTTATTCCCCCTCCCTCTGAGCAAAAGCGTGCCTCTAATTAGCTCATCTGGTGGGGGCTTTGGGGCCCTTACAGCAACAGAAGGGACCACTGATCTTTAACCTCACAGCTACTCAGAGGTCACAATCCCTTTGGCTGCTGATCGATTGGGCAGCCGCAGCTTCTTAAAGTCACAGGTTTTCAATATGCTTGTTTGCTTTTAAATGGCAAAATCAGGAGACTTTTTTTTTGAAACGGGGATTGTACACCAGCAAAACTGTGCCCAGTTAGTACCACCGTTGTGTGTGTCTGAAATTCATCAGATTCTACAAAGCTCCGCCCACAAAGTCCTCCAGGCTCCACCCACAACGCTCCCAAATTTTGTCACCGTATCCACCACCTCCTCACCAGATCGCGTCTCGGTCTTCTCCAAGCCAATACAGCCAGCTCCTCCCCCCGGCCAACCAGAATCTTCCAGGCTCTGCATTGGCTCCGCCTTCATTGGTCCCATGGCTGTCCCTTGTTAACGGAGACAGTAGACTGGGGAGCCAAAGTGGGAAACTCTGAGCAGCGGGCTGGAAACCGCTTTGAGCAATTAAACACTTTCATTACTATTATTTTTTAAAAGGGGAGTAATGGTGCCATTAAACATTTTCATAGAAAGGGTGGAAACGAGCAGTGCCCTCAGCCGCTCCCATACCAGCATGCAAACTTGCCCCTGAGCATGTGCAGAGGAGATTCTAGCAACTAGCATTCAGCGGCATCCTGCCTCCAACTGTGGATGCAGAACCTAAGACAATGGCGATTATATATATATATATATATATATATATATATATATATATATATTTCCTGCCTTTCTCCCAAGTTGGGATTCAAGGGGGCTTACAACATTGAGAAACACATTTTTAAATGCAAAGCAAAACAAAAAAAAACTAGTTAAAATACAGTGGTGCCTCGCAAGACGAATGCCTCGCAAGACGAAAAACTCGCAAGGCGAAAGAGTTTTTTGTTTTTTGAGTTGCTTCGCAAGACGAATTTCCCTATGGGCTTGCTTCGCAAGACAAAAACGTCTTGCGCTTTTTTCTTAAAATCGTCAATGCGTTCCTATGGGAAACCATGCTTCGCAAGACGAAAAATTCACTAGACGAAAAAACTCGCAGAATGAATTAATTCCGTCTTGCGAGGCACCACTGTACATTAAAACACATTTAAAGTCAGCAATTAAACTACAGTTTGCCCTCACAGCGTTGCCTGCACCTCAGTTTCCAAAGGCCTGTTTGAATAGGAAGGTCTGGGCCTGCAGGTGGAAGGAGCACAAGGAGGGAATCAGGCAAAACTCTCTTGGGAGGGAATTTCATTCGGGAGCAGCCCCAGAAAAGGCTGTCCCACTCTTGTCACCCCAAACTGTGCTTCTGGTGCTTATGGGACTGAAAGAAGGTGTTCACCTGAGGATCTTAGCACCTGGGCAGGTTTGTTGAGGCCCCCAAACTTTTTTCAAAGAGGGCCAGATTTGATGAAGTGAAGGGCCATTGGGCCAACCCAAGTTGTTGACCTTTTGTTGAGCATTTTTTAGGGTTGGGGTTGTTGAGGGTTTTTTTTAGGATTTCACTCCAGGAAATAAACTGCCACAGGGGTCAAATTAAACCCTAAACTGACAGGCGGGATTAGGCCCCCGAAGTGGACTTTGGACATTGCTGGATACG
The DNA here is from genome assembly GCF_965153285.1 of Podarcis tiliguerta. Taxonomy (NCBI): domain Eukaryota; kingdom Metazoa; phylum Chordata; class Lepidosauria; order Squamata; family Lacertidae; genus Podarcis; species Podarcis tiliguerta. Next base: position 3,571,030 of record NC_139549.1, read on the forward strand.
ATCTTTCAGGTATCCTGGACCCAAGCCACACAGGGCTTGGCAGTTCATAACCTGCACTTTGAATAGTGTCTGGAAATGGCCCCACAGCCAGCGATGCTGTTTTAACAAGGCAAGCAACATGTTCCGCTTAACCAGGGGCCAGCAACCTTTTTGAGCCGTGGGCCGGTCCACCGTCCCTCAGACCATGTGGTGGGCTGGACTATATTTTGGGGGGAAATATGAACCAATTCCTATGCCCCACAAATAACCCAGAGATGCATTTGAAATAAAAGCACTCATTCTACTCATGTAAAAACACACTGATTCCCAGACCGTCTGTGGGCCGGATTGAGAAGGCGATTGGGACGGATCCGGCCCCCGGGCCTTAGTTTGCCTACCCTTGCCCTTCATGGTCCTAAGCCAGCAATCAGGCTGCAGCATCCTGGGCCAGCTGAAGCACCCAAAATCCTTCGCCTGGAGTGAACAGGATGCTTTGGTGGCGAGGGAACAAGCAAGCATCAGTCCCGACACTCTTGCCACTATCGCAAGGGGGCAGGGGGTGTCCGTGAAGAGCAGGCGCTGAGAAGGGATGAAAAAAACTGCAGGGAGGCAGCAAAGGAGACAGAAAGAGACCTGGAGAGAGCAGGCGGAAGAGAGAGCGTCTGATTGGGTGGCCTCTCTGGAAAGCTCTTCAGAACAGCCACAAAAAGGCCTCTGAGAGGGCTTTGTTCTCCAAGGGCAAGTTTTGATGTTCGCTTCGCCTTCGGAGCCGGCTGAAGTGGGGCCTTGAAGTGGGCCTCGTGCCATTTCCCTGCAGGCGAGGGGGGGCACCCTGTCTTTTTTCTCCTGAGCCGTCCATTAGCTTACCTTTCTGGCCGCCCCTTTCATCTCCAGAGTGCCACTCTGGGCATTTGCTTGGGGGCCCCTTCCTCCCCATATCACCCCACTCCGGGGCTCCGACACCCCCCCCCCCAAATGGACGAGGGCTGCTCATCCCCACATGGCAAATTAAGTGCTTAGCACGGTCCTTTTCTTCCTTAATGGATCGTGTAGCAGCCATTTCCCCCACTTTCGGGGCGAGAAGCGACAGGGCCACTAGTTCAACAGCTCTGGGAGGCAGCCTGCTCATCAGGAGAAGGGGAGAGAACCGGCTTCAAGGAGAGACCAGAGCGGCAAACATTTGTGCCACGGCCCCGTCAAACATTTCTTCCAAGATTTATCCCCGGTCATCCTGATTTTGGGGGGCCGCTCTCCCATATAAATGATGTGCCAAGTTACAGGGAACCAGGCAGAGGGCCTTCTTGGTGGTGGCGCCCGCCCTGTGGAACGCCCTCCCACCAGATGTCAAAGAGAACAACACCTCCCAGACTTTTAGAAGACATCTGATGGCAGCCCTGTTTGGGGAAGCTCTTAATGTTTGATGTATTACAGTATTTTAATATTTTTTTGGAAGCCGCCCAGAGTGGCTGGGGAAGCCCAGTCAGATGGGCGGAGTATAAATAATAAATATCATCATCATCATCATCATCATCATCATCATTATTATTATTATTAGTGTCCTGCCAAGGAGGCTGCTCTCTCTTAGGTTTCTAAAGAGGGAGGGGTGATCTGTAAAGACTATCAAGACCAGGGTCCAAAGTCGCCAAACTGCTCCACCTGCCAATGGGAGTTGTAGTCGCTGGCACCCGTCTGTCTTGGGAGAGAACAGAGGAATGCGCCTTCAGAGGTGAAGTCAAACCATTGGAGTTACAGCGCCTGCTGTGGCTGTAGAGACCGATACAGGAGAGACATGTTTTGTTGCAGCCGGGGCAGATGAAGGTGTCCGGTTCTGCTGCTACAGATGTCCCATGGCGTTTATTCTCTCTGCCCTCCTCCCAGCGGTCATTCCTCCTCTGGTCACTGCTATGGATGCACGACCGGTCTGTTTCCAGGCACTGCGGTCATCTGTGAGGGATTCCCACACAGCAGGGTTGATGCTGCCAGCAATCACGTCCACCGAAACCTTTAAAAGCCACCTGTTCTCTGTCCCTGCTCTAGTACAGTGGTACCTCAGGTTAAGAACTTAATTCGTTCTGGAGGTCCATTCTTAACTTGAAACTGTTCTTAACCTGAAGCACCACTTTAGCTAATGGGGCCTCCCGCTGCTGCCGCCGCTGCGCAATTTCTGTTCTCATCCCGAAGCAAAGTTCTTAACCTGAGGTACTATTTCTGGGTTAGCTTTCTGAGTCTGTAACCTGAAGCGTCTGTAACCCGAGGTACCACTGTAACTGGGCCCATAGGAGCCCACTTGAGATGGGGAGAAATCTGATTTATTCTGCATTTAAAGGCAATCTTACCTCACACTTTCTGAAGCAATATATAATACCAAAACACAGCCATCCCAGTGGATCTGGATTCTCCAGGGCCGTTCTCCATCAATAATGGCCAATAGTTCTATACCAGGGGTCTGCAACCCGTGGCTCCGGAGCCGCATGTGGCTCTTTTACACCTTTGCCGCGGCTCCGGGGCGGATACTAGCGAGGGGAGCAGGTGGCACTGTGGCGGGCGCTGTACTGGCTGTGACATCGCATGCGGGCGGTGCGTGCGTTAGTCATGCACCGTCCCGACGTCACCTTCCTGCCCGCCCGCTACACTGTAAGGGGCATGTACGCTGGTCACTGCATTGAAAGGGGGCATGTACGCTGGTCACTGTTTTGAAGGGGAGTGAAGAACACACACACAAAAAGGTAACTTGTTAATTTAATGTTTATTTCTATGAGGAGGAGTAATTCTGAGGGGTCAAACAAAGAAATAATTTTAAAAAGTGACAAAAAAGTTATTTTTATAATGACGAGTTTTGCGGCTCCCAGTTTTTTTTTCTTCGGAAATGGGTCCAAGTGGCTCTTTTTGTCTTAAAGGTTGCAGACTGCTGGTCTATGCTTTCCCTCCACTGTTGCAGTAAATCATTTCAGGTGCTGGGAAGCCCGAGTGGGAGAGTTGATTGGGTCTTGCTTGTGGCCTTCCAATTGGGGCATATGGTTGGCTGGACTAGATGGGCCCTGATCCAGCTCCAAGGCTCTTTTGATGCTCTTATGGAGCCTCCAGGTCCGGAGGCAGTCTACCTAGATTCCTAGAGGCATTTGGCCACTGTGAGAAGCAGGACACGCCTCTGGTCCAAATCCGGCAAGGCATTTTTAACGCCTTCCGCAGCCTCCGTGCTCCGGTTCCCAAGCATCTTGCAGACCCTCTGGATGACCTCTGGCATCTCCTTGAGACCTCGGCCTACCCGAAACCTCTCCCTCCCTCGAGCTCATAAAGAGTTAACCCAATTACCTCTCCTCCCTACACAGAGGATGGAGAAAAAAAACACCTCCCGGAGACTCCATCAAAGAGATTCACCAGAAAAAGAGTAAAAAATGGATCAGAGGTAGCCTGGCTGTTTGGAAAGGGGCACGTTGCTGGCTGTCCATTTATTATCTTGGCAATCGATAGGGCGGTCCTTGGAGCCGGCCGGGGTCAGATACGGTTGCCTAGGCGACCGCTGCATCGAGGATGGAGGGGCAGCCGATTGGGCGGGCAGGCGGGAGACCCAGAGGTCACTGCCACTGGGATTTGGGTGGTGTGGGGAGAGAGGCAGAGGCCAGGTGGGGCTGTGGTGGTGGAAGCACAGGTTTCAGTGGGCAGCATCTGGCGGGGGCTATTAAAGCCCCTTGGCTTGACCCGTCCTCTTGAACTCTGGACCCCCAGGCCAGGAGAGCTGGAGGAATCCTGGAGGCGGAAGCAAACAGATGGGAAGGGGGGGGGTCCCTAGAGCTACAGGGATCTGTCAACCCACCACACCAAAGGACCCCCATGCATTGCCTGGGATTCTGTGGGCATGCCGCCCCCACCCGAGGCTCTCTGAGAACTGGGGCCACAGGTGTGGCGGGGTGATGGGTAACCAGTCCAGGTAGGGCAGCTCCCCGTGTTCCTATTTAAAACCAGCCCTTTATTCAGAACCATGAGGACTAGAAACCTAGGTCAGCAACAAGCATTCTGCATGCTGTAGGCCACTTGTTCAAACCCCAGCATCCCCAGGTAGGACAGTCCGGGAGAGTCTCCCGCCTGGAGACCTGGAGAAGTGCTGCTGGTCTGTGTTGAGAATACTCAGCTGGTGAGGCTGATTCATGGTTGATTCCCTTTGGAACTCCCCGCCTCTTGACGCCAGGCAAGTGCCTTCACTGAACTCTTTTCGGCCCCTGCTAAAAACCTTCTTTAGGCAAGCCTAACTGCATCCGCAGGGTGAGGTCACGCGTTTTAATCTGGTTTTCCAGCTTATCTTTGATTTTAACTCATTCTGGAATGTATTAAATGGTTGCTTTTAACTGGCCTTTTTTATTTTAAATGGATAATTCCATCGTTTTATTCTTTTTGTAGACCACTTTGAGGTTGGGTTGGTTTGCTTTGAAGTTTGTTTGTTTGTTTTCAGCAAAGCGGTATATAAATGATCAGAAGTAAATAAAAATAAAACCCAGGGCAGGCTTCTTCCCGAAATGTAGTGCGTTTGTGGAACTCCCAGACACAAGATGCAGGCTCAAATTGCTTTCAAAAAGGGAATTAGGCGGTTATTCACCTCGGAGGCCGTTGTGCTGTATGGAACTTCCATGCTCAGGGCAGTCTATCTGAATACCGGAGGGTGGGCAGCACAAGTGGAGAGGAATATTGCTGGCCACTGCGGAAACAGGTTGCTGGGTTATGATGGGGTTTTGACCTGATCCAGCCGCAGAGCTCTTCTTACAACATCACTCCATCCAGCTAGGTCTGCCACCTGGATAAAAGCCTTCAGGTGCGTTCTTGACAGGTAGATGAACATTTGGGTGCTTGGTTCTTAACCAAAGAATCGCAAGCCAGGTTTTCTCAATAAGGAGCAAAGCACTCTCCATTTTGGCAGACACTTCAAAATCTGAGTTTCAGATTAAGTGTTGGATGCCGTGGTGCACGTTTCATTGCCTTGCCATTTTACGGCAAACTCCCCCTTCCCCTGAAATAAGAATGCTTTTGGAATTTGAAAGCTAGCTAATGTCCGGCTAACCAAAATATCAAGTACAAACAGGAGCCAGCGCTAGGTTAAAAGAAATGCAAAGCCCAATAGCAGTCTAGATCTACACAGAGTCAATAAAAGCAGCACACAGGCAGAGTTGCTGTTGGTAGCCATTGGACAGGCAGAAATCCAACAGGTACACGTCCCTTTCCTTGGAGATCTACCTGTTCAATCTTGCACAGCTCCCGTTTGTGCCAGTGGGGCTGCGGTGCAGATCTGTCATTCGGTGCGGCTTCTACCCTCAGCCTTAAGGATTTTACCTGTGGGTCCTTTGTTGCATGGGGTAGATCCCTCCCAACTCTACAATTCTGTGAGGCCACGATTTGAATCTGGGGCCTTCTGCATGCTTTGCCACTAAGCTAAGGCTTTTGCCCCCATGTTGACGTTGCCTGACACCAGCACACTTCTGAGCAAAATGCAGGCGATCACCTGCGTACGCAAGTTGTGTCTACCTGCCTACCTGTATTTGTGATGCCTGGAAACACCTGCATGACCACATCCCCAAACTAACAGGAAACAAAACTCACCTTTCTCCTCGCCAAGGCAGAGGAGGAGGAGGAGCAGAAGGAGAAGGGTGAGAGGAATGAATCTCCCGGCGTTTCCACTCTGGAAATGCTCATATCTGGTTTAGGGAATAATTAAATTGCCTTGTCAAATGAACCCATCAAGAGTATTTGTTTTCATTAGCTGCTCGCAATGGAGTGAGCGGAGGGGGGGGGCTTTGAGGGTGGGGGGAGGAGAGGGGAAATGATAGACAGCAAGCATCATATCTACTTGCTTTCCTGATGGAAACTATTAATTAGGACAGCTTCTCATTAACATGCTGATGAGCCAGAAATGATTGGAAGTGAAGTGCATTGTAGTGTGTGTGTGTGTGTGTGTGTGTGTGTGTAGAAAGCAGGGAGCTTCACAGACTGTGGGGTTTGCTAGTGATCTGGATTTATCAGGACAGACTGGGGTTCATTTCCCCCCCCCCCCTGTTAATTGCACTGCTATTATTTTTAAAATGCATTTCGCTCCAGTGATGTATAGTAACCGTGGAGCTGGGCAGAAACCACACAGGTTCATCGTCTGCCTCTCCAGCCCAAGGCAGGGATTGGGCGACCTGTGGCTCTTCGCATGTTGTTGGACTCCCAGCAGGCAGCGTGGGCCAATGGTCAGGGACGATGCTAGCGCAGCACATCGTTAAACAGTGGAACTCCCTGCCACAGGAGGAAGGGATGGCCCAGCAACCTATATGGCTTTGAAAGAGGATTGGACAAATTCATGGAAGAGGAGAGGGTTATCGGTGGCTACCAGCCACAATGGCTGTTCTCTGAGTCCATATCAGTTGCTGGAAACTGCAGGACCTTGTGATCAGGTCTTGTTGTGGTTTTCTCTTTGGGGCAAGAGCTTGGGTGTGACCTTCAACACCTCCCTCTCCACGGAGGTGCAGGTTGCAGCCACAGCAAAGGTGGCATTTTTCCATCTCCACCATATTAAGCAGTTGGGCCCTTACCTCTCTCGCCCTGACCTCGCCACAGTGATCCACGCGACGGTCACCTCCAGGCTTGATTATTGCAACTTGCTCTATGCAGGGCTGCCCTTGAAGCTGACCCAGAAACTCCAGCGGGTGCAGAATGCCGCAGCGAAGCTCCTTATGGGGTCCCTGCCATGGGATCACATTCACCCGGTGCTTTACCAGCTGCACTGGCTCCCGGTGGAGTACAGGATCAGGTTTAAGGTGCTGGTTTTGACCTTTAAAGCCCTACAAGGCCTAGGACCCACGTACCTACAGGACCGCCTCTCCCTGTATACCCCGCGGAGGACCTTAAGGTCCACAAATGACAACGCTTTGGAGGTCCAGGGTCACAAAGTGGTTAGATTGGTCTCAACTAGGGCCAGGGCCTTTTCAGTACTGGCCCTGACTTGGTGGAACGCTCTGTCCCAAGAGACCAGGGCCCTGCAGGACTTGACATCTTTCCGCAGGGCCTGCAAGACAGAGCTGTTCCACCAGGCCTTTGGTTTGGACTCAGTCTGACCCTTATGTTTCCCTCCCCTTTATGGTTTTGATCTATGGGCTACTTTTAAAATGAGGCTGCATTTTAAATTGCATTTTAACCTGTATTTTAAGTTGGTTTTTGTTTGTTATGTTTTTACTGTAATTTTACTGGTGTTAGCTGCCCTGAGCCTGGCTCTGGCCGGGAAGGGCGGGGTATAAATAAAATTTATTATTATTATTATTATTATTATTATTATTATTATTATTATTATTATTATCTGTTTGGCCACTGTGAGAATGGGATGCTGGACTAAATGGGCAATATACCTGATCCAGCGGGCTTTTCTTATGCTCTTATCTGGAGGCTTGCACACATTCCCCTTTCCCCGCTTTAAATCATTGGACCACAAATGAGACACAGTTAAAACACCTACTGAATTCAGCATCCGTGGAGCTTGATAGTGGAAGGGTCTCTGAGCATGTCAAAAGCTCCTTTCACTCATCACTCGAGTCATTCCACTCAGATTTGCTCCCTTGACACGCAAATCCACTTTCTGGATTTGGACTGGTTCCTAGGGTTGATTATAAACCTGCTTCCATTCCTCTTCCCCAGTCTCTCTCTCACAATGGGTCAAGAAGACCCATCACTCTACAACATGGCTGGAGGCTGGTTGCGTTTTTCCAGCAAGAGAACAAATAATCCCCTTTGGCAAAGCCACAGTTCAAGGGACTTTGCGTACAATATCTGACTGCTTCTCGCGACAGGACAGGTGTCGACCATATATCTCACCAAACGAAAAGCAGAGACCTGAATGGGAGGAAATTCAGTCTTCCACACTACTGGTTGTGTCTGTGCTTCTTCAGGGGCTTTGCAAACCTCTCTCACACTGAAGAAAATCCTGGGCTTTTCTCAGGATTGGGAAGTGTCCAAAAATCTAATTCGGCACTCATAAATGTTGTGTGTGTGTTTTTTTGGTCCTATTGATTTCCCTTGATGATCCATTTCGACACGATTGTGTGTGTGTTTGATGAAATTTCCCCAGCCAATCAGGCTTCGGATTACACGGTGCCAGTCATAGAGCATTCAAATACAATTAAATTAATTTCCAGGCAGGGTTTTCTTTTCTTTTTTTTCTTTTTTTCTTTTTGCATTAATAAAATCTTCGGAGAGGGAGATCATTGATAGACAAACAGATTGACTTGCAAGAGGCAGGAAAAATCTCCCTGCTATTGAGAACTGAAGCATTGGAGGAAAATTGTCATATTTTATATTCAGCCATCGATACATTGGGGCTGACCTAATCTGGTTTGAGGGTGAAGAATCGAGCATCTCTCCCATCCTTCTGCAACAGCAATAAACTCCTTTAAAATTGGTCAGCGTGTCTTACAATACAGAACACAGACTGGGCTGGGTCCCCAAGCCGATTGTTCCAGAACTGTATACAAATGAATTCTACCCATATAGCAGACCCATGGAAAATGAGTTGTGTTCATGGGTCTACTTTGAGTAGGGTTAGCACCGGATCCAACTCTTAAGATAGCATCCCTTTAATTTGTTTCATTATCTTGTAGGTCTCCTTTAGAGAAAGCGAACAAAGAAAGGGAGATACAATCTCTCTCTCTCTCTCTCTCTCTCTCTCTCTCACTCACACACACACACACACACACACACACTTTCCTCCCAGCTCATCCCTAATCAACAAGGTGATCTCTTCCAAGAAATTCTACCTGTTTCAAAGCTCATTCTGTTACTTCTGCCCACCCACCCAAATTGGTTTTCTAAAACAAGGCCATATTTTATTAGTATAATGTGCCTCCTCCCTTTCTGCAGAATCTGTGAATTAGCTCGTGGGGAATCACTAGTGCTAGTTGTGATTTGGCGTTTATAATGAGTGTGCAAATGGATGGATGACTAGAGAGCCAGCCAAGCTCACCTAACAGCGTTTTATGGGTGGAGACAAGGCTAGCAAGCGTTTTACAGCGCTGTGGCTGAATAATACCTTCTGACTGATCTGTAAATAAACAAAGCTGGCATTTTTAAAACGTTGGTTTAAAAACGGGGCTTCAGAAAGGTGAGGTTTGCGGGTTTTTTAATCTGTGCGTAACACAGATTCATATATACACTCCTTTCAAGTGACTCTTGATTTAGAAAGGGAGAATTGTGTCTCTCTCAAACACAAACACACACTTACATTGAAAGGGAAAGTTGTGTGTTTGTGGATGAGAGTTATACAATCTCCCTTTAAACTGCTCCTGATATTGAAAAGGGAGTGTCGTTCATTTCTCTCTTGCATGCAGAAACTTGCGGAAAGGAAAATACTTTGTGTATGTGAGTCAGAAATTATAGACATCATACACACACCCTTCTAAAATTACTTCTTGAGGAGAGACAGGGCCCCTTTGCTACTACTTTGGAAATATCTCCCAGAGCCTCTTCCAATATGTAACTTCATGCTGCCTTAGCAGACACCTCCTTCCTGTCTCCTAATTGGGGAGATCTCAAACGCTTTTAATCAAATTATCTTTTTTTCTCCTCTGCCCAGTGTGTGTGTGTGTGTGTGTGTTATGCACACATTGCAATCAATAAGAAACGAAGGAGATAAATGCAGGAAAACAAAAAGGTACTGAACAGGTTTCTGACCTGCCAGTTTGGGGTGGAAAAAAGAAAGGTGGATATGAGCTACGGAACCTACTCAGATCCTCTTTTCCCCTTAAGACACCTATTAAAAGCACACCTGTTCCAGTTATTCAGGGCTTTAGATAGAGAACGAGGTGTGATGCTGTGGTTCAGAATCCTGCGCTTTAGGTTGCAACATGACATGAATATAGTCTACTCAGAAGTAAGGCTCACTGATTTTTGTGGCGCTTGCTCCCAGGTAAGAGAAGGGGAGATTCTTACAAAAAACCTCCAACCAAAATTTAAAATCATAGCAAAGCAGAAAGACCTATTGCAGATTTACTTGGAAGAAAACCCTGAGCAAATTCAGTTAGAAGCCCAGGAGAATTTCCTCCCTGCTTTCAGTTACAGGCTGCAAGCCTAGTTCTTCTTCCCAAACATATTCATCTCTTTTATTTTTTAATTAAAAAAATATATCCACAGACAAAATTAGAAGCGTAAAGTCCTTGAGATGTGAAGGTTTTGTGCTTTAATATGTGTTTGTGTGTGAGAGAGATTCACCAGAGAAGCCCATCTTGTGAATTAACCCCCTCCCCTTATACTTAAGGGGGGGGGGGACAGATGAGGACGCTCCTTTTTTAAAAAGAGTCAACTTTTAAACTCCCATAAGAATCGTGGATCTCGCGAGTGTGTGTGTGTGGAAATACACCAGCCCAGTGGAGTACCTCGGACTCATCTTCCTTGTTCATTTCTCCTTCGCTCTTTTGCTAAAGGGAGATTGTTAATTTCACCGCTTATTCAGCACCTCGGAGAGCGCCTACGGCGGCTGCGGAGGGACCAAGCCGACTCTCTGCAAAAATCCGTCCCCCTTTGCAAAAGGCGCTCGCGGTTTTTAAATGCAAAATGATTCACAGCCGCTTCTCTCTCTCTCTCTCTCTCTCTCTCCTTTCCGCCTGTCAAGGCGTTGGCAAACCCAGGGATTTTAATTCAATCTCCCTTTCTTCCGTTTCCTTTTCTCTGCGAGGGAAACTTCATGGAGGAGATACTTCTGGGAATAGGTTGAATAATGTTGATTAGGTTTAATCAGGTTTAGATATTATTATTATTATTATTTTCTCCCTCTTTAGAAACGCGCGCGCCCGCGCACGCACGCACACATAGAGACACAGACCAGCCACATCCGTCGTTCTCCGAAGGTTTAGGAGCTGTGAAAAATTTTCTCCCGGGCTTGGAGATAATTTATTCCCTTATTTGATTAAGGCTTCTTAAAAAGGAAAATGGGCGTTGCTATTTCCGGACTTGGTAATTCTAGATGGTAAATCACGGCGCCAGGCTGCGATCCTAAGCACGTTAAATAAGGGAGGAGGTCTCCAAGGCCTGCAGTAGCAACCTGCAAGCAAGTATACATAGAATCGTGCTGCGCTACGTGGCGATCCTATGCATGCAAACTCAGAATTCCCACCAAATTCTCTCCCCGTATATTTGTACTGGGAAGCACCTCGGCTGGCAAAACTGCCACGACGCCCCACAAATCCCCCATAGATTTAAAGGAGATGGGCAAATTATTCTAGTTATGAGGAGTGTCGGGGAATTTGATCGGTAGCATTAAGATATTTCTATACAATGTGAAATGAAATTAAAAATATTTACAAAAAAAGGTAATATTAGGATAAAGGACAAGCTCAGATCAATGACCCGAGGCCAGACTCTGTTTCATCGTCTTTCTCTGCTCCGCAATGGAAACGAATTATTGTTGTTGTTAAAAAGGGGTCTACCTTGCAACGCTTAGGTTCTTACCGGATCTATGGCGTGCTTGGAACTTGAGATAAACAATAAAACGGGCTCACCCGTTCTTTCGGAGTACATGCAGTATTTTAAAAACATCCAGCTAGTTGGAATCAGCGCCAAGCAAAGACAGTCGTGTCTCCGCGGATGCGCATTGTTGGCAGGGAAGAGTAAGCAAGCTTCCGGGACGCACAAAGCTCTTTCTCAGGTGGGATTCAGTTCGCAAATTAAGCAACGCAGGCCTATAAAAGCCAGCCAGCAAGCCAGCCCCCCTACCCACCACCCGAATTGTTTAGGAGTGGATTTCTCCCAGACCCCGGTTCAGAAATCTCTCTCTTACTCGAGGTGTTGGTGATATCCAAAACTCTTTGGGAGACGGGGAAAGGCCATGTTAATAAATGCCATTTTTTTCCTGAGTTTTGTTTCATTCTGACCGCGCGGTTTACACAAAAGCCTCAGCCACCTCCCTCTCTCTCTCTCTCTCTCTCAAACCAAGTTGACGCTCCATGCGTCCGAGGAAGTCCTGGAAACGTAATAGCCTCATAAAATGCGCCAGCCTTAGGGTTAACACATGGCTCTTCGTTGCTTCTGCCGCAACCAACGCAGCGACCCCCCCTCCCTCTGCCAAGTCCTACAATGTAAGTGCATTGGCTTAGGCTGATCGCCTCCCCTCCGAGTTCTCCCCCTGCTGTTTCAAACGACTGTAGGCGTTGCGGGGCGAGGACCTTTGCTGCACCATCCACGTCGCTCCGTAAACCGGCGCTGCGTTTGTCAGTCAATATACTGAGTTGTAGCCAAGCGAGTTCTTCCTAAGAGAGGGCCCTTTGAAATGACTGGGCCTAAGCGGATCGTGTCCATTGATTGCAACGGGTCTCCTCTGAGGAGCAGGACAGCCGCTGGATTTATCTATTTATTGCATTCCTATCCCATCTTTTGCTCCTCCTCAGCTGATCTCCACAACAGCCCTGTGAGGTAGGAGAGGAAAAGCGGCTGAGCCCAGGTCGCAGGCAGGGAGCTTCACGGCTGACGCTGCTTTCTCCCAGGTCCAATCCTGACACCTGCACAACCTATTAATAAAAATATATTGTGCTTGGTTTGATATTTGCAAGGGGAATCCTAATGGGTTAGTGTAAGAGATTACGCCATAGCACAATGTGTCTGAAATATATGTCTCCCGCCCTGCAAACCCAAGAGCAAATTGCCTTCTTACTGTGTAGGGCAGCGGGGCAGAGACCGCGGCTTCCACCTTAGGCTGCCTTTCTTGGGAGTAACCCCCACGGATCTCAGTACATCGACCTTCCTAGGATGGCGCTGAACAGAGTTCCCCGCTGCCCAACTCAAACCCTTGCGCGCTTAAATATGCCCCAAGGTCCTTGCGGTTGTTTACTCGGGAGTAAATCCGAATCCGTTCCCATGGGTCTCCCTTAAGGGGGCCCTGGCAGCACCCGAGCCGAAGTCCTGAGCGCACCCTTACTCGGGAGTAAGCCCTTGGACCGTCGCCCAGGGGGCTTACTCCCGAGTAGACCCCATTGGACAGGCTTGCCCCCTGTGGGGAGAAATTAGGCCTTTCCCCCTTGGCGGATCTGTCGAGGGAAAGATGTACCTCGAGGTGGCTGTTTGAAACCCACCTGGCTGGGTTTGTTTCCGAGTGAGAACATGCACGGGTGGATCGGGGGCCTCTCTCCGTAATAAAACCCAGGCGTTATCGATCCCTGCTTTTATTGACTAGTCAGGATTGGAGGGTGTTCAAGTAACTGATGTGTTTAAACTGCCGTATATAATGCAGAGATAAGCAAATCTCGACCACGAGTCTTGTAAATAAAGGAGACCCGCGCGGACTCCCCTGGGAGGAATGTTGAGATTGTAAGCGGCTAGAGGCAGAGACCTACTTGTATCTAATAGACAGAGCAGGCCCTTGGAAATGAATGGACTCCAGCTGGTCACGTCCGCTCATTTTAATGTTTTGGGGTTTTTTTTGTCAACCACCTTCCAGAGTAGTGCTTCTGAAATCAACCGGGTTACTTAAATCCATTTATTACAGTGGGTTTACTCTGAGTAGGACTAAGATACCGTGAAAGTGAAGGGGGAGCTATAGAAATGAATGAATCAGAAGAGTTCTATGTGGGTCCCTAAAATCGGGACCTCGAAATAATGTTAAAATATCTTTTTAAAAAATAAATTCCAAAAACTAGATAGGTTCAAAAGCAGAACGCTTATGAACAATTGACTCTCTTTAATGGGGTGGGGGGCTTCTAAAAATTAAAATAAATAGATTTTGGACTCTACTGCTGGGGTCAAAAATAACCCCGGAAATCTGATTTAGAGTGACTGCGTTGTGTCGGCTCTGTGCGCCTCACAGCCTCCTAACAGGCAAATTCAACAGGTGAGCATCCCCGCCCCGAAGGGGGATGAGGGCAGCTGCAACCTGTTGGATTTCTGCCTGCTAGACAGATGGGAAAGGCGCAGGAATCCGCTGCCATGAAATAATAATAATAATAATAATAATAATAATACCTCTAAGATGGTGATCTTTCCCCCCATTGCCTCGTGAGTAGGAGCTACCTTCCAGGCGATGGGAGTGCGCTTAAAAAATAGGGTTCTCCCCTGAATATGACGCCCGGACTGCCTTCAAGGTTGCCAACTGACCAGGGCAAAACGCCCTGGCCGGCTCTTGTGTACCTTTATAACTGGCAGCTCGGTCCGTAGCAAGGAAGCCTCTCTACAGGGGGGAAAGTCCGACACGAACTGCTACGGATCGAGGCCCTGCGAAAAGGGCATGGGAGCGGAGAAAAAATGGCAACCGCGGCTCCAACGCCGTTTCAGGGCCCCTCCAGTTGCGAGCCTAAAGCAGGATTACTCTGAAGTAAACTCCACCGACTCCCCCCCCCCCCCCACCGCCAATGTCTTATACACCTGTGACTGTTTAGGGACTGATCCAGCAAGGATCTGATCCAGCAAGGACCTTTGGGGGGAATTTTCATTGCCATTTAATTTTTTTAATAGGGCATAGTTCCTCGGCAAGTTATTGGCATGGGAAAGTCGTGGGTTCGAATTCTCCTTTCGTGGCCTCGATCAACTCTGAAATACAACAACAGCGTGTAAGGATGGTTGTATATACATGCACACAAACACTTTAAGCCTGTAAACACCCATTAAGCCCGTCTGAATAACCGTGTCTGGCTTTTCCCCAGTCTTGGTCGCTTCTATTAATGTAAGAATAGTAATAAGAATAAGAATCCCGACACCCATTTCTGGCCGTGCTCAGAGTAATTAACAGACATGGCTGACCATTCACTTCCATGAATAAACTCCCTCGGATACAACCCCATTAGAACAAAGCTATGGCTTTAAATTCAATATCGCCCCCATCCAGGTGCGACAGAATCCTCTGCACGGGACCCTCATTACTCAGAAGTAACCCTACTGAATTCAGTGGAAGGGGAGGCAAAGGGGCCTGGGATCTGAGCCCTAAGAGGGCAATCCTTTAGCTCGCCTACTCACGAGTAAAAAGATCCATTGCGGTCCAAAGGGAGGCTTACTCCCAAGGTAAGAGCGTAAATCAGGACAGCAGCCTTTTTAAAAAGCAGGCTCCCGATCCTGGGCGTGGAGCCACCGGGTGGCGGGGCTTGCTCTCGAGTAAGCCAGTATTGACCGGCTGTTTTTGTGTAAACTGATGGATCCTGAATTTGGAAGGGAGGCGTATTAGTGAGGAGTTGCTTTTTAATCGACCTGGTGCTTATAAACTTGTATCTCTCTATACCTTGAAAATGTAAACTGTTTTTTCTTTATTTTCTTTTTTTGGAGTGGGGGGGGCGGGGAGGAAGATTTCCATTAAATAGATTTTGCATACATTTAGAGAGCGAGAGAGAGAGAGACCGCAGTTCTCCTATAAAAAGAGCACTTAGGGACGAAAATTGCCAGCGTGGGCAGATTTTTCTTGCAGAGAAATATCACCGAGGTCCTCCTCTGATGCCTTCTGCATTAATCATATTTTCTTCTTCTTTTCATCCAAAAGTTCAAACACAGATATATAGATTCTGAGAGACTTGGATTTCTTGATTTGGAAAGAAAAAAGAAAAACCACCAAGAATTTTATATATATATATATATATATAAAACAACCTCCACCCCAGTTCATTCTGCCCAGATTATTTACAGTGTTTTGTGATTCGAGACCAAATGATTGGTGCAAAAGAATTTCGTGGCAAATTCAAACTATCGTGGAATTGAAAAATAAATGCGTCTGTCTGACACGCTCACATTTCTAATGATCTCTTCATTTCTTAAAATATATATTCTGTTGACTTCCGGAGGCGGCGCGAAACCGTGATGGCGGACCTCTTCGAGCTCTGAAGAGGGGCACCGCAGAAAAGGGTTGTTTCGCTACGGCGCAGCGGCAACCCATCAAGAAAAACCACGGACAGAGAGAGTCCGTGGCCGTGGGACTCGGCGGGCACCTGGAGCGACCCCAAATTCGCGGAAGGGACCCCGTAAGGGGCTCCGGAGTGAAGGAGGGGGAGCGGTGCTGTGAGTTCATCGCTCTTTCTGCGGAGGCGAAGCCGCGCGGCTGTCACGGATGAGCGCTGACCTTTCTTCCAAAAAATACTACTCTGAAACAGCAAACCCGTGAGTAAGGACTTAAAATTTGTTACAATAACTTGAAGAAATTTGGCTGAAACCGGGAGACGAGAAAGAGGAAGTCCGTCTTCCGGCACTGCTTATAAGATCAAAGCAGACTGTTTAAAGAGCGGAAAGCGCTGTGAACAGGGAAGCTTTAAGGCTTTAAAGTGGGACTTTCGTGCACACTTGAAATTCTATTCTTAAAGGAAGAAAAAATACAGTTTAAATTGGACTTGGAGCGGTCCCCCATGGGGCGAGGGAAGACTCTAACCCCAAATCTTCGGGTGGCCGGGTGAAGTTGCTTGACTGCGGAACTGTTACAAACTTCCAGATACTTTTGTAACTGAAGTGCAACTTTTGGGCTTACTTAGTTTGAGTGGATATAATTGCAGGCACCTTGTTGGAACATTGTTAAACGTTTTAAAGTGCTCTGCAGGACTTTTTTCTTAGTGTTTTGGAACTAACTTGCTTTTAAAATTGTTTTTGAAAACGGAAACTTTAATGGCGGAAAAGTTACCTTCTTCTTACTAACTTTTGGTGGCACTCCCCCTAGAGGACATTGGATAACAAAGGCCTGGGAAAAGTTTTTTTGCTTACTTTCTTTCTCCAGACTGTTTATAAATTTGGACTTGTCTTTCCCATGGGATTACAACATCTGACCTTGAACATTGACTGATGAGTGGTACAGGAAAGACAAGAGCAGCCAAAGCTAAGGAAGCTAAGGAAAAAGAAAAAGCAAAAAAGCAGGCACAGCTCTTGCAAACAACTTTAACTCAGGGACGTAGACTATCAGTGCCTGCTGTGCTTGCAACACAAAAAGTAGAAAGTGAAAAGCCTGAAAAATCTGAAGAGGAAGATATGGCATCAGGAGGAGCAGAGGCAGCACTGAAACAGGTTTTGGAACAATTGTCAACATTAAATCAAAAAATTGATAACCAATCAACAAAAATTGACCAAGCTACATCCTCGATCCAGAAATTGACAGATCAGGTTTCCCAACACACCCAAGCAATTGAAAAATTGCAAGGAGCAACGGAAGAGAACCGTAAATTGGCAGGGGAAGCCGTTGAAATTGCAACATCAGCTAAAAAAGAGGTTGAGGAAGTTAAAGCAGAAGTCAAGCCTCTGCATAAACAGATAGGGGACCAACAAACCTATCTCTCTTTGGTGGAATTGAAAAACCGGGAGACTAATCTTAGGCTTAGGGCGGTCCCAGAAATCGAACAAGAAGATTTGATTGGATTTTTGACAACAGAATTTTCAAAGTTCTGGGGCTTAAAAGAAGAAAGTGATTTTAAAATAGTATCGGCTTTTCGACTGGGAAGATTGGTAAGAAAAGATAGATCTAGAGACTGTCTAATAGCTTTGAGATCAAGAGAGGAGAGAGACAAAATATTAGGCCTACACTTCAAAAACTCAATTGAGATACAAGAGAAAAGGGTGGAAATCTACCGAGATATTCCTAAACAGCTATTGGATCTGAGAGCCACCTATTCAGAATTGGCTAAGTTGTTGAGACTTAACTCAATCCCTTATAGGTGGGAGTTCCCACAAGGACTATCATTTACTTACAAACAGAAGAAGGTTAAAATAAGATTACCAGAGGATCTACAAAAGTTCCAGCACGACCACGGAGAAGATCTCCAAAAAGAAGCAGCAGCCCTTTGGCCTATACTTAAACCAGGACCCACTCTGCCAGCAGGCGGAGGGACGCCTAAACCCTCGGAATTAGAGGAAAAAGAAGATACACCGCTCTAGGTGTAACAGAATAGTTCAGGATGTCTCTGCAGCTACTCAGTTGGAATATAAATGGCGGAAATTCCCCGGAGAAAAGAAGGAAACTGTTTCATATATTGAAGAAAGAACAATTGGATATTATTTGTTTACAAGAAACCCATGTGACCAGGCTCCACAGGAAAGTTTTGGTCAACAAAAGACTAGGCCAAGAGTTTATTTCCTCAGACAAGGTAAAGAAAAGAGGAGTGGTGATTTATGCTAAGGAGAGCCTGATACCTAAATTTTTATTCAAAGATGAATATGGAAGAATTCTGGCAATTGAAATCCAGACCCAAGGAGAAAAAATATTGATACTAGGAATTTATGCTCCAAACGACGGGAAATCAGAATTTTTCAAGAAGCTGCATGAGACGCTGCTGGACTATCTGGACTATGCTAACATCATAATGATGGGAGACATGAATGGAGTGGTGTCTACACATATGGATAAGTCTTATAACCAAAATCTAACATCAGACGGCAGACTGCCTAAAACTTTTTTTGAAATGACTGACAATCTGGATTTGATTGATATATGGAGGACAAAGAACCCCCTAGGTAAAGAAGGAACTTTCTTCTCTGAGGCCCACCTGTCCTGGTCAAGGATCGACCAAATCTGGACCTCCAGGGGGCTGGCACCCAAGACTAAAAAGGTGGAAATCTGCCCAAAAACATGCTCCGACCACAACGCTCTGAAATTAGATCTCAGACTTACTCAAACCGGTTCCTTCAGATGGAGAATGAATGACACTCTTTTAAGAGATCAAGAGATTGTGAAAAAGGCCCAAAAAACATTAAAGGACTATTTTGAGATAAATTTGAATACTACAGTAGAAAAAAGAACGATCTGGGACGCAAGCAAAGCTGTCATGAGGGGGTTTCTGATACAACAGAATACAATTAAGAAGAAGCTCTGGAATGGAAAGAAAGATAAAATACTGGAGAAAATACATCAAGGAGAGAAAAAATTGAGAACTAAACCAAAGTCAAAGGATCTGTTGAGAGAAATTAAATTCCATCAAGCAGAATATTCAAAATTGATTAATCAGGAGATTGAATGGAAAATAAAACAGATGAAGCAAAGATCCTTTGAATCAGCAAATAAATGTGGAAAGCTGCTAGCTTGGCAGCTGAAAAAAAGACAAAAGTTGAATACAGTTACAAATCTAGAGATTGAAGGAAGAACGGTGCAGAAACCAGAGGAAATTAGGAAGTGCTTCCACAGATATTTTAAAGAACTTTATGTACAGGGGCCTCAGAAAGAATCAGAGATAGATCATTTTTTAAAGACAAATGGACTATCAAAAATAACTCAAGATAAAAGATCAATCTTGAACTCTACAATAACCACCCAGGAAATTGAAAGTGCCATTCAGAACATGCAACTAGGCAAATCTCCAGGCCCGGATGGGCTTACCTCCAAATACTACAAGACTTTGAAAGACTATTTAACACAACCCTTGTTGGAGGTATGCAACCAGATCATGGATGGGAAGAGGGCACCAGAAACGTGGAAAGAAGCGTTCATCACATTGATACCTAAGATAGAATCTGAAAAGACTCAACTCAAGAACTACCGCCCCATCTCACTCCTGAATGTGGATTACAAAATATTTGCAGACATTTTGGCAAGTAGACTTAAAAAAGTTTTAATTGAAGTAATTCACAAAGACCAAGCAGGCTTTCTCCCTGGTAGACATTTATATGAGAATACCAGAAACATCATCGATATTTTGGAACTTTTACAAACTAACAGGAACACAAGGGCGGTGTTAATTTTTGTTGATGCGGAGAAAGCATTTGACAATATATCTTGGATGTTCATGAAGAAAAACTTGGAAGGGATGGGAGTGGGGCGGGGGTTTGAAAATGGGTTACGAGCAATTTATTCAGAGCAAAAGGCCAAATTAATAGTGAACAATGTGGTGACGGAGGAGTTCAAAATTGAAAAAGGGACACGACAAGGGTGCCCTCTATCCCCTCTTTTATTCATTTCAGTCCTGGAGGTGCTATTGAACATGATAAGGGAGGACCGGCTGGTACAAGGGATAGAGGTCGGAGTGAAACAATATAAACTTAAAGCTTTTGCAGATGACCTAGTTTTGACATTGCAGGAGCCAGAATCCAGTACAAAAAGAGTTCTTGAACTTATATCTGAGTTTGGTCAGGTGGCGGGGTTTAAGTTGAACAAACAAAAAACCAAGGTTTTGACCAAGAATTTGACACTTACAGAAACAGAGGGGTTTCAGAGAGAAACAGAATTAAATGTGGTAAAGAAAGTGAAATACCTAGGGATCTATTTGTCTTCCAAAAATTTGAATTTATTTAAGGACAATTATGAAAAATGCTGGTTGGAAGTAAAGAAGGATTTAGAAATTTGGTCAAGATTGAAACTTTCCTTGTTGGGAAGGATTGCAGCAATTAAAATGAATGTATTGCCGAAAATGTTATTCTTGTTTCAAACCCTACAGATCGTGGACAGAGAGGAATGTTTTGGAAAATGGCAGAAGGATATATCTAAGTTTGTCTGGCAGGGCAAAAAGCCCCGAATAAAGTATAAAATATTAACTGATTCAAAAGAAAGAGGGGGGTTTGCCCTGCCGGATTTGAGGTTGTACTATGAAGCTGCAGCCTTCTGCTGGCTGAAAGATTGGTTTTTGCTAGAAAACACCGACGTCCTAGATCTGGAAGGTTTTGATAATGCATTTGGTTGGCATGCATATCTATGGTATGACAAGGTTAAAGTTCACAAATTGTTTAAAAGCCATATTGTCAGAAAAGCGATTTTTGCAGTCTGGATGAAATATAAAGACTTATTAGAGAGTAAAACACCGAGGTGGCTATCACCGGTGGAGGCCAAAGCTCGAAAAAGACCCAATATGGAGGCCTATTGGCCGAAATATTGGGAATTAATTGAAAAAATTGGAGACGGTTGGAAGTTGCAGAGCCAGGACAAATTAAAAAACAAGGTGCGAGATTGGTTACATTATGCTCAAATTCAAGAGGTTTTTAAAATGGATAAAAAGGTTGGTTTCCAGGAGGGGAAATCGAAACTAGAGACAGAATTGTTAGAACCAAAGACCAAGATTTTATCTAGAATGTATAACTTGCTGCTTATGTGGAACACACAGGATGAGACAGTTAAATCTGCTATGATAAAATGGGCACAGGATGTTGGACATAATATTATGTTTGAAGACTGGGAAAGGTTATGGAACACCGGAATGAAATTCACGGCATCTAGTGCCTTGAAGGAAAACATTATGAAAATGATATACCGGTGGTACATGACCCCAGTCAGGCTAGCCAAGATGCATCACCTGTCTGACAACAAATGTTGGAAGTGTAAGGAAGCAGAGGGGACTTTCTTCCATCTCTGGTGGACCTGCCCAAAAGTGAAGGCCTTCTGGGAAATGATTTATAATGAATTGAAAAAGGTATTTAGGTATACCTTTCCTAAGAAACCAGAGGCCTTCCTGTTGGGCATGGTGGACCAGAAAATGTCAAAGAAAGATAGAACTTTGTTTATGTACGCTAGCACAGCAGCAAGAATACTCATTGCAAAGAGTTGGAAGACACAAGATTTGCCCACGCTGGAGGACTGGCAGACGCAGTTGATGGACTACATGGAGATAGCTGAACTGACCGGCAGAATCCGAGATTTGGATAAAGAAACAATTGAGGAGGACTGGGGAAAATTTAAAGATTATCTGAAAAAATATTATAAGCTGTATGAATCCTAAGAAAGTGCATGATTAGGAAACGTTAAGCTTCTGCGAATATGATTAAGTAAATGGTAAAATTAGTGATAAAAGAGAAAAGGAGACAATTTAAATTGAATATGTTATGTTTATTTTAAAGGTATTGAAATTGAGATATAATATATTGTATTTGGATACATAACATTCGAAAGTTACAACAAGGTATGAAATAAGGTAACAAAATGCTGACATTGTTAATGCAAAGAACGCAGAATCGGAAGGGGTGGGGAAGTCCAAGTTTTATTTTGTTTTTGTTGTTAAAAAAGAGAAAATTTGTTTCTTGTAACTACTTTATTTGTTTATAAACCTATAAAATTATGGAAAGAAACGCAATAAAAAAATTTATAAAAAAAAAAAATAAAATATATATTCTGTTAAACAATAGAGCCTCCGAAGATGTCTGGGACATCGATGAGGTGTGTGTTTATATATGAGATATTTTAAATATAGCAAATCGGTCATTAGTCGAGGGCGGGTATATTTTATTTATTTTGAAACCTCACTCCTCTTTCGATTAGTTGGGGGGGGTGAGAAATATGGTGTCTGCCTGGAGTCTGAGGGAAAGAGAAATATTAAATAGCAGGAGGTTTTATTGTCCTTAAAAACAATCAGTGTTGCCCCCCCAAATCTGGTCCAGTGAAATTTAGGATGGAGAAATAATTCTCCCCCTTTATAAATCACTTGATTTGCACGTCATGTGGTTTTTTTTTAAGCCTCTCAGTAAATTTGACTTGCATTTCATTAAAAACGGGCAAGTGATTTGTCTGAAGCCATGGTAAGGAGGAGAAGAAGGGGGAAAAGACTAAATTGATATAATGCAATTTTCCTGCTGTTAAAAGGGTCCCCTATTGCATTATAGGCGTCTTCATTTCCGCAGAGTGAACGATGGGGCTGTATATATATTTCTTGCTCAGTTTTTCTTGAAAGGAGAGGCGGGGATCAAACAGTATATGCGTGTGTGTGTATCTATACAGTATGTGTGTGTGTGTGTGTGTGTATATGTATATATATTTTAAGGAATCAAGAGTTTTTGGTGTCTCCTAATGACTGGGAAATGTATTGAAATCTATGCAGCGAACAGTGTCCCTCTGCCAAATAGCAGATTGATCAATAAAAGACAATTAATCAACCAAATGGTGTTTTAAACTCTATCCAAGGGAGTTTAAAAAAAAATTCAAATTGATGTGACAACTCCATTTAAAGAGTTATGTAGGAGCCGCCTCGGATTCCCTGGGAGGGCTTTCAGAGTTGCAAAGCGTCTGCTGTTGTTTCATAATTAGGTTAAATTGGAATATGAACTATATGCCCACATTTTCTTCTGTCCTCTTATCCATTGATTGCTGAATTTGCATCCACTTATAATAGGAGAACTGCGTTGCCTTCTCTTAAAACACACACACAGAGAGAGATCTCTGGAGAAGCTCAGGCATCTAAAATCAAATCTTTAAAATCTATGCCTTTTTAAAGCCATATTTATAACCATAGTTTTCTTTTAGATGCGGGGGGGGGTATCAATTTCTTATGCGCTCCAGGAAACGCAGTTTTCACTCTCTCTCTCTCTCTCTCTCACACACACACACACACAGAGTCAGAGAAAGAATAAAAATAAGAGGCCACTGATATTTCTGTGCAAAAACAACAACAACAAACACCCATATTTTAAAATCCTTTCCCAGTCTAGACCTAAGATTTAGGGGGGAAACCTGGAAGTGTACCCGGTAATTTTGTTGTTTGGGACTTTAAAAAAAAAAAAAAAATCGTGCATTTTCCCCCTCACTGAATTCCAGAAGAGGAGATTTTGGTATAAACTGGGATGGAGCCATCCCCGTGCCGTTTGGTCCTAGCTGAAGTCTTTCTCAATCTTGCTGGAAAAAGGATTGTTGCGTGCTATAAAACTGTAACCGCAGCGTGTTATTCTGGAATGTGCTGCTACTTAGAAGAAAATGTCCTATCCAAACACAATTCGAGTAGAATAAAGGTCTGGGAAGACTGATAGCTAAAGTTAAAAGAGCAAACAAACCAATTATAATAATATTTTGGAGAGAGAGATTCGCACTCAGTATGTCTGCGACGACGATTTCCAAGGAACCCGAGCAAATCCGGTTCCTTTCAGCACCGAAGGAGCTGGACAGCTCCTTAGAAACGCCTCGTCCTTCCTACGTAAAAGACACGGAAAACGCTCAAATATCGTACGTATTATGGGGATATCTTTTGTTAGGCCAACCAACATATCCTAGCTTTGCATGCAAGCTTGTGAGTTCCGCAGAGCGCTTCATCAAGTCAGGAGGTAAACAACGCAGACGGTGCTTGAACTGCAGCTGCAGACAAAAATGCCCCGCCATAACAGCTTTCCTTCCGTAGTGAGTCCACAATACTTAGGATTGAATTGGCCCTTCTCTAACCCCTTACTTCCATCGGTTTGATTAAAATTAAAATAAATGGTGGGGATCCTACTACTGACACCAGTGATTGCTGGGTGGAGAATTGTTCTAGAGCCTAGAGAAACCTCTGGGATTCTGCACGGAGCCATGGCCAAGAGAAAGGGCTCTGGATGCAAGGCTAGATTGTTACAGGTCTCTGCATCCATAGAGCTTACAGTTTAAATGTTAGGACATAACAAAGCGGTGAGGAGAGGGCATGGGACACTGGGGGTCATGTCCCCAAAATCTGTTTATAAACTGTTGGCAGTGCATAGCATTTAGACTTCCAGATTAACAGAATCACAGAACTGTAGAGTTGGAAGGAACACAAATAATAATAATAATAATAATAATAATAATAATAATAATAATAATAATAATAATAATTTATTTATACTCCACCCATCTGGCTGGGCTTCCCCAGCCACTCTGGGCAGCTTCCAAAAAAATATTAAAATACCATAATACATCAAATATTAAAAGCTTCTTAAACAGGGCTGCCTTCAGATGTCTTCTAAAAGTCTGGTAGTTATTGTTCTCTTTGACATCTGGTGGGAGGGCGTTCCACAGGGAGGGCACCACTACCAAGAAGGCCCTCTGCCTGGTTCCCTGTAACCTCACTTCTCACAGGGAGGGAACTGCCAGAAGGCCCTCGGTGCTGGACCTCAGTGTCCGGGCAGAACGATGGGGGTGGAAACGCTCCTTCAGGTATACTGGACCGAGGCTGTTTAGGGCTTTCAAGGTCAGCACCAACACTTTGCACTTTGCACAACAATGCACTGACATGATGTGTTTTTAAAGTCCTACACCACAAGTGTGCATGGCAACATAATCCGTCAGCTGCTAAAGCGCTTAGCCTGAAAGAAAAGTAGAGAGTTCAGAGCATCAAAGATCACTGGCATGATCTACTAAGCCCCTCTGAAATCACCAGAAGGGTGGGGTGTATATATAATAAAGTTGGAAGGGACCCTCCAGAGGTCCTCTCGTCCAACCCCCTGCAATGCAGACATCTCAACTTTTAAAGCATCCATGACAGATGGCCACCCATCTGTCTTTAAAAGTAAACAAACAGTACAACATACTCACTTGTTAATAAATAAACCACAGGCACAATGCAGACCTACCCATAAAGCAGGTGTAGCAATTTGGGATGAACAATTGTGGCTTGAATAAGTCTACCTGCCTGGTCTGAGGCTTAGGCAGGATTCAAACCACAATTGTTTATTTGGTGCTTGCAGCCTGAGTCATTGATTTGCAGTGGGTTGCAACCACCTCTTACAAGGAGGAAAGATGTCACAAGGTATGGGGACCAATGAGCGCGGACACTTAAGCAAGCAAGACAGTTGCCATTTTATGCTGTGCTGTGCCTGCTCATGCAGCTAGCCCTCAATTTACTCACCTAGATCATAGACACCATGATCTCAAGAAAGCTGGAATGAAGAATCAGCATACCTCTTGCATCCATCTATCTATATCTATCTATCTATCTATCTATCTATCTATCTATCTATCTATCTATCATCTATCTATCTATCTAACTATCTTTTATTTTATTTATTTCAAGAAATTATTTCATATTTCATTATTTCATACACTGCTTGATTGTAAACACACCCACCCACCCCTCAGAGCAGTTTACAAAAATATAAAGCAATGGAATTGAGGAAACAAAAACCACAGTTATACTTTGAAACATACAGAAGTTAAAATACGAAAACAGATTAAAATTACCTCAACTTTCTAAGCATCTGGGTAAGCTTGTCTAAACAGGAATGTTTTTTTAGCAGGCACCTGTATGCAGGAGGGAGGAAATCAGATAAATGTCGCGCAGGGGATGGATGCCCCCCCCCCAGGATCAAATTAGCAGAATTTAGTAGGGAAAGTTTCCCCTCCCAACTCAAATAACCAGCCCTCTTCATAAAAGTTAGAGAGGGGTTGTTCCTGTTGCGTTTGAAACCTGATGCGATTATTTCTTAAAGCACCTATGTCGACATCATCCCTTAAAAAAATAAAATCTCATTATTGTTTTGGTATAATTTGTTTCAGTCTTTTATTGTATTAAGCTGCCCTGAGAATATTTATCCTAAAGGGGCATTGCTTTAATAAAATAAAGGATCTCAGGACAGCTCACATGGGCTACAGCCCTGAAGATACTTCTCTCTCTGTGTGTGTAATGACAGAATCACAGAATCCTAGAATTGGAAGGGGTCCTAGGGGTCATCTAGTCCAACCCCCTGCTTTGCAGGAACCTCAACTAGATCATTCGTGGCAGATGTTCCTCCAACCTCTGCTTAAAAACCTCCAAGGAAGGAGAGTCAAACAACCCCCCCCCCAAAAAAACACAATGCTGTTAATATACACTAGGTTTTTAAAAGAAATGAATATAGCTAAGAAATCGAAAAACTGTTGGGCTGTATCCGATGTCAAGGTACGCAGGCCCATTGAAATCAATCAACACAACTAACTTAGACCCAGTCATTTCAGTGGGCTGAAACTGTGTTTCCTACTTGCCCTGGCGTTGTCGGTCTCCTCACTCGGCAGAGGCGAGGCGTCAGTAAGCGATCAAACTTGCATGTCCTAAACAAGTTGTGTTTTAGGGAAGCTTTTAATGTTTGGTGCATTACTGTATTTTAATATTTTGTTGGAAGCCGCCCAGGGTGGCTGGGGAAGCCCAGCCAGATGGGCGGGGTATAAATAATAAATTATTATTATTATTATTAGTTCCCAATTCCTGGAGCAGTCAGAGGGGGCACTGTGAGAATGTCCAATATGACCCCGATGCAGAGTTGGGCATCCCACATGCCAACCTCTTACAGTTGGAAGCCATGCATCCCCAGAGGATAAATCTCCTGTATACAGGAGCAATCAACCTCCAAGTAGCCACTGCTAAGAACAAAGCAACAGAGGGGAAAGCTGACACCTTTGTGACCTGGACTTGCGGCCGTTTCAGAAGCACCTGACCGAACCAGGTGGACCTTTGGTCTGGTCCAGCAAAGGCTTTCTCAAATCCTGGCCGTGACATAGGTGAAATAGTTTGGGAGCCACAGCTCTCCTAGGGCTTTGGTTACTGTATTTTTTGCTCTCTAAGACGCACCAGACCACAAGACGCACCTAGTTTTTGGAGGAGGAAAACAAGAAAAAAAATATTCTGAATCTCAGAAGCCAGAACAGCAAGAGGAATTGCTGCGCAGCAAAAACAGCGATCCCTCTTGCTGTTCTGGCTTCTGGGATAGCTGCGCAGCCTGCATTCGCTCCATAAGACGCACACACATTTCCCCTTACCATTTAGGAGGGAAAAAGTGAGTCTTATAGAGCAGAAAATACGGTATTTTTTTTTAGTTGCAGACGCCATGCCATTGATCCTGGAAAAACAAATGAGCCGTACAAAAATTGCAAGGCGTTTTGAGCGATGTTAAGACATTGTTTGTGCAAACCCCTTTTGAATGAAGAGCGATTCCTGCGGTGGGCACACCCCCTAACCCCATAGCTGTCAACTTTCCCCTTTTCTTGCGAGGAATCCTATTCGGAATAAGGGAATTTCCCTTAAAAAACGGGAAACGTTGACGGCTATGCCTAACCCACATATTTCAGCCCTGAGATTAAGAAAAAGCCTCTTGAGCAGATGCTTCTCATCCTACCCATCTAGAGTCCTGTGTCATCAGAAAGCTTGCATACTGCTCCCTCCCATGGAAAGGTAGAGATTTTTTAATGGAGTTGTTTATTATTATTATTATTATTATTATTATTAGAAAGCTGGTCTCAAATTTTAGCTGTTTTAGCAGAGGACATCTTCGGCTTTAAGCAGGAGGTTCCCACTAGACTAGAGGATTCTGTTCACGGAATCGTAGCATTGGAAGGAACCCCAGGGGTCATCTAGCCCAACCCGCTTCTGTGTAGGAATCTCAGCTCGAGCATCCCTGACAGATGGCCGTCCAACCTCTGTTTAAAGACCTCCATGGAAGGAGAATCCGTCATCTCTCGTGGGAGTCCTTTCCACTGGCAAACAGCTCTTACTGCCCGAAAGTTCTTCCTAATGTTTAGTTGGAATCTCTTGTAATTTGAATCCATTGGTTCAGGATTCGGCCTGTTGGGATCGACTCTTGAAAGTGTTGCTGCTCCTCTGGAGTGTGTGTGTCTTCTAAATCACCCTGAGGACGTTTTTGGAGGGCAGAGGCTTTGAGAGATATATATTTATACTGATAGAGGAGGGTATGTACATTTAAAAGCCGCCAAGATGAGCCGCAGCTTTGCATGTTTCTAACGGTGCGCTGGGCACGTCTTCCTGTTTGGTAATCTGCCCAAAATGTGGGGATGTGGTCTTGTTCACTGCTACTTTCTGGTTTATTATATATTTTTTAAAAGCCTGGGTTTTTAATCTCCTTTTTTATATATCTAAAATCACAATTGCAGAATGAACAGAAGGTTAACTCCCTAAGCCTACCTGCTTTGTGGAGAAGGTAACGCGGATGTTTCAAAAATAGTACCATTTTTAAGAAGGTTTTTCCTCCCCACTGCCCACACCCAGCCTAGGGGTCTGACCTCCTAGCACTGGAGAAAGGCCTGCAGGCTTGATTGTTGCTGAGGAAACAGCAGGGTTGGGGGTTTTTTTGTAAACAGATGCAGGCCCACCTATTATCCGGCTAGGTCTAGTGACTCGCCTAGGAGGAGCAGAATCCTGCCCTAGGAGAATAGCCCCGTGCGTCTATTGCACAACTGTTCGTTTCTTTAAACGACACCTTAATATGCGCTAACCAACAATGAAATCCGCATAAAGAAACAGGGAGGTGGAAAAATATTGAGTAACCTCTAGGACGCCTTGAATATTGCACAGATTTTGTCAATATTATCAGTCCATTTTTAAATATAGGATGCATGGATTAATTGAGCTACTGTTCTCTTTGAGGACAGATTTAGATGGAGAATAAGTTGCATATATGCGTACATTCATTCATTTTTTAAAAATGGAAATCACACGTGTAGCCAGTTTTTAAATGTGGCTATTAACAAAATGAAAGTGAGCGGATTCCATCTGCACTCGGGAAGCAGGCCTATAAAAGTCATCTGTAAATTTGGGATTAGCTGTAGCCTTTAACTGACGTGAGATGTTATCCGCAGCCAGGATTTCCCAGATCTTAGGCGGAGGATTTTAATCCCCTGTGCCCCACATTTTGTTACAGTTTGAGCCCTCTATGAAAAGAGAGTCAATCAGCCCTTTCTAATTAGTAATATTCCTTCCTTGTGCATTAAAACCACCAAGGCCATCGTGGAATTTAAGACCAATAAATACTCTGCCTCCCACTTAGTCCTACACAGAGTAGACCCACCAGAATTAATTGATGTAAATCAGTCGTGCACCTGAATTTCAATGAGTCGACTCTGGGGACCACTGCCATTTGGTCAAAACCTGCTGTAAGTTTCTTAATACAAGCAAATCTCACTCCCGAATTTCTCTCTATCTTCGGAGAATATCACTAAGCATGAATATCAACATATGAGCTTGTCTGGACACATTAATCTGCATTTTCTTTCTTCATTTCTGATGTACTTCTATTCCGTTATCCTATCAGAAATCTCACTGATATATAGATATAGATATGGATATAGATATATTACAAATCTAACAAAAAAACCTACCCCTATAATATCTATTATCTATAAGCTATCTACAGTATATACGTTATCGGGTGGGCTGTATGAATACAGTCAATAAATTCTATAATTGAGCCCAGAATACCCAGCCAATTTAAAACAGCATCTTAAAACGTGCACACACACACACACACACACACACACACGACGGCCGGTGTTCAGAATGCCTTCTGCATTTTGTGTTCCTGTCATTCGACTACAGAAAGTCACTTGGTTTGGACCTGCTTCCATCCAGCTGCTCACTCATTCCTCATGACCAATATCCGCATAAACAGATAGGAAGAAGGCCTGTGTTTTGTTCGTTTCATGGGTGGAAAAGGACTATGGAAAGATTTTGCCACAGGGAGGAAAAAAAATTGAATAAATTCTTCTGTGCGCTTGTGAAAGGGGAGATCAAGAGCCCTCAGCCAACGCTGATTTATAATAACAGTGATCTGAATTCCTACGTAGCTTAGTGAAGCTGAGAAAGTGAAGCTCTGTATAATATCCATATATTTAAGGAGAACCTCATTTTTATTTTGTTTACTGATTGTTCCCAAAGACGCCCCAAATGCAACATCAAGGAGATGTTAAAGAGAGGTATTTTCTTTGCTCTCGTGCAGAATTTGGCAAGCAGTCAATTCAGGACAGACAGACAGACAGGGAAATAGGACTGTCAACAAATCCACACCTGCTTTGTAGAGTTCGTTGCTGCAATATGAGACGATGATTCATATTGGGTTATGTATGGGTTAAATAGGGGGGTGAACACAAATGCACAGAGGTGGAACATCCAGCCTCAGGGGCAGTCTACCTCCAATGACGAGATCCCAGAAGCAAGCAGACAATGGGGCGGTGGTTTGTTTCCTGGTGGCCTTACCAATAATTACCTGGCTGTCCACCATTGGCAACAAGAAACTGGGCCTTTGCATTGATCTGGGCAGGCCTCTTCCTAGGTTTCTGAGGGCTGGTTTTAGATGGTGAACCCCGGGTGCTAGTTTTAAAAGTCACCAGGCCAGGGGAGGGAGCCGAGTCCCTGGAGACTTCCCAAAGTTCACCTCGTCAAAATGGCCAGGCGCCAAACTCAGACCAAGATAGGCATCTGATATCTCTCTCTGCACATCATGCAAATCTGTCGGGATGCAATGTTTTTCCTTTTAAATGGCAGAGGATCTTGACCCTAAGCCGCCCGCAAAACGGCAGTGTCAACAGTGGCACTGATGAGCACCAGTGAACATCTCTTTCTTCCCCTTTTCCCTTCCACAGCAGCCTCAGTTTTCAATCTCTCTTTTCTCTTTTCTCTTTTTCTTTCTCTCTCTCTTTTCCTTTCTGGGTCCAGGGCTGACTGGGTTAAATCAGGTTGGCTCCTGATTGCGATCTGTCAGTTTTTTAGGCTGGTGACGTGGGGAGAGCAGGGAAGCAAAGGGTTTGGGTTGTGGAATCGATACCAGTGGCTTTGGGCTGAAAAGCAGCAAGCAGGGCAGAGCTCTCTGGAGGAAGGCAGAGAGAGAGAGAGAGAGAGAACGAGACAAAGGAAGAGGTTAGTTGAAGCTGGACCGATTCTAAAACAAACTGAAAATTAAATGGACACCGGCCTTAAAAAACAAACAAAAAAAACCAGATTTCCACGCATCTGATGAGGGATTTTCCTGGACATCCTCAGCAATTTCTGCAGCCAGTCAGTTTGACAGATCTGAAGAGAGTGGGACTTTAAAAAAGAAAAGAAAAGGGGGGGGGGCTAAGAGGAGTGTGAAATGCAGATGGGTTTTTAATTTCTGACCAAAAGAGGGAGTTTGAATCTCTTTGCGTTCAGGAAGTGCCTTCCCCCCCTCTTTTATTTTTATTTTATTTTTTAAGCACCAGCAAAAGGTGGAGAAGGAGAGGGAGGAGGGAGGCTAGCAGCTCGGGGCGGGGGGGGAGAAATGCCTTTGTAGAAGCAGAATTGGTCAAGATGCTTTTTCTTTCTTTGAAAAACGCTCAGGTTTGAAAATAATTTCTCTTTTTCTTCTTCTCTTTCACTCTTGCTCTGCCCCCCCCCCCCCTTACAGCCCTGCGTGCTTCCAAAATGCTCAGAAAATACAACGCTCGACACTAGGTAAGGCACATAAATTATGACCCCTGTTTTTAATTAATTGCTTTTATTAATTATAAAAATTAGGAGGGGAGGGCCGTTTGGACTTTTGCAGAGGGATGGAGAAGATGGGTGTGTGATTTCTTTGCTACGATTCGTAATCTGCCTCTTGATCTCCAAATCTGCCTTGAACTGGACGGGGCAGAGTGGGCAGGTGTCTCTCGCTTTGTGTGCAGGAAGTGGGGGGTGCCAAGACCACTTTACCTGGGGGGCAAGGAGCTTCTGGGCTCCTCTGCATTTGGAAGCCGTGAGCATCTCTGAACAGTCTCTCCCCCACCCACACCAATTTCTGACGAGGATCTACCTGTTTTGAGAGTGCAAAAAGGGGGGAACAAATGAGCTTTGAAGTTTGACCGGTGCATCCTTAATTTGCCATCCTTGATGAACGCATTTTCTTCTTTAAAAATCGGCTGCATTCTCCCATGCCTGTGTGCCCCTCAGCCACTTCCCAGCACATAGCGAAACTGCAGAATTCGTGCCCACAAATTCTGTAGTGGTGGCGGCCACTGGCTTGCATGGCTTTCCAAGAGGACCAGGCAAACTCGCAGAGGAGGCAGCTATCCATGGCTACCACTCGCCCCAATGGCTGTGTCCTCCTCTTGGAGGAAGGATGCCCCTGAATGCCAGTGTTGGGGGTCATAGGTGGGGAGAGATGCTGTGGCCTCAGGTCCTTCCAGGTGGGCTCCCCATTGAGGAACCTGGTGGACCAAGGTGAGGATGGGATGAGGGACTAAGTGGGCTTCCTTCGACTTGACCCAGGAAGGCTCCCACGGGGTAGACTGGCCTGGGATGAATCAGACCAGTAGTTCACCTATCTCAGGTTTGCCTCTCAATGCCCGTTGCTGGTAGAGTTGCTGTTGTCCTTGGGGCGTCCGCCCAGCCCCAGCGAGACCGTGATGCTGGAGTAGATGATCCAGCCACAGGACTCTACCAATATCCCAATGGAACCTCCAGATCTAAAAGCAGTCTATCCACGTTCCTAGATCCTTAGGGGCATTCAGCCACTGATATGCTGGGCGAGATGGGCTTTGCTTTGGCCCCGATCCAGCAGGCAGGCTCTTCCAGGTTTCTTATGGAACCTCCAGGTCCAGAGGCAGTCTAGCTACATCATGCATAGGCAACCTCAGCCCACCAGATGTTTGGGGACTACAATTCCCATCATCCCTGACCAATAGGGATCATGGGAGTTGCAGTCTCAAAACATCTGGTGGGTTGAGGTTGCTTATGCCTGAGCTAGATTCTTTGGGGCTCTTGGCAACTGAAATAACCAGGAGCTGGACCGTGCAGCTTCATTCATCAAGGCTTTCCTTATGCTCTTGTGGAACCTCCAGGTCCAGAGCCAGTCTATCTAGATTCCTCAAAGGCCCACCTAGTCTAGACGCTGAGCTAGGTGAGCCTTTGAGCCTGATCCAGGAGCCCAGGCTCTTTTGTATGTTTTGATGCTCTTCTGTCCCACTGAAGGTTCTCAAGGACGGTAAGAAACACCACCTTGGTCTTCTTCAACCAACCAACCAACCAACCAACCAACCACCACCTTCCAGAGCCCGCAGTTCCCATCTTCCTAGAGCCCCGGTGAGCTGGAGATTTCAGACCCGGTTCGCCCCACGGATGGGAAGATGATGGCCTAGGGCCAGGGGTCTTGCACCATGAACGTCCAGCTGAGCTTGGAGAACGGCGGGGACATGTCCATCCAGGAGCAGGAGCTGATGCACAGCGACAGCCGTGCCCTGCACTCGGCCCTGCAGAGGCCGTCGCTGGTGGCCTCCGTCCTGGAGGGCAGCGAGTACCACCGGGCGGAGCACGCCCTGGCCACCACCTTGCACCCGGGGCTGGGCTTCGGCGGGGAGTCGCCCTCCGCTGGGGCGGGGAACAGCTACACCACCCTGACGCCCTTGCAGCCGCTGCACGAGAAGTTCCACCATCACCACCACCACCACCAGTGCCTCCCCATGGGGAACGTCATCGGCAGCTTCACCCTCATGCGGGAGGACCGGGGCCTGGGCGCCGGGGGGAACTTCTACAGCCCCTACCCCAAGGACATCGGCATGGGGCAGAGCCTGTCCTCCCTGCCCAGCCCGCAGCTGGGCCCCATGCACAACTATGCAGGCCACTCCTCCGCCCAACTGGGCAACGAGAAGATGGTGTTGGGCAACGGCTTCGAGGCCCACTCGGCCGCCATGTTTGGCAGGATGGAGCAGCACTTCTCCCGGGAGATGTCCCCCTCGCAGAACTCCACCATGGCCTCTCCCAGCGCCATGGGCCAAACCCCCTACGGACACCCCCGGGCGGAGATGAACGCCCGGCCCAACCCGCCCATCGCCACCCAGACCACCGTCCTCTCCAGCCAGCTGGAGGAGATCAACACCAAGGAGGTGGCTCAGAGGATCATCGCGGAGCTCAAGCGCTACAGCATCCCCCAGGCCATCTTCGCCGAGAGGGTCCTCTGCCGGTCGCAGGGCACCCTCTCGGACCTCCTGAGGAACCCCAAGCCCTGGAGCAAGCTCAAGTCCGGGAGGGAGACCTTCAAGAGGATGTGGAGATGGCTGCAAGAGCCAGAGTTCCAGAGGATGGCAGCTTTAAGGTTAGAAGGTAAGATAATTTTTGACCCCCCACCCTCCCCCAGACGCAAGCAAGGGAAGCAAGCGAGGCTGGAACAATGCAAGGAAGCGAGGAGCCCCCCTCAAGGTCCTCGACAGATGTGGCAACCCTATAGATCAGGGCTTCACAACCTTTTCAGGGCCACTGCCCCCCATAGCTGTCAACGTTTCCTCCCTTTTTAAGGGAAATTCCCTTATTCTGAATAGGATTCCTCACAAGAAAAGGGAAAAGTTGACAGCTATGTTGCCCCCTCGGTTCCACAAACTCATCCCTTGTGTCTGCTACCCCAATAAAAACGTTA
Source organism: Podarcis tiliguerta (assembly GCF_965153285.1). Taxonomy (NCBI): domain Eukaryota; kingdom Metazoa; phylum Chordata; class Lepidosauria; order Squamata; family Lacertidae; genus Podarcis; species Podarcis tiliguerta. The sequence continues at coordinate 3,605,686 of NC_139549.1, forward strand.
TTCAGAACAGCGGTTTGCATGACCCACAAAAGAAGATAGAAGCCCAATTGTAGAGTTGGGAGCATAGGAGACCATTCCTAGGGGGCCAAAATCCCTTCCGGCTGCCCCCCAATAAAATATTTGAGGGGGCCAGCCCCCTCCCCAAGCTGACGCACATTGCCATTCAAATGGTGTGTCATTCATAATCTTGTGGTCGGTTATGTGGGTTGGGGCTTACCTAGCCCCCCCCATTTTTTATTCAATTTGGCACCCCTGGGGGACCCCAAGGGTCATCCAGTCCAACCCCCTGCAATGCAGGAATCTCAGCGAAAGCATCCATGACGGACAGCCATCCAGCCTCTGTTGAAAAACCTCCAAGGAAGGAACATCCAGAATCTCCCGAGGGAGGAACAATTAATTGCACATTTATTCGAAATCCAACCAAAACTATTTGGTTTAATTAAGTGAGCAGAAGGAATGAACTGGATCCAGTGCTATCGGCTTTCCAAAGTCTGTTGGGCGTTGGTGTCTCCTGCACCCGCTGCCGCCCCCTTGCGCCTTAGCTCCCCACTAGGGAATCCCACCCCTACCCCCCCCCCCCGGTGGCACCACCCACTTGGGAACCGCTGCTATCAGAGCCGGACCGCCCATTAGGCAGGGTGAAGCAGCGCCCGTTTCCACCGGCAGCAGAAACCAGCCCCTCACTGAGTTTCACCCCATAGGTGGAGAAGACATGGCCATAGCCTTGCTCAGGTCTCTTCCCTCACTGAATTTGGCGACGGGGTTGCGTTCCAGTGTGCGGTGGAAGCCGTGGGGTGCGGAGGTGGCAGTCGGGGGGCAGGCAGGAGACGGCACATTCCCATCTTGCTTCAGATGGCGAAATGGGATGGGCCGCCCCCAACTGCTCTAGGCAGGCCCTTGCTTGGGAGTTGAGCTCAACTCTCTAGGCCTGGCTGCTGAGACAACAGACCTGCCAAGGGTCTCCTCGAAGGAGGAACACCTTGTTCAGCCCAGGGCTTGGGGGCGAAAGGAAGGGCTTCTTCCTCACACAGGACACAGTTAAACTGTGGAACTCACCCCCACAGGAGGCAGCTATGGCCACCCACCTTTGAATGAGGATTAGACAAATTCAGGGAGAAGGATTGGACTATCGGTGGCAAAAAGCCACAGCAGCTGTGTGCTCCCCTCCAGCGACGGAGGCAGATTTCAGGGGGGGGGGTCGTGACTGGTTCGCCCTTACTGGGTGCTGATCCGAGAGGGCTCTGCAACAAAGACTTTGAACGTTGAGAGGCGGGGACGCGCACCAAATTTTGCACAGGGCACTGCTGGAATTGGAAAGCCCCTCTGGAGAAGACCCGTTGCTGCGAATTGCAAGCACTCAGGTTGTGCTTTTGGGCTTCCAGTTGGAACATCAGGGTGCTGGGCTAGATGGGACCCCTTGGGCCTCATCCAGCAGCACAGGCTCTCCTGATTTTTTGATTTTTTTTCAGAGATCTTTATTGAAACTTAACGTATATACATAATAACCAAAATTCCCAATGATTCCCTCATATAAAATATAATATCTAAATTACAACAGCTGCATAATTATACACTTAATTATAAAACCCACCACCCACCCTCTACTTCCCACCACAGCAATTCGACTTCTTTATATTTCTTTCTACCTTTTCCCCTTGCATTCTACAATAAATTATTTTTGTTAAATTCTGATTTTTCCTTCCTTCTTTCTTTGTTTTGTTATTGCTTACATTTTTTATTCTAAGCCTATTAACATATCATTTTTAGAACAATATTTTGACATACAATCTTCGAAATACTTCCACTCCGTTCTTAACTTTATAAGATTTATATCTTATAATTGAAGTTGATTTTGCCAATTCTATATACTCACTTAATTTACAAATCCACTCTTCCTTTGTTGGCATGTCCTGAGATAGGCAAATGGAAATCACAGCCGGGCTCTCCTGATGTCCTTATGGAACCTCCAGCTCCAGTATGTTATCAGGGGCATTGGCCATTGAGGGAAAAGGATGCTGGACTAAAGGGGCCCTCATTGGCCGGATCCGCAGGTCTCTCCTGATGTCCTTACGCTGAGAGACAGGACTGGGCTTGGAAGGAGGGCAGCATCCCAGCCTAGGTTACTGGGGGCATTCAGAAATCCTGCTCCCAGCCTTCCAGGCCACAGGCTGGGATGGGTTGCCAGGATGAAAAGATGGAGTCAAAGTCTTTTGGTGCCAGCCTGAATGTTCAAGCCACCAGGTTCGCCAGGCCCCTGGGATATCCCCAAGCTCCAGACCAGGTGTGGGGGGACCTCTGGCCTTCCGGATGTTGTTGAACTACAACGCCCATCTGCCCCAGCAAGCATGGCCAATGGCCAAGGAGGACGTTGGGACTCTGAGCCCCACTGAGCGCCATTCCCCAGGCAAGGATCCGCACACAGCCATGGGCAAACCCAAGGGAAGTCCACGACGGTGGCGAGGAGATCGAACCCTGCGCTCCCTCCTCAGCCGGTTCTTTCGAGGCTGACCACAACACCGGGCTTTGTTGGGGCCTGCAAAATGCCTCCGTGTGGGTGTTTGGGTGCTGGGCTGCAGCTCAGCACCATTCCCCCACCCCCCATCCCTTGCAAACCGTCATTCACTCGCATGATCACAGAGAGGCGGGTGGAGATGGTTGAGTGTGGAAGTAAACCCTCAGTTATTTTATATATATATATATATAAAACGAAGAGAGGGGCGTGAGGGAGGAAAGAGCCATAAGGTCACCATTATGGCGACTTCTTGAAAACTGTTAAGTCCTGAATATCGGAGCGCTGAATGAATAATCACCCTCTCGGATCCATTATTGTTGGGTAATATGAATCTCGGCTATTGATTAGGCTTTTTGCAATAGAGTCGGATCCAATATCTGTAAGAGTGGTTTGCTGGGGTTGGGGTAAGATTGCCCAATAAATGGGGAAATCTGTCCACAGGTTCTTTGTGGTTATATTTCTGCTTTCCTTGTATTGTTCCGAGCCTCCCTCCAATATTTCCCCATGGCCTCTTCTGGATGCTACTGCAAGCGTCCAATTGCCCCCTCCAAAAAATTTCCTTGCCACTAAACACACGCTGCTCTGTTCTTCTTTCGTGCCTCTAGCTCTCATGATTCAAGGGCAAACTGAGATGGATAATCTATTTAGAACAATATCCACACACCCCAGCGTATCTAAATTATGGGTGTTGCTGCGTTTAGTAGGATGTTGTTTTTATATATGTAACAAAGAAAGAAAATTGGAGAAAGGTGTTAAAAGGAGATTTCGTTTTACAATTCAGTTGCAGGGCTTGGGTAGCGATCCTAACCCTACTTACCTGGGAGTAATCCCCATTGAATTCAGTAGGACTCACTTCTAAGAAGACACGGTTAAGGTTTTGCCGTAAGGCTGTGATCCTGCTCACACATCTTGGCTGGGAATAAGGCCTGGGTAGCATAAGCGGCAGTGGTGGTGGGGGGGGAGCTTACCTTTGAGTAGACTTGCCCAGGATTGAAAGTAAAGCATTAAAAACTACCCAGGATGTGTGGGGTGGGGTGATTTCTACCGAGTAAACAGTTGGATGCACAAGGTGTTAAATTGTAGGGCTGGAAGGGGGTTCCCCTACGGTCCTCTAGCTCAGCCCCTTGCAATGCTGATTGTGTTGATTGTGGAATCCCCCGCAAGCTGCACTTGCCCAATTTAAAATTTGAAAGTTAATGTTGACATGAACGTCACCAGAAACACAAGCAGATGCATTTGCACACCCATTACTTTTGCACTGCAAAATTCAGAGAAGTGCGAATTTTGAAGGACAGCTGTGTTTCAATTCGCACCTGGGTTTGGAAAATATGAGTTAGGTAGGATTGCCTACAGTGCAGACAGAATCAGATTTCTCTCCCCTGTCCCTGTTCTTTAAAGGGGGAAGCTAAAGTGTGGGGGGCTTTTTAGTTGAGACCAAAAAAATGGTGATGAAGCCCAGGCAGGATAGAATTTTAAAACTGTATGTAGTGTAGAAAAGGCAGAAGACAGGGCAGAGAATTCGAGAGCTCTGGGTCATGAAACTGATGGTTGGTAGGTTTCGGGACAGACAAAAAGATAGCACCCTTCTTCATGCAACTAACAGTGAGCTTGAGGGATTTGGCGCCAGAAAACAGGATGATGGGCAGAAGTTTTGTTGGCTTTAATTGGGATTAAAAAATAATCATGACTGCAGGTCTGTCCACAACTGAGCTGAACTGCCATGTGCAGGCGCAGTCTACCCTCAAATAACCTCTATCCCCCCCCCCCATGGAGGAGGGGCTGTTGCCTTCATGGCCAACTTGTAAGCTTACGACAAGTATCTGACTGGCCTGTGCTGGGAAGAAAGATGACGGACTTGATGGGGCTTCTGTTTCATTCAGGAGGGTTCTTGCTCGGTTCTTGAGACAAACCTGGGTCCTCCTTTGTGGTTCAAAAAGCAAGGCAAAAACATTTTTACAGTACAGGCTAATCCCCAGTTACGTGGGGGTTACATTCCCAGGCACCGCACATTTGAGTGAAATTGTGTATATTGGGAGCGCCGTCGAAAAATCTGCAGACGCACTCTAAACCTCTGGAAACTCTTGGGAAACCCTTTAAAAAACCCACCAGACTCTCCCCAAACTTCCTTTCCAGACTCCTTACCAGACTCCCTCCAAGGCTTCTTTCTGCAACTCTCCATAGGCCTCAAAGGTGCTTATAAAGGCTCCTGGGATTCCACTTGCAAAGGCTCTTGGGATTGCTAGACACTGTTTTCACGCCATTTTTGCATTCGGGGGGCGTGGGCGTTTCTGCCTCTTTAAGTGCCACTTCCAGGTTTGCACGTGACTCGAATGCGCACGAATGGGGATTTTCCTGTACCTGTAGAAATGTAGCAGGCAAGGGTGCCCATTGGGACTGGTAGGGCAGAAAGCAGGGAGCCAGGCAGTAGGGGGCGCCAGAGCCAGTGGCCAGGTGGAATCAACTCACCCTAGTTCTTGCCATCCTCCTCTTACCTGCTGAGTTCTCCAAGAGGCAGCACAGAGACCAAGGTGAGCGGGAAGATAGCCAGGTGGGGGCTGACTGAGGTTGGTGGGGCAGCACCCCCCTTGCCCAAATGGACCCCCCTCTAACAGTAGCAGGGGTTAATGAATGCCAAAGAGGCATTTGCTGACCTGTAACAACGCAGACCGCCATTGGATGGGGACTTGAACTTGATATCTCACAGTTGCCTTCCTTAGAGCACTGCCTGCCAACTCTTGCATCCTGCCACACCCCTCGCCGTTTTATCCTCACACGACGACCCTGTGAGGTAGGCTAGGCCGAGAGATAGCGGCTGCCCCCAAGGTCACACGCAGCGAGAGCAGAGTGGGGATTTGAACTCGGGTCCCCAAAGTCCTGGCGCAACACGCAGGCACTCCCGTGCTACCACCGGAAGACACACAGCAGAGCTGTTGCCCCTTTCACATTCCTTGTAATAGAATCCTACGGTGGGAAGGGATCCCCAAAGCTCATCTAGTCCAGCCCCCCCCCCCCCCGCAATGCCAAAACACAGCTAAATAATCCCTGGAGGATGGCCAAGACCTCTGCTCAAAAACCTCCAGAGAAGGAGAGTCCACTATCTTCCGAGGGAGTCGGTTCCACAGCCAAACAGCTCTTAGCATCAGAGAGTTTAATCAAAATCTCATTTCTTGTAATTTAAATACAGTGGATGCTCAGGTTGCGAGCATGTGTGGGATGCACATTCGCAACCTGCAGCGTTCGCAACCCGCATCTGCACACTCATGGGTTGTGATTCAGCGCTTCTGCGCATGCGCAAAGCGCAATTTAGCACTTCTGCGTATGCACGACCACTGAAACCCAGAAATAACCCGTTCTAGTACTTCCGGGTTTCAGCGGTCTGCAACCCCAAAAAACGCAACCTGAAGCAGCTGTAACCCAAGGTATGACTGTACGCATGGTCCTCAGGTCCTCACCTCTTGAGCAGGAGAAAACAAGCTTTCTCCATCTTCCATGCGGCAGCTCTTTAGATATTTGGAGGTGGCTATCAAATCACCTCTCAGTCTCCCCATTTCCAGGCTAAACAAACCCTGCTCCTTCAACCGTTCCTCATCAGGCTTGGTTTCCAGGCCATTAATTCTCTTGGTCTTCCTCTCTGCACACATTCCAGGCTGTACTATTTTTTAAAATTATGGTGCTCAGAACGGACACAGTACTCCAGGTGGGGTCTGACCTTTGGTATTCAGGGCTCCTGCAAATCCAGAACTAGAACTGGGTCTGCCCAGCGCGCCAGATGAGCTCATGTCCGAGGAGAGGGAGGAGAGAGACCCCCCCCCCCCGTGGAAGGGATAGACCAAAGGAATCAATGTCTCTATACTTAGATATGCTGAGACACAGTTATTCTAATAATATTTCCCGCGTGGCGGCATGCCCTGTCAAAAGATGACCATAAAGCCAGGCTTCACTCTGCTGACCATCACAAATGATATATAATGGCCAAGCATTGCCTTGATGGGAAATTAAAAAGGCCTTTCCAAGATCACTTTAGCTCGCCTTTAACCGATCCTGAATGTTGGCAGATCGAGGACAGATAAGAGAAAAGGCCTCTTCGCACATCACATAGTTGATCTGTGGATCTCTCTCCCACAAGAGACAGCAATGGCCCCCAATTTGGACGGTTTAAAAGAGGACTAGACAAATTCACGGAGGAGACTAGGGCTAGTGGCGGCTGTTGTTGTTTAGAGTGCTAGAACAACAGGATGCTAGAATAGATGGGCTCCCATTGCCCTGATCCAGCAAGCTTTTCTTATGATGTTGTTGTTTAGTCGTGTCCGCCTCTTTGTGACCCCCTGGACCAGAGCACGCCAGGCCCTCCTGTCTTCAACTGCCTCCCGCAGTTTGGTCAAACTCATGCTGGTAGCTTCGAGAAGACTATCCCACCATCTCGTCCTCTGTCGTCCCCTTCTCCTTGCGCCCTCCATCTTTCCCAACATCAGGGTCTTTTCCAGGGAGTCTTCTCTTCTCATAAGGTGGCCAAGGTCTTGGAGCCTCAGCTTCAGGATCTGTCCTTCCAGGGAGCACTCAGGGCTGATTTCCTTCAGAATGGAGAGGTTTGATCTTCTTGCAGTCCATGGGACTCTCCAGAGTCTCCTCCAGCACCAGAATTCAAAAGCATCCATTCTTCGGCGATCAGCCTTCTTTATGGTCCAGCTCTCGCTTCCATACATCACGACTGGGAAAACCAGAGCTTTAACTATACGGACTACTATGGCGGCTATTGGTCACGATGGCTGTGCTCTGTCAGAGGCAGCGGTGCTTCTGAACTGTTGGAAATTGGGAGAAGGTAGAATGTCTCGCTTACCCGCAAACTTCGGAGAAATGCAACTGTCAAAGAGCAGTTGTGTTGGCGAATTGTTTCGTAAGGTAGGTTTTCATCCACTGCCAAGGCAGGAAACTCTCCACGAAGGAGAGACCCACACTCTCCATGTCAAAGAGCTTGTAGCTTCAATAAGTTATTCTCATGTTTGTTTAAATCATTCCTCCAGGAAGCGGACCTCTCTGGGTCCAGCCCTCTGGGTCCCAAATTCTACCCTTCTTAATGCTGAGCTGAAATCGTTCTCCGCTGGGTCTCACCTTCTGAAACAGCAGTGGGCATTGTTTTGTTCCATCATCTCCTTTCTTATTTATAAACCACCAACTCATAAAAAAAGGCAAGCACGGCAGTGTACAATAAAACCATTACAGAAACATTGTAAAATGAAGAAAATCATAAATACGAAGAAAATCACTGAATGATTAAAAAAAAAAAAAAATCTAGAAACCCCATTAGGATGAGAGATGCTGGTGGGCCCTGTGCCGAGTGTGAGATTAGAATCTGAATTCTCCCAGTTCTAGTCTGATACTCTGACCACTGCACTGCACTGCCGTAAAGATAAGCTAGAGACTCGGGGGCAGTTCTTGTGTGAAATTTCAGGAGCCAGAGCAAAGAGAGTCTGCATTAAGTGCCAGACTGAGAGCTTTACAAAAATTGTTCTTATTAGAAAGGTTTTTTTATAGTCTTTAGCGGCTTCCTGTTTATTATGGCATAAGCTTTTCTGAGGTGCGTGAAGTATGTGTATAGTACACACACACACATATATATATACACACACAAATACATACCATAAAATAAAATCAGTTTAATCTGTGGAAAGCTTACGTATTCATGGTGACCGGATATTCCAGCAGACATTGGTGACAGAACAGAATTTTCCTGCTTATATATCTGTGGTTGTTGATTTTTAAACGAATATCCTACGTTATCTTGCCAAAACAACAACCCCGGCAGCTAACAAAATGCAAAAGAAATAAATAATATTTTAAAGCAAAAATTCAAAACAACTAAATGCATTGGGGGGGGGGGGGAAACAGATGCGATGAAACTCAGCAAGAATTCCAAACAATAACTAATAGAGCTCCAAAAGGTTGCCTAACAGCACCAAGAAGACCACCAGCTACTCTCAAATAAACCCCAGTTTTACATCAGAGAAGTTTGGCTTTGATGGTGTGCATAAACAGAGAGAATTAAACTCGCTGACAGGTTATAGTTTTGCCAACACTGTCTTTCGCTGTCATTTCTGCACTGCAGAAGGCTGGACTAGATGACCCCTGACAGTGGCAGACCTTGGGTCTCAAATTGAACTGCAAAATTCAGCCCCTGCCTCTCACACTCCATTCTAAATCACAGTTGTGGCGCCCCCTGCAGTGCCCCTGAGGCTCTGCGCCCAGTGCGACCGAACAGGTTGTGCGCCCCTAAATCTGCTTCTGTCCTTGGGGTCCCCTCCAGCTCTAAGATTCTACGATTCTATAAATCAAAAACATTTTCAGTGGGTGACAAAATGGTCAGCACCGCAGGTACCTGTCTGATTTAAGGGGATATTCCCAATTACTGGTGCCATTTTGTTAAAAGCTCACATGGTCTATGTAACAGACTCTCAAATATTTGGCTATCATATAACTTTGCTCGGCTAGACATATTGAATTCCCTCCAATACGGATGCTGAAAATAATCAGACAAGGTTCCTATATCATCCCGTTAGAGATAGCAATGTTATTCCCAGGCACAGACTGCGGTTTCTGGTTCAACCAAAGTATGAACAGTGTTTGGCTCACACCACAAGCCCTTAACCACCAGCCTCTTGTAAACTCCAACTGCTCGTTTGAAAGCATGTTAGAAAATTGAACAGCTGATGTTTATCCATAGCTTAATCCTGAATTGCAAAGGCTGGATAATTCTTCAAAAAAGCCAGGTTTCTAATGGCCACACGGTGCCATACTCCTGGAGACTGCCATATGGGATTTAGACATAAGATGGCTTTTCAGAACATGTGCAGAGTGCAAGTCCTTACCACTGGTGCCCAATCACAGCACATCCTCCAACTTTGCATAGATTTGGGGGGGGGGGGGGGAGGAGATGGGAAATAAGAAAAAAATAACCCTCCTCACTGTGGATCACTGCTTAAAGTCTCTCTCTCGTCTTCCCAGCACAGATTAGGAATTACCGTATTTTTTGCTCTATAAGACTCACTTTTCCCCTCCTAAAAAGTAAGGGGAAATGTGTGTGCGTCTTATGGAGCGAATGCAGGCTGCACAGCTATCCCAGAAGCCAGAACAGCAAGAGGGATTGCTGCTTTCACTGCGCAGCGATCCCTCTTGCTGTTCTGGCTTCTGAGATTCAGAATATTTTTTTTCTTGTTTTCCTCCTCCAAAAACTAGGTGCGTCTTGTGGTCCGGTGTGTCTTATAGAGCGAAAAATATGGTAACTTTGCACAGTTGATGTACAATGTCTACTGTGGGCAGATTTCAAAGCTGGAAGAGTGTTTGTGCTTTTGATATTACACACACACAGAGGCCCAAACTGACAGCACAAAAACATACCTTTCCTGCCGTTGGGTGTGCAGTGACAAGGCCTCACAATTTCTGTGTGGCACCCTAGTGCTCATTTGCATACGGTCATTCGCATCCATCCCCCTAACCAAGAAAACCAGCTTCAAAGGACCTAGAGGTGAGTCTGAAATCTGATTGACAAGTCTCGTTGTTCATTTTAAAAAATCCTCAGAATCTTAAGAGGCAAAATGGGGACAGCAAATGTCCGTGGTAAACCAGAACACACGGTCCAGCTTTACTCCCCACCAACACCCAGTTTATCCAGCATAGTTTTGGCATTTCTGTCCTCAGGGTGCTTAATTTATCCTCGTGACAACCCTGCGAGGTTAAGGCTGAGGCAGCGTGCCTACTAGAAAGGACTCCTGGACTATGGAACTCACTGCCACAGGACGGCCCCTGACCTAGATGGCTTTTGAAAAAGGATTGGATGAATTTATAAAGTCAGAGGCAGCAATGCTCCTGAGGGCCAGTTTCTGGAAGCCACAAGAGAGCAGAGAGTTGCTCTTGGGCTCCAATCCTGTTTGTGGGGACCTGGTCGGCCGCTGTGAGAACAGGATGGCCCACTGGTCTGATCCAGCAAGCTGGGCTCTTCTTCTGCTCGTATGAGAGTGACCGGCTCAAGGTCACTCAAGGCCAAATGAAAATTTGAACTCTGGTCTCCCCAGACCCAAGCTGACCCTCTAACCGCTGCAACCGTGCTTCCAGCCAGCCGGTCTCTTTCCAAACACTGGGTGCATTTCGACAACAAACACAGCAGTTTTTATTCCTACTCGATGCTGCCGCATCTCCTCTCAGCAACCAGATTTTTAAACACCAGGCCGCTGTTTCCCGCCCCCTCTCTCGACGGCATCCTTCGGTGACCCTCCCTGGCAGCCCGGGTGCGTCCACGCTCCGTTCCCCCCTGCGCGAGTGCCATTTCCCTGGCAGAGCAAGGGGCCTCGTCACCTGTGCCGGCAGAGAGCGACCGCTGGCTTGTTAGGAGCTAATGAAGCTGTCACAGGGTGATGGATCCATCAGAAGGACGGTCACGCACTGGGATGTCCAAGGGGGCCCAGGCGAGCCAGCGGACGCCTTGTGTCTCTTCCCCGAAGCAGCGGGAAGTTCCAAGGCAGCGTTTGGAAGTGGGCTTTCCTGGGAGGGAGGGAGGGAGGAAGAATCAGCAGCGAAGCTGCGTGAGGAACGATCCCGTCCCGGAGCCTCCCATTGATTTGGGGAAGAGATCATTTGCCCCTCCTTTAAAAACCAGTGCTGCCTCTATGCTGCGCAAGGTGCGACTTACAAGTGAATCCCACCACTAGGTCTTACTCTCAGGCAGGGATGGTGGGGAGGGAGAAATTGGCTTGTGCTTCCCGAAAACAAAACCCATTGATGCTTTGAAATTTGCACTTCTCTGAATTTTGCAAGGCGGTCCTCCTGTCCCAAAATAGAGTCGTGTATGTGCCGTAAGATGCCCTATATTAGGGGAACATAGAGAATTATTTGCTTGCAAGAAGGGAGGGGAAATTGGAATAAATTTGCTCTAAAGCACTTGACCATTTTTAAGCAGGGTTTTTTTCCCCTTCATTTGTTTATTGCAAACTGATGTGGAAACGCAGGAAACTGAAACAAGTTAAGTAAGAAAAATAAAAAATTACCGATTTGTCCGTTCCCACCTCAGGCCAGGACTGTTTTTTAGGACTGGCTGGATGATAATGCCAGTGGTATAAAGAGGTAAAAGAACATGCTTTTTAATTTTACAAATGGGAGTTTGTAATGGGAGGGCAAGTGTCAAAGGAAGCAATGAGAACATTTGTGTAGAAAAGTGATTTTAAGCATGCACACACACATACTGCAAGCAAAACACACAATTTTAACTATTTTTATTTTACGAATGGTCAACGAATTTACTTAAATTTTAGTCCATTCATTGCCCTCCTTTTAACCACGAGACTGACTCAGTTTTAAAAGAAAGTTTAAAACCTGTGCATTCTCCCCCAAACCTCAGGATTGGTGGCTTACTTACTGTTTTTCTATTTTATTTTTAATCACAGCTCTCCCCATGCCTCCCTAAAAACAAAGCGCACACACAGCTTAACACTTCCTTTGTTAAAAGCAGAGAGTTTGAGCGAAGGAGGCATTTTAAAAGTACAATTTAAAAGCCACCCATTGCTTTTTTAGAAGAGAAAGGCCCCCTTTAACGATTTTTAAGACGTCCCCCTTTGTAGCGACACCACTGTCCTCAAAATCATTGCCCCGAAATTATAAGCAGGTGTGCTCTTAACACTTGGCTTGCCTTTTCACAAAAACCAGCGAGATCGGTTCTGGGCAGGCTTCCTTATTCCTCCAATAAACTCAGCTGGGGCTTACTCCTGAGTAAACAGGCACAAGCACAGCTCTCTTTAAGCTTTAATCAATCCATTTAACCACGCCAAGTTCTCAGGATGTCGTCGATAGATTATTAGAGGGGGCAGCGGGGATGTATTTTAAATGGAGTGGCAGTCAGTGTTGGATCGGGCCCCATCCTAATGAGCAATGGAGGGGGGGGGACCGTTTGGATTCTGCACAGTTGGGCCAGGCCTGCTGTGACATGATGGAGCCCTTGCACATATTAGCGCAGGCAAGCGTGAATGTCAAGATTCGGGGACGTTTTCTGATGGGTCGGCCATGTTGTCGAGAGCCCAACTGCACGGCGATTGGCTATTAATATCATGGTGGCCGCAGAAACATTTCCCATTGTCCAGGGTGTGTGTGTGCAAAAAGCTCGGTTAAAAAGTCTGGGCAATCTCCACGCAGAATCGAGCAGCTGCTTGGGTGGGGTGGGGCGGTAGGGGAAGGCAAACCGTTCTATTCTGCCCCCCCCCCCGCCCTCGACCTACAGAGGGACTTCATATAAGGGGAAGTCATTGATTTTATTTTCTGCGGCAGACACAGTCACAAGCTAGCAAGTGGTGTGCTTCCCCCAGAATCCCCTCTGTTCCGTTCCCCAGGGTGTTTTGTTCTGCAAAGCAAAACATTGATTTTTTCCACCCCGTTTTGATTGGCCCAAAATTGCCCCTTCTTGGTTTTAACCCTGTGCCCAAAATGTGTGTGTTTTTGTTTGGAAGAATGGGGGGGGGGGGAGAGAGAGAGATTAAATTTCTGGATTTTCCCACCTCCAGTTTGACCCAATTGTTGTTGGGATGCACAGACAGATCTGTGGCTTTCCTGAAGTTGTTGGACTCTAATTTCCACCCAGGGCAAATGAGACTTGGAGTTAATGGATGCGGGAGAAATTTGGTTCAGATTTTAAAGCAAATCTCCCGAAATCACACTGACGTGTGTATTGAAACATAGCGATCCGTTGATGGTCACACCTCTCTGAATTTTGCGATGTGGTTCTGCAACCAAATAATGTGTAGGAGAACGCATACGTTGTGGCGGAAAGTGTGTTTCAAAATGCATATATATATTTGTGAAAAGAGCATGCAAAAAAATGCATCAGATGTCAAAGCGATAAACAACTACCCGACATTCAGAAGACATCTGAAGGCAGTGCTGTTCAGGGAAGTTTTTAATATGTGACATTTTAGTGTATTTTTCATCTTTGTTGGAAGCCGCCCAGAGTGGCTGGGGAAACCCAGCCAGATGGGCGGGGTACAAATAATAAATTATTATTATTATTATTATAAATCACCTGCAAAACATAGCTGTCAACATTTCCCTTTTTAAAAGGGAAATTCCCTTATTCCGAATAGGATTCCTCGCAAGAAAAGGGAAAAGTTGACAGCCATGCTTGCAAAAGCATCCGTATTTGACAAAAAATGGCATACAAAAACGGGCTCGTTAGGAGAAATGAAAACACTGGTGAATTTTTGTAAGGACCTTTTTAAAGAAATCTGCAAAAAGTTGCAGAAATGGAGAGTTGAACTTTAAAAGGGACAAAGGAAAATGAATAGAAACTGAAATTAACAGACTCGGGCTTCGCTGCTTGTAGTCCAACAACAGGGGAGGGGGCACAGAGTTTTCCATCTCTGTTGTAAATCTCTCTCAAGAATATTTTATTAACAGCCCCCCCCCCCCCAAAGTGCATGGTTCTGACATTTAGAGGCCTGGACACTCTGTTCCATCTGCTTGGAGAAAGTTTAAGGAAGTGATACAAATCACATTCAATGGGAAAAGCATATAGATATTTTAAAAATTAGGAAGAATCGTCTGAGCTGGATGGGCAGGTGGCTCATCACTTGGCAGCCAAACTTGGCTATTTTAAAATTTCTACCAGAATCAGCATGATGGGGATGGGGAGAGAAATTCGACTCTGTTCTCATTTAAAGCCGATTGCAAACAATGTGCAGAACAGAAGATAGCTGCCTGTCAAAATTCACACGAATCCAAATTCTCCAGCACTGTTCTCCAAACAAAAATGCATCAATTAGGGCAAAGTGGGCATACAAATGAGGGTATTAGTGGAAAGAACATGGATATATTCATTATATTGGGGGAAGATGGAAAAATGCGTACATTAGTCAAAACCTCAAGCAAAGATGTGCTCGTTAGAAGGAATTCGCACACAAATGCTGGTGAATTCTCACGAGGATTAAAAAGAATCCTCAAATTGCTGCAAAATGTGGAGAAACTGAATTTAATATTGGTGGGAAATGAGAAAGTGGGAGAACCGAAACGGACAATCTTCATGCGGCGTCACACAAATTGTCGCATGAGCAGATGGCGTCCAAGTGTGTGGCTGCCTTGCTGCAAGATTCAGGCCCCATCCTCACGATCCGTTTAGAGCAGAATCGCGCCACTTTTGCAGTCATGGCTTCCCTCTCTCAAAGAAGCCTGGGAACTGTAGTTTAAGGGTGCCAAGAGTTGCGAAACCACCCTATCCTCCTCACAGAGTTGTTTAAAGATCAACCCCTCTTCCCAGAGAACTCTGGGAACTGTAGTTCTGTGTGAGGGGAAATAGGTCTCCTAACAGCTCTCCACACCCTGAACAAACTGCAGTTCCCAGGATTCTTTGGGGTTGGAGAAGCCGTGACTGTTTTAAGTGGGATGGCGCTGCTTTGAGTTTATAGTGCAGATGGCGCCTTGTTCATGAAGGATGCGGCTTTTAGTTGCGGTGCCAAATTAAGTCTCTCCATCCAGACACAGGCATCACCTTCAAAAAAGCAGAGGCCAAATAATCAGAGATCCGAGTCTCCAGCATGCCTGGCCTGTCAAGTTTCCGGACAACCCTGCTTGTCCTTTTCCCACACCGACATCGGGCCCAAGCCCTGCTCCAGATTCACCTGGCGGTGCAAGCTTACGTGGAGTTGCCATTGAAAGGTTCCTCTGGTCTCCTGCTTCCCCCTAATCCAGCGGTTCTTAACCTGTGGGTCCCCAGATGTTGTTGGACTACAACTCCCATCACCCCGGGCTAGCAAGGCCAGAGCTCAGGGATGATGGGAGTTGTAGTCCAACAACATCTGGGGACCCACAAGTTGAGAACCGCTGCAGCCTAACCTGTGCGCTTGCTTCTGCGACCCTGGATATTTTCTGTCTAGCCCATCCATCGGCAGACGGTTCAAAAAAGGCAAACATTTCACTCACTACTAAGGGGAGACGTTTTTCTCCCTCTCTCGTAACTCCGGGAACCGGGGGGACAGCCAATGTAGCTGAACAGGACAGAGGAAAGAAATAACTTGTTCGTGCAAGGTGTCGTTGAGCTGTGGAAATCACTTAAAAGAGGATCGGGCACATTCACGGATGAGTAATGTGGATTATAACTAGCCATGATGGTTCTGCTCTGACTCCATAGTTGCCAGTAGCTGGAAACCACAGGAAGGTAGAATAGCTCTTGTGTTTGGGCCTTGCTTGTGGGGTTCCCCTTTGGGGCATCTGCTTCGAGAACAGGACGCTGGACTCAACAGGCCACGGGCTTGATCTCTTATGTTCTGTATAAACCTTTTCCTCCCTCAGTGGCTTTCCTAGGTAAAGGTAAAGGGACCCCTGACCATTAGGTCCAGTCGTGGCCGACTCTGGGGTTGCGACGCTCATCTCGCTTTATTGGCCGAGGGAGCCGGCATACAGCTTCCGGGTCATGTGGCCAGCATGACTAAGCCGCTTCTGGTGAACCAGAGCAGTGCACGGAAACGCCGTTTACCTTCCCGCCGGAGCGGTACCTATTTATCTACTTGCACTTTGACGTGCTTTTGAATTGCTAGGTTGGCAGGAGCAGGGACTGAGCAACGGGAGCTCACCCCGTCGCGGGGATTCAAACCGCCGACCTTCTGATCAGCAAGTCCTAGGCTCTGTGGTTTAACCCACAGCGCCACCCGCGTCCCCAGTGGCTTTGCTAGCTCTCCCCTAAAATAATAGGCACCCACCCCCACTCTGTGTTTCCCAAAGGGCGAGGGGATGGGGTCCCCGTCTCGTTTTTCCTCGGCGCGGGCGTGCCGCCATTCCCTCCCAGCAAGGGTTAATGCAAAACTGCCTGGTCTTTGCAGCTGGCGTAGCTTGGATCTGATCAATATTTTCTATCAGCGTGCAGGCAGTGCAGAGGCAGGGGGCGGAGGTGGGGGGGGAGCTGAGCTGAGCCCACTCAGGGAAGATGTGGAGAGGGAAGGAGGAAGACGGGAGAGTGACGGGAGCTTGTCACGTTTCAGGGCCGCAAGGCAGATACGCCATACAGATTAGGGCTTCTTCAAAAAATGAAATAAAAGGAAAAGCCTCGCCGCTTCGTGCCAAAAGACATATATTATTATTATTATTATTATTATTATTATTATTATTATTATATTTCATTTCTTCCCTTCTCTCTCTGGTACCTCTGATCTGGGACTGCCCATCTCTGCTGTTTTGTTTTCTTTTATAATTGATCTGATTTGAAATATTTACATGCTGACTGTAAGGGGTAAGAGAGGGCCTTGTGGGACGGCATACGATTCGGATATAATACGGAGGTGTGAACTTGTGACTGGGTTGTCACCAGTGCTATTCAGAAGAGATCCACTGAAATTCGTCCCCGTTAACTTAGTTTCGTAAATTTCGGTGGGTCTGCTCTAAGCAAAACTTAATTTGATATCTGTTATCCACGTTTTATAATCCCCCTTTTCCTAATTTCGTCCGTCTGCCTCTGCCCTGGGACCTGCCACAGCTGTAATTTGATTTGCATTTCTCCCATTTAAAATCTTTTGGGGGCACTTTTATAAGGAGGTGGGCGAGGCAGCGAGGGGGATCCCAGTTGCGTTGTACACTTAACATATAATAAAATGTTTAGAAAGCAGGAAAAAGTGAACCACAAACATCCCCCCCCCAAAAAAAACCAGCGCAAGACTACAACAACGGCCATCAGGCAGACAAGCAAAGCTGTTAATGAATTAAGACTATTTTTTAAAAAAGTTAATTGTATGGTGTTTTTTGCTCCCATTGCTAGTGAGTTTTCTTTTTATTTGGTTCATTATTTGGAGCACAATTAAAAAATTAAAAAATAAAAGACCCAAAAGCAGCTTTTAAAAAAAATGAGAGGGAAAATGTAACATGGTATAAAAAAAATAATAGACATAATTAAGGACGACAGCAAAGGAAGATAAGGAGGTGCTATATATCAGATCAGATCCTTGGTCCATCTAGTTCAGTATTGTCAACACTGGCAGGCAGCACAAAGTGGCTGCTAGACTGAGCAACGGCTCTCCCTTGAAAAGCAAGTTTCTAGTCCTCAAGTGCTGCCTCAAACAGGAACATAGAAAGCTTGCTGCTTTATGCCACTTTAGACCCCTGGTCCACCTAGCTCAGTACTGTTTATGTATACGATATCTTTATTGTCATTGTCCCATGCAGAACAATGAAATTGAAAAACTACATAAAACATTCAAAAACCCCTAAAAACTCTGAAACCCCATTTTAAAATACACTATACTATAGAGAGACCCCTTATGCTGCGTTTAGAACCAGAATTGCATTTGGTTAGAAACTGTTTCTCAGGCGGCTAGTCCTAGTCTTTATAACCCTGTACCTTCTTCCAGAAGGCAGAAGCTGAAAGAGATCATTTCCGGGGTGCGCACTATCCTGCGCTATCTCTGCCTCTTTCTTATGGCACCTGACAGCGTAGATTTGATCTAAGGTGGGATGAGTGAACCCAGTTATTCTCTCCGCAGTCTTTACAACCCTGGACAGCATTGTAGATGGGCTCTCTGGGGTTTCAGGCTGCTCCTGACACCAAGGAACAGGTTTTCATCAATGTTTGGATACAACTGGACGCCATTTTGAATCAAGATGGCAGACAGAAACTTTCCAAGCTGCCCTGATTCTTACCACCGACCGCAAAACTGCCCTGGTTTGGTTGGTTTATTGGGATTCCCAAGCAATGCCAGGCACTTCCCTTAGTAAAGACATGCAGGATACAATTGGATATAGAAAAACAGATTAACGGTGTGCTAGACGCTGTACAAAAATCTACCTTCCGGCCTTTGGGCGAGCCACCAAGTGAAATGATTTTCCTTTCCTTGAGCGACCCTTTTAGATGTAAACATTGACACTGGGATAAAGTTGGGACAGAAATCTGTGCTATCAGACACACACACATTTCCTACCCACCCAAAAGCCCTCCTGCCGAAGCCATCGCCCTCAAGCCATCCTGAAAAGATCTCCTGCAGATTGTTAATTAAAATAAAAGACTCATTTAGAAATAAGAAAACCTGCAAGGTTTTAATACAGGGCCGTAAAATCTCAGCCCATTAAATGTTAATGGAGACCCTTTGCCAGGTTGCTTAATAATGTCTTAGCTTTGCAAAATTACATCTTGTTTTAATATTATGATGGACCTAGGTGGCTGCTAGCACTGCCGTCTCATTCCCTTCCCTATCCTCTTTTCCTTTTCGTGTGTGCATCACCTCCATTTTCTGTCCATTTCTGGCAGCTGTCAAAAGACGCCACGGGGGGGATGCAGACGAGGGATTGCCAACTGATCAGGAGAATAAGGATCTGGACGCTCTTGTGCTTTTCACAGAATTTGGCAGGCCTAAACTTTTCACGGCAGCGAGATAGGTTGGCAGTGCTCTGTTGACAAGGGGCCAGGAGGCAGCTTGCCCCCCCCCAGCAATATATATATATATATATATATATATATATATATATATATATATTTACATAGTTGTATTGCTGGAGAGCATAGTCTGCCACAATCTGGAAGTTGTTGGTGTATGGGCTTTATGGATGTTAACAGACCCACTAACTCTCCAAGGGGCCGGTAAATAATTGGCAACCATATTTGCACAAAGCTACAGGTTAAAGGAGGGTCTCATCCCATGGAATCAAGCACAATAAGGGACAGTGTTTTCTTACAAGAAGAACGCTATACATCTACCACTGTTCTTCAACATTGGGACCCCACCCCCGATGTCATTGGACTACAACTCCCATAATCCATGGCCAACGTGATGGGTTTTGTAGTCCAACAACGTCTGGGGAACCAACGGTGGTAATGGGGGTGAGGAGAGATGCTTAGCCTTCACCATTAGGGGGCACCACTGCTTTTTGCCCCTCAATGTCCTCAAATTCCTCCTTTATAAGCTTCCCAGGTTGGCCCCCTTCCTACCTCAAGGTAGGAATGGTGGAGAAATTCAATCCAGGCCACAGCAAAAAGCAGATCTGCCTCATTCTCGCTTGGCGAGAGGTGTGCTGGGCCCGGGGGTAACCCAAGCAATGCAGTCCAGGTCCGGTCCTGAATCCAAGGATTCCACAAGGAGTCAGTTAATAATAATAATAATAATAATACATTTCATATATACCCCACCCTGCCCAGCCAAGACCGGGCTCAGGGCGGCTAACACCAGGTATTAAAAATAATGGATTAAAATACAACTTAAAAACAAGATTAAAACACAACATTAAAATGCAGCCTCATTTCAGTAGAAACCCAAATCATAAACTTTTTGGGGATGAAAATAAACATCAGGCAAAATTGCATACAAATAGCAAGAGAAATTCGCACTGATGGAATGAATTTTCACGAGGACTTAACTTGTTTCCTCCTTCGCAAACTCATATGGAAATGTGGAGATCTGCACTTGAATTGAGAAACTGAAATTGAAAAATCCGCGCCTCCTACCAGTGCCTTCAAAGGAGGCTTCGGTGATGGCTTTAAAAGAGGGTGGGACCAGTTCATGGAGGGAGGAAGAGCTTTTAGCCGAGATGGCTCTGCCCTGCCTCCACACTTGGAGGCAGAAATGGTTCTGAATACCAGAACCGTAGGAGAAGAGAGAGCTCTTGGGCTCAGATCCTTTGGGGCAACTGGGTGTCCAGCGTGACAACAGGAGGCTGAACTAAACAGCATCCGCCCCCTTGGGGCTGCTCCAGCATTCAGGCTTTTCTGACATTCTTATGGAACCTCCAGGTCCAGAGGGAGTCTACCCAGATTTCTAGGTTCTTCCCCCCCCCCAAAAAAAATATATTTTTTTATTCATTTTATAACACAACAACACAAACAGAAAAAACAAACAATACAAACAAATTATTGTCTTATCCTTATTTTTTCTAAACATTGTTAGGTGGGCTTCCCCAAGTCCCCCCCATCTGATTTTCATTTTACCTCATCTTTAGCATTTTACATAAATCATAATTTTTAACCATTTTTAAAATCACACTTACTTTTACTATAAAAATCTTCACATTTTATCACTTACAAATAATACTGTTTTAAAATACACTAACCCTACAGCCTATATCCACTTCCAAAGCTATTCTAAGGTTTAAATATTAACATATTTTATCAGATATTCTTTAAACTTCTTCCAGTCTTCTTCCACCGTCTCTGGTCTCGGAGTCTCCCCGTCAGTTAGGCAAGTTCCATCATCTTCATCTGCCATTCTTTGATTGTTGGTAAATCTTGTTTCTTCCAATTCTTCGCTAGTAATATTCTTGCAGATGTTGTTGCATACAGAAAAAAACTAACCTCCTTTTTGGGGATTTCACCTCTAGATTTCTAGGTTCTTTGGGGCATTTATGGTCAAGGTGAGAAGATGATTTTGGACTGGATGGAGAGCTCTCCTAATGTTGTTGTTGTTGTTTAGTCGTTTAGTCGTGTCTGACTCTTTATGACTCCCTGGACCAGAGCACACCAGGCACTCCTGTCTTCCACTGCCTCCCGCAGTTTGGTCAGACTCATGTTGGTCGCTTCGAGAACACTGTCCCACCATCTCGTCCTCTGTCGTCCCCTTCTCCTTGTGCCCTCCATCTTTCCCAACATCAGGGTCTTTTCCAGGGAGTCTTCTCTTCTCATGAGGTGGCCAAAGTCTTGGAGCCTCAGCTTCACGATCTGTCCTTCCAGTGAGCACTCAGGGCTGATTTCCTTCAGAATGGAGAGGTCTGATCTTCTTGCAGTCCATGGGACTCTCAAGAGTCTCCTCCAGCACCAGAATTCAAAAGCATCCATTCTTCGGCGATCAGCCTTCTTTCTGGTCCAGCTCAGAATAAACCACCCCAATTGCATAAATGCGTGCACCCTTTGGGTGATTTCTTTGGGGTGAGAGGCGGGAGAGGAGAGGAAGTTTCCCCACCACGCTTGACCATTCCGGAAGCTTCCGGCACAGAAGAAACCCAGGAAGTCCTACATTACCGGGAGGCACACTCAGGACAGAAACAGAGCGTGGTTTTCTTGGAGGGGGGAAGCTGTACGGAAAGGAGCCGAGGGTTTTTTTTGAGCGAGGGATGGAGACGGAAGACTTCAGTCACCAGAACTATTGATTTGGCATTAAATTCCCTCCTTTCTCCCCTCCTCCTCCAATCCATGCAATTAAACAGAGGCATTAAAAACAAAGGAGCCACGTTCTTTTGAGGTCATCATCCCCTTTAATAGCAAAACTTTAAAAGCGTTGGCCCCTTTGGAAAAGCTGGTTTAAAGAGGGACGCAGTAATATGGTGCCGTACACAGAACCAAATCCGTCTAGCTCAGTTTTTAAGGGAACAGCCTGAAAAGGCATCTCTAGGCAAGGTTTGGGTGCACTTCTGTTTGAAACCCCCGAGAGCCACAGCCAGGCCATGTAAGCAATACAAAGCTAAATGGCTCAAAGGTCTGACTCAGTATAAGACAGCTTCCGATATCACTATTTCTCAGCATTTTCCTCAGAACCATGAGGACTAGAGACTTGGTTTATTTTTAAGGGGACGGCTCTAGCTCAGGAACAGAGAGTCTGCTTTGCATGCAGAAGAGTTTAATCCCTGAAAAGGCATGTCCAGGAAGGGGGTTTGGGGAGACTCCCTGTCTACGACGCTGCCGATCAGTGCAGACAGTATTCAGCCAGATCAGGGAGGTCCAACTTTTCATACCAATGGCATAATCCAATAGTTTGATCTGCCAGTCCACTCTGGTAGGGGCCTTGTCATCTTTCCAACTCTGGGCAAGCAAAATGCTTGCTGCTGTTGTGGCATACATAAACAGTCTTTCCTGTTCCTCCGGTATCTCTGCACCTACAATTCCTAACAAAAAGGCTTATTTTAAACTCCCCCCCCCCAATTCATTATATATTTCCCAGAATTCCTTTATTCCTTTCCAATTCCACCACATGTGATAAAGGTAGAGGTAAAGGAACCCCTGACCATTAGGTCCAGTCGTGGCCGACTCTGGGGTTGCGGCGCTCATCTCGCTTTACTGGCCGAGGGAGCCGGCGTACAGCTTCCGAGTCATGTGGCCAGCATGACTAAGCCGCTTCTGGTGAACCAGAGCAGCGCACGGAAACGCTGTTTACCTTCCTGCCGGAGTGGTACCTATTTATCTACTTGCACTTGATGTACTTTTGAACTGCTAGATTGGCAGGAGCAGGGACCGAGCAACGGGAGCTCATTATATATTTCCCAGAATTCCTTTATTCCTTTACACATGGGGTAAAGGTAAAGGGACCCCTGACGATTAGGTCCAGTCGTGGCCGACTCTGGGGTTGCAGCGCTCATCTCGCTTTACTGGCTGAGGGAGCCGACGTTTGTCCACAGACAGTTTTTCTGGGTTATGTGGCCAGCATGACTAAGCCGCTTCTGGTGAACCAGAGCAGCGCACGGAAATGCCATTTACCTTCCCGCCAGAGCGGTACCTATTTATCTACTTGCACTTGATGTTCTTTCGAACTGCTGGATTGGCAGGAGCAGGGACCGAGCAACGGGAGCTCATTATATATTCCCCAGAATTCCTTTATTTCTTTACAATTCCACCACAAGTGGCAAAAGGTGCCACCCAAATCTTTTAAGTGCTTAGGGCCTCTGAAGGTCTTGATCCAGCCCTGCGCGAGGCTCTGGCAGGCTCCCCGAGCCCCTCCACCTCCTTCCCGAAACTGGGAAAGCACTAACCGGGCTTTGGGAAGGAGTTGGGAGGACTCTAGGACCCTGCCAGAGCCATCGCACCATCTTCCCAAAGCCCAGCACCTCACTTACCTGGTTTGGGGGAAGGGCTGCGGGGGTGGGGGAGGCCAAAAAAGGCCTCAGGGGCCACATTGAGTGAGAGGACCCAATGATCTGGCCCTACGGTGCGCGTCACGAACGCCTTCTCATTTTCTCTTTTCTTCTCCGTTTTGCTGCCCCCCACCAGCCTGCAAAAGGAAAGAGCAAGATCAAGGCAAAGCCGACCGAAACCACGTCCCTAAGCGCCACCGCCTGGTCTTCACGGACATCCAGCGCCGCACGCTCCACGCCATCTTTCACGAGAACCAGCGCCCTTCCAAAGACCTTCAGATCACCATCGCCCAGCAGCTGGGCCTGGAGCTGTCCACCGTCAGCAATTTCTTCATGAACGCCCGGAGGCGCAGCCTGGACAAGTGGATGGAGGAGGGCCGCTCCCCGTCCTCGGGGGGCCACGCCACCAACCCCTCATCGGCCGTCACCTGCACCAAAGCGTAACGGGCCTCCCTTTGGCACCTTCCGGCGTCCCCCGACCCCGACCCTCCATTACACCAAAGATGGCAGGATGGCCTTTGGCCAGGAGACAAAATGGCGGAAGGGCGCTTGGCCAATGCGCTAAGTGGGAGGGGAAAAACCAGGATGGGGGCAGGGTGGGGGGTTGTAATACGACTTTACGGTTTCATTCCTCTCTGGGTCTGACCTCGCGGCAGAAACTAGCCGGATCCTAAACGAGAGCAAACCTTTTTGCGACCTAAAAGGAGGGTTATGGCGAAAACCCGGACGGCGGAAAGCGAGGAAGGTGTCACCCGGGCAAAGGACGGCGTCTACGGTCAAGGCTATTCCAAAGACTTTCTGCGTATGTTTCCCCGCTGAGACCTTGTTCTGTGTTGTTCCTCTTGAGGAGGCAGTGCCATCTGGTGGCGAGAGGGGGAAAAGAAGTGTGTTTGGCTGTGGGGGTATGGGGGAGAAACTAGGTTATTTTCCATCTTTCTCTTTCAGCGAGAAAGCGGCAATGCTTAAAAAGATTGGAGCATCCTTGGTTGCCACCACACTGGGAAAGCAAGCCAGGAAACTAATCTAATATGCTGCAAATCTGGAGGAGGAGTAGAAATAACACGTACCAAATCCCAGGCAAACCAAGAGGGGTTGAATTGAAAGCCTCCCTCTCAATGCAAGGGGAGAGAACCAATGTTTTCGGTCGAGGGCCACATTGCCTCTCTCGGTGATCTCTCGGGGGCCGCATGCTTGCGGTGGGTGGGGCTGCTGCCAGGAGTGGGCGGAGCCAGCACCCAAGATGGGCAGGGCACTTCAAGGCACAGAAAATGAGGTGCCCTCCCTCCCAGTTTTGTCAGGCTGGTGATAAAGGCCATCCATTGACCAGGGAAAACCTAGGGTTGCCATATATAATAATAATAAAAATAAATAATAATTTATTATTTATACCCCGCCCATCTGGCTGGGTTTCCCCAGCCACTCAGGGCAGCTTCCAACAAAACACTAAAATACAGTAACCTATTAAACATTAAGAGCTTCCCAAAAGAGGGCTGCCTTCAGATGTCTTCTAAAAGTTTGGTAGATATTTTTCTCTTTGGCATCTGACGAGAGGGCATTCCACAGGGCGGGTGCCACCACCGAGAAGGCCCTCTGCCTGGTTCCCTGTAACCTCACTTCTCACAGGGAGGGAACCACCAGAAGGCCCTCGGAGCGGGACCTCAGTGTCCAGAATTTCCTGGACATAGCCAGAAACAATGTCCGGATGGAAATTGCTGTAATGTCCTCTATTTTGAGATTTTGCAAATCTCAAAAAAGCAAAAACCCTCAACAACTTTTGTGTCCGGATTTGCACTTTTTGAAATAGGGCAACCCTACCCTGGCCACACCTGTGTGGGTCATCTTATACACCCAAGGGACGCGGGTGGCGCTGTGGGTTAAACCACAGAGTCTAGGACTTGCACATCAGAAGGTCGGCAGTTTGAATCCCCCATGACGGTGTGAGCTCCCATTGCTCGGTCCCTGCTCCTGCCAACCTAGCAGTTCGAAAGCACATCAAAATGCAAGTAGATAAGTAGGTACCACTCCGGCGGGAAGGTAAACGGTGTTTCCGCGCACTGCTCTGGTTCGCCAGAAGCGGCTTAGTCATGCTGGCCACATGACCCGGAAGCTGTCTGCGGACAAACACCGGCTCCTCGACCATAGAGCGAGATGAGTGCCGCAACCCCAGAGTCAGTCACGACTGGACCTAATGGTCAGGGGTCCCTTTACCTTTACCTTATACACCCAGTCGCCTAATACGCCGGAATCTACGGTAGTTGAAATGGATTATTTGTGTTTGTAGCACCAGACCCACCTCCCACCGCCAACCAGAACGTCTGGTTCTTCTCTGTTTTGACTTGGGCCTTGTTTACAACCTCGGGGGGCTTCCGTCACTGGTCAGGTGGCCAGACCTCCAGGGCTGACCTGAAGTTTCCAGGTGTGCCTGCCCCACTGCAGGAGAGGGAACTTTTGTTCCATTATTTTACGCACAACAAGAGCTGTTCTCTCTCACAACACGCCTCGGCACAGTTTGAGAGCGATTTCCCCAAGTTCTTCCAGAAGCTGACACTCAAGACCCACCTGCCTTTATCTTAAGGCGGGGTGGGAAACCTCAGGCCCTCCAGGCCTCTCTATGCGGCCCTCAAAGGCCTCTCCAGGCCACCCCTGCTCCCTAGAGAGGACTGGGAGAGGGTGTGCAGAAACTAGCCAGCTGTACAAAGCCATTTACATCAGTTGTTCCACCCACTTTTGCTTCTGGACACTATTGGCATCTGGCCCCCGGAAGGTCAGCAAGAGTAGAATGCGGCCCCTCAGGTGGAAAAAGGCCTCCCATCCGTCTTAAAGATTCCTAAAATAATGTAGGGGATGCATTTTCAACCCTTCTCGTGGGCCACACCAAATGAAACTTATTTTAGCTTTGGAAGCCCTCCTAGGTGAAATTGCCACAACCGGCTTTTGCTTTTCTCTGATTGGCTGCTGACATGACAACATATCCCCAGGTGGGTGGGTGCAAGGATGGCTCCTCCCCTTCCTGCCAGAACATCGCGCCACTGGTCACTGCCTCCTCCTCCCTGTTTCCCTATTGGGTGTTCCCACTGTCTGAAATTT
The DNA here is from genome assembly GCF_965153285.1 of Podarcis tiliguerta. Taxonomy (NCBI): domain Eukaryota; kingdom Metazoa; phylum Chordata; class Lepidosauria; order Squamata; family Lacertidae; genus Podarcis; species Podarcis tiliguerta. The sequence goes on from NC_139549.1 coordinate 3,632,057, forward strand.
GACAAAATTTGCTGGCGGGGGGCGGGGGGAACGAAAAGAAACTTCTACCTCACTTTGTCTCTTGCACCGAAAACGATACCAAAGATGATTTTTGTTTGTTTGTTTCGTTTTGCAAAGGAAGTCTTTTGTGCGTCCGCGTGGGTGAGCATGTGTTTTGAGGATGCGTGGGTACGGTGGGCGCGAGTGTCGTGACATAGATATATTTCTATCTATTTTTTGCATGGCTTCTCAAAAAAGAAAAAAGAAAAAAGGGGAAAAAACGTTACTCTGTTTCGTGTCAGAAACTCTCAGCTTGCACCGGGCAGAGAGGGAGACGGCCTTTCCTGCTGCGAGGGAACGACCACATCCCCAAATTTGCCACGACACAACCCAAACCCCCTTTCCCCGCTACCACGATCCATGCAGGTGCTGTCGAGAAGAAATAAATGCACTTTAGTATTTATGCCACAGGGTTAGGAGCTGGAAGGGCCTTCTGAACAGATGCTGAGCCACAAAGTTTTCCTTTTTTGGAAAAAAAAGCAAGCCACAGCGACGTTTTGTCCACCCGTCCCTGTTCCAAAATTTAGCAGCTCTGTGGCTTAGGAAGAAATAGGAAGAAACAGAGCGCAGGCCAGGTCATCCCGTCGAAAGATGTTTATGCAATCTGCACACTTTCCACTTTGTGGGTTTTTATTGTGTGTGAGAAAACTTACTGGTTTTCCCGGTCCTATCATGGGGCAGAGGCCTCAGTTGGCAATTGCAGGGGGTAAGGATGGAGGGGGAAGCAGCAGCAAGGCAACGGGGGACAGAGTTGTGTGTGTCCTCAGGTGTGATGGAGGAGGCCTGAGTCCAGGTGGCCCTTTTGACCCATCAGCTCAGGCACCCAAAAGGACAAGTCTTGGGCTGGTCCTGCCTCCAGCTCCCAAGCCGGCTGCTCTGACAAAATCTACCAATTCAAGCAAGGCCACAGTCATACCACATGTTGAAAGCACTATAGCAGCACTTGAAACAGCCGCTGCTGCGCCCAGAGGATCCTGGGAGCTGTAGTTTTAAGCATACTGATAGTTGCTAGGGAAACCTCCCCCCCTTTCATCTCAGAGAGCTACAATTCCCTGAGTTCCCTGTGAAGAGGGATTGATCATTCAACCACCCTGAGAATTCATAGAATCATAGAATCATAGAGTTGGAAGAGACCACAAGGGCCATTGAGTCCAACCCCTTGCCAAGCAGGAAACACCATCAGAGCACTCCTGACATATGGTTGTCAAGCCTCTGCTTAAAGACCTCCAAAGAAGGAGACTCCACCACACTCCTTGGCAGCAAATTCCACTGTCGAACAGCTCTTACTGTCAGGAAGTTCTTCCTAATGTTTAGGTGGAATCTTCTTTCTTGTAGTTTGGATCCATGTGTCCGCTTCTCTGGAGCAGCAGAAAACAACCTTTCTCCCTCCTCTATGTGACATCCTTTTATATATTTGAACATGGCTATCATATCACCCCTTAACCGCCTCTTCTCCAGGCTAATCATGCCCAGCTCCCTTAGCCGTTCCTCATAAGGCATCGTTTCCAGGCCTTTGACCATTTTGGTTGCCCTCCTCTGGACACGTTCCAGTTTGTCAGTGTCCTTCTTGAACTGTGGTGCCCAGAACTGGACACAGTACTCCAGGTGAGGTCTGACCAGAGCAGAATACAGTGGCACTATTACTTCCCTTGATCTAGATGCTATACTCCTATTGATGCAGCTCCGGGATTTCTCCTAACAGCTCTCCCGCACTCTTAAACTACAGTTCCCAAGATTCTTTGGGGGAAGCCATGACACTTTAAAACAGTATCGTGGGTGCTTTAAATGCATGCGAATGTAGCCTTTGCTAACAAAGCACTCCAGTGGATACACAAACACCATATTGGTTTTAGGCTGTGGGTGAGCCAGTGGAATTTGGTGTGCAGACCTGCATTGACAGGTGACTGCAATGAAAACTACCTTTACGATGCGGCAGATAAGGGAGCGGATACAGGCAGGCAGGAGATTTTCTTTGACGTCTCACCGATGATGCAAAGCTGCCCCCCCCTCCCCTCCTACCACACACCAGAATTACCTTCAAAACAAAAAGCACACTGCGTGGCAAGGTGCATTCTGGAGACAGCACAATACCTGTGGCGTTTTGGAAAACTTGCGCTTTGCGCACAACACCTGGAGTGCTCGAGACGGGTGTGACGCAGGCCTAGTCAGAGAAGCCAAACATTGCCACATCAAGGCAAGAGGTTGGGCGGCCATCCGGCAGGGATTCTTTAGCTGTGATTCCTGCAATTCAGGGGGTTGGGCTAGATGACCCTCAGGAACCCTTCCCAACTCCACAATTCCGATTCCCGCAATTCTTAAGAGACACAGCTCTGAGAGTCAGACTTGAAATGGCAAAAGGACACTTTCTCGAAACCAGTTTTTTTTTTCCATCGTTTGACTGCTCCACTAGTTAATTCTCCTCTACATCAAAGTTTCCTATAGCCTGACCCTGGTTCTGAGCTCTGGGACCTCAGAAGGTGCCTTCTGGCTTTGATAATCTCTTTCGATGTTTAAAAGCTCCCTGCTTCCAAAACAGCTGCAAACCAGGAGACCTTAATTACATATATTTTAAAAATCCAGACCCTGCACAATAATGTCTTCATTTTAAAGAAGAGCCCCGACTTGGCAAAAAAAGAGAAAAAATGAAGTTTTGTTTAAAAAATGGCAACCCTGCAAATCATTTTGCCATCTTTTCCAAATTTGGCAATTGCTCCTGTGCCTTTAATAACAGGCAGACAAAGCACCAGAGCAGCTTTTCCAGACAAGGAGAAATTTCACCTGCCTCGATTTCGGAGTTCCAGGCTTTCTTTCAGAAAGGTACGGAGAAGTTAGAAGTTTGTCTGAAGGAAGGAAAAAGACGCCGATATATTTCCCACAAGCCCTTTCTTCTTCTCCCCTCCCCTCCCCACTCCCTGGCCGGTGTAAGCTGAGTGACGTGGTCATGTTTTTAATCAAAGCAGTGCATTACTATATATTAATAAATTGAATGTTTCTTCTTTGTTTGTCGACCGAGCTAACTTAAAAAGAGAGAAAACCAAAGTCGCTTTTTTGGCCTGTAAACGAGAAAATGAAAAGGAAAAAAAAAGGAAGAAGCTGTACATTTTATACCAAAGGTTTTTCTTTTCTTTTCCTTCTTCTTGGATACCTCATCCTGTACCTGTTTGTGGTGAAATGTTAATTCACAAAAAGTAAACGTCCTGAATTGAAATACAATGCAGTGCTTGACATTTAATGGGCAGAGGGGGAAAGTGTGTGTGTGTGTGTGTGTGTGTGTGTGTGTGTGTTTGTTTCCTCGAAAGAAGCATCTGCATTTTAAAAAATGCATCCTTATAAAACCTCAAAAAGAAAATTCCTTTAGAAAGGCAGTCAAACTGCTAGGTGGAATTTCCAACAGCAAATCTCCACCAACAAACTCACCTAATTTGCAATCCCCTAGCCTGAGCGGAGATGAAGTCTTACTGTATCTGAGGGTGCCACAAGTTCTCGAGTCCCACTGAAAGACTCAAAGCACAGCCATTTATTATATATATTTATGGTCTGTCGTTCACCATGCTGCCCCGTGATACACTACAATTGCATCGTGTCTCACCTTCCATTGTTTCAAAGGAGCAGAAAGGTGAAAACCTCAACCCAACGTCAAAAAGTACAAGAAGCGATGGGGCCAGAGGGAAGGGCATTCCACAATCTGGGGAGCCACCACCGTAAAGACCCTCTCAAGCCCTGCCACCCCACAAACTTCACAAAGCAGTGGAGGCCCTGCTGGCGACTCAACACCTGGGCAGGTGTCAGAGGAAGCATCTGTAACTGAACTCAGAAGCATACAGGAAACCTGTGCTGGTCCTCAAGAACTGGTATAATACATGCCCAGCAAGCAATGTCATTGCACAGAGCAAGGGTAGCCAATGAGGTGCCTCCAGGTGATGCTAAACTACAACTCCCATCATCCCGGGGTACTGGCCATGCTAGCTGGGGCTGATGGGAATTGGAGTCCAAACCATCAAGGTGTCACCTCACTGGCTAATCTTGGCATGGAGTGTCCACTACACCTATCACAATATACCCAACCAAAATAGCAGCCTAGGCTTGGAACATTAATGGGTTATTTTGGCAACTCAACTAAAGCTTGGAGCAGCCTTCTTTACGTGATGGTCGGCCCTCTCTCTACACCAGCAGGGTGTGGGTAAGCACAGCTCCGTAGCAGAGCACATGCTTGGATTGCAGAAGGCTCCTAGGCATGGCCTAATAAAAAGGATCTCTGTTAGCTAGACCAGGAAATAGCTCCTCTGTTCAAGAGCCACATCCCAGGCCATGGAAGATAGAACAATGGTCGGATCGGATTCTCTCTTCAGGCACCTACTTTTGGTTCATCCTAAGGAGAGCCTGTAGGATGAGGCCCGTGGCCCACCTAGGCAGCGTCCTATTCTCACAGCGGCCAGCCAGACGCCCGTTGGGAACCTGTAAGCAGGACCCAAGCACAAGAGCACACTCTGGTCCTGCGGTTTCCAGCAACCGGGATTCGCAAGCAAAATTGCTTCCTCCAGCGGTGGAGGAAACTTTCCCCAACTTTGGGGAAAAGGTCACAGCTCATTGGCTGCAGGACACACACTGCAGATGAAAGGATCTTGGGAAGGGTGTGCCCAAGACCCCAGAGACCTGTGGCAATTCAGAAAGGACTCTGGGAAAGGCAGACCAGCAGCTTCACTCCGCCTGAAGCAGCTTCGCACACTTCAATTCCAACAAGTGGTTCAAGGCTCCTAAACCCACACTTCTGAGTACAGAGCTCTCCCAAAAGATCCTGCATTGCCGGGGGTTGGACTATGATTCTATGATTCCATAAAAGCACTGCAGGATCAGAACAAAGGCCCGTTTAGTCCAATACAATTCTTACAGTACTTAGCCAACATGAGATGCAATATCAGCAACGCTGCACGTATCATGCTGTGTTGCCAAATCAGAGCATGGAGTTCAGTTGGCTGGAATGTCTGGTTTTGTTTAAAAAACAAAACCAAGCTTCTAGATCTTATGAACATGAAAACATGACCTATAACGTATGGGCAACACCTAAAAGTCTCAGAAGCCAGGGAGATGATGGAAGAAGATTTAAAGAGCATAGGTCATGGTTTGCCAGCATGGTGCCTCTCTAGGTGTTTTGAACTACAGCTCCCACCCAGCAAAGACAGCCGAGTCAGGGATTGCGGGAGATCCAAATATCTGAAGGGGGCCTGGCTTGGGGAAGGCTGGTTAAGGGAAGGGGCTCCATTATGTAACCATCAAAAGCAGAATAAAATTATATAAAGAAATCATGCAAATCTGCCCTGTTCGCATAATCTGCGCAGGTCCCAAGAATTTAGCGGTTGGCTGTGGGTGCAGAAATTCAGGGCTGGATCCAGAATAAGATGAGCAGCACTGAAATGTTTGTGAAAAGTAAAATACAGTGGTGCCCCGCAAGACGAATGCCTCGCAAGACGGAAAACCCGCTAGACGAAAGGGTTTTCCGTTTTTCAATGCGCTTCGCAGGACGAATTTCTCTATGGGCTTGCTTCGCAAGACAAAAATGTCTTGCGATTCTTGAGATTTTTTTCGCTCCCCACCCCCTTTTTCTAAGGCGCTAAGCTGCTAATAGCCTTTTAGCAGCTAATCCGCTAATCCCTTAAGCTTTTAATAGCCGCTAATAGCCGCTAAACCGCTAATAGGATTGCTTCGCAAGACGAAAAAACCGCTAGACGAAGAGACTCGCGGAACGGATTCTTTTCGTCTTGCGAGGCACCACTGTAATGATTTTAACGCAACCAAGAGGCAGCAATGCTTCTGAATGCCAACTGCTGGCAACCGCAGGAGGAAAGAGCGCTCTTGTACTTGGATCCTGCTACTGGGTGTCCCATTGGGGCACCTGGTCAGCCACTGTGAGAACAGGATGCCGGAACAGATGAGCCACTGGCCTGATCCAGCAGAGCTCTTCTGATGTTTTTATGACTTTAAATTAAAATTTCATTGATTTCAATCAATGCAACTAAGTCTTGATCCAACACTTGGCTTTTCATTAGCCCAGAACACACAAACATCACCAGTTTATGGGCACTCTCTGCCTACTTTATAAACAAATTGCCACTGGGAAGGAAGTGGAACCCTGAGAATCAAAAGCGTGGGGAAAAAATAACACACAAGAGATTGCATAGAGATTTGTGCTGTAATGGTTGTTTTTTTTTCAGCAGAACACAAGGAATAAACAGCACAAGGGGAAAACTGGGTCGAAAAAACGAGACAGGGCAAAACAGAGGTTGGGATTGTAAGATTTAACACACAGAGAAAAAAAACGGAACAAAACAAAACAAAAATCCCAAATGCACATTGTAATTTGTTCCTCCCTAAAACAGTGGGGGGGGGGGGAGGGAGAAAAGAGTTTGAAATAAATGAGAGAGGCGGCTCACTCCACTTCTAGCAGACACAGACCTTCATTTTAAACTGGGGGGGGGACAACGGAACGGAGGGGTGTTCCCAGGGGGGAGGAGAAAACGGCGCACAAACTTCTTTGCTCGTTCTTGCAACCTAACAAGTCCCCGAATCCGAGGAAGAGGAGATGGTGGTGAAGATATAGGCGTTCCTGTAACAGAATGTCGCCTGCCATGCCCAACATCTGTGGTGGCGGCTACGGGCGCGGCAAGTCACCAATGCCCACCGCTAAGGAGCATGGGAAGATTCCACAGAACGGAAAAGGTTCAGTCCTAAAGAGGAAACGAGGGCCAAACCCACTCAGAACAGCCTCGCCCGACTCGGGAGGCCTTTAGGACTTGTTGAAGGCTGCCAACACAGCCCAGATCATCTCTGAGCCCCCTGCCTTGGCCGCTTCCGCCTCAGGGTCTCTGTCCATGAGGTCCTTGGACCGGTTCATGGCCACGTCGTATTTCTCGTCGACCAGGCTGGTGAAGACGTTCTCCAGCACGTCAGAGGCGTGGGCCAGGACCAGCAGGGCTAAGGTCCGCCTGTCCATGCGGTGGGGGTCATTGACCCACCGGTCCAGGACGCTCTCTTGCAGCTTCTTCACCAAGCGCTGCTTCTCCGTGGTGTTGGTGACCGGGTGGGTGGTCATGTCGAAGAGGAGGAAGTTCTGCTTCTCGGTCGTCAGGATCCCCTTCTCCACTAGGTTCTTGGCGATGCGCTCCCGGACGTTGCGGAGCTGGTACTGCAGCTTGAAGGGGTTCCAGGTCTCACCTGCGGGAGGCGAGGAAGAGTGTCAGCAACAAGGTCAGGACCTTGAGGGCCCATCTAGCTCGGTGCGGTCTACTCTGGCTGGCAGTGGCCTGCTAGGTTTCGAGAGGAAGTGTCTCCCAGCTGCACCAAGAGAAGCCAGAGGTTGAGCTGGGCCCTTCTGTGCGCAAAGCAGATGCTTGGTTACTGTGCTACATGTTACCTTAAAAATAAAAAAAGATTCTAGTCCTTACTGTTTTAGCTCACTCTAGCTACAGATTGTTGTTTTTTAAAACAAACAAATTCATTTATTTAATTTTAGGGATTTACATGGCCTTTGGTTTGGACTCAGTCTGACCCTTATGTTTCCCTCCCCTTATGGTCTTGATCTATCAGCTACTTTTAAAATGAGGCTGCATTTTAAATTGTTTTTTAACCTGTATTTTAAATTGTTTTGTTTTTGTCCCCCCCCCAATTATGTTTTTACTGTGATTTTATTGGTGTTAGCCGCCCTGAGCCCGGCTCTGGCCAGGGAGGGTGGGGTATAAATAAATGTTATTATTATTATTTATTATTATTATTATAGGTATGGGAATGTCTTTCAACCTATGATTTGCTCAGGTTCATATTACAATAATCTACAAAAGATGACCTATAATACAAACTTGGTTGAGAGGTGGTTGTACTTTTAGCTACAGAATTCTGCACAAACACCTTATGCCCATCCAGTTTTGGCAGCAGCAGCGGTGGTGGTGGAGGAACTTGTCTGGGGGCTGACTGTGGCCCCTGAGGCTTCTGTATTCCAGCCCTTGGGACTATCTCCCCAGACCAAACCCGTCACTGCCCTTGCTTCACATCCTCCTCGAGTGCCTTTGCTTGGGATGTGTCCTTGAACTGTGACAGGATCTCTTGCTCACCTCAAGGAAGAGTAGCCCACAGTACCATCCACTTTTACATTTCACTATTTGCACCTGGACCTTGGAAGGCAGCCTACAGGGAAGGTGGCTCTCAGCCTGCAAAAAAAGGTTCTCCACCTCCACGATATTGGAGGAAGGGGGAAGAAGACGATGGGTTGTGAAGCTGGCTTGTTTCAAAAGGTAATACTTAAGGGATTAACCACAGTTTAGGGTTTGAACACAGGTCACTATGCTTTTTTCTTCAGAGCACTGTAGCAGCCCACCGGCATAATTTCAGTGTTCCTAATATTTTGCTTAATGTTTTACTGGATTCCTATTTACCCAGGTATCATGTACTGACTTTTTGTGATTTTACTGATATATACAATGTCAACCGCTTAGAGATTCTGTTATAAGAGGCACGTAAGTTCTTAAAATGAGAAGGAATCTGTGGATGCCCCAAAGGCTTAGCAGCCCTGCAGTGCTCAGAAACACTCCCGCCCTCACCTGTCAGCAACTCAATCCACGTCTGCACTGTCTCGGCAGGTTCGGTGGCTTTGAGGTGCCGCAGCGTCTCGTCTAGGAGGACGTCTCCCGTCGGGGCATCTGACTTTAGGAGGACCTAGAAGGCAGAAAGAAAGCGAGAGACAAAGACTTCTGCCAGGCTCCCAAAGGCGCATTGAAAGAGGCTCTAACAAACAGCCTCAGGGAGGCCAGGGAACAGAAAAACCCTCTCACCTTCCGGTCCAGCAGTCGTTTTTTCCTCATAGTCTGTGGCTCCAGCTGTATCCTTCCCCTCATTGCCAGCTCAATGAGGATGCCGCCCCGGAGGCCGGAGGAGATGCAGTCGTTCCAGAAGGACGTGTAGCCCTGAGGAGATCAGGAATGGACATCAGCAAAGACCCAGGAAGAAACTGCAATGTCGGGCCATAAAGAGCTTGTGGTTTGGTGCAAGTCACAGACTTTAGAGGTGACCAAAGACAGGATTATTAGTCAAGGCTGTCATTAAGTAATTTGAGTGGAGTTTTTTTTTTGGAAGGGTGGCGCTGGTGATGCTTGTTTTATGCTGCTGTTTTGTCTCTTTCACGAAAGAGATGGGATAAAAGTTTTGGGCTGTATCCAAAGTTAAACAGAGCAGACCCACCAAAAAGCATCAGATATAGCTAACTTAGGTCTATTTCAAAGAGTATTCCAAGAGTATAAGAAGAGTGTGCTTGATCTGGCCAAGGGCCCATCTAGTCCAGCCTCCTGTTCTCACAGTGGCCAACCAGATGTCCCAAAGGGAAACCAGCAAGCAAGACCCGAGCGCAGGAGCACTGTCTCCCCTCCTACGGCTTCCAGCAACTGGTTTTCAGGAAGCATCACTGCCTCCAGCACTGGAGGGAGAGTACAGTCACTGTGGAGCCTTGTGAAGCCACTGAAAGCCTTGTTCTCCTCCAGGAATCTATCTAATCCAGCGGTTTTCAACCTGTGGGTTCCCAGATGTTGTTGGACTACAACTCCCATCATCCCTGAGCTCTGGCCTTGCTAGCTAGGGGTGATGGGAGTTGTAGCTCAACAACATCTGGGGACCCACAGGTTGAGAAACGCTGAATTCTAATCCTTTTTTAAAGCCATCTAAGTTGGTGGTTGTCACAGCTTCCTGTATAAGTGAGTTCCATGGTTTAACGATGCACTGTGTGAAGAAGTCCTTCCGTTAATCTGCCCTGAATCCTCCAACATACAGCTTCATTGGATTTCCTTGACTTCTTAGTGTTACAAGAGAGGGAGGGGGGAAATTCCATGTATAATTTTATACGCTTCTATCACGCCACCTCTTTCTAAGCTAAAAAGTCTTTTGATCATCCAGGTGTGGGCTGGGAGAAGGGAGGACTTCCACACACACACACAGACACACACACACACACAGCTCCAATCCAAACTTCTACCAGTTAGGGATTAACTTTTGATGAAGTTGTTCCAAGTTGAAGAACAACTCAAGTCTTCCTTTATAGAAAAAGGAGAGGAAGTGCTGAGCCAAAAGGAATTGCAGCCTGCCAGATGGAAGGCGGCGCTTCCTGTGCAAACACCCAGCCCATTATTTCAACAGCTACACCACTTGTTTCAGCCTAGGCAAAAAGCAAAAAAAAAAAAAAGTGTGGCATTTTAAAAGCCTATTCACTCCAATATGGTTAAGCTTACGCAAGACACCCTGCCTTCACAACCATTTAACAGCTAGAATCAGGCCTTTATTTACCTTTAAAAAAACAACCCTCCACTTCCTCATAGCAGAACATGCTGGATAAGAGTCTAATTGGAAAGACCAAAGAAAGTCTCTTTTCCACCCATGACCTTTCTTGACGTTTCACAAGGATACAGACAGCAGCCTGAAGTTCAGAAGTTTTATTTCTTATGCAAACAAATTCTGTGACATCAGTGGCTGCGGGTTAGGCTGGATTTTAACAGTTCAAGGTATCAAAAGAAACCTCTTTGAGTGTCTTTTCAGAGAGGGAGGCTGTATATGTTCAATGTCAGTGCAGAATTTTTGACGGTGACAGGCTCAGCTTCCATTCTGGGGTCAGAGCAAGTTTCTAGTCCTCATTGCCAAGGAGTCACGCTGGATGTGGTTTTTTTGAATGGAACTTGGTGCCTCAATTCTAAAGCTAACATTCAGATTTCTAGTAACAAAACTAGGCAAATGCCACCCATACATGTCTCGGTACAGATTCAGCTGTCCCCTCAAGACCTATTTATTTTTGCAGCTGTTTGGGGGCATAGTAAAAGTGGCACTATGGATATAATTGTCTCACCGATGTATTTTATATTATGACTTTATTTTTTAAAAATTTTTGCATTTTTAGATGCTGCTGGCTGTCCTGGACTCTTTATGATAGGCTGCATCCAACTATTCAGAAAAAACCCAGTGAAATCAATGAAGCAAGCTAGTCATGTCCATTAATTTGAATGGTTCTACTCTGTGGTTGGGCAACACCACAAAAAACTCAATATCATGTTACTAAAGACCTGAAAGATATGCCTCAATTAAAGATTTATTGTGGAAATCAAAACCCTTAAAAAAAGGCTTTGGAATTTGAGATATTAATTCTGACACTGGCATTCTAAATTTCAAGAATGATAGTTCAAATTACAACTTTACAACCTGCATTCTTGCACCAGACCAGTTCAGAATAGGCCTGAAAAGCACAGAAATGAAATTGCACTCTACCCAAATCTATTTTACTTTGGCCATAAAACCTGTTAATTTTATTGGAGTGTACCTACAAGTATGCATGCTAAGGACCACAGACTCTGACAGCAAACAGAGTGGACAAAGGATAATTCCAAAGTCTTTTTTTAAAAAAAAGGCACCCAGCCACACTGGTACTGGTGCTTCAACTCTTAGATGTAAAGTCAGTAAGTTAAACTCCCAGAATGATGCCTCGCCCCAGCAAAGGATATGAAGTTGAAGAACCAGTCTGAGTCAAACCACTGGACGGGAAAAACAAACACGGATCAAGAATTCCGGCCAGACCAGGGCTTCAATTCAAATGCAGAAGTGCGACTTCCAAATCGCTCCAGCTCTTCTGGGAGTGCCTGAGCTCCACTTCTCTCTCCAGCTTCAGCTCCAAAGTGAATCACATTTAGGCTGTGTAGCCCCCATATGGCTCTGCCCCCCCCAAAAGAATTAGGGGTACAGTAGTTTACCCCTGACTGAGCTACAATTCCCATCATCATTAACAAACCACAGTTTCCAGGTTTCTTTGGGGGAAGTCATGCACTTTAAATGAATGCGTGTCTGCAGCCCAGTCAAAATGGAACAATGATTGCTTAACATGGGGGTGGCCAACAAGGGGCCCTCTAGGTGATACTGGACTACAACTCCCATCATCCCTGGCTGATGCAGCCGAAGGGGGGTGTGGCTCAGCAACAGCATTGGCGGACCCTGGCACAACACATTTCAGTTGTCCCACAGCTCGTGCAGGTGCAGTGAATAAGCACATCTTGCCTTAATCCTCTATCTTGGTGCCCGGTCTACCTCAAAGGGTTGCTGAAAGTATAGGAAAGGGGGTAAACACTGCTCTGTGACCCTAGAAGGAAGATAAAACTTCTACTATGATGTCAGCCACACTCAGGGTCCACCTAGCGTACAACTTAGTTTATGTATTTACAGTGGTACCTCGGGTTAAGTACTTAATTCATTCCGGAGGTCCGTTCTTAACCTGAAACTGTTCTTAACCTGAAGCACCACTTTAGCTAATGGGGCCTCCTGCTGCAGCTGCAGCACCAGATAACAATTTCTGTTCTCATCCTGAAGCAAAGTTCTTAACCCGAGGTACTATTTCTGGGTTAGCGGAGTCCGTAACCTGAAGCATATGTAACCTGAAATGTATGTAACCTGAGGTACCACTGTATTTCAGATATTTATATACAACTTAACATTAAGAATCTCTAAGCAGTGTAGATAGATAATAAAGAGAATAAGAACAATTAAAACTCATCCTAAAAGCTACAAAACTTCAAGATGCCTGCTGCAATAAGGAAGTTTTTGTTCATGCCTGAAGTTCAGCAAGGAGGGTGCCTGTCAAATCTAAGGAGGCAGCTTTGGAGATCACCCAAAGCCCTTTTGGCTGCAGCCACAAAACTATCTGTGTTCCTCCTTGAACCTGTTTGAGAGGACAATAAAGACGTTTACACTCCCTCAAGCATTTGGGATTTAGCCGGGAACATGAATTCAGTTGCTTTGCTTCCTGGTGGCGTGGCAGTAACAGGGGTGGGTAGGAAGCCTATTTGCCACAAATGTCTTCCTATGCACCCTTGCTAAGCCATAGTTTAAGCTCAGTGCTTTGTGAGAAATCAGACCATTAACACTTAAAACTATGGTTTGTTTCACTAACCATGGTGAAATGTTGTGTTAATATACCTACACTGAGAATTAAGGACTGGCCACAAACCAGCTGGTGAAATGGGCCTGGAGCAAACTTGCAAACCAGGTTAGGAATTAATTTGTACTAAACAAGCCACGGTTGTGTCAGCTCCCCTGGCTCCATGTCTGGATTAACCAAGATTAAAAGACATCCAACTGTGGCTAATGCTAACTATGCTTAAGTGTGATGGGTGCCCTGGGCTACTGTCCCTGCACCATTGCAAAAAAGTAGTGGGGGTTTGATGCTGTTAAATATGCTGTTGTAAGACAACCTGGGCCAGCTCCTAGGAACAGAGGAAGCTGCCTTACTCTGAGTCAGACTGTTGGTCCATCCAGCTAAATATTTCTACACCGAGTAAAACAGCCCTCCAGGATTTCTGGCAGGAGTCCCTCCCAGCCCTACCTGGAAATGCCGCCTGGGACCTTCTGCTTGAAGGCAGATCCTCTGCCACTAAACTATGGCCCTTCCCCACAGCAGAAGTCAACCACCTACGATATAAATGCAGCATGAGCATGCAAATCAGTTCCTACAATTCATGCCCTGGGGGGAAAGAGTCACAAGACAGGTGCAGCTGGAGTCCTGACGCCACAACTTCATTTAAAAGGGTTGCCTAAAGGACAAGGAGTCACTTACAGTATGGATCAGGATAATATTGTAATCTAGGCTAGTGATGTCCGGATGGACTAGCAAGCAAATGCAGCTCTCCCTGACAGAGCTTATTCCCTCCCCCTTCTCCTGGCAGTGCTTATATTGTACCCTATGTCTGCACGCCAAGACTCCAAAGACAGGGATGCATCTTTAAAAAAAAAATCAGAACAATGTGACCATCCTTCTAAGCAGGACAAGGGAGGGGAAGTCAAATCGTGTGCAGCCAAGGCACGAACCAGCAAGGTCTACATGGTGTCACAAGTAGCAGTGACAGCCACCAACCTGGATGGCTTTAAAAGAGGAATAAAGAGATTCCTGGAGGAGAAGGCTATCAGCAGGTTTCTGGCCACACTGGCTTTGCTCTGAGCCAGGGTTGGAGGCAGCAGGCTTCTGAACACCAGTTGCTGGGAAATAATAATAATTTATTATTTCTATCCCGCCCATCTGGCTGGGTTTCCCCAGCCACTCTGGGCAGCTTCCAACAAAAGATTAAAAATACATTAAAACATCAGGCATTAAAAACTTCCCTAAACAGGACTGCTGTCAGATGTCTTCTAAATGTCATATAGTTGTTCATTTTTTTGACATCTGATGGGAGGGTGTTCCACAGGAAAACACAAGTGGAAAGAGTTGCTGTTGCACTCAGGTCCTGCTTGCTGGCTTCTCTGTAGAACAGGATGCTGGGCTAGATGGGGCATTGACCGGATTCAGCAGGTCTCTTTCAGTGTGCTTATGGAACCTCCAGGTCCAAGTGCAGTCTATCTAGATTCCTAGGTTCTTTGCGGTTTTGGCTGCTGTGAGATCAGGATGCTGGACTAGATGGGCCCCCTCTGGCCTCATCCAGCTGCAGGGCTTTTTTAAGATTCTGGCAGGCTCTAAAAACCTAACATTTACTGGTTTCTCGCCAAACCGGCTTCTATTTATTGTGGACTCAGTCAAGACAAACGTTCTCTCTCGCTCGCTGCAAATGTCTCAGTACAATATAACAGAAGGTTGGCAACTGCGTGACAAGAGCTCCAATGGTCTAGCAGTTCTGAAGAGTAGTCCTGGGCAGCAGCGATCCTGTGATATGACTCGCAACTTCCAGCCTCTTTTGAGGTGGGAGGTGTATGTCACTAGACCTGATCAGTGGCAAAAGCTTCGACAAGTACCTGTAGAAAGCTATGCAAATGAGCAATTCCAAACCGGTTTACCTCAGTAATTACTAACCAAGGACTGCCCAGGTGCAGGTCTGACACACCTTTGGACAGAGGATTTTCTGCAAAAAAGGAAGAGAACTGAAACCAATGTATAAATGGTAAAGATACCAGTTGGATCAGTCTGGAACTGGTTTTAAAATGCACTCCTCCTACTCCATCATGGACACTGCCCTCTAATAAATTTCTGCTAAAAGAAAGAAAGAAAGTAAAGAGTCCTGGCAAAGTCAGGGGGACAGCGGGTGGCGCTGTGGGTTAAAGCCTCAGTGCCTAGGGCTTGCTGATCGAAAGGTCGGCGGTTCAAATCCCCGCGGCGGGGTGCGCTCCCGCTGTACGGTCCCAGCGCCTGCCAACCTAGCAGTTCGAAAGCACCCCTGGGTGCAAGTAGATAAATAGGGACCGCTTACTAGCGGGAAGGTAAACGGCGTTTCCGTGTGCGGCTCTGGCTCGCCAGAGCAGCGATGTCACGCTGGCCACGTGACCCGGAAGTGTCTCCGGACAGCGCTGGCCCCCGGCCTCTTTGAGTGAGATGGGCGCACAACCCTAGAGTCTGTCAAGACTGGCCCGTACGGGCAGGGGTACCTTTACCTTTACCTCCTACTCCATCATGGACACTGCCCTCTAATAAATTTCTGCTAAAAGAAAGAAAGAAAGTAAAGAGTCCTGGCAAAGTCAGTGATAACCTTTGCGAAAAATCAAAGAGTCATAGAATGGCAGAGCTGGAAGGGATCCCAAAGCTCATCTATTCCAATCCCTTGTAATGCACAAATCACAGCTATGTTGTCAGAACTAGAATCTGTCCACAAGCTTGATTTGATTAGTTTACGGACACTGCTGAAACCAAGCTTCTCTGACTTGCAACGGAAATTAATTGAGCGGAGCTGGTGTCTCCTTGGGCTGTTTGGCAACCTTCTGGAGTTTTATTAGTGACCATTTTGAATTTCTGCTTTACAATGTTATTTATTTCACTTGTATTTTGACAGCTGCCCAAGATTGTCGTTTTGGCAAGATAACACAGGATATTTATTTTAAAATCAACAACCACAAATACATAAATATGAAGAGATTCTGTTCTATCACCAATAACTACTGGAATCGATGGCCACTATGCTTACCCTATAGATATGTAAACTTTTCAGATTGAACGGATCACATTTTATGCCCTTTTCACACACACTGCACATATATTTTGCTAACTTCATGCACCTCACAAAATCTTATGCCATAATAAACGAGGAGCCATTAAAGACTATCAAGAAACTCTCTTTTTCTGGTGGGATATAATGGAGCAGGGGATATAAGGATATCCAACATTCTGGGCCAGAACAAGGGGAGAGAATCTGGCAAAATGTTTGCCAACGTGGATACAGACACTTATTATGCCCAGCCTTTTCAGTTCACAATAAGAGACAGGCTCAGATAAACTGAATCCCACCACTGGTAAATACTGGCAATCTGGCTCTCGCCACACACCTCCACTGTCTTCGCTCTGGCTCCTCAAATTTCATACAAGAACTGCCCACACGTCTCTGGCTTATCTTAACCACTACGGCAGTGCAGTGTAGTGGTCAGAGTATCAGACTAGAACTGGGAAGATGCAGATTCTAACACTACACTCAGCACAGGGCCCATCAGCATCTCTCATCCTAACCTACCTCATAGGGTGCAGTGCGGGTAAAAACAGGAGGGAGCTAACCTAAGGAAAAGTCGGATATAAATGTAATAAATAAAAAACTGCCTTATACCAAGTCAGGCCGCTGGTCTGTTTAGCCAGGATTGGACCTGGATCCTTCTGTGAGCGAAACAGATACGTTGCCTTCAAAGCAGATCCTCTACCACTGCCCTGAACAGTAAGGTTCTGGTCCTCATGGTTCTGAAGAAAGGGCTAATTTTAAAAAGGAGCTGCCTTATCCAGGGTCAGGCTATTGGTTTGCCTACCTCAGCATTGTCTACACTGACTGGCAGCAGTTCTCCAAGGTTTCGGAAAGGAAGTCTCTCCCAGCCCTCCCTGAAGATGCCAGCGATGGAAGGGACCTTTCACATGCAAGCAGAAGCTGTACCACTAAACTGCAACCCTTCCCCCATAAAGAATATCACGCAGAGGAGAAAGCGGTGCATACTGAAGACACAACTCTCCACCCTGACCTTTGACAGGCAAGCTGCCTTGCTTAATTTCTTCTGTCCCGTTTTGAATAGTGTGGTTTTATTTGCCTTTATAACTGCACACCATATTGCTGTAAACCACTCTGGGACCTTATGGTGAATGGGTGGGTAAGAAATCTCACAAATAAGATAAATAGTAATAAAAACCTTCTCAGGACATACATGCTGGCTTGTTTTCCCCAGGGAATCTCAGATTTCTTCTCCTCTAGATCCCCAGCTGACTGTGCAGTTAAGGAGTCACTGAGCTACCTTCTGCCAGTCAATAGCAGTTAGGTGTGCTTGACTAGGACCTGGGAGATCAGGGTTCAAATTCTGACTCAGCCAGAAGGCTCACTGGGCGACCCTGGGCTGCTGACTGTCTTGCGACCTGGCCTTCCTTGCAGGGTGATTGCGAGGGTAAAACAGGGTGCACCTGGCATCTTCGTGATGCAGCTTTCGACAAATGCCAAAGATGCAGCTCTTTACCCTGGCCTTTGATGCCTGAGATGTGCCTGGCCTGCAACTGCAATCTGCTCTGTTTTTAATTCTGAATTTTAAATTGTTGTACCCCTCCTTGGGAGCTGCTGCTGAAGGGCGGTTAATCAATGCATCAACAAGGCTTTTGTACCTCTTTATCCTTCAAGCCGAGGAGCAGCACCTCCTCCATGAGGGTGAGGCGGATGTCTTTGCAGTCTCCGGAGTCTTCCTCGCCCAAAGTCTTGTCTGGTATGGAGTCCTCCTCACCCTCCAGCCGCTTGTCAACGTTTCGCCCGACATCTGCACGCCGCCCCCGGTGAATTAACGTCGTCATGGTCTCTCTGTCGTGCCTAGGAACAGAGAGAGAAGAGGGGGGAAAGATATATATGTATCTCCTGCAAATAGTTCTTTGCGATGCTCCCAGTTTCTAGGGGAAGGGCCGTAGTTTGGGGTCAGAGGAACTGCTCTGCCAACAGAAAAGCCCAGGTTCAGTCTCCAACATCTCCAGGTAGGGCTGGAAAACACTCTCTCTCTGAAACCCCACGCTGCCAGTCAGTGTAGACAAGAATGAGCTGGATGGACTGATTGTCTGACTCGGTATAAGAAAGATTCCTATGTATTTAGGTATTCAGAACAAGGAGGGCTGGGATCTCACTGCATGGTTAGGGGAAGGGCTGCAGCTCAAATCCAGAAGATTTGACTTGTGTGCAGAAGGTCCCAGGTTCAACCAGTGGAAAAGTACAGCTGACAGTGTCCACAACCTTGGAGAGCCGTGGCCAGTCTGTGCTAAAATGAGCTAAATTTAAAATTCAATATCAAAAGCTACTGAAAGCAAGTAACAGACACAGGAATAGCGTTCATACTAAACCACCGTCTTGCAAAACATCCTCAGGCAAACCCCTCGTTTTTCAGCATTCCTAACTGTCTGCAGCAAAGATAACATAAGGATATGCAATTATTAAGTCTTTCGAGACAGGCAATATAAAATAAAAATAATCTAAAGCAGCAATTTTACAAACGCCGAAGATGCCCTCCTAACCGAGCCAGTGTGGTGTAGCGGTTAGAGTCTTGGGCTAGGGCCTGGGAGAGACCAGGGTTCAAATCTCCACTCGGCCATGAAGCTACGTGTGACCTTGGGGGACAGGTACTGTTTCTCAGCCTAACCTGCCTCAAAGGGTTGTTATGGGGATTCATGGGGGTGGGGGGAGGAGCCTTGAGCCCCTTGGAAGAATAAGGTGGGACATAAATGCAATTAATAAATAAAATAAATGAACAACCGTGCCTATTCAGAACATCTACTGAACTGAAGGGGCCTTATTCTCAGGTAAGTTGGGTTAGTGTTGCAAACTTTCTGGGAGAAGTATATACTGACGTCTACTGCTGAGTAAACATAGATATAGCATAAGGTTGCACACATGCCTGTTTTGTCTTTTCATTTCCCCATAAAACCACTGCTTCTGCTTGGCACAGACACGAGGCAGCTAAAGAAATGTAGCCTTTTCTGACCCACAAATTAAACTGAGTGGTGCATGTGTAACTTCACACTTTTAACACGTCACTTATTGCAAAAATTTGCATACCACTTAATCACAAAATCAAAATCCAATCAAAAACCCTGCTGGAATAATGCTAAAAAAATTACTCAGTTTTACTGCATTGAGGTATTACCTTTCCCTTCAAAATGCTCAAGCTGGCCTACAAGGCTCTCCCCACTCTTTGTGTTATTGTGACAACAACCCTGTGAAGTAGGCCACACTGAGAGGTGGCAACTTTGCCCAGGATTGCCCAGGGAGCTTCACTGCTGTGTGCTAGGGACTTCCCCTAGGCCCTAATCTAGGACTGAAACCTCTACTGTTTCAAACTGCAGCTAAACAGGTACAGATTATATTTAGCTGTCTAGTTATATTTCAGTATGCATTTATGAGAACCAATACTTAACTAAATAATTTTATGAGAACCAATTTATGAGAACCATTTATGAGAACCAATACTTAACTAAATAATGATTTAAAAGGAACGGAAGCATGGGACCGAAGAAGCAAGGAAGCAACTGGAACCGTAAGCAGCCGCCTCTCTCTCGAACACGTTGCAAACAAGTCATTTTAAGAAGAGACGCAGCTATAAGATTACATTTTATGCCCACTTTAAAATAGGGTGTTAAGATTAAACTCAAAGCGGCTTGTAGCCTAAACAACGAAGCAAACACAGCAGCATAATCAAGATTTATCAAGTGCACCACCACAATCAGGATTAGAGTTCCCCCTCTTAATTCCTAGATGTGGGGCACAAGCCCACTGCCTTCGCCCACCTCTTAAAATGTACACATTAAAACGAAGCGGGGGGGTTCCTTTATGCACCCAAGGGTGCCAAGGCTTTAATCGCGCCTAGAAAGTCCTTTCCCAGACTCACCTGTAATAATGCCCTGTTCTCCCCTCCTCCTCCTCCTCCACCTATTGCTCAAGTTGCTCGCTTGCTTCTTAATGGGAAAACTGGGGAATCCTAAGCTGAGCAAACTTTACTTCCTGGTTCATCGGCAAAAAGGAAGGAGGAGGAGAAAGGGAAAGGAGGGGGGAAAATATATACACCCCCAGCACATCAGCTTCCTGGTTTCCCTGGGAAACCTAGCCTGGTGTGTATGCAAAGGGCAAATGAAAAGACTTGATGCAAAGGAATTCACCAATAGGCTCCTTGGGAAGGCGGGTTTTACGCCTCTCTTTGTTTCAACAGACAAACTTGGAAAAAAAGAGGGGGGCACGATTAATTAAGTAAAAAAAGGATGGGAGGAGCTAGTGGGATTGACAGCAGAGAGAACCAATGGAGAGGAGGAAAGCGCGGCTGGCTTTCCAAGGCCAAGGAACCAATGGTCTTTTTGCACACACATGCACAACATTGGTGTGCACCACGGGAAAGAAGGAGGTGTGTCCAAGCAAAGGTGTTAAGGCGCCTGCGCGGATGTTTGCATGCCGGGTTAGGGATTGCAAGATTTTTTTTGGGGGGGGGGGTTTGCATCTAGGTCCTGCGCCAGATTACTCGGGAGTAAATCCCTCTCCCCGAATGCAAAGCAGGGCTTCTCCCTCCTTCCCTCTTTTTCCTTCTTCATCAAGTTTGCATGGGATGGAAGGTTTTGCAGGCTGCGCCCAGTTCATGTTGCGTCCACTTTTTCTCTACCCTCCCCGCCCCTGTTTTCCTTTTGTATAATAATAATAAAAAAAATTTATTTATACCCCGCCCTCCCCAGCCAAGACCAGGCTCAAGGCGGCTAACAACCAATAATAAAAACAAGTTGATTAAAATACAATTTAAAAAGATTAAAATACAACATTAAAACATTAGGATGCAGCTTCTTCACAGGAGGAGAAAGGAAAAAGAAAGAGGGGGAGAGAATCAAACTGATTCCAAGCCAAAGGCCAGGCGGAACAACTCTGTCTTACAGGCCCTGCGGAAAGAAATCAGATCCCGCAGGGCCCTGGTCTCATGAGACAGAGCGTTCCACCAGATTGGGGCCAGTGCTGAAAAGGCCCTGGCTCTGGTTGAGGCTAATCTGACTTCCTTAGGGCCCGGGACCTCTAGGGTGATGCTATTTATGGACCTTAAGGTCCTCCGTGGGGCATACCAGGAGGGGCGGTCCCGTAGGTACAAGGGTCCTAGGCCGTGTATCATGTCAGACCATTGGCCTGTCTAGCTCCATATGGTCTACACTGACTGGCAGCAGATTTCCAGGGTTTAAGGAAGTGGTTTTCTCCTAGCCCTATGCGGAGAAGTGATTGGACCCAGGACCAATGTCTCACTGACTTTTGGCCCTTAAAAAATAAAGTAAAATTTCACTACTGATGAAGGGCTGGTTTTGGGGTTTCAAATTTGGGGACATCCCCAGCCCACCTGACGATGCCGGCGAATCAGCTACCGCTTATGCTTCCCTTATAAACCTTCCCTGTTTATATTGACACATAACTTTTGAAAACAAAACCCCTGAAGGCGTTAAGGCGGGAGAGGGCGGATTTTCGGGCTCAACAGATCTCCTTTTGCTTCCACCTGAACCTCAAGATCCAGCAGCTAAAGCCACCTGTCGGATTATTTTAGCCAGGATTCCTGCATTGTACGGGGTTGGACTGGATGACCTTTGGGGTGCCCTTCCGACTTCTGGGATGCAAAATGGGAGAATGGATCTCGCAATCCCAGTTTAACCGCTTCTCTGCTTTTTTTAAAGCCACCTAATTGGGGCAAGTGTGGGTGTCTCTTCCTTCTTGCCTTATTTATTCCATTGATAATAAAATTTATAGGAAGACACAAGATCTACCCACTCGGGAAGAATGGCAGATGAAGCTGATGGACTACATGGAATTGGTGGAAATGACTGGCAGAATCCGAGACCAGGGAGAAGAGTCAGTGGAAGAAGATTGGAAAAAAGTCAAAGTATATTTACAGAAATACTGCAAAATTAATGAATGTTAGAAGAATGCTGGAATGAAGTTATATGGTTCTGGCAGAAATATTACAAAGAATTAAGTAAAAACTGATTGTTAATGGGCCAAAGTGGAAAATTTAAAGCTAGATTGTGTTCAGATAAATTATAGAACAAAAAAATGAGAAAGATGGAACGGATTTGCTGAAATAGCTAAATTGAACTAGAATACAAAAAAGGGAGGTGTGAGGAGGTCGATGAAACAAGTAAATGAAAGGTAAAGATATGGAAACATTGGATGTGTTTCTAAATGTTTTTGTCTTTCTTGTTGTTTTAATGTATTTTTTGTTTTTCTTTTCGATGTATTGTTTGTTAAATTTTTTATTGTTTTTTTCCTTTTTTCTGTAGTTATTAAACTTCTAATAAATATTATTTTTTTAAAAAAAAGATAATAAAATTTATATCCTGCCTCTCGCCGCCACTCAGGGTTCCGCATGGGGCAGAACAATTTAAAGCACCCGTTTTAAAAAAGCTTTTGTTGAGCCATTTGGGGGTCAGCCAGCGACCCTTGCAGATCGACCTGCGGGCGGCCATGAGATCTCGCAGTGGATCCTGATCCACTTTCAGCCGCAGGGATACATTTCCCCAGGATAATATGCTTGTTCTGGGCTGACAGCTGTGTCCCTAGCGAAGCATCTTCTCCAGTGCCCACTTTAAAAGACTGCAAACAAGAACAACGCAATTATATGTTAAATTAAGATTTCCTGATATTTTTGCCTCCTCGTTTGCTATTCTCATGCCCGTTCACCCTTCTTGGAGAACCCGCTGGCTCTCTGCTGCTTCAGGGATCCCCCTTTCCCCTCATAACAGCCCCTGCAATGTAGCAATAAAATGGGAGGTCAAGCTCAACCAGTGGATTTCTTAGCTGGAATGGAGATTTGAACTCGGGTCTCCTTTTCTTTTTTAAACGGATTTTGGTGTTTTTATATTGCCTGTCAGGCCCAAAGTAGTTCAGAACAGAAAGTGTTGAAGCATAAAACAGTAGCCATCTAACAAGGCATAGATTACAGCGGCAGTTAAAACGACAAATTAGCGAGCCTTGTACTTTGTTTTTTCTTTGTTTGTGTGTGTAGATCGTATTTTTTAAGTATAAGACCAGGGTTTTTGAACCAAAAAATTAGGTTTAAAATTGGGGCTCGTCTTATACATGGGTAGTGCTGAGGGGGTGTTTTCTTAATTTGGAGTCCCCAAAAATAGGGGGCGTCTTATACATGGGAGCATCGTATACACGGAAAAATATGGTGTGTGTGTGTATGTGTGTGTGTGTGTGTGTATGTATATGTATGTATATATACACACACACACAAACAGGCCGTAATTTGCTCTTCCTTTTCCCTCTCCTCCATTAGAGCCTTTTGAATTTTAAAGCCTTCTGGTGTGGCTCTTTAGTTTATACTGACATGAGCTTCTTTGAGAGGCAATAATCCCATTTTATTATTTTTACGCAGTACTGTATAGAAATTGTTTGTTCTAAATGTAAGTCACTTTGAGGTCACCCATAACAGAAAACACTCAGTAAGTGGATACAGAAATGTGGCTGAATTTTTCTCCTCAGGAACTTCTGCTGGGCCTGAGAGCCTGTGGATTTATCTTGTCATGTCTGAGGAGGAGCAGACATGACAGTCCCTCTGAAACTGCTTTTTGATATGCTAACAGGGCAGCCTTCCTTCATTTTTGACTAGGGCCTGGGAGATCTGGGTTCAAATGCCCACCTGGCCATAAAGATAACTAGCTGACAGGGTTGTTGTGGAGGATAAAGAGGGGAGAGAGAGACAAAATGTCTGCCATTTTGAGTTCCTTGGAGGAAAGGCAGGATATATATATATATATATATATATATATATATATATAAAATAAATAAGATATTGTGTGGTGTCTAATGATCCAGAGACGCCCGCCTTATGCTTTATTCCTCAAACAGTTCATGAACGGTTGAGATTTTGACAAGGACTAGAGCCTCCAGGCACTTTTTATACAATTTGATGTTCCTTTAGCACTAATACTGCAGAACCATCATTTTCAAGAGAACCATTGTCACACAAGCCTGGCAAATCTGGAACTAGACTTGGCAGCCAAATAGTGCAAAACCATATTTCTTTCTTTCTTTATCCGAAGACCGTTATTTTCCTTTCCTTTCCTTTCACGACCTGGACTTTGTTACTTAATCCATACGTGACTGCAATTCTTCTACACCCCTGTTCTCTGGTTTTGCTTTGGTTTACATCTGTTATTAGAAATATTCTCTCCAATTTATGTACGTCATAAAATGAAATAAAATAATCTTTACAAAAGAAGAAGAAGAAATCTATTCCTGAGAGGAATGGCCCCTAGTCTCAGGAGCTGCTTGCTCAGGTCAAGAGACAGGGAGCCATTGTCCCTTCGCCATTTTGTTTCTGTGTGTCAGACGCCAGCGCCTCAGCGCAGCCCTTTGGCTTTGACAGTTTTATGGCTTATTAATTTATATACCGCTTAAAACCAAAATAGGCTTCTTGCCACATTATGGCCTGATAAAAGAGAAAGAGGGGAACTGGCCACCTTCCTTCAGCCTGCCTGGGCTTGTCACTGTGAGGAGAGGGAACGGCCGGTAACCCTGCTAAGGTTTATTTTTTAAAAGGCGGGAAAATAAGAAAGGCCTCATGTAATGCTTTCAGGGTCTTAATAGACAACCCCTTCCTTCACTGTCTTCTTGGTCGCTGCTGGAAGCCATCTTTACCAAGGCCGTTGGCACATTTGAGACGCATGTCTTTCAGGAGCCACCCTATTCCTGTGACCTTAATTTGGCTGGACTGTTTTTAATTTCATAATTTTAAATTGTCGCAACCTGCCCTGGGACTTGCTGGGGAAGGGCGGGTAACAATTATAATAATTTTGTGGCGGCTGAGGAAATGCCAAAGATGGCGCGGGCCCTCCAAATTGACCACAGCTGTGCTGTACATATAAAGCGCTATTATACTAAATAATAAAAATAATTTTTTATATCCTGCCCATCTGGCTGGGTTTCCCCAACCACTCTTCCAACAGAAGATTAAAAATACATTAAAACATCGGTCATAAAAAACTTCCCTAAACAGGGCTGCCTTCAGATGTCTTCTAAATGTCAGATAGTTGTTTATTTCTTTGCTATCTGATGGGAGGGCGTTCCACAGGGCGGGCGCCACTATCTATAAAAGTCGTGGCTTTCACCAGCCAAATAATCCTGGGAATTGTAGTTTATTAAGGGTGCTGAGAGTTGTTAGGAAAACCCCCACCCCAATTCCCCTCACAGAACTACAATTTACAGAGTGGTTTAACAACCAGTCCCTCTCCCCAGGGAACTCTGGAAATGGTAGCTCTGTGAGGGGACAAGGGAGTCTGAGGAAAGGCGGAAGGAACATTCATCCCAGAGAAGACGCAGAGTCCATGGATAAATTGGCAATAGGATGCTTCAGATTACCAGACAGGATGTCACAAAGATGAGGACTAAATCTCGTTTTCCGCTGCTGCAGAAAATGACATATAATGGGCTGAAGTTAGAGGAAGGATTAACTGCGGTTGAACACTGGGGGAATGAACAGGAAGAAGAGTTTGAAAGTGGGGCCCGAGGGCCGCATTCTCGTCTGAGCAACCTTCTGGGGGCCACGTGTTTGCGGATGGAGCCAGAGGCAAAACTGGGCAGAGTAATGAATGCTAATTTTTGAAACCTTTGCACCAGAGGCTAGTTTCTTCCAGGCAAGCGAAGGGCATTATCAAGAGGACAGGTGCACATTCAGGTTGAGGAAATGCTTGCAAGCTTGTGCATGAGGTGTGGGAATGGTGTGTGGCATAGCTGTCAACTTACAGATTTGAAAATAAGGGACCAGCAGCCTCGAAAATAAGGGATCAGCAGCCACAATAAGAGATTTTGGCTTAGCTTATACAGAAATCCGGCACTGATGGAGCCAGGCTGCTTTTGCTGCGACTGACTGTGTTTTGCAGGGGGTTGGACTAGATGACCCTAAGGGTCTACAACCCCACCAAAGAAGAGGGGCAGACAAAACTGATGAACAATGTCGAGATGGCAAAGCTTCCAGGCAGAATTAGAAACCAGGAAGAGGACCTCTTTCATAAAGAATGGGGAAAGTTTATAATTTAGTTGAAAAGCTATTGTCAAGAGTTACATACATTGGTAGGATGGACAGAAAACTTGTAGTAAAAATTTGAAGTATGGATGGACAAATGATTTATAAAAATGGAGTTATGAAAGGGATTCAGAGAGGGAAATCACTACATTAAGATGCTGCACTGGTTGGAGGGGATGCTAAGCAGCACGTCGGGGCTGCCATCATCCTGGCGCAAGGAGTTCCATCGGCCCTTCCCTGTCCGAGAGAGGGAGGGAGGGAGATTCTCGCCCTTGCCACCCGCGAGCCTGGCATGAGGTGCTTGCGGCGGCGCTGTGGCTGCTGAAGTGCCACCCTTCTCCGTCACTCCCCATCCCCTCCTCTTCCTCCTCCCTCAGGCCACCTCCGCTGCCGCCTCTGGCTTCCCCTGGCAGCGTGGCAGAAGTCTCGCAAGAGAGGGGCTGCCTGCCCGCCCACCGCCACCCGTCTCCTCACGAAGTAGCCGAGGGGAAAAGGGAGAGCCGGAGACGTGGCAGCTCGTGTGCGTGCGCTCTCTCATGGCGGAGGACCCCGAGCCGCTGCTTCCCTCCCGAGCCGGGCGAACATGAAACCCGGGAAATTTAAGGGACATCATCAATAAGGGACAGCAGTGGGACACAGCGCTGGGATAAGGGAGTTTCCCACCAAATAAGGGACGGTTGACAGCTATGGTGTGTGGCCTGGGGTGAGTCCCGAGGGCCGGGTAGAGATCCCTTAAGGGCCACCATACTGGCCTAAAGAAACAATGTGTGGGATTACCAGCCTCATGTAACCAACGTACTTAAGTCAAATTAATGCATGAAGGGGGAGGACCATGGAGTAAGCTGTCCTGGCACGCTTGGCTCACCTTGGTTGCAATAAAGATATCGTATATCGTAAATTAAAGTGTTCTCAATATAGTTAATCTTATTTAATATACACACTTAATTGCTTTAATATATTTCTTTATTAAGCCAAATATAATACACAAACAGATTTATGCACTTTCACTCTCAATGAAGACTTTGTCCCTGTCAAGATAAAAAGGCAATACTACTAATTTTACCTGAACTCATCATGTAAAGAGGTCTGAGCTGGTTGCTGCAACCAGCTCAGACTGCATGGCTCTTACAAACTATTCTTATGTTCCTATGTCCATAATTTAGGAACTTTTCACCAGTATAACAAGCCGTTTTACAGCCTATGCAATTTTTTCTGAATGCTGTGTGGAAAAGCACATGAATCTGTCCCTTTGGAGAGCGTGTGGTCTTTTTTTCTTTTTTTGCTGGGGGAAGATGGGACTATTTTGGAACTCACTCACTCACAAGGCCATATTTTTAAAGGTCTAACAGTCTATATTTCCACGCTTTACTTTGCAGCATATTTTGTGACTTCAAATCTCTGCTGGGGTTCTCTCACCAAAGATCACTTGACCCAAACTTGGATCTTGGCATCCAGGAAATCTCCTTTTATACTGTTATTGATTATGGTAGAATTAGCAAAAGTTAGAATGAATGATGGTTTGATTAAACTGTGCCAAACATGGAAATTTCTGTACTTGGCCTATGCTGGGGAGCCAGACCAGCCTGGCAAGGCAGGCTGTGTGCAGCCATTAATAAACATAGAATAGTCATTACCCTAACAACAGGTAAGACATTCAGCAGCAGACAAGGAAGGGGAAGGTTGCCAGGAAAAAAAAGTGTCTTTTAAAATGAGGTTCTGAGCAGCAGCTTTTGCAAAGGAGGGGCCAGAAGTCCATGCAGCAACTGGCTGGAGGAGGCTGCACCGAGAGACTGGGGGTGGGCATGACTGACTGCTGCATTGGACCCAAGCTTGCTGAAGCTTTGAGGTGCAACGAGAGACACTATTGGGATATAATATTCTGCAGCACATCATAGACTCCAGGTGTAAAGATGTGTGAAATAAGCCATATTTCTTACAAGACACTAGCCTCCGCTGTGCCTCAATTTTCCCAATGGAAATGCAACAATGGCTGAGTGCCTGGAACCGTCTGAAATTTTGCTACAACTTGCAGAGATCGGGCTTTCCCTTGCTGGAGGGAACAGATGCTGGACAGCTATCTGGATGTTGTGCGCTGAGCAGGAGAG
This sequence comes from Podarcis tiliguerta, assembly GCF_965153285.1. Lineage (NCBI taxonomy): Eukaryota > Metazoa > Chordata > Lepidosauria > Squamata > Lacertidae > Podarcis > Podarcis tiliguerta. Next base: position 3,660,208 of record NC_139549.1, read on the forward strand.
AATGGATGCCTAGAAGTCTCCCTCCAGCTTTCATTCATTGACTAAACAATTTCAATCTATCTATTTCAGTTTATTTTTCCCAATCCTAAATTTAGTTATCCCTATTTCTCCTTCAGCTTGTGTGTGTGTCTTTTTTTTTTTTTTTTTTAAAGAAGCCCATTAAGATACGCCAACATTTTAGTTTGCATTTCTCCCAACTGTATGCAGTTTTCCAAAATGCACATCTTTGGAAGCAATTTTTCCAACTGCAGATTTTTCTAGGTTATTTTCACTAATATACACATTTTTGTGCACAGATGCAGAACTGCATTGCAAAATTAGGTGTAGGAATTTCAAAAGGTAAGTGAGCCAAAACGCAGGTATTATTTTAGAAAGTGTTAGGTATGTTCACAGTAAAATGTGAACCAAACTGAATTTCTACCCCTTTCCTACTCCACCGTGGCATTCAAAATGGCAGACCGTACAAGGCCAGAAGTCTTTCCCCTGCTTATCAGGTTGAGCCAGTCCTGGAAGCTGAAGGGAAGCCCCTCCTCCCCACTTATTTAAGCAAATGCATATCCTGCATTTCCATCCACATTGGCTAACAATATAAAATCCAAGAAACAATATCAAAACCTGTAGTGGTTCTAGGGGTTGCTCATGCATAAGCCGGTGCAAACACCTGGCTGGATTGCCTGAGTGAACCTTCTCTGTCCGGACAGCCACTCACCCGTGGCTGTCTCAATCGCTGGCAGAATCCGTCAGTGGGCGTTTCTTAAACTTCTTCCAGCAAAGAAGCTCTTTGACGCCTAGTCTTCTCCTACTCTCTCTGCGCGAAAGCCTTCTACGCAAGGAGGGCGTGGGCAACGGAGGACCCCTACTCTCCCCGCTGGTCCCCGGCAAGGAGTCATGGGACCGCCTCGCCGCTTCCCCCACCTGCCCCCCTTCTCCACTGGTGCTACGCTGATTCTCTTCCCCAGAAGATGGGCTGCCTCTCCCAATCCTGGGACGCTCTCCAGAAACCCTCTGGATTTTGCTCTCTCTGTCCGGCACTGATGGCAGTTCCCTGACAAAACCCAATAAAAACCAACCAACCAGGACTCCTGGTGTTATTTTTGAGGATACTGCCTGTCAGCTATGGTGCCCCCACCCAAATAACCAATGAATCATTTTGTATGAGGTTTGTGGCATCCAGAGAATAAATTATTGCAAGATGACTGTGGCACTAGATGCCACTGCTTACTACAGTCGTCTTTGGATGCCATATAATTTTGCTTCCTGTGGAGTAAGGTTCCAAAGAGTTATTGCAAAAATATCAGTTATTTCTTTACAGTATTCTGAAAATGAACATGGCAATCACAGAAAGATTGGGAGCACCCAGTGATGAGGCAGGAATCAACATTTAAAACAAACATTATGAAAAGAGGCAGCTTGTTCAAGTTGTAAATATTTTATTGTGGCTATAAAATTGGAAGGTCTAAAACAAAGCACATGCACTGCAGACCTCTATAAACATTTAATCAGAAATCAATATGTTCTCGAGTCATACTTCCATTATGTTTCAAGAATTATATAGCATAAAATTTTTAAACATTTTCTCTACATTTTTTATAACACTTCTAGTAACAGAAAACAAAGTAACAAATGCTTTAAAAGTTAATTGCTAGCTCCAGAGAAAGTAAGATGTGCCTAAGAACTGTTGGAATCCATGGGGCTTAAGTCAATTTTGTGACATCTCATTCCACAGTACTTAGATGTGATTAGCTTTTTCTGTGGATGAGGCTACTGGTTACAACATCCTTCCCCAAGCTGGTGTCCCGTCCCCCCCCCCCCATTTTTTGGACTACAACTCCTATCAGCCCTGGGACTGATGGGAGTTGCAGTCCCAAAATCTAGGAGGTTCAGTTGCAAACCTTTAGCTTTTTCCTTCTTTTAATTCGCATGGCAGTAATAATATTGCCTGAAATTTTTCCATTTGGAATCAATTTATCATAGTTTGTTCTTAAGGACATTTCCCTCTGGCCCAATTTAAACTGCTGTTGGGTCTCATTTCGCCTCTGCATGCAACATTAAGCACACTTGAGATTCATTGCCCGGGCACACTGTACAGGTAACAGCTCAGAGTCCCAAATTTAATGTGAGCCTGACTACATGAAATGCCACATGGGTGTATTTTCTTGCATGCCCAATATTGCATTTAAATCAGGCCTCAGATAAAGCAGCAGCTCTCTATCCACGCTGACAAGTGAAATTTACAAGACTAGATTTTACATGTACCTGAATTAAAAGCCTGTACTCTTAACTGCAAATAAAAGCACTGAAAAATGTTGGATGGTTTTAACAGGTTAAACCATACCCCCTCTAAAACATCAAAATACTGGGTATAATGAGAAAAACATTCTAGGGAGGGAGGGAAACGGGAAATAATAAACATTTGAAAACCAATATCTAAATCCGCTCCTTTGGTTCACTGATTTTTCTCCGTTTGGGAACTGAGTCTTCACCAGAAAAGAACTCAAGATGATAAACCTTTTTAAAAAAGACAATGAAGTATTATTTAGTCAAACTCAGAGCAGAACCATTAAAATCAACATACTGACTTACTCTAATGCACCTAAATATTGTCAGGTAGAGCCCAATAATGCTGAGTTACAGAGAACAAAGAACTTTTTGTCCTCTCTGCTGGTTTTTCAGTGAAGGGTTTGCTACAATTGCCCTATAAACCATGCATCTGTGATATGTCATTGATCAAATGGGAATTTCAATTCTATCTGATCAAATAGGAACTATGCACTTTAACTGAGCAGAACTGTAAATCAGCCTCCTCCCACCCACCCACCCCAAAGCCTGACACCAGGACCAGGCTGTCATTGATGACCCTGGTGTCAGATTCCTCATCTGTAGGGGATGAGAACGAGGACTCTGAAGCAGAAGGGGAAAGGGCATGCAGGGCCAGCCCCAGAAGCACTCTCAGCCTGAGGATGTGGCACTGCCATTCTGTCTCAGAGGACTCCCCTGGAGAAGACTCAGGAAGGCCTGTAGCTCCCCTGCTTATCACAGTAGACCAGTGCTGAAGGCCGGGTCCTTTAAGTAGAGCAGCATCTTGCAGCACAGATGGCTATATCAATTAGACTGTCCCTGCCACTGCTATCGCTGCTGCTGCTGCTACTACTACTGCTATACAGTGGTACCTCAGGTTACATATGCTTCAAGGTTACATACGCTTCAGGTTACAGACTCCGCTAACCCAGAAATAGCACCTCGGATTAAGAACTTTGCTTCAGGATGAGAACAGAAATCGCAAAACAGTGGCGCGGCAGCAGAGTGAGGCCCCATTAGCTAAAGTGGTGCTTCAGGTTAAGAACAGTTTCAAGTTAAGAACGGACCTCCGGAACGAATTAAGTACGTAACCAGAGGTACCACTGTGTAAGGTCTCAGTTTCAGCTTGTTCTCCTTGCTGGAGAAAACTCAGAGCTCCATGTTCCCCAGAGCACAGGCTGAACCCTGCCTTGCATCCATCCAGCCTGACATTTTCCGCACCTTTTCTGGATTTTGCAGTGCTGTTCTCCAGCCAAGTATTGTGTACAAAAAATGCGTACACTGTGGCAAAGTGCACATATTATGCACAGATATTCCCCAGTATACACAAAAATGTGTGCACTTTTGTGCACTTTGCCCCAGTATACACAAAAATAGGCATACTGGGACAAAGTGAATAAAAGTGCACAAATTAGTCAAAAAGAACATACAAAAGAGCATTATGTTAGGAAAAATTGCTTTGCAAAAATGTGTATATTCTGCAAATGTGTATAAAAAGGTAAAGGACCCCTGACCATGAGGTCCAGCCGCGGACGACTCTGGGGTTGCGGTGCTCATCTTGCTTTACTGGCCGAGGGAGCCGACATTTGTCCACAGATAGTTTTTCCGGGTCATGTGGCCAGCATGACTAAGCCGCTTCTGGCGAAACCAGAGCAGCACATGGAAACGCTGTTTACCTTCCTGCCGGAGTGGTACCTATTTATCTACTTGCACTTTTATGTGCTTTCGAACTGCTAGGTTGGCAGGAGCTGGGACTAAGCAATGGGAGCTCACCCCGTCATGGGGATTCGAACCGCCGACCTTCCGATCGGCAATTCCTAGGAGCCACCCAAATGTGTATATTAGAAGAAATTGACACTGAAATCCAGATAAATTTTCATGAGGACTTTAAAAAAGAATTTCACAATTAATGCTCACTCTTCCAAGCAGTGGGTGGGGTTTGCGACTTGGCATGGGCTTCCCGTGCCAGGGTGACACCCCCTTTAGTTGCTCCACCCCCTCCCCGGCTACCCAATCGGCTGCCGGCTGGGGGGCAGAGCAAAGACCAGGTAGTGCAGGCTCCAGCCGACCATCTCTCCATTCAGTCTTTGGAGATGTAGAAATGTGGAGAAATCAACGGAAGGCTGGAAAAAATGAGGGGAATTGAGGGAAACCAAAACTGTCAGACTTGCCCATCCCTAACAGCAGGTAATACTCACCATTGTCCTAGATCTCAGGGTAAACAGGTTATGAAAAAGGAGGCCATAGAACTCACTACCTGCCAGGAATACCTTAGCTCCAACCAAACTTTAACTAGCAGAGACAAAAAGAGCAAGTCCAGAAAAAGCAAAAACTTGTGTGTAGGAAAAGGATGTCACCATACTGGTTTCTGGAGCTGTCTTACAACATAAGTGGCTGTTGAGGGTCCTCATTGCACAAGTTGTATTGAAGAGACATATATTTTAAACTGTCTGTCTCTCAGCAATTGTTTGGGCATCCCTGGGTTATTTGGCTCTTTCTCACTTTGGGAACTGCTGTTTCTGCTCTGGTCAGCCTCCCTGCCTGTGAAGCGGAAGCTCTGAAGATGCAGACTGGGTGACAGCCAGCACCGTCTGCAGCTTCAGAGGCTCCAGCTGGGAGGGAGAATCCAGAAGAAAGAAACACATCCCACCTCCACAAACCACATTTTGTTCTGTGCAGCCTCATTTGTTCACTATAATGGCTGCAATTGAAGGCATCATTTTGTCCACTTAAGGCCACAGTCCTAGGCACCGTTTGAACCCCAATGAAGCACAGTGGGGCTTCACCAAGTAAACATGCCTAGGGCAAGGTTGCACAGCAGGGCTCACTCAAATCAACAGGACTGACATGAGTGAAAACACAGTGGACGGCAGCCCTATAAAGTCACCTAATTTTCCAATATTGTACTTGCCCCTAAACAAAAAACAGTGACAAACCAAGGCTTCTGGTTTTGCATAGAAATGTTGGATCCATAAAGACTGGAGATGGGGGCACCCACAGCAAGAACTCTTGTTACTTTCCTCATAATTCATGGAAAGAACTTACTGGCTTGCCCGATTCTGCATTTCTTCTCTTCGGGGTTTCTCTGGGACACTTTGCTGCTAACTGAATTTTGTTGCTGCCTCCCTTGTCACCCTTGACAGAGACAGAAGAACCGTTAGCTCCAGGAGAGAGGTCTGCAGATGGCTATTAAGAAGCGTGCTGTGCATCCGTAGGCTGTTACTCTTCCTCAACGTGTGTTAAAAAATTAATGAAGGACTCTTTAAGAGTGGCGACAGTAAGGGCAAGCCTAAGCTTGGTCATGACAACATTATGATTTACTTTCACCGCTGTACATCTGAAGGGCATTTCCTAAGATGCTGATTCTGGTGGAATCTTCCCCCACAATGTCTATAAGGTGAAAATGTCAGTAAAGCAACTGGCAGATGCCTACGAAGGTATGTTTCTGTACTGAACAGAGTGAAACTAGGAGAGGAGTGAGGGTAGAAACAACCTTAGTTTGATGGACAGAGAGTGGGGATGGTCCCTCACAGTGTCTGTAAAAGAGATGAGCTGAAATTTTTACACAACTTTTTCAGCTCAAAAGCAGGACTTTCTGGGTTGTATGGTTTCATGCAACTTTCTTCCTAGGTTTCAGAGTCCAAGGCCTCCTTAGAAGCAAAAACTTGCAGTAATCTAGTCCTGCAGCTTGTACATAACTCAGCTTCTTACATTTTTAACATTACCTCCCTCAAAATATTGCTGTGGACAACAATAGCTTTGTCTATCTTTCACAAAGCCTAAGCTCTGGTATTTTATTGTTGAAAATTAACTAATGAATATGCTGCCCTACTGGTGCTACTACTATTTATAATAAATGTTTAGGTTACCTCCAGACTGTTATTATTTTGTGGGATGGATTCAATGGCATATCAGGAATTTAGTTTTATGCAATTTAAGTTGATTTAAAGCACTCTGGAGCAACAAATCCACTTTAAAAAGACAGCAGACCCTTTGTGGTAAGGAACGTGATGGGGAAATGCATTAAAAAAGTGTGGGATGAATGATCATTTGATGGGAAGAGGTATATAATCTCCCTGCAAACAAATCAGAATAAATGCTCAATAAATAGAGCATCTGAAGGAGCCCTTAATTAGTGCCCAAACATGCTGGACGTGAACACGGCAATGGCATGGCCTAAATCAAATATTTTCAAAGAGCTTAGTATGAAACTGTGAGACGAAATTGGGCTGTGATGCTGCGCTTCCAGGTTCAGCTGTGCAGCTTATCACGTGGCCTTACGAAAATCACAAGCTTGCTGGGAGGATAACTAAGGCAATGCATTTGGAGTACTATTGGGGGAGGGAATGCTATGGAAATAAATGAATACATTATCAAAAATAATAGAATTAATAATCATCCTGACTGCAACTTGTGCAACAGTAGCAAAATTGAGGTAACCTGAAAACTGATCTAAGCCTTAAAGAACAGGATTTGTACTGTAAAAATCTAAGTTATGCATCCCTTAAATTTTTTATCTCATTCAGATCATGCAACAGAATAGTTCGTTAATTATTTTAAAAATGACACTAACTGTGTTGCCTTTAAACCTCCTTCCACTTCGGGTCTTTCCCTCAGCTACTTCAAGTTCTGATGTCTTATTAATTAGATGTTCCACCTAAAAACAGTTAAACAAACAAAGAGAACAGCTTTTTAAAAGAGAACAGCTTTGGTTTGGGCTCTTGGAATGAGGACAAACATATCTACACAGTTTTGTATGTGATTTTGCCAAATATACACCCATACAAACAATATCTACATACATTTTGCAGGAACTCTTCCGCTAATTGTCAGATTGTGTTGCACTTGTTAAATCTAGTAAACATTTATCCAGCCACAAGAAAGTAAATCCAAAAAACTAAATGAGAACCAAACATTGGTACAGAATAAAAAGGCAGCTTTATACCTGAGAACTATTGATGGATAAAGTTTGGCTATCTTCTATCCTCATGTCTTCATCTTCTTCACACACTAAATTAAGTTCTGGGAATGGCATTGGAAGAAAATTGTACAAATTCTCAGAACACTGAATAAACAAAGAGTTTATATTTCTGTACATAAGTAGAATGTTCTTAAAAGAGGATTGAGAGATACATTGACAAGGCTCTAGTCTTCTCTGAGTGAGAGGCAGGCCTCCTCCAGAAGGTGCAGGCAGTTGCTAAGGAGACAAAAACTGCTGAAGATATTAACTGTGAGGAATGTGGTCCTTCCTCCTCTGCTGTCATTGCAAGTTCAGGATGTGAAAGTAGTCTAAACATGTGGGAAGGTTCATTCTTGGGGGGAAAGGACATCACTAAGTGGTAGAGCACACATATTGCATGCAGAAGGTCCCAGGTTCAATCTTTGGCATCTCCAGGTAAGCATGGGAACAATTTCTGCCTGAAATCCTGTGGAGCCACTGCCCATTGGTGTAGACAGTACTAAGCTAGATGAACCAATGAATGTGACTTAGTCTAGGGCAGCTTCCTATGTTTCTATAAAGCAAGGGTTGTAGCTCAGTGGTAGAGCATCTGATGTCCAGGTTCAATCTCTGGCATCTCCAAGAAGAGCTGGGAATGACCTCTTGCCTGAAACCCCGAAAAGTCATTGGCAGTCGGTGTAGGCAATACTGAGCTAGATGGACCAATGGTCTGTCTTGGTATTTAACAGCTTCCTGTGTTCCTATCGTCTAACCCAAGTCCTGAGCAGAGCGTCATGCACGGTTTCATAAAATTAAAGAGGTGTGCAGAAAAGGTGTTGCCATGGAGAACACATCACCGTGTACCAATATGAAAGCAAAACACTCCTAGATAACATATGCTCTGTGTACCTTTAGTCTGAGGAACCCTGTGTGTGCTTTGCTGCTCCCTCATTCTGTTTTCTGCAATAAAATCTTCCTGTGTAAAGAACACAAACAAGAACGTCTTCAACAAAGCTGAAAAGTACCTGTAAAAACATTTTGTTAAGGATAGGCAATGCAAATACTGTCAAAATTTCAAATAATAATAACTCCATACATCATTACAAAACTATAAAAATAAATTTCAAACCCTTACATCCATTTTATCAAGATGCTGTGGCTTTGTGGAAGTCAATGCCTTCCCTTGCCTTAATAAGTCTGCATCGATGCACTCCATTCGATCTTTTTCCGTCGTCACTTTAACTTTCATCGTATGAAAAGGGGTTGGAACCTCACCAACACTTAGATACATTGGCTCTCCCTCAAATGCCACTGCTTCACAATGACCCTCTTTGAATCCTGGAGGGTGGTAATCAGGAGGCGTAACTAAAAAGGAAAGTTGGTGATATTCCATAATGGGAAACATTTGTTTCGTCAGCAATTATTCTGACATATCGATGTTGAACAGAATTAAAATTTGAAATGGTACCTTCATCGTAATAGAACAGCTTCATCGTCAGACAGACATCACCAGGCAGAGGGCCCAGGTTCTGCATCAGGACATAAATCTTTCGTAGCATCAGGATACTAGCTTTCTTAGTATTTGTACACGTGTTGTTGGAATTACTTCCATTGTTTTTACTAGAAAAAACAAAACCATCCATTATTTGAAAGCAAGGACAGCTGGTGCCTCTATTAGCAATACTGGAAATGGAAACAGGAGCCTTCTTACATCCCTAGCCCTTACCCACAAAGAGTGGCTTTACTCTCCTTCTTCCCATCCTCCGCTCTCCTGATCTGTCTAAGCAACATGCCCCAGCCCACCACGGTTTAAAACAGTCAGGACCCACTATTGACTCTGAGCCTGATCTGAACTAGATAACAGTGGTAGCATTACACTCCCCACATACAAACACATGGTAAAGTATTTAAGAAATTTTAAAATGCATGTTTGGGTTAAAGGTAGGTCATGGGCTGAAAACGCTGAAGACAATTGTTTAAAGTACTGTATATTCTGGAAGTCAAATCCATTAGGTACAGGAGAAATTGGGAACCGATAAAATTGCATATTTGCTATTTGATAATATTTCCTGAGCCTTTCTAATAAATGTGACTAGAAACCAATTGAGGACAGATTGTTATTGAGCATTTGTTCTGCAACAATTAAATGCCTTCTCTTTGGTGAACACAGGGACATATTAACATCCAGTTTCTAGAATCAAAGAATACATGTTGGCTTTTCTCAGCTTGCAAGAACAGCCTGGCAGAGAAATGTCTTGTATAACTGCCTGATGAAAACAGTGGGGTGGGAGAGGAGAGAATACCTTGTGAAATCCATAGATGGTCCTTGATCGCTGTATTTGAACTTAAATTGGTAGCACTCTGTAACAGTCTAAACACAAAACATAGTAGTTACGTATCAAGTGCCGAAAATTGGAAACAACAAGCAGAATGCAGCACCAAATCTAATAAATCCTCCGCCTTTGAATGTCCTCCAGTAAGCTCAGGGTGGAGGGCATGGGCTCTCTTTCCCCTGTTTTATTGTCATAACAACCCAGTGAGGTAGGTTAGGCAGAACGAGAGTGACAGGTTCTGAAGTGAGTTTCATGGCTGAGTGGGGTGTTGAATCCAGGTCTCCACAATCTGAATCTAAGCACCTTGGCTCTCAGGAGTAATGTATACTGATAGTTAATACTTTTAAACTCACTGTATCTAAAGTGAACAAGCAATATGGATACTTAACTGCACTACTGAACGCAATGGGTTGCATCTGGTATTGGTCCTAGACCCACAAAAATTAATCAACATGACTAACTTATGTATATCAATTTCAACCTAGCTGGATACCACTCATTGGACTGAAATCTCTTTTAGAGCCTTTGATGACAGAAAGGCTGGGTTTGACTCTTTTAAATAAACTTCATCCAGAGTGGATATTAATGATAGCTTCCAGGCCACCCAAACTGTCAATTCACAAGCCAAACCAGCAATTTGCTTCAAGGCTTCCCTGCACCATTCTCTTTCATGGAAGAAAGATCCACTTTCTTTAAACAACATCAGTATAAAAAAATGGAATGTCCTTCATCATGGAATTTGATTTGATGCTGGCCTAAGTACTGCAATCCAGTTTTAATCCCTTTTTCATTACCAGCTTTCCTTTGTGATCATTTGGATATTCTTTCTTAAAAAACAATGCACACTTTTCTAATGGAATTAGGGTCAGCAGAAGCAAATAATAAGAGAAAAGATTGCCATAAAGTCTGGGCTGCAACATTTAATATGTAGAATTCATCTTCTTTAATATTATTCTAATTATCACATCAAATAGAGGAAGAGTGACACCTAGTGGCTGGATTTTTTTACCCTTATCTGTGGCAAGGGATATGCCTGGGGAAGAGAACTTGCGGTTCTCCAGATGCTGTTTGACTCCCAGCTCCCATCAGCCTCAGCCAGCCTGGAAAATCATCTGTGATGATGGGAGTTGTAGTCCAGCAACACCTGGACTGCCACAGGTTCCCCACCTCAGCAATATACACTTGATACACTCTTCTCTTGTTCCCAAAGAAAGGAAGAGTCAAACTCGACAAGAAGTGATTGGCTCTCCTGAAGTTTCCTCCCCACCCTACCCCTTTAGCCAAGGGGATGAATTAGATGAGGACCGTAGCCACTTGTTTCCCCCCAAACAATGTATTCCCAGTCTGAATCCACCACTTTTATAAAGCTGGTTGCAGATTAGCATTTGAAAAAGGAGGCGGTGTTGGAATGTAGAGATGGTGAGAAAATAGTCCAATTACAGTAAATTTCAGAAATCATTCCCTTTAAATGGCTGTTTAATTATTTCTATTAGAGGTGTCCTTTGATCTTTCATAGTGGTCACTGTCAGATGCACTGAATGATCTTACAATCCACATTTGTCGGCATGTGTCTCTTTCAGTATGGCTCTTCACAAAAAGTATGTATTGATCCAGGACAAAACATCTGCAATATAAAATGTGCATTTATGAATGCAATATCATAAACTTACCTGAGGATCTTCCTGGTTGGTGTAGACCTGTATTTAAAAGATAAACAACATAATCAGGACAATAGCAAATACAATACAGCATATGAACTATTAATTAATTTTGAAATGTGGACATGTATAAATATATATTAAACTTACCGCTAAGACGATTAATCTGAGCTATTTACCCAAAACAATAAAGAAAATAAATTAGAAATTAAAAGCATTATAGTGCGTTTACTATAATGAAAATTGCTAAGATGAATCTGTGAATGCACAGTTACTCACTAAAGATAAAACCATATTTAACTTACATATTTTTTCTGCAGTGCATCATAGCATCCCAGCATCCTGTAAAAATCATAAAATGCTACTGCTTCACACAAATATATGCATTTTGGGTTTTTTAATCCCATTCATCTATATCTATTGTGCAATTTTTCAATCCTGCTTTTATTCATTAAATGCTTACCATTATTTTATGGGCCTGACAAAGACAGCAATTGGATTCCTATTTACACTGAGTGAAATCCTCAACCACACACACACACACACACACACACACACACACACACACACCTTTCATCTCTAGCCAGCACCCTGAAGCCAAAATCTGCTTTGGCCACATCACTGTCCCTTAAATCTCTGAAATGCCTTCCTCTCTACTCCTGAATCCTGCACAAGCCCCTTTATCATTCCACTCTTCTCCCCAGAAAAATCCCCACCTACAGTATAACCATTTATCCTCCAGCTCTATCACTCTGAAATGTCTGAAGTTCTTCTGCTCTCTCTCAAATGACATTTTTGTTCTTCTCTTAGTCCTTCTGAAGCCTGGAACTGTTTCCCATCATGCCACCTCTCTTACTTCCTTTAAATTCTAGCCTTTCCATTCCCTCATCTGTACTATACATTTAAAGCAGTATCATACCATTTTAAACAGTCAAAGAGTCCAGTGAAATGTTCGCCTCACAGAGCTACAATTTCTAGAGTGGTTTAAATATCAATCTCTCTTTCCAGGCCAGGGAACTCTAAGAATCTCTGTGAGGGTTATGGCGGGACGGGGAGTCTCCTAACAATTCTCAGCACCCTTAATTACCGTAACTACAGTTCTAAGGATATTTTGGGTGAAGCTATGACTGTCTAAAGTGGTAGGTTACTGCTTTAAATATATAGTGCAGTGTTAGAAACTGAGATAAGAAAGCTAGGAGCTATATGGCACCTGAAATCTAGGTTATGGGTGCAACAAGGGAAAGTATTGGCATGTTATTTTTAATAACAAGAATACAAAGCTGGAAATGAACTGCAGCTAAAATATTATGTTCATTTTTCACATGGTCTAGTCCTTCCCCTGCCCACACCCCTAATATTCTTAAGAGCGTCTCATCTCCAGTCTTCAGAGAGTGGCTGGAAGTGGGGAGGAAAAGGTCCTCCTTTCCTTCCACTCTGCCGTTTTAATATGAAATCTTAGGCACAGTACTGCGCCCAGAGCTCAGAAACTGCTCACACTAATGAAATTCCCTGTTGCAAAATGCGTCTAGAACAACGGGAGTTTTGAACACTGGTATAGTGTGGATGGGGGCAGCACATAGTACTAAACCTAAGTACATATATGTCACCTATTGCACCCTTGTTCAAACCTGCCTCCATTTCCCTTCATCTGTTTTCTCATGTTGAATTACAGACTGTAAGCTCCCTGCGGTAAGGACCTATTCTCTAATTATTTGCAAAGTGGAAACCACAAAAAAAACCTACCATTTCACCAGCTGACTGGAGCTAGGGCAGTTTTTATCTTCCCGCAGTATTTTCACACAGAGGTCTTAAAATACAATCAAAATACATTTGATAAATCTTAACTACAACATTGATAACGCTATTATTGACAACTTTTTCTGTTCTTTACACAAGCACAGAATGGAAAGGGAGAATCACTCAACAGCAGTTTGCAACAATAACCCTGCACTTTCAAATAATTATTTGATTACATGTTTTTGCATATTTTAAGGATGGTCCTATGATGATTGCATGGTTTTATTGTTTTTTGAGATTGCACCTTGCTTTGGGATATTCTGCTGGAAAGCAGGTCACAAATGTTTATAAGTAAATACATAATAATAGCTTAAAGCTCAGGTACTTTTTCTGGGGTATCACTATGTAGCAACTTCTGAAGATCACAGTCTGGTGTGTTTATCAGCTACACTACAGAGAAAGTTTGCTCTTTTTGGAAAAGCCATTACCATCAATATATCTTGTTCCATATGCACTTTCTGGAAATATCCCTCTTAGGTAGGTAATGCAGGATACAGCTATTGCCAGCAGTCTTTTCACTAATACTAGAGATTGCTGCTCAGTTGATATTTTGTTGGGAAATATTATTGCACTCTAAAAGGTAAAGAAGAAAGAATTAAGAAGAGCATGGATTCAGATTAGCTCTACACATTCTTATGTCAATAAATATGCAAGTGCCTAACTCACTGCAACCTTCTGTGCATCATACTGAGTTGATCTAAACACAATGGTTACCATAAACATATAATTACTGGGGGGGGGGGACTTATTAAAGGGTAAGATAAATTAAATTTTTGAAATGGAACTATACCAGAGAGGTTCTTTGCTTCTGAGCAGTTGCCATATTTCCTGTTCTTTCTCAGTCACCTGTTGATAAAAAATGTTGTGTTAGTATATACAGTGTTTTGGTGAGAAATTCCAGTTTCTAAATTTAACATATGACTGATCATGTAAAAAGATTTGTTGCTCCTGGGAGTAGACTCTCTTTTTATAAAATACCCCACTTGGTTTAAAATGAACTCATTATTTATTTAATATGTATTTATATATTATTAAAATGCTTTATGTTGCCTCTAATATCACAGATGAAGAGTTTTAATAGTTTTAGACTATATTTTATTGGTTGTATTTTTTTCCTGCCGGGACCATACCTCTTCTGCCCTGCCCTGCCCGCTCCTTGAGGGTAGTAACCAGAGTTTGTTGAAATTAATGACCATGACTAGCTTCAATGTATTCATTTCCGTCTACTCTGAGTAGAACTGAGTTGGATACAACCCAGAGTGTTCTTGGCCTGGCTGAAATGTGTTTTTGACCCGTGACAACCATGCATGCCTCTTGCTTGCCTGGGTGAACGATAAAATCACGAGGGTTTTCATTTAACAGTTCAGCAGTATATAAATTTTATGGAATAAATAAATAGAGAATCATAGAATCAAGGGTCATCCAGTCCAACCCCCAGCAATGCAGGAATCTCAGCTAAAGCCTCCATGACAGATGGCCACCCAACCTCTGCTTAAAAACCTCCAAGGAAGGAGAAATGTGTGGGTCTGCGCAGGAAGACTCTTGTCTTTTTTGTGTGTGCAGAAACTACCCTACTGCTCAAAGGCAAGAGTCAGATCCGCTGCATGTTTGCCTCTGGCCCCACCACCCGCTATTGGCAGGGGCAATGCTAGGCTTTATTTCACCCAGGTCAAAGACCCAGTTTGGCACACACGACCCACACATTTACATCATAGCTGTCAACTTTCCCCTTTTCGTGCGAGGAATCCTATTCGGAAGAAGGGAATTTCCCTTTTAAAAGGGAAGCGTTGACAGCTATGATTTACGTACACATGCATGCACACAGGCTGGGGGCCTCGTTGGTGCCCTTCTGGAAGCTGCACCTGGGACAAAAAAAACCCAGCTAGAACCATAGCTATTTTCAGCTATTTTCATAGCTATTTTCAGATTTGAAAATAAGGGATCAGCACCCTCCCCTGTCCAGGGGACAGTCTATGGGATATCTAACAATCTGGGATAGCAGCGGGAAGCAGCGCTGGAATAAGGGAATTTCCAGCAAAAAAGGGAAGGTTGACAGCTATGGCTAGAAACCCCCCACACCCCCTGTAGCTTCCTGGAAAAAGGAACATGGCTCCTCTTTTCCATCTGGGCATTCATATTACCTCTTACATCAGGAATGTGGAAGCTTTGCTCCCTGCCATGGGCATAGCCAGGATTTATGTTGGGTGGGGAGAGAACAAAGCTATCTGTGCTGCAATTGTTCAGTTAGTTAAGGTTTTTAAAATTTATTTACTTGATTTAGCGTGGGGAGCAGCTGCGCCCGGCCCCAGATGTTGATGAACTACAACTCCCATCATCCTTAGCAAGCATGGTCAAAGACGAGGGGTGATGGGAGTTGTAGTCCAGCAAATATCGAGAGAGCCAAAGTTTCCCCAGTTTTCCCGATTGAAATTGTTCCCTCATCCCCTCCAGCTCCACTGAGGGAGGAAAAACAACGCTTGGTAGGGACGAGGGGAGCAAATTAGATCTGTAAGAAAAGTATAGGATGAGGGAAGGCTCGTCTCCCGCCGCATATTATCTACCAATCTCTGGGCATTAAGAGCCCAGCTGCAAAAGTCAACTGGGAAGTTTACGATAGAGATGGAGTGTAATATATAAAACGGGGGAAAGTTCAGGCGGAGAAGCACTCTCGAGAGACCACGTCTGACTTGAGGCGATTAAAAACAGCCAAGCCATGTAGCGCACGATGGGGCTTTTTTGCCGTGCGGGGTGGGGGCGATTTAGGACGGCAGTGCTTACAATAATAGTAGTAATTTTTATTTATACCCCGCCCTCCCCAGCAAGGCCGGGCTCAGGGCGGCTAACAAGCAGTAATAAAAACAAGTTATAAGCAGACGACCTCTCATTACATTAAATAAAAATCATTCAGGGATATTAATTTATTTAAAACAGACGCCCTTACATCATATATACAGACTGTAGTCTTTTATTTTAGTTTTAACTATTTGATAGCGATTCCCACGCGCTTTTCAAAATCCTTTTTCCTCTCAGCAAAAAGCGGGGATTTTTAGGCTCCTCGCGCGCGCGCCTCCCGCTTTCCCGCCTTTTTTCGCTCCTCCGACGTCGACGGTTTAACGGACGGCCGCCCTTCCCGCTCCGCCGCCTGAACTTTCCCGCCTTTTTTTACACCTCAGGCGACCCAACTCAGTCGCTCAGGGCAAAACCTATTCAGACTGAAGGGTGTACACTGTAAACAACAATATTTCTTTCCTTCCTTAGCTAACATTTTATTTACCCTCTCCAGAGTTACTTAATAAAGCCACACTTCTGTTTATTTCACCAAAATGGTCCCCATCTTATGGTAACTTTTAACGCTATCAGAAGCAAATCGCCACCAATCACTATTGTAATCTGGTGGTTTTTACCTTATCATAGATCTTAACTATTTTTGGGAGGTTTTAAATAGGTTGTGTTTTTTTTAAAAAAAACCCTGAAACTTTCATTGTCTTATTCTTCTAAACTGCTTTGAGGTTCATTCATTTTTACAATCAAGCGACATAAATCTCATAAAATCAAAAAAATAATTATTACTGGGTTGCATTCAATGCTAGTTCTTTTCAGAGCAGGCCCATTGAAGTTAATAGACCTAACTTGCTTCCATCAATTTCAACGGCTCTACTCTTGAAGGGAGAGGGGAACGGTTAATCATTAATATTATCTACACATAGTAAATTCCGGCACTCTGCTAGGATGGTTACACAAGCTCAAACCCAAAAATGCAGTTATTTGCAAAGTCTAAATCAGACAGGTCAGGAGGCCGTTTCCTGTCTAACCAGCTATCTGAAACTGCTGATGTTAGTTACAGGTCAGAAGGTCGTTTCCTGCCTAGCCAAAAACTGCTGTCAACTAAAAACCACTAGCAAGATGTTTCCTGCTTTGCTTCTGCTTTAAGTAATGCAAGATAAGAAGAGATACGAAGGGAATGCTTAGCTAGCAAAAGAATACACGTGTACAAGGAGGTGGGAGGGGGTGCTTACTGAGCAGAGGAAATGC
This sequence comes from Podarcis tiliguerta, assembly GCF_965153285.1. Classification (NCBI taxonomy): domain Eukaryota; kingdom Metazoa; phylum Chordata; class Lepidosauria; order Squamata; family Lacertidae; genus Podarcis; species Podarcis tiliguerta. Next base: position 3,677,265 of record NC_139549.1, read on the forward strand.
TTAACCAGCAGAAGAAGTGCTTAGCTAGCAGCCTTAGCCAGCAAATATAGATGTGCCATATAAGGAATAAGTTGGAAACTTGCCAGCTGATTGGGGAAGTTTTGGGGGGAGGTCTGGGAGGTGGGTAAATACTCTAAAGTATAAGAAGGCTTGCAGATGCGTATTGCTGGACAGTCAGATTTCAGAAACTATATTCTGCTGACTGTCTCTGTGCACAGATTTGCAATAAAACTCTTTTCTCCAAAGAAGAAACTTTCCTGGAATTTTTTTATTCTCTTCTCGGTCCTGGGGACGCGGGTAAGCAATTCTCTGGCAAAGTAAAGGGCATAAGCCTACAGCTTGGTGCGTTGGCCGGGAATTGCCCCACCCCAAGGGGGCCGGGAAGAGCCAGGCTCGACCAGGTGAACAGCTCGGACCGGAGTTTGCAGGCTTCAGCGCGCACCCTACTGATTCGTGGGGGAAACCGGCCACACCGCTCCTGAGTAGGGACCTCGGTCGAGGGAGGAAAGAGGACTGGCCAGGAGGGAATCCGCAGCGGAAAACGGTAAGCCCAAGGGACAGGGCGTGGGCCCCAAGGAAAAGGGGGGCGAGGTCTGATCAAGCCTCACCTGGTTGTGCAGAGGGCCGCCAGTAAGGTTGGGTACAAGGGAAACAGAGGGGAGAACTGGCCGATTGCAGTAGTTTGCCGCCAGTAAGGTTGGGTAAAAGGGAAACAGAGGGGAAGTTGTATTGGTGTGTTTTGTGTGTTGCATGTTGAAATTATAATGGTGTGATTTGTATGTTATATGTTGCATGTCAGATACTCCAGTGACTGAATTGTTGTCAAGTGTGGGTCGGGGCCTAGCGTTCCCCTTGGCCGAGCGATTGCAGGGTTGTGCGTTTTCTGCCAGGGCGACCTCGTGCAGACCACAATCTGTATCGTGTGAACTGTGAAAGAATTTACAGCCCAGTCAGGTGCGGAGTATCTGAAAAAAAAAAAAAAAAAAAAAAAATGGGGTCTGGGGCAAGCCAATGTAGTCCTCTGGAATGTTTTTTAAAGAACTGGAAAGCGGCCACAAAGCATGATGATTGGGGAATCAGATTGCGAAAACAGAGAATGAGGACATTATGTGAAGTTGACTGGCCCGCACAAACTAATTGGCCGTCAGGAGGAAGCTTTGATTTGCAACTAATCAGCCCATTATACCAGAACATATTGAATGTCCACCCCGACCAAATCCCTTACATTTCTACTTGGAAAACCAATGTAGAAAAGAATCCACCGTGGTTGAAAGCCTGCCAAGGCGACGCCCCACGAAATACAATTTGTACAGTTCGACCGGCAGGGAAGGCAGAAAAGCCCCCGGTGATACCAGACCCAGAAGATGAGGAGGGGGGAATCATCAAACCGCCACCACCCTATGCTCCACCAACTGCCCCTCTAGCAATTCCCCCAGGCCCAGGTCCCCAAGCACCGGGAGGAGCTAGCCCCCAGCCTGAACCCCCCAAGGCTGATGAATCAGAAGAGGAAGAAGAGGATGATGAGGAATTTGTAAAGGGATTGGTTGAGTTAGCAAAGAAGGGAAGAGAGTGGACTCAGTATCAGTCTTTGAGATTGCAACAGTATGTACAACCCTATGCGGAAAAAGTGGATGTTAGCCCCCACGTGTTGGCTGCAGCAGGATGCTCCTCAACACAAGGGAAGAAATGGCAGAAGGAATGGATAGAAGCAGCAACCAGGGCAGCCTTCCATAAGTCCCATGAGGCACAGAAAAAGGGTGGGGTCGGAGTAATGCCCCTCCGAAGGGTTTATGACCCACCGGGACCTCCAGGGCCTGGTGGGGCGGAGGCACCACGGACCTACACGGTCCAGCATATACCCTTTTCAAGTGCAGATGTTTGTAATTGGAGAAATCAAAATCCTTCCTTTGAGGAGAATCCAGCTAAAATTATAAAATTGTTTGAAGGGATTTTTAAAACCTATAATCCCACTTTTGATGATGTGCAGTATTTGATGGATGCGCTGCTAACCACAGAAGAAACTAGGCGAATCCATGTTGAAGCTCGAGTACACATGAGAGCACAGGGAACACCGGATCCAGACATTATAACAGGATACCCTGATAGTACCCCGAATTGGAATTATCAGACTGCTGATGGCCAGAAAACCCTCACTACCTACCGCCAGAACGTATTAAATGGTATGAGAAGGGCAGCCAGGAAACCCACCAACTTTGTGAAGGTCAGAGAGGTAGTGCAGGGGAATGAAGAGGCCCCAGGGGCTTACCTGGAACGCCTGAAGGAAGCCTACCGTCAGTATACTCCTGTAGACCCAGATGAGGCTGCCAACGCCCTTATTGTAAAGGCTGCTTTTGTAGCTCAGGCAGCGCCCGATGTCCGCCGAAAAATTCAAAAACACGAGGGGTTCATGGGCCACACCCTTGAGTGGATGTTAGAACTGGCTCAAACCACTTACAATCAGAGGGAAGAAGAGGAACAAAAGAAAAAGGAGAAGTATCAAGCAAAGAAGTTGATGGCATTACAGGCCACCGCACCCATCCCTCAGAAAAGAGGAAGTGCCCGGGGAGGAGGGCAAGGCCGCCTGGGGAGGAATCAGTGCGCCATCTGCCGGCAGGAAGGGCACTGGAAAGGAGAATGCCCACAGGCCCACTTAGGAGGGAGAGGACGAGGAGAACGAGCCCCAGGCCCAACCCCCAGGGGACCTGGACAGGAACTGAGACCTTGGTCATCGACAAATGCCAGCAGGGGTAGAGGACGTGGACAGGGACCTCCCTGGTACCCCTCAGCCCAAAGGCAGCCCGGCATGATGAGCCTGAGAGAGGAGGAAGAATACTAGGACAGACCGGGCCCAGCTGCTTTAGGTTCCCGTGAGCCCATGGTCAAAATACAAACAGGGAACCAAACTATCCCCTTTATGGTTGACACAGGAGCCGCCCACTCTGTTTTGCCAGTACCAGTGTCCAAGCCCACCAAGCAAACAATTAACATAATAGGAGCTACAGGCAAATCACAAAGAGCCCCATTCCTGCAATCTGTTGTCTGTCGCCTGGGTGGCCAAGTAGTCCAACACAAGTTTTTATATATACCAGAGTGTCCCATCCCATTATTGGGCCGAGACCTGCTATCAAAATTGCAAGCCCAGATTTCCTTTCAACCGACAGGAGAAGTGACAATGACTACAGGGCAAACAGGAGAGCTTTCCTTAGAAGTACCCTTAAGGGAACACTGGCGCTTAATGATGGTAAAAGAAGAGGAGGGGATTATTCCAGAAGACCTCCTGCAAAAAGTAAACCCTGGTGTATGGGCAGAAGGCAACCCGCCCGGAATGGCAAAGAACATCCCACCTATAATAGTCAAGCCCAAACCATTCGCCAACCCTGTGGCTGTGAACCAGTACCCTATCCCCCGGCGAGCTGCAGAAGGAGTATGGGTACATTTGGAACGGTTACTTCGCCATGGCATCCTGAGGCAGTGTCAATCTCAGTGGAACACCCCACTCTTGCCGGTGAAGAAGGAAGATAACTCGTATCGTCCGGTCCAAGACCTCCGATTGGTCAACCAAGCCGTGGAAACCCTCCACCCCAATGTGCCCAATCCTTACACACTGTTGAGTTTAATACCTCCTACTGCCTGCTATTTCACGGTACTGGACTTGAAGGATGCATTCTTCTGCTGCCGTCTGGCAGAGGAAAGTCAGCCCCTGTTTGCATTTCAATGGATGGATCCAGGAACAGGCACCAAGGTGCAATATACGTGGACGAGGCTTCCACAAGGTTTCAAGAATTCCTTATGGAAAGAGAGAGGTTTGCTTACCTCCAGAGGAAACCAGGTGGCCCACCCACAAGCTTTGTTGAACCTTCTGGATGCTGTATGGGAGCCTGAAGCGGTAGCGGTTATCCATTGTTATGGACACACAACTGGACCAGGGGAAGTGGCCAGAGGAAATCGATTGGCAGACAAAGTGGCCAAGGAAGCAGCTCGGGAACTAGCCCCCATCCCGGTTATCGGAGCACTAGTCCCAGAAGAGATTTTAAGCACCGCTGACAAGCCAGCTTATACCAAGCAGGAAAAGGACACTGCAGACGCCCAGGAACTGACATTGACCAAAGAAGGATGGTACCTTACCCCTGATGACAGGATATGGATTCCAGAGTCTCTTTCGCGGCAAATAATTCAGAGGTACCATGATTCAACCCACATAGGACCCGATGCTACAACCAAGCAGCTGGAAAAATGCTTCTATATAGCCCACCTCTACCAACTGGCAGCCCAGATTTCCAGGAAATGCCTGCTGTGTCAGAAGAATAATCCCAGAGCCGGACCACTGGCTCCCCCAGGGATTCAGCACAGTGGAACGGCACCTATGGAAGATCTTGTCGTGGACTTTACTGAATTACCCCGTTGTGGACTGCACCGCTACCTGCTGGTAGCAGTGTGCACCTACACCGGATGGGTCGAAGCATGGCCCACAAAGACTGAAAAGGCATTTGAAGTAACCAGGTGCCTGCTTAGGGAAATCATCCCTCGCTATGGATTGCCAAGGTCCATAGGATCTGATAATGGACCAGCATTTGTTCATGCAATCCTACAGGGGCTGGCAAAAGCGCTCCAGATCAACTGGAAGCTGCATACTGCTTATAGACCCCAGAGTTCTGGAAAAGTAGAGAGAATGAACAGAACTCTAAAGAATCAGCTGTCCAAGCTGACACAGGAAACCGGGTCTAATTGGGTGGCCATGTTGCCCTTGGCATTACTCAGGGTCCGCAGTCTTCCGTCAAAACGGACCCACTTGTCATCTTTTGAAGTTCTGTTTGGGAGACCAGTCCCATATGTTAGAATGTTAAATCCGTATGTTAGCCAAGATGTGCAACTGAATAATTATGTACAGTCACTCTCCCGAGTTCTTTCTTATCTCAACAGGTGGACCCAGGCTCGCACCCCATGTGTGTTGACTGAACCGTTCCATCAGTTCGAGCCAGGTGATGAAGTGTGGGTGAAAGACTGGCAGCGAGCCCCCCTACAGCCCTGCTGGAGGGGACCATACACCGTGCTACTCTCTACTCCTACTGCTGTGAAGGTTGCCGGCATCACCCCGTGGGTCCACCATACTCGAGTGAAGAAAGCCATCTCGGATTGGACAGTAACACCAGATCCAGAGAACTCCCTTCGGCTGACCATCTCCAGACGCCTGGCAGACGACCGCTCTGCTGATATCACACCGGAAGCTGATATCTCAACGCACAGCTGAAGAATTGGATGGGAGGGGCGCCCGCGGGCAGCGTCCCCAACTCCGTGCCAGGACTAACCCAGGAAGCTCACCAGGACATTTAATATTTCCATAGGGACTTTCTCTTTTCTTTTTGTTATCTGCTTTATGTCCCACAGCCCTGACCCCACTGAGCCATACCGCATTTATTGGCCTGATGGACTCTGCTACGACTGGTTCGTCTTACCGGTGGTAAGAGATGGTGTGCTCTATGGCTATTGGAAACTGGGATTTGATGAGATTGCCGTCTTAAAACACCCCACTGCCCTGTTGTGGCTCCTCTCCCACACCACTGTCCGGCATGCGTGAATCGTGCTCATACGGGAAGTTGCAGAGACGCTCGAACTCTATCGAGTTCTGGACCGCTTTTGCTGTTGTGGGAGGGTAGTCAACTGTTATATGGGAGGTAGAGCACTGTACCAACCTCATTTGATAGACCAGGTCCTACTCTTAATGCAGGCGATAGATGGGACGGAACCTATCTTAATGCAAGTATTGCAGGGGTGGGAGCCTTAACCAGGTGTGCATTGAAATTGCTCAACAAGTGGTTCAATCCACCCATCAGGGTTAGCAGAAAAGTTGACCCACGTAGTGGGAGCATCAGCTCACCAGTGGACTCTCATCCTTGAGGCTCAACAGATAGTCGGGCACAAATATCAGTGAGCTCTTCAACAATGAGCACACCCCCTGAATATTGGTGGGAGGAACCATGGAAGGATTGGGGTTGGTGGATAGGGGTTATCTCAACCGCTCTTGTCATATGGATGTGTGTTTTCTTTTGCTGGCATGAGCGTCACCGATTTTGTGGGAGGGAACAACCAGCCCCCATCCCCTTGACCCTTCTGGTACTAGCCCTACTTGGGTTGGGTCTGGGAGATGACTCACATATACGGAAAACCGGCCGGTCAGAGCCCTATCATCAGATTTGGAGTAATAATACCTATGTTAGAGATATAGATCGTTTCTCTTCTATGCTTAATCTTTCTGAATGCTGGGTTTGTATGCATATCCCTCCACAATTTAAGAAGCCTGGCATACTACTGCATAGTATTCCAATAAATGAGTCATTTAGAATTAGTAATCTTATGTCAGATGGTCGCACCTATTCACCCCCAGTGTTTCTGTCACTCATGGAACAGGCACCTCGTTGTCTCCGTTTCAATCATAACAGCAGCAATTTTTTAGGTCACTATCCATATTGCAATTGGACTTATGAGTATATTAACGGATCCTCCTGCTTCCAAAAAGGTACTTCCATTTATGATGCTATGTGTGTCGATTTTTATACTTGGTTTACCTGGATGACGGCGCGCAGCAGATCTAACTGCCTGCTCCAGTCTGATTTGTGGTTGCTCTGCGGCACAAGAGCCTACAAAGCAATCCCCTCTGCCTTTTCTGGAACCTGTACTTTAGGAGTAGTCGTACCCCTGGTGTATAAGATGGATAAGCTCCCAACAGTCCGTCTGCGTAACAAAAGGGACGCGAAATCACCTATTAACCAGTATACCGGCACAGCCATCTCTAGGTCCCTTCTACCCCCTTTGGGTGTAGCCATGAATTACCGGGATCTGCATAGATTGGCAAACTGGACCGAGGCTTTGTTTAACTCCACCATCTCGGCCTTAAAAGCAATTAATAAGGAAATGTCAGAGATAAGGGAGGTAGTCCTTCAAAATCGTTACGCTTTGGATGTAGTCCTTGCCTCTAAGGGCGGAGTTTGTGCCTTAATTCATTCCCATTGCTGCATGTACATTTCAGACCAGTCAGCAAATATTTCAGCCACCATCAACCACATGGAAACAATGATAGCTGAAAACCCGCTGAAAGCCACAGGGAGTGATGCATGGGGTTGGATGTATTCCTGGCTCCCTGATGGCAGTTGGCTCAGGAATGTTATAGTATTATTAGCAGGACCTCTATTAATCCTTTTGCTTCTTTGCCTCTGTATCCCCTGCTTATTGCAATGCTTGCAGCAAATGATGCAAAGACTCCTGTCACGGAAGCTAGGACCCACAGTCATCGCTGTGATGAGGGAGTATAGGCCCATACCCCAGAACGCACCTAAGTATTAGGTTGTTCAGAAGAAGAGGAGGGAGTGAAGGGAGAGGGGAACGGTTAATCATTAATATTATCTACACATAGTAAATTCCGGCACTCTGCTAGGATGGTTACACAAGCTCAAACCCAAAAATGCAGTTATTTGCAAAGTCTAAATCAGACAGGTCAGGAGGCCGTTTCCTGTCTAACCAGCTATCTGAAACTGCTGATGTTAGTTACAGGTCAGAAGGTCGTTTCCTGCCTAGCCAAAAACTGCTGTCAACTAAAAACCACTAGCAAGATGTTTCCTGCTTTGCTTCTGCTTTAAGTAATGCAAGATAAGAAGAGATACGAAGGGAATGCTTAGCTAGCAAAAGAATACACGTGTACAAGGAGGTGGGAGGGGGTGCTTACTGAGCAGAGGAAATGCTTAACCAGCAGAAGAAGTGCTTAGCTAGCAGCCTTAGCCAGCAAATATAGATGTGCCATATAAGGAATAAGTTGGAAACTTGCCAGCTGATTGGGGAAGTTTTGGGGGGAGGTCTGGGAGGTGGGTAAATACTCTAAAGTATAAGAAGGCTTGCAGATGCGTATTGCTGGACAGTCAGATTTCAGAAACTATATTCTGCTGACTGTCTCTGTGCACAGATTTGCAATAAAACTCTTTTCTCCAAAGAAGAAACTTTCCTGGAATTTTTTTATTCTCTTCTCGGTCCTGGGGACGCGGGTAAGCAATTCTCTGGCAAAGTAAAGGGCATAAGCCTACACTCTGAGTAGAACTTGAACTGGCTACAACCCCTTATTGTTTAAAATAGTTCCTTAACAGAAGTGGGATGTAAGTATAAAATGGCATTGTTCTTTGAAACCATGTCTCACTTAAAAGAAATATCACCTTTTTCTCCCCACCCCCAGCTCTATGCCTTTCTATAATTGTCTGGCAGGCAGAAATTCTCTGGGTGAAGCTTTCCCCAACCAGTTAACATCTTCATGACAGGAAAAGCGGAGCCTTTTTTAAATTTCATGCCAGGCATGGTTTTAAAAGCACACAGAATATTTTTTCGGTGGAGAGGCGCTGCAGCCCCCTCTTAGACAAGGGAAAATACACTTTAAAGGACATATATGTGTACACTTTATGCCCACATACTCAGAGGGACTGCCCTCAACCTCCTTCATGGCTAATAAGTTTGCAAACTGACCAGAAAAAATATATATAGCAGCTTCTTCTCCACCTTTAACAGAAATCAGAATGTGACATTTTTCATGGCATGGAATTCAAATGATTTTAGCCCTAGCTACAGATCAAATTGCTGCTCAATACAACCCTACCCTAGGTCTGATATAGATATAGACAGCAATTATTTTATAAAGTCAAGAGTAGTTGAATAGGAGATGGGCTGTGCTGGTTGAGTACCCTATAAGGCCTTCCTTGTATCTGTGTGTCCAAGTTGGCCAGTTTCCCGCTGGTGAATTTAAAAAGCACTCTGCGCGTCCTCAGAGGATATTTCCTCAATTACCTTCGTACCTCCTCTGCTAAACTGACATTGAAAACAGGGCAAAGTCAAGTACGGCTCTTTCATGCCACAGCCTCCACAAAGAAAGCCTTTTCACACATATTTTTGAAGGAACAGGGTTAATGTCTAAACCCGGGGAGTATAAAAGGGTGTTAGAGAGTATAGAGAGATATATGGTAGATGTGAAGAGGGAAATTTATCCAAGAACTGTTCCTCAGAGATGCTGAATGAAGAGGAGAGTGCTCAGTTTTCTTTACTGTGAGGCATTAGAGCTCAAAGTTGTTTAAAAGTTAGTTTAACCTGGAATTCCATGTGTCTAGAGTGGCTGTGATTATTCAGTGGTGTTCAAATGTACTTTATTATTCCTTAACACTGTGCAACGGCCAAATCTGGGAACTGAAAGTATGTCCTGGCAAATGTGTCGTATGTTCAGAATGAAGTGAAGGCATTAGCTGGCAATAGCTATATACGTCCTTGAAAAACATAGCTTGACCTTTGCAATGCACACACATCCCTTAAAAATTCCCGGGAGTAACAGCCCATGTTATTTTGCAGCCTGATGTGGAATGGCCAATGGCACCTTCCATACCAAGTCAAGGTGCATGATCCCAAAGGCCAACCAGGATATTGTGGCACCTGGGGCAGAAAATCCCACAAAAATAATAGAATTGTAGGGTTGGAAGGGACCACAAGGGTCATCTAGTCCAATCCCCTGCAATGCAGGATAATAAACAACAATATGTTGTCCTTTCATAACACTTTGAGTCACTTTACCCAATGGTAGAGCCGTCCCTGATTCCAGGTTCTTTCATGAACTTTTGCTAGGGGTGTGGCCCTTCAAGTCTCTCTATCTGGCCCTCAGAACTTTCCCCAGGCCACATACACTCAATAGCCCTGTTTTTGCACCTTGGGTGTTTTTGCTTCTGGAAATGTGTCTTTGAACAGCAATAATGCCTCTTCCTTACCTGGATGGAGGATAGAGAGGTGTTAAGTGTAGACACTAAAGTCTATTGTGCAAAAGTAATATTTACATGTGCTGTCCCACCCACTTTTGCCGCTGGTCATGTTCACTACTTGGAGTTCAAGACGCTGAAATTCCCTTCAGCTCAACAACTTTGGGGTAAACTTCAGTATTAAAAAAGCACACAACTTTGGGGTCAAATTCATCAAATCTGGCCCTCTTTGAAAAAAGTTTGGTCACCCCTGGAATCTTTCCTGCCTTTTTCCTCCACTCCCTCACTGTAAATTCCAACCAGGTTGAAAGGTTGTTTGCATGCAACTAAAATAATCACCACCACCACCACCCTTTCCTGCTGAGTTGGCATTTTATTCACCCACTCCAGAATTATGGTATGTAATAAATCCGCATTTCTGCCTTTTCCACCAAGATGGTTCCAACTAAAGTGGCCTTAACCCACATCAAAAACAAATAATCATCAAGTATTAGTATTATTGCAATAGTCCATAACCCTTTCTCTGGGCCTCAGAACTTTCCTCAGGCCACACTCGTGCACTGGCCCTGTTTTTGCACTTTGGGTGTTTTTGCCTGGCCGCAAATGTGTCTTTGAACAGCAAAAATGCCTCTTGATTATCTGGATGGAAAAATTTAAGTGTAGAAACTGTAGCCTACTGTGCAAAGGTAACATTTGCATGTCTTGCCCTGCCCACTTTTGCCTCTTGCCAATGCTCACTACTGGTATATGGCCTTTAATGGTTATGCAGAAGGAAATGTGACCCTTGGGCTGACAAAAGGATTCCCCATCCATCATTGTAAAGTGGCTTGCTTGCCATTTCTGGAGCCACAGAAGGTTTTTGTTTGTTTCTGTGTTTACCTGACACAGCTTTTATTCCAACATACCTTGAGGTTGTAACAGTGATACTATCCGGCAATTACATAAAGCTTGGGCTGTTCAGAGCAGGACTACAGACATTACATTATTAACTGATTAAGCCCCACAGCGCCCAAGGGATGCTCAGCAAATACCAAGATAAACCAGGATAAATCATCATTTTGGCTGCTTGTCTCAGATCTACCAGGTGGAGCTGACAGGAAGACCTTGCCTTTGGAGACCAATCACTCTTCTTAAAACAGAGCAGTTTGATTTTTTAAAAACTCTAAAGATTAGTTGCCTAATGGGCTGTTCTTTTAGTGACGAACAATCCATTGTGAGCTGGAAATCCTCTCTAGATTAGTGGATAGGAGCACTGGCTGGCAATGCCACAGCGATTCCCATGATTCCTTGCAATTTTAATGAATCCTTCATCGCCAAAACTTAGACCCCAGCTGTTGAAATAACAGAGAATGAGACATTAGGAGAATAATTAACACTTTCATTGTGAACAAGGGGCTTTTCAAGGGTCTTACGATTCTCAGTAAGGAACTAAAAATAATTATCATGTAGCATTAATATCTCATGTTACGGATGCTTCCAGTAACATGGGCCAAACTTGGGCCCCAAAATGTTGCTGGACTAAAACTCCCATTAGCTAAACACTGAGTCCTGACAACAACTGAACACCCAAGGTTGAAGAACAATGCTTTAGACCAGGCTTCCTCAAACTCGGCCCTCCAGATGTTTTTGGCCTACAACTCCCATGATCCCTAGCTAGCAGGACCCGTGGTCAGGGATGATGGGAATTGTAATAATAATTATTATTTATTATTTGTAAGAGGGACGCGGGTAGCGCTGTGGGTAAAACCTCAGTGCCTAGGACTTTCCAATCATATGGTCGGCGGTTCGAATCCCCGCGGTGGGGTGAGCTCCCGTCTTTCGGTCCCAGCTCCTGCCCACCTAGCAATTCGAAAGCACCCCTAAGTGCAAGTAGATAAATAGGTACCGCTTTATAGTGGGAAGGTAAATGGCGTTTCCGTGTGCTGCGCTGGTGCTGGCTTGCCAGAGCAGCTTCGTCACGCTGGCCACGTGACCCGGAAGTGTCTGCGGACAGCGCTGGCTCCCGGCCTCTTAAGTGAGGCCGGGACTCTTACCTTAAGAGTCGGACACGACTGGCCCGTACGGGCAGGGGTACCTTTACCTTTATTATTTGTACCCCGCCCATCTGGCTGGGTTTCCCCAGCCACTCTGGGCAGCCTCCAACAAAGTTTAAAAATATGGTACATTAAAATGTCACACACTAAAAACTTCCCTCAAGTTTGTCTTCTAAACGTTTCACAGGGCGGGCGCCACTGCCGAGAAGGCCCTCTGCCTGGTTCCCTGTAGCTTTGCTTCTCGCAGTGAGGGAACCGCTAGAAGGCCGTTGGCGTTGGACCTCCGTGTCCGGGCAGAACGATGGGGTGGAGACGCTCCTTCAGGTATACTGGGCCGAGGCCATTTAGGGCTTTCAAAGTCAGCACCAACACTTTGAATTGTGCTCAGAAACGTCCTGGGAGCCAATGTAGGTCTGTCAAGACTGGTGTTATGTGGTCTCGGTGGCTGCCCCCAGTCACCAGTCTAGCTGCCACATTCTGGATTAGTTGTAGTCTCAAAACATCTGGAGGGCCGAGTTTGAGGAAGCCTGTTTTAGACTAAAGTGTCTCAAAATGGATGGGCAGTGGACTCACTGATATACAATGCTGGCTTAGCAGCTGGTTACCTAAAGGGTATCCTTACCTATTCTTCACAAGCCAATATTCTTTGCCTTCTTCTGTTCCATATCCAATTACGACGACTCCATGATTTATATGCTGAGAACACTTTGGATCATCATATACACCTACATAAAAAGGATAAAGAATCACTTTCAGGTGTGTATGAGCATATGGTACATTTTTGAAACTGAAGCAAATGAAAGTTGCTATTGAAAAATAGCCCTCCTAGTTTAGGGTCAGTAAAATGTGCTATATTCCACCAAGAGGATACAGGAAGTGGCCTTCAGGGCTGCCAAATGAGAAGGAAGAGATGGCACCCATTGATCCCATGTACAGAATCTGATCAGGTTGGTAGCCTAATCTTACTTCAGCAGTGGTTATCTGTTAAGATCTTCCACTATAATGTCAGGCTAGCCTTGTGGGCACAGAGCAGGCTAAGTCAGAAAACCTAGGGGAAATAGTGGGGGTTGCTATTGCCCTTGGCACCTGCATCACTCTGCCAAATAGCAGGGCCAGCCTTTGCTGCCTCATAACAATTCAAACCACTGGTCCATCCAGCTTAGTATTATCTAGACTGACTGGCAGCAGCTCTCCAGGGCTTCAGGCAGGGTCTGTCCCAGTCCTACCTGCAGACGCCAGAGATTGCAGCTGGAACCTTTTGCATACAAAACAGGTGCTGTACTGTTGCGCTACAGCCCTTCTGCAAACAACATTGGGGGAAGCAGGTATCAAAGATGCAAAGGTAAAATCATAATGTGATATTAATTGGTGGAGGCGAGGAAGTAATAACACTAGAGTAGTAACCTAACTCAATACCATATTTGGCATTGATGTTTTGGTAAGGGAGAGTTTTGAGAAAATGTTAGTAATGTCCTGGGAAGTTATGTAGCCTATTGGTATTCAGTTGGTGGGGTTCAGGACCAACTAAATGTAGGTCACATCAGCACTGGAGAGAAAAGGAGATTGGTACACCAAAGCAAAAGAGAGGGAAGAATAGTTCTAGACAGGCCAACAGTAAACGTGAGAATAATACAAGGCATAATTTATTTGTTCTTAGTGGGTCCTGCATTGCTGTTTGGGGTTAAAAATGGGTCAAGGTTGTGGAAAGCTTGAAAAGTATATCTATGGAGAGAACAGCAAGGAATTGTCAAGGATCACACCCAATTGAATAATTTCTTGAAGGAAAGGTAAAATTGCGGCTTTCAGAAGACCACTAATCTGTGTGCATGCATGCAGACACACACAACCAGCCCTGTCTGAACAACTTGCCTGGACAAAATGGTTGACCTCACTGGGATAGCAAAAAAGTCTGCTTATTTGCATGCCAAAGAGGGTTGGATCCAACTAACTCATACTCATGGTAGACCCATTGAAATTAGTGGACTTAAGCTAGTTTTGATGGGCATGAAAAAAAGCACTGATTTTGGTGCCCACCCATGTTCATCTTATGCAGTGCTGTTTTGGTTCCACTGCAGTTCAGCTTCCAAGAAAAGTGACTTTACTTGTAAATGTGAAGGCCATTCATTTCAATGCAAACAAAATATAATAAAAATGGGGGAGGGGGTAGAGAAGAGAGAGTCATTGATTACTGTATATATTGTTCACAGACTGAAAACAACAGCAGCTAATGCTGTTTATATTTACTGGATGTATTTCTGCTCCAGACATGAATAAGTAAGTGAACAGCTGGCTATTTCTGCTCCTATTCTGTCGGAATTCTCTGTGTCCTTTGATTTCCAATGAGTCTATTCAGAGTATATTTGCAGGGAAGCACGGTAGAACTCACCTCGCTTAAACAGGAAGAATGACATTAGACTTGCATCTATACCAACCGATACAGGGCCAACATTGGCTACGGCATCCATCAGGGCAGCTTCATCTCCATATGGGAGAGTAACATATTTAGAGCAGGTAGCAGCTCGTGCAGAGGGGTCGTAGTGACACGTTCCATTCTGAAAGAAAAAGAAGATAAAGTTGCTTTTCCTCCATGAGTTTCTCTAACAGTATAAGATCTTAAGAAGAACTCTGAAGCTGGATCAGGTCAAAGGGGCCTGCCTTGTCGGTAGCAGGTTTTTAAAAGGTGTGCAGTAGTGACTTGCTGACACCAGGGCTGGATCTACGCTGACCTGTTTAATGTTGCTATAACGATATTAGATGTATCTAATCTATATCTTAGTTAAATAAGTCAAATAATTTTAGCTGATTTGGCAACTAAGGCACTAGTTTTAATTTACACAAATATTCAGGCGAATGCAACCATCTTCCTGAAGAAGAAGAAAGAACAACTTTGTTTCAGATGATGCACGCATACAATAAGCAAAGATCATCTTAGAAGACGTATGTCTTTGTAAGTAAGTACAATAAATGTAATTTATTTGCAACAGTCTAATGCATTGCTAGCGATCATGACAGGATATATTCTGAAATAAATCTGCAGATGCACTCTGTAGTGTTTTATGTTTACATTCAATCTAAATTAAATGATACAAACCTTGGCTTCATATGGGTAGGAAGCTTCCGAATCAATGCCTTTGTTGTCTATGATATACTGGAAGGCAGCCTCCATGTAGCCTCCATTGCACCCATGGTTTCCATACTTACTGGAGCAGTCAACAAGGTTTTGTGTACTGAGAGACACCAGTTTCCCTGTTTTGAGTTTTAGCTGGCCTTCCAGGGCCCCAACAGCACTAAAGGCCCAGCATGCACCACATGCACCCTAAAATGGAGAGGAAGCCATCAGAATCAGTTTCAAAGGAAGAAATTGCTAAGTTCCAGATGACCCGTTCATTGAGCCTTCGTTCTCATTTGTTTGTGGAGAGATTAGACAACATTGTAGCAGGCATTTCCCCACACTTTCCTTTGCACTTGCCAATCACTTTCCTTATCGCAAAAAGTCTGATTTTTTTGGAAGCTGGTTGTTGTGCAAGTCCTCGCAATCAGCTTTAATTTCACAATTTGAATTTGCTGAGGTGTGATTGAATCCCACCCAAAGACAGTGATGATCTGGAAATGCCAAAAGACGCTCTCTTACCTGGTTCTTAACATCTGTGACACACCCTTTCTGCCTCCAGTCTACAGTGTTGGGGAGGACTCCCAGACTTCGCACATAATATGTTGAATTGTGCATGCGTGAGTCAGGAACTTTCAACCCAGTCAACATAGCAGTCACCTCCTCACTGGTCTACATGAAGGAACATATTCCAGAGATGTTGCTGTGTTAGGTGATAGCTTCATGAAGCCAAAGCAACCAAGAGTCTTGTGGAAACTTAAAGTACCAATTTTATTATGGCATAGAAACTTTCATGAATTTCAATAAGATGCATAAAGGAACATAGAAGCACTTATTAAAAAGCAAGAATCGGTCACATTTTTTCTGTAAAGGGTTCATTCCCTCAGGTGGGTAGGGACTAGCGATGGAAGGACCTGCCAATTTTGGTTCTCTTAGTTTCTCATTTTTCCAATATTAAATTCAGTTCTCCACATTTTGCAAGCAATTTGTGATTTATTTATTTTTTAAATCCTCATAAAAATTAATTAGCATTTTAGATCAAATTCCTCCTAATAAACACATTTTTATATGCTTTGTTTACTACAGTACATATTTTTGCAAACAATTTCTCTGGTGTTATTTTCATTCACATCTTCCTTTCTCAGTACATTTTACCCCTGATATATGCATTTTTTAAAACATTGTTTCGTTGGAGAACTATATGACAACATTCGCATAAGTGCAGATTTCGGAGGATACCTGTTTTAGTTAGCATATTATTTCGGAAGGTGTGAATTTCATAGATTCACCTTTAAATGCATACTGAATTGCATTTCTCCTCCATCCCTAGTAATATGCAGAATTTTGCTGTCATACTATATTTCACAGTTGGAAGGGATTTTGAAATTCCTTATATCCAACCCATCACTACTCGGTGCTAGCTCTGTAACACAGCTAAAGCACCCTCCTTCAGTAAGATGAAAATGTTAATACTGAAATCTACGTATGAATTGGACTCCCCTCCCCTATTTCACATTTAAAAAGTAATGTTTAGGAGGAACCCTAGAAATGAAATGAAAATTTTCCACCTCTCTCAAAATTTTATTGCTATAGTTTTCCTCAATCCCAGCAGGAAGTTGATTCAGCCAGTTCCAGTTATTTGGTTTCAATCAGTGGCATATTTGTTCTAATATGACAGAATTACCAACATACCCATCAATCATGTTAAACATTCGTTCACTAACCATATCACCCAGATGATTCATGCCAAGTTCATAGGAATGTAACCCCAGCGAATGTTCGAGGTTATGCAACATGATAAACTGCAGATTCCTTTCCCAAGTCATACGTCGACCACCTTCCTCTTTCTTAAAAAAAAAAAAGAAAAATGCAGAAGCTCACATTGTTTATGAAGGGAAATTTATCTATTATTATTACCATTGCTATTTTATAAATTTATATGCAACTTTTTCATATAGATGTGCTGGAAGTGGCTCACATAACAGAAAAACAAAAATGCTGATTGATACATCATTCCAATAAGAACCAAATGCTACATCATTTCAAAACATAACACGGCAATCACACAAATCACTCAGTTTTATTATGTGAAGACGATAACATTTTAAGGTTGTCATAAGGCAAACTATCAATAATTAAAACATACCAAAATGTATTTATTATTTAAACTAACATAAGACTATTCACCTTACAATTTAAAGTTTGGGTCAATACTGCCATATCTATACAAACAGAACCCAAACTCATCCCAATGCCTGCAACTAAGGTCACATCTACACTTAGTGCTGAATCAACAAACGTCGATCCACAGAAAGCCCAAATTACCATTTGCTCTGATTCAGCATTAAAGATGGGGTTTTCCTGGGGAAAACAGTGGCAGGTGAGGGAAAATGCTCAGACACAGACAAGGAAATAGGAAAGTGTGGACCTGTGCCTAAAAAGCACAGGGCAAAAGGTAAGTATGGAGGAGTCCTAAGTATCTCACTACATCAGAGTTGTTGATTAGTATCTGTACAAACAGAATCGGTCCTTTGGGCCTGTTGGTTTCTGCCCACAGCCAGCCCATAGTGGAGGATGTTGCAGAAGTTTATTGTGATATGTGCCGTTTATTGGCCTCTGCTTCAGTTTTCTAACTGATCAAACAACTGTTATATCTACTTAATGCCTGCTCGTATTCTCTAGGACAGGAATGGGGAACTCAAGTGCCTGCCCCCCGCCCCCGATCTTAGCAGCTGAGGCTGGTGAGAACTGGGGTCTAGCAACATCTCAAGAGCCCCAAGTCTGCCTCCCCTACTCCATTATCAGACCGGGTGCCTTTGCATTAGCACTATCTTGGCTCTCACTCCAGCTACCTTGACTACTTGGCCTTGCTGCAGACCTGGCCTGATACCCCTGGAATCACAGGGTGTTCTTTCCCCCTTGAACCTCTGCATTTGCCCTTTCATCACTCTTCTGCTCACCCGGCACTCTTTGCAACCATTTCCACATTTTACTCTGTCTCAAGGCTTTCAAAGCCTTCTGTGTGGGCTTCCTGCAGCCATTCGGAAGCCGCGACGGACGTTCGGGTTCCAAAGAATGTTCACAAACGGGAACAATCACTTCCGGGTTTGCAACATTCAGGAGCCCAAACGTTCGACTGGCAAGGCGTTTGACTTCCAAGGTACGACAGTACTGGAATTTCTACACCCAAGCTCCAATGCCGACAGCTTGTGCCCATACCTCATTTTTGTATGTTTTGCCATACTTTTTCTTCCAAAGCTCCCAGTGCCTGTTGAGTGTGGGGTCCTTCTCCCAGTACGCAGACGAAGCAGCAGCAGCAAATGCCAGGAAAACACAGACCCACAGTTCCATCCTGCTGAGGCAGACACAGAAAGCTGGTAAGTACGGGGTTGCTGGTGTCATAGCGATAAGACAGGTGGCTTCCAGGGTGAGGCGAACCCTGGGTAAGCACCTGGAATCTCTCACCACTTGGAAATTGGGATGCCATTCTCATGTTCTTAATTTGGTATTTCAGCACCTGGGAGAAACATAGCCTGCAGTCTTCATTGTAAGCTCAGTCTATATCCAGCCCTCGTGGCTATATGTATATTTTAGGACCCACCCAATTCCTCAAATATTAATATGCTATAAATTGTTGTTCTTTAAATTACTGTGAGCAACCCTAGGACCTCAGGGCAAAGGGCAGGTACTAAATAAAATTAACAACAACCTCTAGCCTCCTTTTCCAACTTTCCTTTTGTTACCTACCTCACCTGAATAGTCTTCCCCTTTCCATAACATTTTGCCCAATAAAGAGTTCTGCAGTGCCTAAAGGCTGGCCACAGTTTATGGGTTGTTCGTATTTTTTTGGTTGATCCTAATAAAAGTTACCCCTATTTTACTTATTTAAAAGCATTTCTAAACCAGTGTGTGTATTTTGTGTGTGTGTATCTCAGCCTTTTGGAGGGTGCCCTCCCCTCTTATGGACCTACACCCTTTTCTAAAAGAAAAAATAAAGTTACTTCCTCAATTGCTCTGAAAGGGATCAGTAAAGGAGAGGAAAAAATCTCTTTCTCCAAGTCTCTCCTTATAAATACCTACCTGGATGTCTTTCAGCAGGCTGAGGCTGGGTGTTCTCTCTTGACCTCTTCTATAGGGTGTAAGAAGCCTTCCTGTTCCAGGAGCCCCTTTCTTACGTTGTTTCTCTGGCTGAACCTTTCAACAACACTGCTCCTGCTTCACCCGCATGCTGTTGATAAAAAGGCTACTTTCGATTTCTTATGCTCAACGTCACATGAGCCTCCCCACCCCAATAAAGGAAATGCCTTGCTTTCATTACAATGGTGAGCAATCTGAGCGTGCAAGATGACTGTGAATTGATTTGTTACATCTTCAGGCTTGCTAGGAGATTATGAAACAAGGAAAGTTTAGCTTGGTTCCCCACTTCACAGGATGCCCTGCATTTATTTTCTGCATCTGCATCTCTATCTTCACAGATTGTGCTCACACAACCAGTAACTGGGCTGCTTTCCCCTGCTGGATGTGCATCTATATTATTAAGATTTAAACTAGTTGCGAAACACATTGAAGGATATATGATCTGGATCAAGCCAGATTAGAAATGGATGAATCTGTCAATTTCAGTTCCTCTCAGTGTCTCTCCTTTTTTCCTGTACTGAATTTAGTTTACAATTATTTGTGCATCAATTGCAATGGGGTTTTTTTAAAGTCTTCACTAATATCTGTCAGCATTTTTCTTAATACATACATTTTTAAAATACAATTTTCCATAATACAATGCATTGTTGGTCATTTCCCACTAATATTTGAATTTGTAGGCAGATACTTTTCCTTAATGCCCACAGTTTTGATTGGAGAACTGCACTGAAAAATTGGAGATGGTCAGATTTTGAAAGACAGGTGCATCTCAGTTTGTGTACTAAGTTTGGGAAGTGTGACCTGGGGAGCTCACCGAACAATGTGACCCAATCCAAATTCTTTCCCCATCCCTAATCCAAGTTAAGCAAGTAAAGTTGCTAGACTGTACAAGTAACCAGTAACAGATCTGTCCTCCCTGAGTCAATCTGTTAGGAGCAGAGGAAGCTGCCTTATACTGAATAAGACCCTTGGCACATCTAGCTCAGTGCTGTCAACACTGACTGGCAGCAGCTCGCCAGGGTTTCAGATGAGGTGTTTTCCCAGCCCTTTCTGGAAGCATCAAGGATTGAACCCAAAACCTTTGCTTGCAAACCATGCGCTCTTCCACTGAGCCATGACTCTTCCTTGGCTTTCCTTCTTCCAGTTTGATATTTGTGATGTAAACAGATGGCACAAATTTAGGATGCAGACATCTCTCAGAAGCTGTGAGTCATGATGGCTATGTGAAGCCTCCAGGTCTAGAGTCAGCCTACCACTGAATGCCAGTTGCTGGGGAGAGACAGTGAGAGAAGGTTGTTCGCATCCAGCCACACTGGTAAGCTTTCTGGAGGCATCTGACCAGCCACTGTGAGAAGCAGGATTCTGAGTAACATATACCCACTTTGGCCTGATCCCGCCAGGCTTCCCATGCCTATAATCACAGAATGATAGAGTTGGAAGGAATCCCTAATGGTCATCTAATCCAACCCCCTGCAGTGCAGGGATCACAGCTAAAGAAACCAATCAGAAGGTCAGGCAAGGAGTCAGTTGGCTTTGCTGGAATGTGGAGAAGTCTTTATAGAAGATCTCTAAAGGTAAAGGTAAAGGTACCCCTGCCCGTACGGGCCAGTCTTGACAGACTCTAGGGTTGTGCGCCCATCTCACTCAAAGAGGCCGAGGGCCAGCGCTGTCCGAAGACACTTCCGGGTCACGTGGCCAGCGTGACATCGCTGCTCTGGCGAGCCAGAGCCGCACACGGAAACGCCGTTTACCTTCCCGCTAGTAAGCGGTCCCTATTTATCTACTTGCACCCGAGAGTGCTTTCAAACTGCTAGGTTGGCAGGCGCTGGGACCGAACAGCAGGAGCGCACCCTGCCACGGGGATTCGAACCGCCGACCTTTCGATCGGCA
This sequence comes from Podarcis tiliguerta, assembly GCF_965153285.1. Taxonomy (NCBI): domain Eukaryota; kingdom Metazoa; phylum Chordata; class Lepidosauria; order Squamata; family Lacertidae; genus Podarcis; species Podarcis tiliguerta. The sequence goes on from NC_139549.1 coordinate 3,698,201, forward strand.
AGCCCTAGGCGCTGAGGCTTTAACCCACAGTGCCACCCGCGTCCCCAGAAGATCTCTAGCCCTTCTCAAAAACCTGAAGCAGGAAGGAGTCCCTGGAACTGGGTGGGCCATGAAAATATAAACTGGTTTAATTTTAGTGTGACATAGAGAGAGCTGGCTCATGTTGAACCCAGAGACTGTAAGAATTTGGCTTTGCTGTACAAGCAGCAGCTGGGCTGAGGGAACAAGTGGTTTTTGATACTTGCCACACCGAAAGATTCTCTTTCGCCCACACGTATGCACTGGGGCCTGACTCTTGAGTTGAGAGCGGCCCAAGTCACTGCACTCAACAAAATTCAGCTGATGCCCTTCCTGTAATCACCAGAAAGGAGAAGCAAAACTTGACCCAGCTGCTGCCAGTTTTTCTCTTCCTGAGCTCACTGATGCTTTCTGCACCCATGCAGACGGTTCAAAGTCCTTGTTTTAACTTGCAAAGGCCTGAACAATTCAGGTCCAGGAAACCTCAGGGACCGCCTGAACCCTTGTATATCCAGCTCAATTGCCGAGATCATCTGCAGAAGTGTTCTTGGTCGTCCCCCAAGTGGGCAAGGCTCATTTAACAAGAAGAAACCAAGGTGTCTTCTGTGCCAACTTTTAAACACCTGCTGAAAACTTTTCTATTCTGCCAGGCCTATGCAGGAAATTAAGAATATGCCATTGTACAATGGTTCATTGATGCCTGTTTTTAACTCTCTCTTTTAAAAAAAAATAAAAAAATATTTTATGGTTTTATGTTTCATTGCTGTGAACCGCTTTGGTTTCTTTTTAAATGGCATAGTGGTATAGAATTCTTTAAAAAAAAGAAAATAGTAAACATTTCAAAAAGCCAGGCCAAGTTGGACCAAGTCTAGAAGTTTTGCTCCCTGCAGCGAAGGACAGGATGGCATGCTTGTTTCCCACTCATGTTCAGGACTGGTACTTGAATCTCAGGAGCGCAGCCCTAGGGATTTGAATATGGAACCTTCTGCATGAAAAGCTGGTGTTCTATCACAGAGCTACAGCCCTTCCTTTAAAAACAACAACCTCATGGTTTTGAAGAAATGGCCAGTTTGAATAGGAACTGAGAAAGTTGCCTTATGCTGAGTCAGGCAGTTTGTCCCACAAGCTCAGCATTGTTTTCAGTGACTGGCAATAGCTTTCTGGGGTTTCAGGTGGGACATTTCCCTGGCCCCACCTAGAGATGCCGGGGATTGGACCTTCTGCATGCAAAGCAGAAGCTCTGCTACTGAGCTAATTGCTAGTAAATTCAGGACAAAAGAAAGCTCTTTGACACAAGGTATTGCTAGTTTTGGGAAATCACCCCACTCCACCTTGGTTGGTGGCCACTGGTTCACATGGCTTTTTCAAAAATCCAAAAGGTTGAGCAAATTCATGGAAATCCATGGCCAATTGCCAAGACAGAAATCAAACCTCCAAGTCCAGATGCACTATACCCCTGAATACCAGGCAGATGGCAGGTGACAGCTGGTGCCTTTGTGCCCTGTTTTGCGGGCTTCCCAGGGGCACCTGACTGACTTGAGTTGGAAATAGGATGCTAGATGGACTGGACCCCAATTCCTCTTTGTCATTATGATCCCAGCTTGTAGCTGTACCAGCGATCCAGTGGCAACAACTGAGTCAACCTGAGACCACTCCCCCACTCCCTCCCCAAGAGATTGCTGCCCCCTTCAAGATTTCATTGAAGGACCACCTCTTCACCTCCAGGCCTCACACTCCTCTAGCCCTGCTGGCCAAAGCAGATAATGCACACAAAAAGCATTCATGGAGAATAAAAAGGACTCTGTTGAGACTTGCTTTGAGCAAATCGCCTGCTCCTAGGGCTTTCTCTGAGTCCCTTAAAATTCTGTCTTTGACCACCTTTGTTTACTTGATTGCTGGACCTTGCTGGGCTGCTTCATACCCAAAATATGACCTAGCACACCTGCTGGATCTTGCATCCTCCTGACTGTGGGCTCCACCTCACCAGGACTGGTCATTCATGGAGCATGTGGCTTGGCTCACTTGCTTGAGTGATCTACTCTGTGTGTTCCTTCCTGCTTTCTCTGCTTGAGGATGGTTCTGATGCCCTGATTTGCACACACCAGGCATGTGGAACCTCAGGCTCCAATGCAGTGAGCAAACGCGGGCCTTCAGCCCTCTCTATCTGGCCCTCGGGACCAAGTCACACACCCCTCGTCAGCCCCTGCTTTGCATCCTCCCCTTGTAGGTTGTTGCCCTGCTGGGATGTGTCCTTATACTCTGAAAATGCTTCTCACTTGCCTGGATAAGAGAGGAATACCCAAGTGTAGAGACCCTGGCTCTTTCCCATTGGGAAAATTTTCATTCTGGGAGCCAAGAATCAGCACAATAAAAAGATATGCAGTAATCTACGCTGGATTTTGTATTGGCATTGAAGTTGAGATAGAGAGAGAATGTGTTCCTAATATTAACAAGTTTCCCATTTTTCTTGCAGAGGAAGAACCAAGAGACATTTTGTGTTAAAAAAAAATTGAAAATGAAGGAAAGCTTTTTAATATGCTGTCACAGACAACTGCCTATATCATTGCAGCAAAACAGCTTTCACGGAAGTCCCTTGCTAGTGCTCCATAATGTCAGCTCAGGAAGCCAGCCATTTGCTGACATGAGGGCCACTTCCTGTGTGATAGTGCATGTGTGGACTGGTCACATCTTTGGGAAGCTGGCCAGGTTGGCAATCCCGCAGGCGTTGTCCATATTCCGGGCCATCAGGATGTAGCCCTTGTTGCCCCAGTCTTCCCCCCAGCTATAGGGAGGAGAGGGAGAGAAAAATAAAGAGAAAGAGTAAGAACGTGTACGAACATTCTCTGTCAGCCAACACATTAGAAAATTCAGCTAACCAGGCAGGTGAGATGTCACTTCTGTTTTGTTTCATCTGCTCTGGGTATCTATTCATTTCCTGCCTCTACTTAAAGCGGTGGTGATTGCTTTCAGAAGCCAAAATCGCCTGGGACCAGGAACGTTAGGAGTGTAGAGATGCAATTTTGATGTGCAGGAGTTGCCCATAAGTACAAAAGAGCCGGCTGCTGGATCAGGCCTATCAGGGGCCCCTCTAGTCCAGCAAGCTGTGATCACAGCGAACGAAGGCCTCCAAGAACCTTGGAATCTAGACTGACTGCCTCTGGACCTAGCAAGCTGGAACATGTCTGGAGGAGGGCTGATCAATGGTCTGGAAACCAAATCTTATGAGGAACGGCTGAGGGAGTTGGTTATGTTTAGCCTGGCTGAGAGGAGACGGGAGAGCCATCTTCAAATTTCTAAAGGGCTTCCACATCAGGAATAACTTTCTGACAGTAAGAGCTGTTTGACAGCGGAACAGACTCCCACGAAAGGTGGTGGTGGACTCTCCTTCCTTGGAGGTTTTTAAAAAGAGGTTGGGAGGCCACCTGTCATGATGTATGATCTAGCTGTGATTCCTTCACTGCAAGGGGTTGGACTAAATGAACCTTGGGGTACCTTCCAACTCCGATCTTTTTATTCTATGACATCAGAAAAGCTGGATCGAGCCACTGGGAGCCCATCTAGTCCAGCAACCTGTTCTCACAGTGGCCACCCAGATCCCTGTTGGAAACCCACAAGCATCTGCCTCTGACTATGGAAGAAACATAGGAATCTGCCTTATACTGAGGCTCTGTACACACTGTATCTTTAAAGCACATTTGAAGCACATTCTTTCACTCAAAGGATTCTGGGTACTGTAGCTTACCCCTCGCAGAGATACAATTCCCAGCAAGTCCTTAACAAACCACAAGTCTAAATATAGAAAGGGCAAGGGGATATTCAGGCCACTGGCTGATAGATGGTGGATGTTTGTCCTCCTTCCAGCCTCGCAGTAAAAGTCTCTTAGCCACCTATTCGAGCTCCCCAAACCCACCATTCTTGGACATACTTTTAGAAAACTTCAGATATGTACCTGTTTTTAACAATCCAGTGCTTGGTGCCTTTCTGAGTCCCGTAGCCCACGGCCAGGACAGCATGGTTCATGTTGCCGGCATCGCATTGCTCGTCGTAATACACACCTAAGGAAACCAGAAGGGGCAGGGTGTGACTCAGTTTAGCCTATCACAAGCTCTGTCTGTGGTTCTCAAAACGGGATGGACAAATTAGTCAGTTTTAGTGCCTCCTTTTTCCAATCTTAAATTCAGCTACTGCAGATCTTTCCTCCATAGTAGAAGAAGAAGAGTTTGGATTTGATATCCCGCCTTTCACTCCCTTTAAGGAGTCTCCAAGCGGCTAACATTCTCCTTTCCCTTCCTCCCCCACAACAAACACTCTGTGAGGTGAGTGGGGCTGAGAGACTTCAAAGAAGTGTGACTGGCCCAAGGTCACCCAGCAGCTGCATGTGGAGGAGCGGAGATGCGAACCCGGTTCCCCAGATTACAAGACTAAAAAGTCCACCTTGCAAAAAAATGCCAAAATTGTACCATGCATTTCTCCAGTGCTGTGTGGTGGTTGAACTGTTGGACTAGGACCTGGAAGAGACCAGGGTTCAAATTCTTCCACTTGGCCATATGGTGGTCCCTGGGTGTGACCTTGGGCTGGTCACTGCCTCTCAGCCTAACCTACCGCACAGGGCTGTTGTTAAGCTTTGAGTGTCATACTAGGACAAGGAAGTCCAGGGTTAAGCATCCCCCTCAGCCACAGGGTTGTTGTGGGGGTTAAATGAGGAGAGGGAGAACCATGTAGATGCCGCTTTAAGCTCCTTATAAATGCAGTTAATTATTAAAAATAATTGTGTAATATTTTGCCTTATATTTTGCCTTATACAGTTTGGCATGCCATTTCCCCAAATATAATGCCTTTCTCCATGTTATTGCCATAAACGTCTATGGACATTTATGCTGACTTTCCCCCAATCTATGCATTTTTGTTTGCCATTTTGCTGCAGTAGTCCATCCTCTCTTACCTCGGCTGTAGAAATGAAAGGAGGCCAGGCTGGCATCGATGGCCACAGCGATGGGGCCTATCCGGGCAACAGCTCTTTTCAGGGCCTTCTCGTTCCCCTCAGGGATCTCCCTGTAACCACGGCACTTGGCAGCTTTACCAGTTGGGTTATACATACAGTTTTCATCCTGCAAGGTGGATGAACAGGAGAGGGTGAATACAGAGCATGGCAGATTGTGCAGAGGAGCAGTAGAGTTTTGGTTTGTAGCTCAGGTTTCCCATTACCTGGCCGATATATGGGTAGGAATCGTCCGAATCAATGCCTCGGTTCTCCTTCACGTACTCAAAGGCATGGGTCATGTAGCCACCCCCGCAGCCGTCATTGTCGGTGACACAGTCCACCAGGTTCTGTGGGCTGAGGTTAAGCAGCTTGCCAGTCTTCCTCTTGAGCTGCCCCTCCAAGGCCCCCACGGAGCTGAAAGCCCAGCAGGACCCGCACTGGCCCTGCCAAGAAAGAAGGGGGAATAAACTCAAAACGAGAAGCGGTTGTGATCAAAACGGCCTTTCCCCAAAACGGCGTGCTATTTGGCCTTGCTTGTGCTCCAGGGTGAATAAGTCTTCTGCATCTCTGCATTGGGTATACAGTATGATTGGATTAGTCCATGGCTCCCAAAAAAAGAATTAGCATCTATTATCATTACCACAGCTCTCAAAACACAATTCTTCTTAATTATCATTAGTATTGCTCCCCAAACAGAATTACTCTTTATTGTCATTACCATGGCTCCCAAAACACAATTCTTCTTTATTATCTTTATCATTTGGGAGTCATTATCATGGCTCCCCAAACAGGATAACGGCTATTATTATTTGTGCTTATTATTTGTGTCTTTCCTTCCGAAAGAGCCCTGCGTGGTTCTGAAGGAGCATAAAGACACAACCACCCACACACAATAGCTAAAAAATTCTCCTCTGAATTTGTCTAATCCTTTAAAGCCATTCAGGTTGGTGGCTATCACTACCCCTTGTGGGAGCAAATTCCAGAGTTTGACTATGCTGTGCAGTGTGTGTGTGTGTGTGTGTGTGTGTGTGTGTGTGTGAAGAAGGCCCTCCTTTTGTCTAAAGTGGGATCCTTGGATCAAAGGGAAGGAGCAGACAGCATCACAAGCCATGCAGGGATGACTTAAGGCCCACCCAGCAAGAAGCTGTAAACAGAAAAAAGAGACGAGGATTTTCACCTGATCCTTGACGGGAGTAACATAGCCTTTCTTTCTGTAGTCCATTTCGTCAGGAACCCTCTTTTCCCAGTCTGGGATGTAGAGGGTGTCGTTGGTGGGCTTGCGTGAGAGAGGGACTTTGAGCCCCGTCATCTTCTGAACAACTTCTTCACTGGTCTGGAGAAGGAAAAACAGCGAGCGAGTGAAAGGTGGATGGATGCATTTGTACTCTGTGAGTTGCATTCTTCATTTTCCCCCAACTATTTATATTCTGCTTAACTCTGTAGTCTTTAAGCGGTACGCAACAGGATTACCCCCAAATGCTGTTGTTGCCCAGACAGGCTAATAGTGCAACAAAGGGTATGGATACAAAATAACCCAAAACAAACACTAGAATATTACTGGCATGAAACGTTTCAGCAAGAAGTTACAGGGATAAGCACTGGTTGGAAATGAAGCAGTGTGACCACCTGAAACGCTTGCAGGTGCAAATAGTATTGAAATTAGGATCACGTGTCACAGCCTGGATATTCGGCATAAACATGAATCGTTATACGTGTGCTGTAAAAAGAACTTCTAGAGGTGTCCCAGGTTAATAGGCTTTTCCGAAACTGGAGGCCAGGGAGACATTTATAAGGAAGTGGTGGAAGGGTAACAGAAGTGAATCCGGATTAGCAGTGGAGGCAGGTGGATGTAAAAATAAGTCAGCCTTTCGCAAAGGGTTGGTCAGCTAAAATATTGGCAGTTACCACCATCCCCCCACCCAAGTTAAAAGGTTACCAATCTTCACTTTTGGCTTATTTCACTGCAGAGATGTCTCCAGGAAATTTCCACCACTAGCACTACCTACCATATCTCCCAGGTGGTTCATAGCCAATTCAAAAGTGTGCCTTCCCAGAGAAAATTCCAAGTTATGGGTGTTGATGTATTTCAGGTTCTTCTCCCATACAAGCCTCCGGGAGACCTCATCCATCTGTAGGTTACAAAAAAGACGAAAGGTTAGTTCAAGATCTTAATGTACAGGACAAGCCCTGGTGGCCGTTGGTCCAGAAGCGGCCCCCAGCCAGGTTTCACCTGGACCCCTCCTGACCACCTGCTGTTCTGCAGGGAGCAGAAAGGGTTTCTATTGTGTGCAAAGGGCACAATTTCAGGTATACCCTCTGCTTGAACAAATTGTTGCTAGCAGATCCAAGCAGTGGGGTAATGTCTCAGCAGAGAGGTAGATCTTTGTTCCTCATAATGCTGCACAAAAAGCAGCCCATCTTGCAACCACTAGAGTTGTTCCGCAAAGATTTAAGGAGGCTTTCCAGGATTTCAAACCAGGAATCTCTTCCAGCTCCAAGTGGGGATGCCAGGGATTGAACTAGGGACCTTCTGCATGCAAAGCAGGTGTTCTGCCACTGAGCTGGCGCCCTTCCTCAGAACAGGCCAGCAGCTCTTACCTTGGGAGAGAACCAGCTAGGGCCAATGCCCTTTCCCGCCTTGCTGCCCAGTCCCCCTACCTTGCCATTATATTCCTTCCTGTGGGTTTTCTTCCAGAGTTCCCACTGAGAGTCCAGCGTTCCATCAGGAGAGCCATCAGTAGCCTTGGCTATTGGCAACAGGGCAGCTAGTATGAAGGTGGTCCACAACATCCTGGAACGGGAGAAAGGAGGGCAAGGATGAGGAAGGGAGGAAAGTATCGGGTCACATTTAAAGCACATGGCTTCCCCCAAATAATCCTGCAGACTGTAGCGTAGCCCTCACAGTGCTGCAATCCCCAGCACCTGGAACAAACATCTGTTCCCAGGATCCTTTGCAGGAAGCCACACGCTTTTAATGGATGCTGGATCTGATTTGGGAGTAAGGATGCACAGGATCAAACCCAGCCAGCCACCCAGGAAGCTCTGAGTGGGACCTCTGGCCAGTCCTCATCTGCCAATCTGACTGACCTCACTGGGTCATTGTAAGGTATAACACGAGGAGGGGTGTTGACTGGCTAAAACCACGTATGCTTGTCCTGAGCTCTTTGAAGGAAAGGCCAGCTCTTTAGATTGGTAAAGTTTGCTGAGTTCAAAAAGAAGTGAGCTGGTCTTGGTAAGTTTCGGGTCCCCCCTCATTCTGCCGGGTGGGGCGTTGGACTGCTGCCTCCCAAAACCTACCTGGACGGCACTTCTGCTGAAAACAAGTTATTTTTCTGTCTTCTACAGCCCCTTCCCGCCTCTCTCTCCCCAAAACCCGTCCTTTGAAAGGACTAGGAAGATAAAAGAGTCACGTGCAGCGCCACAGCTGGTTCCCATTAATACACTAAACAGCGCCATACGTCATCACTTTCAGCAAAACCAAGATCTGGTTACCTTTGTTCAGCTCCGTAGGGAGTAAAAAAAAATAAACCGAAAAACTGGGGCAAGCTAAATCTCAGTGGAACCCTGTAGGTTCAGGGCTTCGGACAGGAGCCTTTCACAGCCCTTCCTAGAGATAGGACTGGGCCTCTAAGGGGATCTTTCAGAGGATTTTTTGTTCCTCCCACCCCCCAAAATAAAGTAAGATTCTAGTCCTCATGGTTCTGAAGAAAGGGCTGATTTAAAGAGGAACGTAAGAAGTAGCTGTCTTATCCTGAGTCGGGCCACTGGGTCTATCTAGCTCAGTGCTGTTGACGCTTGGCTGGCAGCAAATCTCCAGGTTGCCAGAGAGGGAGTCCCTTGGCAACATCTGCAGAGGACCAAAGGTCCCCCCATTACATGCCTGATTTAGATGACTGACAAACCACTGCAAGGCTGTAGCAGTGATGGCCAACATGTTGCCCTCCAGACGATGCAGGTCTAGATTACCATCGCTGACCATCGGTGACATTGGTTAGGGTTGATGGGAGGTTTGAGCCTTAAGGAAGGTTTGAGCCTTAATAAGGGATGAAGGGATCATAGGATCATAGAGTTTTCCCCACCCACTTCCCACCCTAGAAGGGTCGTCTAGTTGATGGAGAAGACATCTTTGATTTGGCCCATGTTTCAATGCAAACCCACATAATTTGTGCTTCTCTCAAAACAACACGTAAACTGAAACACAGCCATCCTTCAAAATTCACCGCTCTCCAGATTTTGCAATGCATTTCTCTGATGCTCAGTCGGCTAGAGCATGGTGTGGATAATGCCCAGTTTTCAGGTTCAGTTTCCGTAAGGGAAAGCTGCATATTCCTGCACTGCAGTAGGTTGGACTAGATAATCCTCACAGTCCTTTATGATTCTATGATATGCAACCCCAATCTCCCAAACGAGTATAAGAATTCATATGAATAAAAATGCAGTTTAGTGAAAACTGCAACCAAATGTATTATGTTAAATTCCCTGCAAACAATGTGTATATTAGGCAAAAATTGCATGCAAAAAGATGTTTATCAGTTGAAATACATGCTAAAATGCATTTTTAAAAAATAAATCATGAAATGATGCAGAGGACTGAAAAAAGCAGAAACCGAAATTGGTAGACCAGTCACCCCCTCTCTTCTACAGCTGTCTTACCTGAGTTAAAACTCAGCCACCGAAGTTCTCTTGCAAGGGCAGGTCTGCAGGGCAGAAGTTGCTTTTTAAAATACCCAAAGATTGCAACTGAGTGGACGAATGCCCGCGGGCTGCTTGGCTTTATGCTGAGCTGGTTTTGAGGAAGTCTAGCCAGGCGGTGGAAAATCTGGGCTGTTTGTCTCAGGCAAAGTTTACTCAGGTTTGCAGACTGACCCGTGGTAAGAGAACGAGGGGGGCTGGGAGTGGGGAGGCCTGGTTGCGGGAAGAGGATCAACTTCCTCACATGATCCTTTGGCAAAGATCGCATCACTTTTCCAGCTGGCTCAGGCGGAACTTCAGCTCTGACGGGAAGTGGGTGGGAAAAACAGTTTCCAATCCAGTGCTACTCCTGCTCAGAGCAGAGGGATATGGATCTACTCTGAGTAGAGCTTAGTTAACTGTAACCTAATAAAGAATAAGTAACAAATTTGCTAGGTACTTTCAAAACCTTAAACTAGCTTCGCAAATAACACAAACCCCATTTTGCAAAAGGAACAGTAGAAAGTCCTTGTTCATGCAGCACATAAACTGTGTAACTTAGGAGGCAATGATGGCCACCAACCTAGATTGCTTTTAAAGAAGATTAGACAAATTATTATTATTATATATTTATTATTGCTGTTTAATTAATTTGTATACCACCCTTCATCTGAAGATCTCAGGGCAGTTCAGAACAATAAAATACAAAATGAGAATACAAAATACATAAAAAAACAAAAACAAAAACAGACCGAGAACCCCCCCTCCCAGAAACACATTTTAAAAGCTATAGAATGTTTAATCAGCCCAATGCCTGGTTGAAGTGAAATGATTCTGCATGGTGCCTAAAGATATGTAATGAGGGTGCCAGGTGAGCCTCCCTCGGGAGAGCATTTCACAAAAGGGGAGCCACTGTAGAAAAGGCCTGTTCTTGTGTTTCCACCTTCCAGATCTCTCATGGAGGAGGGCCTCTGATGATGATCACAGGGTCTGGGTAGGTTCATATGGGGAGAGGTGGTCCACCTAGAGTTATCGCGGTCCCAAGCCATTTAAGACATTATCGGTCAACACCAGCATTTTGAGTTGGGCCTGGAAACTGATTGGCTACCAGTGTAGTCGGGCTAGGATCGGTGTAATATGCTCAAACCATCTTGCTACAGTGAACAACCTGGCCACTGAATTCTGTACCAGCTGACGTTTCTGAACCGTCTTCAGAGGCAGCCCCACGTATAACACATTTAGTAGGTGACTGGAGTGGATAGGGGCACAGCTGGGCCATCAACCCAGGCTGGTGGAAGGAACTCGGTGCCACCGAGGCCACCTGAGTCTCAGGTGACAGCAATGGATCCAGAAGTACCCCCAAGCTGCATCCCTACTCCTTCAGAGGGAGTGTGACCCCATCAAGAGCGGGCCACCTCCCATCCACCCAGTCTAGGGAGCCACCCACCAAAAGTGTCTCTGTCTAATAATAATAATAATAATAATAATAATAATACATTTTATTTATATCCCGTCCTCCCCAGCCGAAGCCGGGCTCAGGGTGGCTAACAACAATAAAATAGTACAATAAAATTGAACTCCAGTTCATTGGCTCTCATCCAGTCCAGCACCAAGGCAAGACACTGGTCCAGCACATCCACAGCCTCGCCTGCAGATGTAAATGACAAGCAGAGCTGAGTGTCATCAGCATATTGCTGACAATGTGTTCCAAAACTCTGGATAACCCCACTAAGTGGTTTCATGTAGGTGTTAAACAGCATAGAAGATAAAACTGATGGAGAAGACTTCTAATGGCTGCTAGTCATGATGGCTATGCTCTGCCTCTATAGCTGGAGGCAGCAATGTTTCTGAATACCAGTTGCTGGAAACCACAAGAGGGGAGAGGGCTCTTGTGCTCAGGTCCTGCTTGCAGGTTTCCAACAGGCTTCTGGTTGGCCGCTGTGAGAACAGGATGCTGGGCTAGATCCGGCATTGGCCTGATCCAGCAGGCTAGTCTTATGTTCTTATGTTCTTAATAAGATATAGCAAGGCGTCAAAGCAACACCATTTCCCGGGATTGTGTTCATTTTTCATGGAATTGGGGAAAAACCTGTTTTGAGAACATACCATTTGGGGAAAAACTATATTCAGGCAGCTGGGGAGTGGTAACATACCATTTGGGGAAAAACTATATTCAGGCAGCTGGGGAGTGGTGGATGGGCAGGGGGAAGAGGTAAAACATCTGGGCTTGTTTTGACCCAATGCAAATCTTTGGTATGCGGTCCCTCAGAGCCAGTGTGGTGCCGTGGTTAGAGTGTTAGGCTGGGGGGACCTGAGAAATCCAGGGTTCAACTCCCCACTCAGCCACAAAGCTCTTACTGGGTGATCGTGGGCCAGTCTCACAGTCTAGCCTACTTCACAGGGTTGTTGTGAGGATGAAATGGGGAGAGGTAGAAAGAGCCACAGACCCTGCCTGCAGCTCCTTGGAGGAAAGACGGGACATAAACATAAGAATAAAGAAATGAATTAAGGCTTGCTTTCCCCAGAGCATCATGGTCTCGTACGACACAACCCACACACCTTTATTTGAGTTTCTGCCATTTAGCATAGTGGCATTGTGAGGATCTGTCTTGCGTTTTCCTTCTCGAATATTTCTGCAAGCTGCCTTCGATTGCTCAGAGTGTTCAGAGCTGCAGAGATAAAAGAGTAGAATCTCAACCAAGGCTGTTTCTCCTGCTGGCTTTGAAAAGGAGATTTGGGGATTGATTTGGAGCTGGTTTTGTTATTTCCCAGCCCCATCCCTTCCAAATTCTGGGTTGGGCAGGCACAGGGCACCAAAACCTACAGCAGCAGGAATGCGATGAGCAGTTGACCTTGAGCTCACTTTGATTTGCTAAAAATTGTCATAAGTCAATGCTTGTGCATGTGTGTATATGTATGAATAACAGGGAATTTCCAGCTGGAGATTCGTAAGGCCCCACATGACACAGAGAAGGCAAAAGTCACATCTAGCAACACAAAATGTTCTGGCTCCCAAGCAAATGAAGTGGAAGCCAGGCTAATGAGAATTTGATTTCAGAATTCAGACTGCTTTTCTTGATCACAATGGCTGCTTGGGGTTCATGTTGTGTTGGCGCCATAGATGCTTTGGGAGAGGGCAGCACACAATACACAGAAATTAGAAAACAAATGAATGAATGAATACCCCATAGGGGTGGGATCCTTGGGCTTGGGGGCCGCATGCGGTCTCAGGACTCTCCTGAGGCCACACCCCTCACCCCAGGCCACACCCCACCCTCAATCTCCTGGAAACCCTGCATTGGAGGGGTCTCTAGATGACCTTTGGGGGGTCCCTTCCAATTCTACAATTTCATGAGTATATGATCCTATGAGTGCTTTCCCTTGACTGGAAGGCATCCTTGAATGGTTAGAATGTTTCTTGCATACCTGGATGGAAGATGGAGAGAGGGGTGGTGGTGTAGAAATCTCTGAGTTTTGCATGATTTGAATATAGCCTTGCATGGTAAGAGTCAGATCCATGTCTCCACCTACTTATGTTCTCAGTCCTTCCCACCACTGCATCTGGTCCTGCCCACCACTGTATGTGGCCCCCCAAAAGGTTCCGTATTGTAATTTATTGCAATTCATATTTGGTGTTAGCCACCCTGAGCCTGGCCCTGGCTGGGGAGGGCGGGGTATAAATAAAATTATTATTATTATTATTATTATTATTATTATTATTATTATTATTATATCTGGCCCCTGTGGGCTGAAAAGAATGTCTCCTGCCCCTGAAATCAAGCTTAAGTATGCAAAACTGAATTAAATCCTTTAAAAAAAAGTTTAGGTGGGAAGAAAGGAAAACTAGGAGGTGGGGGATCTTAAATGAAAAGATGTGACTTGAGTCACCAGCTTCACGTCAGGAATGTGCTCTTTTTGCAGAAAACCACAATTCTGGCAGCACAGCAAACCAGAGAGGTTTTGATTTGCAAAGGAGAGCCTAACTGCAAACAGCTTACATCCAGCCTTTGCCAATGCGCTGCCCTCCAGATGTTTGAGGACTACAACTCCCATAACCCCTGGCCAACATGGCTGTAGAGCATGGCTGGGAGCACCAGGTTGGTTGGCCCAAATCTCTTTGGGGGACGCGTTTCAGAAGCAGGATTCGATCCAGAAGCAGAAAATAACATCTGCATGCATTTACAATGAAACCATGTGGAAAGTTAAGATATCAGTTGCCCCCACCTGCAAATGCAGGTGCAAAAGAGGCTCCTTTTCCCATGATGCATGACTCTTGCTAACATCTGGCAGCTGCCCATGGGTTGCTTGTTTTTGCAGATCAGGCCAGAGGCAGCAGTTGATTTTCAGAGCAGATAGAATTACACAAGGCATAATTATTAATTAACAGACGGGATTCGACGTGCCAAGGTCCAGCAATGGTTGCTGCCTTGGATTAAGGCTTCCTAGCTGGCAGTGACCATATAAAGCCACTTCCAGACAACCTCTTTATCAAACATTTATCCTGATCTGTTTGCAGGGATGTCAGATGATGTTAACTATTTCAGGAGCCTTCGTTCTAATTTGTTTGTGGGGAGGTTAGATGACTTTGTGTCAAACAGAGCACCAGTCCTACACTTCCTGGGGTGGATCTACACACAGGGAAAAACCGCTATAAATATGTCAGAAATTAAATCGTTATAACAAGGGGGGGGGGACCTATGTAAATACTGCATAGAAAATTTGTTTGCTCTCTGGCATCATCTGGTGTTGCATGTTCATAACACATTCAAAGTGTTGCTTTTTGACTAATGTGGCTGAGTCCCTAGTATGTTCTGCCATTTCTTTCCTCTATCACAAGAAGTTTGATCTTCCAGGGAAGCAGGTTTTGTCATGCAAGACCTCCCAAACTGCTATGGCCTCTTTGAGGCTGCCGCTGTTGGCGTAAGACGAATACTGTAGCCGTCTAGTCCGGCCTCTTGTTCTCACCGTGGGCATCCAGGTGCCCCATTGGGGATCCCAGAAGCAGGACCTGAGCACCAGCGCTGATGGGAGCCGGAGTCTAACAACCTTCTCTTGACCCCATCGACATAAGAAGCATGACAGAAGAGAGAGCCTTTTCTGCGGCTGCTTCCATATTGTGGAATTCCCTCCCAAGAGAGGCCAGGATGATGGCTCCGTCCTCGCTCGCTCACTCTTTCCACCAGCAGGCTGAGCGAAATCTTCCTGTTCAAACAGACCTTTGGAAACAGGGGACTCAGCTACATTGGCAAAGAAGAAACACTTTATATTCATTGCTTATGCATTCTAACACTGCGACGCCAGATGGCACTGTGGAGTTTCATTTTTGCCAACCCAATTTCTCATACAAAGTTTGAAACGCATTTAATTGAAACGCTTCTTTGATGTGTCTAAATTGAGACTGAGGTGCAGGCAATGCTGATCACTGGGCTGCTGTTAGGTCAGGCTGTGCTTTAATACCTAGTTTTAAACGTGTTCTGATGCATTATAATCACTGCTTTTAACTAGCTTGTTTTTATTGCTTTGTATTTTTGTCCTCAAATGTTGTAAGCTGGCTTGGATCCCAACCTGGGAATAATAATAATAATAATAATAATAATAATAATAATAATACACTAATAATAATAAATATTACTTATTACTTATACCCCACCCCTCTGACTGCTTTCACCCAGCTACCCTGGGTGGCTTCCAGCATGAAAGCTTCCCGATACAGGGCTGCCTTCAGATGTCTCTGGAAAGTCTGCAATTGTCTATCCCCTTGACATCTGAAGGGAGGTTGTTCCACTGCGGAGGGTGCCACCACTGAGAAGGCCCTCTGCCTGGTTCCCTGTAACTTTGCTTCTCACAGTGAGGGAACTGCCAGAAGGCCCTTGGACCTGGACGATGGGAGTGAAGACGCTACTTCAGGTATACTGGGTCAAGACTGTTTAGGGGTTTAAAGGTCAGCACCAACATTTTGAATTGTGCTCAGAAGTGAACTGGGAGCCAACATACAAATGCATTAAACAATGACAAAATCGCATTGGGAGTGTCACAAACTAGCCATCCTTTTGTTAAGTGAGACATGAAGAAGTTCTTGATTTGTCTTTTTCTGCTGCCCTGGAGCTGCTGCTAAGTCTGTTTCTTGGAGGGACCTGGTTTTAAGATCTTTCAGGCCTCCTTAAAATGCAAACCGCAGCCCAGTGCCCTCCTGATGTTGTGGAACTACAGCTCCCGTCAGCCCCAGCCAGTGGGAATCGTAGTTCCCAAAGTTGTGCAGGGGTTGGCGTTGGCTGATGCGCACGTACAGAGCTACTCTTTCAGAGCTTAGTTAGTGCAAATGCAGGACCCATTTCCCCTTCCCTCTAGCATACTTCCCTCTGCAGGAAGATCATTCTACCCGGGCAGCTGCTCTGCAGGGCAAAAGCTCCACCTGTTGGTTCCACCACAACTATAAAAAGCACAGGAGCCCTTTCAGCTGAAGTAGGGGGTGGAAAGGAGGAAGTGGGAAACTTATGACTATATTGCTGCTGGTGGTGGGTTCCCTCCCCCCGAAAAGAAATGGGAAATGGGTCATAGGAGGAACTGACTACTTTGCTGCAAGCCATGAAGCAGGTTTCTTCAGGCACAAAATCTGAGCTGCTTCTTCACACACACATATACCACTTTGCAAAACTATCTCACATGTACCCCTCCTTTCCTCCAAATAGCTTGAGGGGGCGCTGTATCCTCCCAGCAACCCTGTGAGGTAGCTTAGGATGGGAGGCAGTGATGGATGGGCCATAGTTGCCCCTGTGAGAGCTTAATGGCTGAATTTGGAGGTGGAGGTGGTGGTGGGGGAGAGATTTGGTCTATTGGTCCAAAATGCCACAGCCAGACTACTGGCTGGGATTCCGTTTAGATCCCACATAACCCGTCTTAAAAGCAGCTGCACCGGTTGCCGGTTCGTTTCTGGGCCCCATTCAAGGTGCCATGATGGCAGGGGGTTGGACTAGATGACCCCTTGGGTCTCTTGGAACGCTTTGTAAATAAAAACACACCTGAATGTGAAAGTGAAGCAAGAGCACTCCCTGGTGGGACAGGCCAAAGTAAATCAATATATACCGTTCTGCACACCAGTAGATTGTGGGAAATGTATAAATTGTCCTCATTATTATTCTGGTCCCTGAGCCTCTTCAGAGCCACCCTGCAGCATCACAGAGGCAGAAACTTTAAAAGGGGTGAGAGAAGCAGAGCTTAACCTCTGATACAGGCTTTGCGGAGGCAGCTATTCAGAAGCCAGTGATGTAAAAAGAAAAAGGCAGAGAAGTTTAACTCCTGGCCAGAAGCATCAGTTGCAGGCATCTCAACTCTTCAACTGGCAGAAGCAGGAGGCTGAGAGATGGGGGGGAGGCGGGGGGATGCTCTGGGGCAGTGTGGGGTAGTGGTTAAGACACTGAGCTAGGGGCTGGGAGCAGAATTGAGAGGCCTTTTGCTGTAGCTGCTGTCATCATGGCGTTGCATGTTTACCTGAGCCAGGTAGCATTAAGGCTGTAACCACGTCAGAAATCTGAGGGAGGACACCAGCTGAGCATGTGGAACAGTCCCGGATAGAATCGCTGGCAGTTCCAGTTTTAGAAATAATCCCCCGAGAACCTCAGCCAGTCAGCCAAAGTAGGCATCCCTAAGTGAAATGGACCAATGTTCCTGCATTGCAGGGGGTGGGCTACATGGCCACAGGGTCCCTTCCAACTCCGTGTAAGGCAGCTGCTACGTGGTTTGTGTCCATGTAGAAGAAAGGTTGTGGCTGCCCTACACCCAATACATTTAAGGCTCCCCCCCCCCAAAAAAAATCCTGGGAACTGTAGCTGCGTTTCCCAGGACCCCTAACAAATGACAATTCCCAGGATGTTTTGGAGGTTAAATGTAGCGTTGCCAAAATGCTTTTTTTTCTGTCAAGAGCGAGAAATAATGGTTCTTATTAAAAAAGGATTAAATGAGTTTACATAGATCTCCTGATAGCTATTTATACACAATAGAGCCTCCGGATATAGAAGCAATATACCCTGGGAGTACCAGTAAACAGGGCGAGCTGCTCTTCATTTCTGGCCATTGTGGGGAAAGCATCCAGTGTAATGAACCATGGGTTATTACGTAAACGAGCCATTGGCTCTGCAGAAGTGTCTCTGCCAGTTCACAGGTCTGCTAGAAAAAAAATAAACCTTTGTCCAGTCTCATTAAGAACCATGAGGACTGGGATCTTACTTTATTTTTTCTTGCAAGTAGCTCAGTGATGAGGGGGGGCTGGCTGCAGCGCAGTGCACTATGGGTAAAGTGGTATTTGGGTGGGTAGGTGGGCAATGTTCAGGCTCTTGGGCAGGAGAGATGGATGCTGCCTTCTGTACCAAGGTTTCTTTCTTACTGCCAGCCTGTGCCCCATTGCATGCATGCTTAGGGTGCCTTGTGGGTCATGGAGCATCATGGGTACAGAGAAGGGTTGCAGCTCAGCAGCAGGACACCTGCCTTGAATGCAGAAGGCCCCAAATTCAATCCCCCAATGGCATTTCCAGGAAAGCTGGGGGAGATCCTAATCCTCGAGGTGTCGGGAATACACTGTTTTTGAGGTACTGGTCAGCTGACACCCCCACAACGCCCCATCTCTGGAAACAGACCCTAAAGCACAGCCTCATGAGATTCTGAATCCCAATGTCTATCCCACAGCACATGAGCCTGAGATGGCACAGCGGTCCAAGTTAATTTGGCCCTGGGGGAAACACCATAATCCCGTATTCTTAAAACCCACCAGCTGAAATTCAGGAAAAAAGAAACTCTTTTCTCATCAAAGCCGAGCACAACATCATGAATAAAACATATGGCATATCGTTTATTTTGCATAATTGCTCTGTTAAGCCAGGGCAAGGGACAAAAGGCCGACACGAAAAACAGTAAAATGCTTCTGAGATACGGGCCCACAGACATCATCAAGCTGGTCCTCTTCATCATGAGGGCCAGAAACTTGATTTTTTTTTAAAGTACACAAAAAGGGGGAGAAAGAACTAGAAATTATCCAGATGCTGAATTCTGCAGTCATTACTAAAAAGTTATTGTTGCTTTTAAATCGCAAAGTGGTTGGTGCCATATTTTTGGGACGCCGGGAGATCAATCCTTGCGCTTTGGCAAACAATGGCTGAGTTTTGCAAGATAGAAATGAGAATCGCCGTGGGTTTTTAAAAGAATTTATCCTGATCTTTCATTTTTCCTTCTCAGAAAAGACAGCACTGCATTGTTACACTATTCAATATCGTATACATAACTTCTGGAACACGAGAGGAACAGTCTTCCCCTCTTTCCAAAGCCTGGGGTGCACCCCACTTTCAACTGAGATTTATGAAAGAAGACAGTGGTAGATTCCAAGAATTCAGGCTTCATGACAAATGTAAGTTATATTTCGATGACGATCACACATCTCCAGAACAAGGTTCCCATCGTCTCATCTCAATTCTTACTCCCCACCCCCTAGAACAGGTGAGCAGGATGATGCCTGGATTGGGGGGGGGGGAGACAGGTATGTGTGTTCTTTACCCCCCACTGAAGAAGGGGGGGAGGGGAAGACATCACCAGGAACAACAGATGGACAGGAAACCTGCTCAGATTAAATCTGCTCGTTTCCAGAATTGTGTGAGCGCCGGGGGAAGATTGCAGCCCTGTCCCATTTCACATTAAGAGAGGGATGGACACAAAGGGGACCCACGCGAACCCCAAAATCCTCAACAATGCAACAACAACAAAAAGCTTTTGTGCTACGGATGCTTTTTATGGCTTGGAAGTGTCCCCCGTCCTGAAGCGTTACAAGAAAAAAGGAAGCCAAGAGGGTTCCGCTAATGAGCGAGGCCCACTTTTAATTGCACAGGTTATGGGAGGAAACAGGGCCAGCTTCAATGGTGGATACCTTGAGTCTCATCATCCCAGAAGGCAAACACCACACTTGCTTGTCTGGGTTTCCAGAGAACAGAGGAACCTGAAGGCTTCCTTCAGGACAAGCCAGGCCT
Source organism: Podarcis tiliguerta (assembly GCF_965153285.1). Classification (NCBI taxonomy): domain Eukaryota; kingdom Metazoa; phylum Chordata; class Lepidosauria; order Squamata; family Lacertidae; genus Podarcis; species Podarcis tiliguerta. The sequence continues at coordinate 3,717,878 of NC_139549.1, forward strand.
ATTTTTTCCTTGACTAGCCAGGTGCAGCCAGCTTCAATGTCCCCCAACTTCCTTGTTGTTCCCAGTGCCGGCTGGCATCCCAGTTCCCCTATACATTATGGGGAGAGCACAATGCTCTAAAGACATACACAGCATTCAAGCCCTGGTGGGGGGCTTGGCGGGTGCTGGGAAAGGGGGGCACTTGAGAAAGTTGCTAGCCCAGCAGAGTGAACCGTTGGGGTGGGGGCAGGCAGACCCCTCCATTTCATTAACACTGCTCGAGGGAGATAACGTGCAAGACCTGAACACACGAGTGCGGACGCTAGTGAAACGAGTGCGCGGCAACGAGTTCCTCTATATGCCTCGGGTGTTCACAGGTGACGGAATTACACAGCGCTTTAAGCATCATTTCAGGGGGCAAATTCTGCCCCCATTCCCTGACATCGTATAAACAAGAATACAATTTTGATATATTTATATATATATGTATATATGTATAAAAGGTTATGGCGTAGGGTGTTTCTTTTTTAAAAAACCAAACACCCATTGAGCTTTTAAAAATCCCTGATGATCGCACACTGAGCATCGTCCACTCATCGGGCTCCCCAAGTCCTCGCGACTGCTTTTGGACTCTGCACACGCGGCTTTCTCCAAAACACAACCGGTTCGCGGCAGGTCTGCCGGGAAGGAGGGAAACAGCGGCCTCGCCGGAGGCTCCACCCAAGTTGGGAACGAGCCGGACTCCCTCTGCGACGCCTCGCCTGCAGCGCTTCTGCTTCCCAGAAGTAGGAAGACTTTGGCAGTCTTTGACAGAAGTTAGAAAGGGTGGGAGGAGTCACAAACGCTCCTCCCTCCCTGCGTCGCTACACGGGGGGCCAGGGGAAACTGCACCATCTGCACAGATCTTTTCCCATCCTTATTCCGAAAAGTGGGGGAACATGTTCAGCTCGGGAAACTCTTCGTTGTTGTAGCTGGCTCCTTGTTCCCCTAGCATGGACAACATGTCCTGTAAATGAAAGGGAATTCAAAAATGAGAATGAAATTATCGTTGCTTAGGTGACAGTGCACTGTATCTTCTAGGACGGGCAGAAAGTGGTTCCTGAATGCAGGAGAAGGGTTTCCTACTTGCAAACATTTAACAGCGCCCCCTAAAATGAACCCCACCCTCAAATGTGCTATGTAAAACCTTTATCTGTATTAACTCAGATCCCTTCTGGATCATACATTTAAAGCACCCTTATACCACTTTAGGGACGCGGGTGGCGCTGTGGGTTAAACCGCAGAGCCTAGGACTTGCCGATCAGAAGGTTGGCGGTTCGAATCCCCGCGACGGGGTGAGCTCCCGTTGCTCGGTCCCTGCTCCTGCCAACCTAGCAGTTTGAAAGCACCTCAAAGTGCAAGTAGATCAATAGGTACCACTCCGGTGGGAAGGTAAACGGCGTTTCCACTCGCTGCTCTGGTTCGCCAGAAGTGGCTTAGTCCTGCTGGCCACATGACCCGGAAGCTGTATGCCAGCTACCCTGGCCAATAAAGCGAGATGAGCGCCGCAACCCCAGAGTCAGTCACGAGTGGACCTAATGGTCAGGGGTCCCTTTACCTTTACCTTTATACTACTTTAATAGTTATGGCTTCCCAGAAAGAATCCTGGGGACTGTCGTTTGTTAAGGGTGCTGTGAGAGGATCTAGAGCTGCTGCCGGTCTGTGTAGAAAATACTGAGTTAGGTGGACCAACGGTCTCGCTCAGTATAGTGCGGCTTCTTGGGTTATCAGTGCTTTTAAATAAATCAAAGATGGGGAAATAGAGTTGGCTGCCGGAGGTTTAAATCCTGGTTTGGATCCCTAGCAAGAGGATCATTGGCGTCTTGGCCTCTGTTTATAAAACGGGGAGCAGGAAACGTTACTGGAATCGTGGCAGAGGGGAGGTTGACTGACCGGGAAGACTTCCGACTGGTTTGGTGGTGGCTGCTGGGCGTGCGACTCGCTTGGACTCTGTCCGTGGTGCTGACCCTGCCACTGCGACCACACAGCGACCCCCTCCGCTGCCCGGGGCTGGAATGGGGCTGGGGCCTGCCCGCTCTCTCCAGCAGCTTTGAAAGGAACAAAAATGCGGTTAGCACCGAGTGTAGGAGACAAGACTGTTCTTTCCCCATGCCCTTGATAACACACTTTGGTCTAGATTGACTGGTTTGGCTTAGAAGGAGTTGGTGGGCGGAAACACCCTGCTTCGGGCTGCAGAAAGAGGTCTAGCAATCAGAAGTGGGGCAGAAGGTGGATCCCAGGTGGATTCACAGGAGATGCCCTCCTTTGTGAGGTGAGCCTGTCCCCCTTGTTATTGACATTCAAGAAGCATTTGAAAGTATTCCTGTTGGAAGACTGAAAGATACTGTTCCCGGCAACCATGAAATGATTGTGCAATTGATGGCATGCTCTGAATAACTCTTGCAATGTTAGAGAGACTTTGGACATATTGGAGAACTAAAATTTGGATGAACTCTAATATGCAGTTGATTAAGAAACTTAAAGCACCCACAGAGGGGAGGAGGGGAGTCCTAAGATTTGGGAGAATCTTGTTTTATTTTAAACTTTTCTTTTATTGAAAAATGTTAATCGTGATTTATTTTGTAAAACCAATAAAAATTATTTCAAAAAATTGATTATGCTTTTGTTTCCACGACAAACATATTTAAAGGGATGTAGAATATTAATCAGCCAAAGGCTTGGTTGAAGGGAAATGCTTTTGCCTGGCGCCTAAAGATATGCAAGGAAGGTGCCAGGTGGGCCTCCCTGGGGAGAGCATTCCACAAGCAGGGAGCCACTACAGAAAAGGCCCTGTTGTCATGTTGCCAGCCTCTGAACCTCTCTTAGAGGAGGAACATGAAAAAGGGACTCAGATGATGATCTCAGGATCCAGGTAGGTTCATATGGAGAGAGGAGGTCCTTGCGGGCTCTTGTTATGTTCAGGCATGGTCTCCCCAGCCCTAGCAGGAGATGCATGGAATTGAAACCGGGACTTTCTACAAGCAAAGCAGGTATTCTTCTGCTGAGCTCCGGCCCTTCCCGCTATGCTCAACATACACGCCCATCATTTCACAGCGTTGCTTCTGCAGAACGAGGAACTGCACGGCGACAGAGTCCTGCCTCTTCAGCAGAAGGATCACCGCTTGCAACTTCCAAACCCGGTGGGGAACACTCACCAAAGCTGGCGTTGCGGCTGGCAAGGCTTGGGTAGGCAGACCCGCCTGGCGAAGCTGTGGAGCCTTGTGTCGACATGGGGCTGAAGGAGGACGGGGTGCCTTGGAAGGTGCCCATGGCAAAGGAAGGCGGCCGAGTCTTAACAGCGTGGGAAGCCGCCTGCTAGAAGAGCACGAAAAAGAAATTTAAACAGTGAGCAGATAAATAAAAAGCAACTGGTAGGTTACGGGAAGCTGGAGTGTATGTCCTTGCAGGAACAAAATGACCTTCCTTGGAGATTTTTAAGCAGAGGCTGGACGGCCGTCAGTTATGTACAATCTCGTTGAGATTCCTACATTGCAGGGGATTGGATTAGATAACCACCAGGGGTCCCTTCCAACTCTACAGTTCTATGATTCTATGAGGCAGAAGCTTCCTATACTCCTACACCAGGCCCAGTTCCAGCTCCTCCAGCAGACATGGCAGCTTGTGACTATTCAACACAAAACTGTGGCTAAGCCCAGTTCGTACTAGAGATGCCCATATATATGGTCTGTAGGAAAAAACTACCTGGGCAGTGAAAGATGTGCGTGTCGTCCCTGAAGCCCACGTGGTCCCGGAGACCTGATCAGGATTGGAGTGGCGAGAGATCTGGGCCAGGATCTGCCCCGCCGAGGCCGAATGCGGTGCTGTGGGCAGCTGCTGCTGAATGACGTTCACGGGGGGCACCATCGTGCTGCTCCTACAGAGGCGAGGAAGAGGGCAGAGTTAAGGGAGGAAAGGCCAGTGTGGCTGAAGAGGCACGTAGAGAGCTGGCATGCCATTCATTCTTTCATTTCTTCACTCAGTTTCTGTCTCGCCTTTCTTCCGAGGGGCTCAAGGTGGCATACGTGGTCCCCCCCCCCCCTTTGATGTAGGTTAAGCTGGAAGACTGTGAGCTTGGTGGCTGAGTGAGGATTTGAACCTTCACTCACTCTAACCGCTGCACTGCGGAAGCTGGGCTAAACTGGAAAGGAACCTCAGCCAATTGCAGGAGTCTTGAGACTATCCCTTGGACCTCACCTGAAGTTCTCGGTGGGACGCGGAGCTATGAAACTGCTTCCCTGGGAGAAGAGGGACTGGCTGGCGGGCAGAGAGCCAGAAGAGACGGCTTTCGTCTGGTCTGATTGAGAGAGAGAGAGAGAAGCATGGTTAGCCCCGACCTGGCCACCCAAGAACGGGATATTGGGCGATATCCAACGAAGACCTACTGATACTAATGGGCCTTATTCCGAGAGACTGGCTCTCTCCTTGCCCTTCCTGCTGGCAGATGAAGATAAATTTATTCTGACAGGCTTTTGGGAATGACTGTTTTTAAGGAAAGGGCTTCTGACACTGCTGTGCTGCTTTTTTATTATCTGTATTTCAATCTGCCTTTATGCCATTTTCATTCCACTCTACTTTAAACAAACTATTTTAAAATATGCTTTTAGTTTCTTGTCCTTTCTCTGTGCCGCTTTAACTTGTGTAAGTCGCCTTGAGTCCTGGCCTGGGGAGAAGGCAGGATTTATAAATTAAACAGCTAAATAAGGAACAAATCCACCACCTTCGTTCATTTCAAGGGGTCCTGGTCTTAGGAGGACTAATGCTGGATCCAACTCATAGGAAGCTATAGCAAATGGCTGCTTGGGCCCATCTCGCCCAGGACTGTCGACACTGACGGCAGCGCCTCTTCAAGGTTTCAGGTGAGGTTGGACGTCCCCAGCCTTACTTGAATATGCCCCTGGGGATTGAACTTGGGACCTTTGGCATTCCCCAATATTTCTCTCTTTTTTTCTCCCAGGGGATGGACTGACATGGCTACCGGCTCTGATTTCCCACCCCCCGACCCCAACCCTCTCACCTGTGCTGATGCTGCTGTAAATTTCACTGAAGCGAGGGTCCCGCTCCTGACTGAAGAGGGTTTCTGCTTTCTCCAGAGGTTTGCCATGGTCCGGGCCGGTGGTGGCCACCGGTTGAACGGCAGCCTGGAAGGAGATGAGCAAACACAGGGTTGCACAGTCAGCTCAGTCCTACTCCCGAGTAGATCCTCTGAAATCAACGCGCCTAAGGTCAGTCAAACCCATTAACTGCAGAGTCTTGAGTATGATTAATGTTGGATACAATCTGCAGGTGTCAACATGTGCACACACAACTAAATAAGTGATAAGCCCAGGGATTTATTTCCATTTCCATCCCCCACCCCGTCCCGAGAGTTCAGGGCACCATACCCCATTCCTCCTCCCCTAATTTTATCCTCACAACTACCCCGAGAAGTGGGTTAGGCTGAGAGATGGCAACTGGGCCCCTGGACACCCCAATAAGCTTCACGGCTGAGCAAGGATTGGAATCTAGGTGTGTACTAACATAAATCCTGCAACATGCCACTTAAATGAGAATGGACAGGGTGGGAGAATCCTGTTTGGATTGCCACTCCACAAAATCTATGTTTTCAGTTGTGTGCATGCAAAGGGGGCAGGCTGAAGGATGGCTGAAGAGGGGAGTTATGAAAAAAAAAGTCATTTCTTCCTCTCATGCCACTGCAGTCCTGTACTGAACGACTCCTCTAGTCGCCAATGGCGACTGGCAACTCCACAGAGGTGAGCGCCATGAGTTCCTTCCAGTGGAGTGTGTGGTCTGCCAAAGGAGGGACACAGTGATCCGTGTCAGCGGGTGTGTTTGCGTGTGCCCTCTGCCAGGTCTCAATTTAGGGCAGGGAGCTGGGACGAGTCCCCATGGAAACTCTTGGAACCTTTGCCGATTTACCTGGGCGTGGTCGTAACTGGCTAAGCTCTCCCTGACAGGGACCACGTCGACGTCTGTTGGTTGCGTCGCCTGCTGCCTGAAACGCAAGCCATTGTTAAGAGGTTAGGAGCCGGTCGTGGGTCAGAGGAAAGTGCCACAGAGCAGGGAGAGGAACTGAGCAGGGCTTACAAGGTGCTCTGACACCTACATGCCCCGGGGGGCCTTGGGATAGACCCCTCACAGAGCAAAGGGCCCCAGGGTGACTCCAGCCAGCCCCCCACTTACCTCGTCGCCAGCTGGGCAGGACTCATCTCCAAAGGCAGGCTGGCATTTGGGCCCAGTTGGGGCCGCTGCATCTGACTGGCCAAGGCAGGCCGGGACTCCTGGCTGGCGTTCCTGGGGGATCATCAGGGAAGGGAAGGTCAGGGATCAGAGGGAGCCAATCGCAACCCTCAGAGCTTCCAGTGAGCCAGGGGATCTTTATGCCCCTCCCTCCTCCCAAGGCTGTTTTTGGCGCCTGCTAAAGTCTTTTTTGCTACCCCAGACACACAATTCTTTTTACACGTATCTGTTGGTTTTAAATCTGCATCTTGATAAATTTCAGGCACGTTTGTTTTTAAAGCTTGATTGTAATCAGTTTAAAAACAAAACACGTTACACTGTTCTATGTAAGCGACTCCATAATAAATGCAAAATCTGGCTTTGATTTCTCTGAACATCCCGTCTGAAGCTGGTATATGGAAATGGGATGGATGAGTGTATGGGTGTGTGGGGTTCTCCCCACCCCCAAGTGAAGGGGCAGAGATAGATTGTGCATAAACTTACTCAAGCCGACTGCCACAACCCTCTCTCAGAGGCCACCCGCCCCTCCACGACACCACAAAATTATTTTAAAAATAGACTGAAAGATGGGCAGTGGGCAGAAAATTGAGAGCAGTCTCCAATGTCGGCGCTACTCAAAGCAGAGCTACTGAAATCAATCAATATAACTTAGTTATATTTCAATGGGTCTACTCTCAGTAAAACTTAGCTGGAGATGATTCTTAATCTTTAGCTGATGATTAGATGATTCTTAGTCTTTAAAGAGCCATGGCTTCCCCCCAAGGAATCCTGGGAGCTGTACTTGATGCTGAGAGTGTTTAGGAAGAGTGCCATGTTCCTCTCCCAGAGCTACAATTCCCAGAGAGGCTTATCCCTCTTTCCCATGAAACTCTGGGAATTGTAGTTCTGGGAAGGGAATAGAGGGGCCTCCTAACAACTCCCAGCACCCTTAACAAATGACATTTCCCCTAATTCTTTGCGGGAAGCTGTGACTTTTCAAAGTTGTATTTAAAATTGAATGTGCCCTGCCTAATTTTGCATTTGGCTGGTAGGTCTTGGGGTTCAACTGAACAACAACAACAAAAAAGGCAAAGGAGATTTGATAACCCAGAAGCAGAAACTTATTATAATACATTTTGCTTAAAAAGAGGCTGGAATGAAGCTAAGGAGGAGTTTTTTGGGGTGGGAGACTGCAAAGCCCCCTTCGCCCTGCAAGCCTTTCGAGGACACAGCGAAAGAGCAGGCCCCGCTGCCAGTGGGGTCGGTGGAGGTGGCACAAGGGGTCCCCGCGTACGTACTTCACATTGGTGTTGGTACAGATGATGTACTCTATCTCATCTGAGTAGGGGTTCTGGAAGGTGAAGGAGCTAGTTCTCATCCAGAGCCATTCTTGGTTCTTGGACCGGAAACGGAACATGACGGACAGAACTTGGCCTTTTAACTTCACCACCTGGAAAAACGGGGGTGGGGTGGGGGTTTGTTTTGGTTTTATGCCGGCAACAGCAGCAGCCACAGCAGAGGGGTGGAAAAGAAGCCCCCCCCCCAAACAAGACATGCAGTTCCTGAAAGGGCAGCGCTTATCATAAGATCCAGAATCAGAAGAATCCCAAATAAAGCTCTGCCACTTTGGAGCTTCCCAATCTTAGCCCCCCACTTCAGCTTTCTAAAAAATGCCAGCAAAGGGGGCTAGGGCAAGAGATGAGATTGGGTTGGGGGCTGCAACTTGCCTGCCCTCTTTTAATGCCACCACTGGCTACAATTCCTCCTTGCCTGGGATTTTGGAGGTTGCTTTCCCTGGGGCAGGGATTCCCCCTATGCCTCTCACCACCCCTGCTTTGCACCCCAAAGGCGGTTTTGCCTGGATAGGTGTTTCCTCGAGCTCTAATCCTGCCTCTCGCTCACCTGGACAGAAGACAGAGAGGCATCTGTGTGTGTTAAAAAATCTATTCTACAGAACTCAAATTTATGTTCTTGGCCCCACCCACTTTTGACTCTTGCCCCACCCACCAGTGGCATGTGGCCCCTGGAAGGGTTGCCAAGAATTGAATGTGGGCCCTCGAGCTGGAAAAGTGGTTTCTGCAGCCCGCGCTGGGGCACCTGGCAGGTATTTATTTCCATTTTTCGCAGATGTTGATGGTTATGGGGTGGAATGCAGGATTGTGAAGGTCGTGAAAAGCCAGCTTCCCCTCCCTCCCTCCCTCCCGGGGCTTTGGAAAGATGGCCTGAAGTTTGTGCTCCAGACCAGGGAACGGATTGGTCTATAAGGCAGGCGTGTCTGCAACCTCTGGATCTTGCTGAACTACAACTCCCACCAGCCCTGACGGCAAGTGTGGCCAACGGCCAGGGAGGAGCAGGATGGGAGTTGCAGTTCAGCAACCTCAGGAGGGCCCAAGGCTCCCTTTGCCTGCTCTGACAGCATTCAAAACGCGTTTGCCAAGGTGTGTGCTGGGTTGCTGTGCAGATGCCAGGCTGAATCAGTCATGGACTCGTGGCTGGTTTACCTGCTGGAAGCTGTCCCTCAAAAGCTGGTGGTCTTCCGGGTGGCAGAAGTCAACAATATCCTTTCCCAAGAGTTCCTAATTTTTTTTGTGGGGGGCGGGGAGAAGGAGAAAGAGTCAGAATGTCACTGCTGAAGGCAGATTACCTCTGAATAAAACCAGTTGCTGGGAATAGCAAGTTGGGAGAGCTATTGCTGTTGCATGTGGGTCTCCTTGTGGGCTTCCCTATGGGGCATCTGGGTGGCCACTGTGAGAACAGGATGCTAGGCTAGAAGCGCCCCCCTGTGGCCCGACCCAGCCGTCAAACACTTCTTAAGTTCTTATGAGTAATAGTGAGGCAGGGCTCTTGCATTCCCTCCCTACCTTCCTGGAGGCATCTGACTGGCTCCTGCAAAAACCAGGTGGTGTGCTATACTAAGGTTACCAGATTTTTTTCCCAATGAATCTGGGGACACTTTTCAACTTCAGTAGGAATGATAGGATTTTGTCAGAGGATTGATTTCTAAATCGGGGGACTGTCCCCGGGAAACCTTATGCTATATGCAGCTTTCACTGATTTGAAAGCTGTGTTCGACTCAATTTCACGAGTAAGACTCTGGGAGAAGCTGAACTCCTCAAATATAGACAAAAGACTGCTGTACTTGATTAAATGCTTATACAAAGATACTGTGATGAAAGGCACACTGCTCTACAAATGGACAACTTACAAGCCACAAAGGGAGTTAAGCAAGGGTGTATTTTAGCCCCGGCACTGTTTAACTTATATATAAACGATATTATCCAGGATGCTGGACTAAGTGGGCTTTTGGCCTGGACCCAGGGAGCCAAGGTGCCCCCAGCTCTTGCTGGGAACCCCCTCCTCCAGTTCCCCGCACCTGCGGCTGGTAGCCAACGGTGGCCACGCAGCGGTGGTCGACGAAGGTGAAGAGGCAGTCGGTGTTGTGCCGCGAGATGAACTCGGTGGGCTGGCACACGGTGTTTATGTCCACGCAGCTGGGCGAGCTCGTGATCTGCAAGCGAAGGGAGATGGCAAGGTGTTAGGGGTCGGTTACAGAGAGGGGGCTAGGAAAGAGGGATTGGGTTTCCCGCTTGGAGAGACAGCCCTTTCCCCTGTAAGAAGGCGAGTCGGCAAGTGAGGGGAGGCAGGAAACTCTGCAGAAGGCCCCTGATTATTTTTCTTATTTCTCTCTGTCGGCAGCGGATTCTCCCTAAGAGCTGGGAGAGGCGAGGGACTGGGGAAAATGGCCCTAATCTCTGCCATGCGCTCACCAAACTGGCCATCTCGCGAGGATTCTTTAGCCATGATTCCCGCATTGTAGGGGGTTGGACTAGATAGCTCTTGGGTTGCCCTTTCAACTCTCCTACAATTCTACAAAAGTGGCCTCAGGCAAGCTGCCAGCCCCACCCTGGAGCAACACAGGGGACAGCAATTGTGGTCCGGCTTTTGAGGCTGTCAGATAAGGACACCTGCTGCGATAAGGTATGCAGAAGGCTCAGCAATCGATGGCAACCTGGTTCCTGCGTCCTTTTGGGGCTTGAGGGAAAGGCTAACTCACCTGCAGCCTGCCGATGGCCACCAGGCAGAACTTGCTCCCCTGCCCAGCATCTGGGTCGTCATCTGGGAGGGAGACCCCTGTGGGTGGCAAGAAGGAGGAGTTGAGCTCAGAGCCAGGACAGGCTTTTCTCAAAGGTGGGTTCTGGTCTTAGTGGGTTAAAAAAATATAAGTTATCGACCCCATGCGGCTGGTAGAGTGGGAGAAATTTGGTGGAAGTAGAGAGGGACCTAGTGATGTATGGAAGTGAGAGTTGGACCATAAAGAAGGCTGATCACCGAAGAATGGATGCTTTTGAATTCTGGTGCTGGAGGAGACTCTTGAGAGTCCCATGGACTGCAAGAAGATCAAACCTATCCATTCTGAAGGAAATCAGCCCTGAGCGCTCACTGGAAGGACAGATCCTGAAGCTGAGGCTCCAAGACTTTGGCCACCTCATGAGAAGAGAAGACTCCCTGGAAAAGACCCTGATGCTGGGAAAGATGGAGGGCACAAGGAGAAGAGGATGACAGAGGACAAGATGGTTGGACAGTGTTCTCGAAGCTACCAGCATGAGTTTGACCAAATTGCGGGAGGCAGTGGAAGACAGGAGGGCCTGGCGTGCTCTGGTCCAGGGGGTCACAAAGAGGCGGACACAACTAAACGACTAAACAACAAAGAGAGGGACCAGCATTGTGTGAAACACTTCTGAACCAAGGGGTAATTGAAAGCCTTTGAAAACGGGGGTCTCCGTGCGGAAACACCCGCGTGGTAAAATTAGTGGGGATCTTGCTATGGGAAAGGAGGGAGAAAACAACTGACAGAAGGGAAGAGAAGGGATGCAGTAAATTTTTAAAAAATTGCTAGTGAATTAAAAAAAGAAAGATGAGGGTAAGAGGGAAGTGAAAGAAGCTCAGAAAGGAAAACTGACAGTTATGTAGAAGAAAAATGAAAACAAGGGAAAGAAAATCTGAGCAAGTTAGGATGCATGGCATTATTTATGCACAGATACAACCTGAGCATAGGATGGAGGGGCTCACAGCATTAAAACTCCAGCAGATATTGCCTCCTCATTAAGTTCCCAGCAAGATGATCAAATTGTAGCTTTGGCTCCAGAACAGAGCAGGACAATCCTGTATGTCTCCAGCTTCCAGCATTAGCCAACACATGCACACATTTTCTCTCTCTCTTTTTCACACAGAGCGCCCCCTGGCCTATCGTTCTCCAGCCTAGGATGACTTGGCATACAGACAGGTAAGGCGGGAAAAGATCCCCCCCCCCATTGATCTCTATGGCAACCAGCTCTTTAAGACATGTAAATGGCAGTACTTCAGTGGCCAGCTAAAGCTGGAATCTTGTGAAGAAACTTGTCTGGGCAGTTCAGTACCCTCTTCTACTAGACTCTACACCCACTGGATACAAGATCACAGGCCTGGAAGGGACCCATGAACATGATCCAGACTTCCTGCCCTCCTGATAAAAACCCTGTAACACTTTATTTTTAGAAGAACAGGACTTCAAAGTAACAGGAAATAAATGAATTAGCAGAAACATCAAAAAGGGGGCCTTCCAGAATGAGACATTCAGGTGAGGTTACCTGCCGGTGGCCAGGCTTTGATGTAGCCTGTGCAGTGGACCACGACAAAATGAGGCTCGCCATCCTTCACAGCACCCAACCCATTCCTGGAAGGAGGGAACAGAGAGAAATATGTTGCCAGGGCTGCATGTGCTGATCTTACTGGGGTGCGGGGGGGGATGAGAGTCCACCTGAACTCTCAGCAAAGCAACCTGCCAACAAAAACCTCAGCTCTACCCCCTGCATTGATTAAACAAACGTGAGAGGCAGCGGTGGTATAGTGGTTAGAGTATCAGACTAGGACCTGGAAGATCAGAGTTTGACTACTCCGCTTTGCCCCATGAAGCTAACATTGGGCTGCTTGCTACCCTTTATCAGCCAACCAAGCCCTGGCTCCCTGAACAACCAGTTTTACCGGGTCCTGTTTCTCATAAAGCTGAGGCGATTCATGGAGACTGGATCCACCGTGGCATTGCCGCATCTGTGGAGCGAAGAACAGAAACAAACTCATGTTACTTCCATTTTCACCCAAAATGGGTTCCTCCCGCCCCCTGCAAGACGTTGGTATCTTCACTTAGGGACTAAGCTGGCCCACAGCCCTTTACCTCCTTCCTTGTGGCAGAACTACATAGATTTGCTTCCATGCAGCCTGGCCAGGGAGCACTCCCAAAAGCCATGCTGTGGCTGCTTCTGGTCATGAAGCTAAGAGTCTACTGGATCAGGCCAGGGGCCCATCTAGTCCAGCGTCCTGTTCTCGCAGTGGCTGAACCCCACACTGGGAACCCCACAAGCAGGAATTGAGGACAAGAGCCCTCTCCCCTCCTGTGGTTGCCAGAAACTTTTATTCAAAAACAATGCATTTGCCATCCATTTCTGGGGACTTTTAAGGCTGCAGGGGAGAAACCTGGAGCAGGAAGCCCCAGCCCTGCCCTGCCCGGAACATATTTACCCCTGTATGTTTTTAAATTTGCTGTAAGTCACCTGGAGACTGCTATAGATCAGGCAACTGATGAACTGAATATTAATAATACTCTCTCCTTCCTCCTCACCAACACAGCAGTGTCGAGTGTGTGAATTAACACTTGTTTCAAAATCTCCCCAATCCATTTATATTTTATAGCAGGAGGCTTTTAAAAAAATAATAATACTAGTGATATACAGATTTGGCAGTTCGCTGAACACGTGGTTAGTGGGGCTGTCCTTCTGCGCAATAGATTTTCTACATAAACCGGGTCCCTATTGGAAGCTTTGCTTGGATTTTCTCAGGGTTGCATTTTTATTGAAAGGTTTGTTCCCTGACCTGGCTATGAACCAGTGGTGTAGAAGTAAGTTCTTAATACACTACGTTGCTTGGCACATTTCTTAACAGAAACATGGCCTTGAACAACGTCTCCTTTTCTGAAGGTTCAACAATGAGTTTATTACCGTATTTACTTGATTCTAATGCTCACCTTTTTTGGCCAAATTACGCTGTGAAAATTAAGGCGCGCATTAGATTCGATGGCACATTTGCCATTTGCCAGCAAATACTTTTTTTGGGTTTCACAGTTCTGAAAATTGAAGCGCGCATTAGATTTGATGGCACATTAGACTCGAGTAAATACAGTAGCTACAATACACTTCCAAAGCACCATAGCGTACTGTTGCATCGCACCAAGGCCTCCTAGCCTGTCCCTCTCACTTTTTCCTAAACTAAAAAGCCATAGATTCTGCTAGAGGAGTTACTGCAGCCTCTGCAGCATTCTAGATCCTTTCATTCTTTGCCCTTCCCTAACCCCTTTTTCCAGCTCTATAATACCCATTAACATGGTCAGACAACCAGAACCATACTCAGTGCCAGCCTCAATCCTCTACATAGGGGATGGGAATGTCCCCTTCCTGAACCCTGGAGAGCCTCTTCCTGTCAGTGTAGACAGCACTGGTCTAGATGGACCAAGGGTCTGACTCAGTATAAGATAGCTTCAAGTGATCCTGGGCTCATGCTTTGACAAATCATGCTCTGGCACTGCATCCCAAGCAGCCCGTGACACTTCTCCTTGTTTGCGGTCCTTATTTACGCCCAGCTCACGCAGAAACGACATGTGGGTTTTGTACGCGGAACCGAGGAGCCCCGTCCTACCTCATCCGACAAATGAAAGACCGCCGGGATCCCATGCACATCCGCATGGATTGCTGCCCTTCCTTCTTGACGGTCCCCGTCTTCAGGTCCAGGATGCGACCTGGGAAACAGGAAATCGTCATTGTCACAGTCAAAAATGCGAGGGCAGTTCTGCTCAGGAGAAACCTACCTTTCAAGGTTGTTGTTGGGGTTTTTTTGCACTCCCCAGCAAAAGGAATGCACTTGGCAGACAGTTAAGAATTGACTGTCAAAAGTGGACACTTACAGTAGCTTCTATGGCTTCCAGTAATCATGCACTAGCATTCTTTGGTTTGCGCTCTATGGAGCAGCTGCAGCAACAGGGAATCACTTCCTCTCCAATTTATGTACCTGCTCCCGATGGGCTGTGCGCACACAGCCGGAGATTATGCCTGCGTGGAAACTTCCCCTGCTCCTCCCTCTTCAATTCCCTCCTGGTTCTGGGAGACAGTGGTTCGGGGGAGAATAGGGAAGCACTGGGCTCTTCACTTGCCTGACCTGCCTCCTCCTCCTCTTCTTCCGACCCATTCTGTGCTCCACCCTCCATCTCTGGAGATTCCCCTGCCTCCGACTCTTGCCTCCTGGCTGACACAGGTCCCCCCAGATCATTGACTGCCTCTCCCAAGTTAGACTCCAGCCCTCTTCCCCCCAATGCACCCTCACCAGCACTCTGCCAGCCCCTAACAGCAGTATTCTGCAACTTAAAAACCTCAGAAGAGCCCTGCTGGATCAGGACCAAAGGGGGTGTGATGGCCTGTGACTCGGGCTCAGACTCAGAACCAGAGGAGTCTCAGTCCGCACCGGATCCTTTGTCTCATCTGAACCAAGTCTGGGGCCTGATACTGAAGAGTCCGTGTCTGCACAGGTTCCCCTGCAACAAGCACCAGCTGAGCCGAGTCAGGGGCCTGAGCCTGCCCTGGATCCGGATGCGGGGATGACCTCGTTGCCTCCAGCTGGGCCATCACTTACAGCTGCTCCACTACCGGTTGGGTCAGGAGAGGCTGAGGTAGCTTCTGGGTCTAGTAACCCACCGACATCTCCCGAGCTGCAGAAACTGAGGTCTAAGAGAAG
Organism: Podarcis tiliguerta; assembly: GCF_965153285.1. Taxonomy (NCBI): domain Eukaryota; kingdom Metazoa; phylum Chordata; class Lepidosauria; order Squamata; family Lacertidae; genus Podarcis; species Podarcis tiliguerta. The sequence goes on from NC_139549.1 coordinate 3,732,926, forward strand.
GAGAGACCTGAGTACTCGCAGGAGGAGTGCTCGCCTCTGGGCAAAACCATGGAGGTGAGTTGCCGGGGGATCAGGACCGGCCGTTACCCTGCCAGAGATAAAAGGCTGCTGGACCCCGTCCCAGGTTGCGGGAGCAACATTGCTGTATGTTAGATTCTGCCTGAGATCCTGTGCCTGGCCTTGCCTTGTTTCCTGCCTCGTGTCCTGCCTTGGCCCTGTCGGACTGACTCCCAGCAGAACCTTTGGATTCTGGACTGCTCCTGGACTGTGTTTCAAGGGTTACCCCCGGGCCCAGCACAGGGGGCCCATCTAGTCCAGCATCCTGTTCTCACAGTGGTCAAATGACCCAAACCACCCAGGAATCTAGATAGATTGCCTCAGGACCTGGAGGTTCAATAGGAATATCTGAAGAGCTGGATCAGGCCAACAGCCCGTCCAGTCCAGCATCCTGTTCTCACAGTGGCGAACCAGGTGCCTGTGGGACACTTGCAAGCGGGACTTGAGTTCAAGAGCATCTCTGCCCTCTTGTGGTTTCCAGCAAGTGGTATTGGGTTCTGCTTCCCCAAGGTTGGCAAGCACTGTTGCCATTCTGAGCGGAACGGGGGGCACTCCTGCGCTAAAAAGCAGGGCGGAGAATAAATCCCGGGACATCCACAGTTATGAAATGTCAACAGGATTTCAGCAGGAAGTTACAGGGCATGCGGTGACTGGGATGGTGGTGGCAGGACAGCCGAGCTCACCCGTGAGGGCGTTTTCCGACGTGGAGAGCTGTTCCCGCAGCTTGTCCACGTCGTCGGGATGCACCTGGTCGTAGAGGGTGCTGCCGAACCACTGGGACTGGGGCTGGTTCAGGACGGGCGTCACGGAGTCGGAGACGTAGACCACCCGGCCCGTCTCGCAGGACACAATGAAGAGGAACCCGTCGGCCGCCTCCAGAATCAAGTGTTTAAGCTCCTGCAGAGAGAGAGAGAGAGAGAGAGAGAGAGAGAGAGATGGCAGAGCATTAAGCATAGTAGTGTTCACACTGACTGGCAGCAGGCATTCCCATCCCTACCTGGAGATGCCAGCAACTGGATCTAAGACCTTTTGCATGCAAAGCCTGTGCTCTACCCCCGAGGCATGGCTCCCGAAAAATAAACTCAAGATTCTAGTCCTCATGACTCTGAATAGGAACACTGGGAGCTACTTTGCCCCCAAGGGATCTCTGGGGATTGAGAGAGCGAGTCTCTCCCAGCCTTACGTGGAAAATCATTTATTACAATTGGACTCCGCCTTTCTTCCAAGGACCTCAAGGTGGCAAACACAGTTTTCCTCTTCCTCCACTTTATCATCACAGCAACCCTGCGAGGGAGGTGAGGCTGAGAGAGGCAGTGACTGGCCCAACCGAGGCCCCCCACAGTGAGCTTCCTGGCTGAGTGGGGATTCAAACCCTGCTCTCCCAGGTTCTGGTCCGACACCCTCACTGGCGTTTCTCAAACTTGAGTCCCCAGCCGTTGTTGGATTACAGCTCCCATTATCCCTAGGTAGTAGGACCAGCATTCCGGGATGATTGACTCTCATGGGACCAAATCTACACTGCGGGGAAATCCAATTCAATTCAAACCTGGAAATAGTGGGAGAGTGCCGGAGAGTCCTTGTGGCACATGAGGAGAGCCCGAAGAGGACGTCAGGGAGGGCGGAGGAAGCCCCGAAGGTACCAGAGGCACAGCAGGGATTTGTTTAGGCTGCTCAGCCTCTCCACCTAACAGCTGCTGCCACTTTTATTTACACGTCCTCCAGCCTCCTGGAGGCCTCAGAACTTTAATTCTAGTTATGGATATTTTTTGATCCAGTATGTTTGCTCTGGGTTGGAGAAAGCACGTCACAAAGGGCGTTTAAAGGGAGTTTAGAGGGTGCTCCCTACTTACGCACACGAAGGCCCTGTACGTAACCCCCGCTGGGGGGGGGGGAACGCCTGTGTCGGAATTCCGTATGGCTGAGCTACTCCTCCTTGGACGTTCCTCCGACTGTGATTAACGACCTAAGCCTTTGATGAGGCTTCAGGCATGTTCCCTCATTACGCAGAGTATCCAAGCAGCAGAAGGACGAGAAATATAAACTACATTGCTAGGTTTTAGTTCTAACTATGCAGACAGAAAAGAATATACACCCTCTCTCTGTGAGAGTCAGTGAACCAACTGAGACAAAGAAACAGGAAACCAGTAACAACAACATCCGTCTCCCATGAGACTTCCAACAGTCTGGAATGTAAACAGAGTCTTGTGACTCCAAAAACTGCACAGTGGCATAAACAGAAATCTAATAGCCTGTACCTGGTCAGTGAGGAAAGAGGGCTTGTAGGTGCCGTCAGTGGAGGTGTTCCCGGTGCCCCGCAGGGACTTCATGTGCGAGACTGCCATGCGCAGGATGGTGAGCTTGTCTGGCTTGCGGGCCAGGGCGCTGCAGGTGGGCACCATGTCTGACAGCTCCGTGATGTAGGCCGTCATCTTGTTCCTCCGGCGGCGCTCGATCTCGCTGTGGTTCTCCCTGCAGGTTGGCGGGAGGGCGAAAGGAGGCAGGCCGGTTAGTTCACAAGGCTCCAGCGGCCAACCCTGCGCACGGGCGTACGAGAGGAGGAGGAGGAGGAGGAAAGGAATGGATGCGGGGCCAGGAATCGTGGTTAGAGGCTGCAAAACTCTCATGCTGGACATGCAACAGGAAAGGTGCAAGAGAAACTTCCGGCCGCTTCAAAACAGGAACAACCATAGAAGCAGCTCGACTGCACTTGGAGCCAAAAGGACCATTGGGCGCTGGCTTCTGCTTCCGGCAACTGGCAACCAGTTAGGTGCCTTTGGGATGCTCACAGGGCACAGCAGTTGAGAGCATGAAAAGAGCCCTGTAGCCAGATCAGGCCACTGGGGGCCCATGTGGTCTGGCACCCTGTTCTCACGGTGGCCAAAGGCATTGAGACAGGCTGCCTCTGGATCTCAGTAGCTGAGAAACAAGCTGAGCTTTGGAGAAGCAAACCACGGTTTGTTGGAACATCCGTGGGGTAACGCATAGTCAACCTGTGATTAAGCAAACCACAGTTTAGTGTTACGTGCGAACCAGGCCCTCAGGCGTGGCAAGGCCACTTTAAAGGAAACGTTCGCAGGTCGGACTGTGAAAGCCACCCACCCTTCCAACACTCCTCCCCTCCAAAAAAAAGATTACACTGGGCTTCCTACAAGGAAAAAAGGAACCAGGTTAGAGGCAACGGAATGAGTCCGGTGTGTGGCAAGCATGGAATGGGAGATGGAACTGGATGGATGGTGGAGTGAAGATGGAACAAGTATTTTTTTCTTTAATGTACAAAAAAGTAGGCTTGGAATTGTCCAACCCTTGGCTGGGATCTCGTGCTTCCCAGGACAAACACACAAAGCTACCAAGTGAAGCGAAAAAAGGGAGCAACTTTTCCACAGAGAGGCCTTATGGGCTTCTCTGCAGAACTCCTCGCCAGCGCTACCCCCTACATCCCTTCTCTGCACAAGAAGTTGGGGGGGCCTAGTGCGACTCGCAGAGTAACCATGGTAGATCTTGGCTTTGGCTGAATTGGGCGCCCACAAAAAGCTGAGAATCTTGACACCCAACAAGAAATCCTTCAGATCCTCAAGAGCCTTCTCCTCCATCCAAACCGTGTGGTGAAACCTTTGGCCCTCCAGCTGTTTATTCATTGCTGATTGATTGACTGATTGATTGGTTGATTGATTGCACTTAGATCCCACCTCCTTTACCCCAAGGAGCTCACAGTACATGGCTCTCCTCCCTCCCCACTATATCCTCACAACAACCCTGTGAGGTAGGTGAGGCTGAGAGGCAGCGATTGGCCTACGGTTACTTTGTGGCTAAGTGGGGATTCAAACCCTGGTCTCTACAAGGTCCTAGTCCAACATGGACCACTGTACCACAATGGCTCCCAGTCTGTTGCTGAACTACAGCTCCCATCAGCAAGCACGGCCAATGGCCAGGCATGATGATGGGAGTTGTAGTCAAGCATCACCCAGAGGGCCAGAGATTTCCCCACACCTGACGTAAGGGGGAGGGAGACGGCTGCAGCCCCAGGAGGCATCTTCGGCCCAGGGAATGGAGTGGCTCTCCAAGGTAACTGTTGAACTACAACTCCCAGCAATGTCATCATCAACACTGACCGCTGGGCCAGCCTGGCAGGGGCTGATGCGCGTTGGGAGTTCAAGAACACCTGGAGGACACAGGTGCTTTTCTCTAGACCTTCTTTATCGTCCTGAAATGCTGTAACACATACACACACACACACTACAGAAAAACAACCTTGCAGAAACTGTTGCCGTTCTCTCTCTACCTGCCTTGGGGTCTATACTCCCAATATTCCAACTCGCTTTCTGCTACGGTTTGGACATGACAAATCTTTAGCTCTCAGTTATGTTCAGGATTATCATCCTACTTGGACCAAGCCTCTGTGCTTGCTATCTGCTCGATCTATTGTGGATTGTGGCCTTTCCCTCTGAACCAGCCCAGAGGGAAATTTCACCTTGCCAGCTCCATCCCTATGACTCTACCCCACAGCAAAACCCCACGTAGACGGCATGCCATCTGGAAGCCTTCCCCCAACTCCTGAAGAAAGACTCCAACACAATCCATCGGGTGGGACTTTGCTCTTCTAGGTTGTGGGCGGTTTGGAAGTAAATGAAAAGAGTCCAGCCGTAAATTCTCACAAAAGTGGAGGCCTGTCTTGTCCAGCATCCTATCTGCACAGCCGCCCAATGCCCCTAGAAAGTGAGACAGACTGCCTCTGGACCTGGAGGTTCCAGAAGACCCTGGCTGCTGGATCAGACCAAGGGGGTCCCACCTAGTCCAGCGTCCGATTCTCACGGCAGCCAACGAGAGACACCCCAACAGAAACCCCCCAAGTTCTACTGAAAGGGCACGGTACCAATAAATAAATTTCAAGGTTTCCACGTAGATGCAGGGAGAGAGCCTCAACACGCTCAGCAGGCTCAGGTGCCGCCGCAAGCACCGAAGTTAAGATTAAGCTGCAAAAATAAAAAGGATTCTAAACGTGCTTGCCGCTGATACCTGTGGGACTGTTGTTGATGCAGGTTAAACGTCTCTCTCACCCACCCACCCCAAGCATCGCAATCAAGGGGCCAGCGGCTTTGGACTGGCGATAAGAGGAGCCTGAGAGGAGATATGCTAGGCATCTTCAAATATCTCACGAGCTGTCACATGGAAGAGGGAACAAGCTTGTTTTCTCCTGCTCTGGAGGGCAATGGCTTCAAGTTACAAGAAAGGAGGTTGAGGCTAAACATCAGGAAGAACTTTCTGACAGTAAGAGCTGTTTGACAGTGGAACAGACTCCCACTAGAAGTGGTGGGCTCTCCTTCCTTGGAGGTGTTTAAGCAGAGGTTGGGTGGCCATCTGCCATGGATGCTTTAGCTGAGATTCCTGCATTGCAGCAGGTTGGACTGGATGATCCTTGGGGTCCCTTCCAACCCAATTCTATAATTGCCCCCCAGTTTTGACAGAGGACCACCTCGGCCAAGGAGTGGCAGCCAAAGTCCTTTTGGTCCCCCCATTAAAAAACCAGCCTGCCATCAAGCCCCCTGTTGATCAGGCAGCCAGATGAGGCATAAGCGATGCCAGCTGCCAACCCGCTGACAAAGGCCAGCTTCGTCATAAGCCAGTAGAGCAGGAACAAAGAAAGCTGCCTTATACAGAGTCAGCCCACTGGTCCATCCAGCTCAGAATCGTCGGCACTGACTGGCAGCAGCGTTCCAAGATTTCAGACTTAAGAGGGCATTCCTGTTCCTACCTGGAGATACCGGGGACCTTCTGCATGCAAAGCAAATGATCTGAAACCCAGCCCTTACCCTAAAATAAAGTAAGAATCCAGTCCTCATGGCTCTGAATTAAGGGTTTCTACCAAGCCAGGCCCTTGTTCCGCCCAGCTCTGCCTTGTCTACACTGACCTGCTGAAGTTCTCCAGGGTTTCAGGCATGAAACATTCGCAGCTCCACCTGGAACTGGGAAATGAACCCGGGTTCATATGAATGCCGCTGCTGAGCCCCTTGCCCTTATTTTGCCACCCACCCTGCTTCTGCAAGAGAGCCAAACATGCCGCTCATCAAACCAAACCGGGAAAGGTGCTGATTTTTCAGGTAAGTCTCGTGTTTGGGTTCAAGACCTCAATTTAAAGAAGGAAGCGGGTGAGGGCAGGGAGACTATTAAGAGGAGGCGGACGGGGAGGGGTGTCACAGAGGAGGAAAAGAGGAGGAGGAGGAGAAGGAGCTCTGCTTTGCCATGCTTAAATAAAAAACACACACAACCAAATCTCCATTCTCCTACCTGGCCAGTCTTTCCTTATCCGCTGAGCTCTGCTCATCATCAGACCTGGAAATAAAAGGGGTGAGCTAAGCTAAAACTGGGGAGGAAAAAAATGTATTTTAAAGTAACGGGGAATAAAAGAAAGGAGGGTGGGGGAAGGGAATGTAACAGGAGACCCAATTTATCTGCAATAAGAAGCGGAAGGTGGGGGGGGGGGTGTCATGACTTTGCTGGCATTCTGGAACCAGCTACAGGCCGGGTGCTGTATGCCCCGCATGAGAGGAAAAGGTCTCCGCCCAGAGGGGCTTGCAAACCGTGTTAGAGACACGGATGAGGGTGGAGAGAGAAAAAACAAGCGGTGAGGGAAGAGGAGAAAGTCTGGCCAGAGTATAGTGTGGAGCGAGTGAAGGACGAGTCAGGTGGCACAGCAGGACCCCACAAAGGACACTATGTATGTATATATTTATTTATTTTTATTTCACTATATATACAGAGAGCATTATTGTAAAACAAACCTCAACCTCAAAGCATGTTACAAAAAGAATAAAACAATGAAAGCATGGGGGGGGGGGGACCTGTGTGTGTGTATAGCGCTAAGCTAAAACCCAGAGTAAAACACACAGAAGTCTGTGTACTTGGAGAGGCTTTGCCTAAATAAAAATGTTTCTACCAGGCATCAAGAACAGTACAGTAAAGGCGCCAGCCTGATGCGTCAATAGGCAGGGAGTTCCAAAGTGTGGGGGCTGCCATACCAAAAGAGTGCAGCAAATATTTAGGTGGCACTTGGAACAGTTCCACAGGCTGGAGCAGCTCACTAGAATGTAAGCCCCAGGACCTGGTTCCAATACTAGGGTATGCAAAGGCATGAGAGGCAGAGGGCCTCTGAGAGCGTGCAGAGCACCTTGCTGGTGACCAAAACACAGCCATGTGGGTTGAGAAGGGCAAAGGCGAGCTTTTATGAACACCATTCCCAAATCCCAAAAAGGAAAGGTGGGATGATTAATAATAATAATAATATGGAATGGAAAATTCTCAGTGGGGAAACATTGGATATTAGTTACGGTTTTGCAGCACTGCGTGAAGACTTAAAAAGGAAAAAAAAATCCTGAGACTTTTAATTCTTAACCTGTGGTGGAACTGGTTCAACCGCTGCCTCCTGTTAGTTTTTAAAATAACGACTGTCTCTTTCCAAAGGAGTCCTGAAGCAACTTGCAAATGTCACAAAATACAAAATATAGTCGGACAATAAAGGACGTGTTAAAAACAAGTAGCCTAAAAGTGTTCATCCAAGAAAGGTCACCGAGCCACATGAAATATCCACGCTGCCAAAGGAATGCCAGACCCCTTAGCGCTGTCCAAATCGCCTGGGGGAATACAGGAAAGCAAACCACAGGAAGGGCCAGGAATGTTCCTCGTACTGGTCTGTCTAGTTCAGTACTGTTCACACTGACTGGCAGTGGCTTTCCAGGGTTTTAGGCAGCGAATCTTTCCAAGATGACCCCAGTGGGGACTGAACCCGGGACCTTCTGAATGCAAAGCAGGTGCTCTACTACTGAGCTTCCATAAGCATAAGCTAAGATTCTAGTCCTCGTGGTTCTGAAGGAAGGACCAGCTAAAAATAGGAGCATAGGAAGCTGCCTTATACAGAGTCAGGCCACCTAACTCAGAACTGTCCACCCTGACTCTCCAGGTCTCAGACCAGGATATTTCCCTCTCCCTACCTTGGGAGATGCTGGGGCCTTCTGCAGGCAAAGCAGGTATTCTGCCACTGAAGCTGCAGACCTTCCCCAAATAATTATCCAATTAAAACAGCAGTGGTAGCACCCAGGCTGCCTTTTAAGCCCTGCCACTTGCCACTTTCAAATCTTAAAAAAAAAAACTGGGTTTGAAGCCAGATTTGGTGGGGGAAGGAAACCCAGGTTGCAGCTTTAAAAGAATGCCCCACCGCCACCCCCCCCCGAACGACTGATGCGAATCCAGCAGAGCGGTTTGCAGGAGGAGGAAACAGAGAAATCTCCACCCCTTCTCAAAATCTAAGCAATCCTCCAGAACTGAGAATCAGAAATCTTGTGAGCAGGCAAACAGTTACGAAGTGAGGCAGGGATATTGCATTGGGTGCCAGTAACTTCTTTTGCTTCCCACTGCATCTCAGCTAGTAATCAACTTGCAACGAAGAACTTGACCCCGAGCCTGTATTTTTCCTCCTCCCTCCCACTCAGTTTTTCCTTTTGTGCCTTTTTAAAAAAGGACTGTTAAATCTTTTTTTTTAAAAAGTTATACTTTTTACATTGCAAAATCAAAAATATATAACAGAAATGATAAAGAGAGATGAAAATGAAAAGTGATGTGTAAGCCACTCTGGGAGCAGGATAAAAAAATTACCGAAATGAATAAGAAGAACTTAGGGAGATCAGAAGAGCCAGGCTGCTGGATCAGGCCCAGTGATCCATTTGGTCGAGCATCCTGGCCATCCAGATGCCCGAGTGTGAAGGCCGCCAGCAGGACTTGGGCGCCAGAGCAGCTCCCCACCGGCCCCCGCGGTTTCCTGCAACTGTTATCCAGACGCATGGCTGGCTCCCAGTGTGGAGGCAGAGAATAGCCATTGTGGCTAGGAGCCATCGATAGCACTCTCCTCCTCCATGAATTTGTCTAATCCTCTTTTGAAGGCATCCAAGTTGGCGGCCCTCAACTGTGGGAGCAAGTGCCATAGTTGAGCCGTGTGAAGAAGCAAAAGTTTTATTTTACAGTCCTTTCAGCTCATGTACCCGATCCTCCTCCCCATCGGAAAAGACCGTCTCCGTACTAAGTAAGGTAGCTAAGTCATGAATAGGCAAACTAAGGCCTGGGGGCCGGATCCGACCCAGTCGCCATCTCAATCCTGCCTGCGGACGGTCCAGGAATCAGCCTGTTTTACATGAGTAGAATGTGTCCTTTTATTTAAAATGCATTTCTGGGTTATTTGTGGGGCATAGGAATTCATTCATATATATTTTTCAAAATATAGTCCGGCCCCCCACAAGGTCTGAGGGACAGTGGACCGGCCCCCTGCTGAAAAAGTTTGCTGACCCCTGAGCTAAGTCCTTGTTACCGCGGGTGTTGGAATCCCCCATTAATTGCATCCTTCCATGAGGGCACCCGTTTTGAAGACGGGAGTAAATAACCCTCTGAGTGATCCCAGTATGATGGATCGTGCAACTGGGGGACGGGCCTAACGCGTAGGGTGGAAGATGCACCTTAATAAGTATCAAGGATGGTATGGTACAACGGCATCTTATGTGGGGGTTTGGTTCCAAGTGTTCCGTGCGTACACAGTAATGTGTATACTCAAAACCTTGGAGCCATCCCTGCGCCAGCACCCCTGGCCTTTTGAGAGGGGCTGCCCCGCCAAGCAAGGCAGAGCGTTTATAAGCGCTTTCCACACCAGGAAAACCTGGCACAAAAAGAGCTTTTGCGGTCTCTCGCCTTGCTTACCAGGCAAGGCCTGTTTGGAACACCGGCTCTGGGTTGCTCTCGCGAAATCCTGTGGAGCTATCCTGAGTTTTTGTGAAATCTCGCACTTCTGCAGCTAGCACACCAAGTCAGGGAGCTTAAAAGCTCTTTTCATGCAGGAAGAACCTTGCGTGCTTTTAATTTGCGTGATTTCACCCGGCCGGCCTTCAACCACGCAAGGTTGAAACCGCACAGGTTTAATCTGTGAAAATTGCCACCGTTCTCTACTTCCGTTTTCATCCTTCTTGGACCAGGCCAGATGCAGGAGGTGGAGGTTATTCCCTGGTGTTACTGGGCAAACCACAAAGGACTTCTTTGCCATGCTGAAAACTGGCGAAACAAGCCAGAATCATCAGTGAAAGCGTTTTGAGGCTTGGTTCGGATCTGGGCAAAGAGCCCAGGCTGACTGGCTCCTCCTGGTGACTCACAGAGCTCAGCCCCTTAAGAGAGATTTCCTGTATCTGACAGGCACCAAAGATAACGGCAGGCAGATGGTGGGGGCCAGCTCCCCAGATTTAAAAAAAAGGAAGAAGAAAGAAGATCGGCTTTTGACCTTTAAACAGCAAAATGGCCTCACTTCGAACCAGGATTGCACAAGGCAGGCGAGTGTTAAAAGTCATTGTGGGCAACAGTTTCTCTCGCCAGCGAGGCAGAGATGCCTATCTTTGAAGAGGAAGAAGAGGAACAGGAAGAAAAATCCCCCCTCCAATTTAAGACGTTTGCGCAATCCGTTCCGAAGCAGGCCAGGGATTAAAAAGAAGTCGCTGGATGGCTGCAGGTATGAGGAAAGAATAGCCTGACCTCAGGCAACCGGATATGAGCAAACGCCTTGGCCTGCCTGTTGAGACAGTGTGGAAGGTCCAAACAAACAGGATTTAAATTTTTAAAATTTATGTCTCACTTTCCCATCAGGCGCCTCCTTCCCTCTGTTATTTACGCCCAGCTTCCGCCAGCTTCCCATCCCACCCCTGCCTCAGTTTACCACCTGGTGTTTGCCTTCTCTTTCTCCCCAGCCCCTTAGTCCTGCCTCCGTTTCCCCACCCAGTGCCTGCCTTCTGTCTCTTTCCCCCCAGGAGCAAGCTGCTCTGAGAGCTTTGCCATTTAAAAAGCAACAAGTAACAATGATTTTTAAAACCCTGGCTTTGCAGCCTGCCGCACCCCCTCCCCAAAAGAGCAGCTGCATTCTTCTAATTAGCCATATGTAAAAACAAACTGAAAATTGCTCCAGCCACCCCCCATACCCCAAATTTTGAGAAAGAGGCTATTTGCTTTGCTGTTTCAAAGGCAGAGTTTTCGGAGGGATTGGGAGGCGGGAGAAGGCGCAGGGGGAGGGAGGGAAGGAGGGCTGGATCACATGGGATGCTTTGAGCTGGATGGATGAAAGGCCACCTGGAGCTCAGGTAAGTGGCACATGCCAATGGTACAGCGCCTGGGCCTCCATGGCTCCTGCAGGGCAGAGGCGCTGGAGGAAGCCTTACCTAGCAAACCGCTCCTTGTCGTTCGGGAGCTGGTCATCATCGCACCTAGGAGAAGAATCGGGAGAAGGAAGACATGAGAAAAGGGCAGCTTCGAACAGCACGGAACGGCCTGTGCCTCTTTGGACAACGGCCTGGGCCACAACTGCTGAGACTTGGGAGACTGTTTCATCCTGATCATTAGAATTCCAAGTCTTGGCAAGTCACCGTTCTTGGAAGAATAATATTATTCTTTATTTGCAATGTAAATGTTATACAGTGGTACCTCTGGTTGCGAATGGGATCCGTTCCAGAGTCCCGTTCGCAACCTGAAAAGAACGCAACCCACGATTTGCAGCTTCTGCGCATACGCGTGACGTCATTTTGCGCGTCTGCGCATGCGCGAGCAGCAAAGCCCGAGTAACCCATTCCATTACTTCCAAGTCGCCACAGGACGCAACTTGAAAACGCACAACCTGAAGCAAACATAACATGAGGTATGAATGTACAGTGGTACCTCGGGTTACAGACGCTTCAGGTTACAGACTCCACTAACCCAGAAATAGCACCTCGGGTTAAGAACTTTGCTTCAGGATGAGAACAGAAATCGTGCGGCAGCGGCGCGGCAGGCCCCATTAGCTAAAGTGGTACCTCAGGTTAAGAACAGTTTCAGGTTAAGAACGGACCTCCGGAATGAATTAAGTTCTTCACCCGAGGTACCACTGTATGTGCAAATATTTTGTCTGCAAATACAGCAGCTCAGGTCTATGTGGGCGGGCGCTTTGTACAGTCTTTTTCTTTTAGTCGCCTTCTTTTGAAACAAAGTACAGTATGGTGGTGAATTTGTCTTGATTCACCTTTTTGTAAACTGCTTTGAGGTTTTTACAGCCCAGCGGTATATAAATTTTATGAAACCAACTAACTGGCTAAGAAATGCATGCTCAGAAGACCTGCCAGCCTGGATCTCCTACAGACAATGAGACTGTGGCTTGAAGAGATTAAGCTTTTGAACAATGACTGTTTCAGAGCCGTAGCTCATCAGGAATCCCATACAGGATGAGATGGTGTTGCAGGACTACGTAGCCTAGCTCATCAGGGATCCCAGGCTAGATCATGGAATCATAGAAGTGTGGGGTTGGACGGGACCCCAAGGCTCGACTAATTCAAACATCTGCACTGCAGGAATCACAGCTAAAGGAATGTATCCAACTTCTGTTTAAAAACCTGCAATGGATGATAGCCCAACACCTTCTGAAGGAGTCCGTTCTACTGTCAGATAGCTCTTACCCTCAGAAAGTTCTTCCAGATGTTTTGCTGGAATCTCCTTTCTTGTAACTTGAACCCACAGCTTCAGGTCCCACCCTCTGGAGCAGTGGCAAATAAGTTTACTCCATCTTACATTTGACAGACCTTCAGATATGTGAAGACGGCTATCTTATCACCCCATAGTTTTCTCTTCCGCAGGCTAAACATGCCCAACTCCCTCAATCGTCCCTCCTAAGGCTTGGTTCCCAGACCCTTGATTATCTCGGTCGCCAGACTCCACACACATTCCAGCCTAAACATATCATTCTTAAGATATTATAATGTTGCAGCTCTACATAGCCATGCTCATCAGGGATCTTCCGCTAGACACGACAATATTGCTGCACTACGTAGCCTATCAAGCTTGGCTATGCACTGGCATCACTAAGGACAAAGCAAAGCCTTCTGTAAATGAAGGAGATGCTTCCTGCACTAGACACATGAGTCATCCCAGCCAATCAGGGATACCAGAGAGAAAAGAATTTGACCTCAGCTCTTGCACAGCCAAGTCCCACTCCCTTCTATTTTCTGATGAGCCTTTTCACAAGACGGATCCCTCTCTCGCTTTGGCTCAGCACAAGTCCCCAAGCCCCTTGCCACTGGAAGTCCGTCTCACCTGAGAAATTTGCTGTTCCCTTCTCCGTCGTCATCAAAATCGAGCCTGGAGAACAAGAGCAAGAACGACTGTTATCTCAGCTGCAACAAACCTCCCCCTCGGACTCCCAAGTCAAACAGCAGGTGAAGAAAATGAAAGCCAAGCAGAGTCTTAAAACTCAAGAGGGCTCCAAGGATGTTGAAATTTTTTTTTTTTTTATAAATATTTTATTCGTTTTTGCATAAAAGACAACAAAGCAAAACAAAACAACAAACAATACACCAAAAACATACAGAATTACACAAACATAACATACTACAAAAAACAGAAATAAAAACAATCTTATCTTCATATTAATCTTGCATTAACTTGTTTCTCTGACTTCCCCGAGTCTCCCTTCCCTGTATTCCAATTCATACAATTAAACAACAAATCCCTTCCCTCTGTCATAATTAACCTCTTTTCTGATTTGAATGTCTTAATATAGCTTATTCAATGCTTAGAACTTAGAATGTTGGGTCTTCTGATCCTTAAAATTTTACTCCAATAACCTTCTACATTCAATCTGATGTTATTTTAACATTCATTAATCTTGTAGTGTTTCTGTAAATAGTCTTTAAATTTCTTCCAATCTTCCTCCACCGTCTCTTCACCCTGGTCTCTGATTCTGCCAGTCATTTCTGCGGATTCCATATAGTCCATGACTTTCATCTGCCATTCCTCCAGCGTGGGTAATTCTTGTGTCTTCCAATACTTTGCAATAAGTATTCTTGCTGCTGTTGTGGCGTACATAAAAAATATCCTGTCTTTCATACGTACCTCTTGGTTGACCATGCCCAGGAGAAAGGCCTCCGGTTTCTTTGGGAATGTGTATTTAAATACTTTCTTCAGTTCATTATAGATCATCTCCCAAAAGGTCTTAATCCTTGGGCATGTCCACCAGAGATGAAAAAAAGTACCTTCAGTTTCTTTACATTTCCAACATTTGTTATCGGGCATATGATAAATTTTTGCTAGTTTGACTGGTGTTATGTACCATCTGTATATCATTTTCATAATATTTTCTCTTAGGGCATTACATGCCGTAAACTTTAGCCCAGTGGTCCATAACCGTTCCCAGTCGGCTAGCATTATGTTGTGACCCACATCTTGTGCCCATTTAATCATTACTGATTTCACTTCCTCATCCTGTGTATTCCATTTCAGCAGCAGATTATACATTCTTGACAATACCTTAGTTTTGGGTTCTAGCAATTCTGTTTCCAATTTTGATTTTTCCACCTGGAAGCCAATTTTTCTATCCAATTTATATGCCTCCATTATCTGATGATAGTGGAGCCAATCACGGACTTTACTTTTTAATTTGTCAAAACTCTGCAGTTTCAATTTGTCTCCATCTTGTTCTAGTATCTCCCAATATTTTGGCCAATTGGCCTCCATATTGAGTTTTTTGACTGCTTTTGCTTCCATCGGAGATAACCACCTTGGAGTCTTATTTTCAAAGAAATCCTTATATCTAATCCATACATTAAACAATGCTTTCCTGACAATGTGAATCTTAAACATTCTGTGAACTTTAACCTTGTCATACCATAAGTAAGCATGCCACCCAAACGCATTATTGAATCCTTCTAAGTCCAGTATATCTGTATTTTCAAGAAGTAGCCATTCTTTCAGCCAGCAAAAAGCTGCTGCTTCATAGTAAAGTTTCAAGTCTGGCAGGGCAAAGCCTCCTCTTTCCTTTGCATCTGTTAATATTTTAAATTTTATTCTTGGCTTTTTGCCCTGCCAGACAAATCTGGATATATCTTTCTGCCACTTCTTGAAACAGTCCATTTTATCAATAATCTGCAGTGTCTGGAACAAAAATAACATTTTTGGCAATACATTCATCTTTATCACAGCAATACGACCTAACAGTGAGAGTTTTAGATTAGACCATATATCTAGATCTTTTTTTATCTCCATCCAACATTTTTCGTAGTTATCCTTATATAAGTTCCCATTTTTTGAGGTCATAATAATTCCCAGATATTTCACTTTTTTCACCACTGTCAAACCTGTCTCATTCTGAAACCTTTCTTTCTCTTTTTCTGTTAGATTCTTTGTCAAAACCTTAGTTTTTGTTTTGTTGAGTTTAAAACCTGCTAATCGACCAAACTCTTGAATCAGTTCTAAAACCCTCTTCACACTGGACTCTGGCTCCTGCAATGTCAAAACCAAGTCATCTGCAAATGCTCTTAATTTAAATTGTTTAACTCCGACCTGTATCCCTCTTACCATCTGGTCCTTTCTAATCATATTCAGCAACACCTCCAGGACCGATATAAAAAGCAGAGGGGAAATAGGACAACCTTGTCGTGTTCCTTTTTCTATTCTGAACTCTTCAGTCAAAACATTGTTAACAATTAATTTTGCTTTTTGTTCAGAGTAGATTGCACCTATACCATTTTCGAACTCTTGGCCTACCCCCATACTATGGAGATTCTTTTTCATAAAACCCCAAGAAATGTTATCAAAGGCTTTCTCCGCATCCACAAATACTAAAGCTGCTTTTGTGTTTATTCTTTCCTGTAAAAGTTCCAAAATGTCAATTATATTCCTTACATTATCAGATAGGTACCTTCCTGGGAGAAAGCCTGCTTGGTCCTTGTGAATCTCCTCCGCTAAAACCCTCTTTAATCTTCTAGCCAAAATGTCAGCAAAAATTTTATAATCCACATTAAGTAATGATATAGGCCGGTAGTTCTTAAGTTGGTGTTTTTCCGATTCTGTCTTTGGTATGAGAGTCACAAAAGCTTCTTTCCACGTTTCTGGTGTCCTTTTCCCCTGTAATATGTCATTACATATATCCTTCAAGGGTTGAATTAGCCAGTCTTTCATTGATTTATAATATCTTGCCGTCAACCCATCAGGTCCTGGGGACTTGCCAAGTTTCATATTTTGGATGGCGCTCTCTACCTCTTGTTCTGTTATCCTGCAGCTCAATTTAAATTTACTTTCTTGAGATATTTCCGGTAGCCCATTTTCTTTCAAGAATTCCTCCATATCTGCTTCCTTCTGTGGTTGTTGTGAATAAAGCTGTTTAAAGTATCTTTGAAAGGTACTCCTAATTTCCACTGGGTTCTGAATAATTCTTCCTTCCTCTTCTAAATTTGTTATTGTATTCATTTTCTGTCTCTTCTTTATTTGCCATGCCAATAACTTTCCACATTTGTTTGCTGATTCGAAAGTTCTTTGTCTCATTTGTCTGACCTTCCATTCAATCTCTTGATTTATCATTTGCATGTATTGTACTTGATATAACTTTATCTCTCTCAAGATTTGTTGTGATTTTGGATTTGATCTCAGTCTTTTTTCACCTTCCTTAATCTTTTCCAATATCTTTTCTCTTTTTTCCTGTTGTAATCTCTTCTTGAGTGCGTTCTGTTGTATCAAAAATCCTCTCATAACAGCTTTACTTGCGTCCCATACAGTTCTTTTTTCCACCGTAGTGTTTAAATTTATCTCAAAATAGTCTTTCAGAGTTTTCTGGGCTTTCTTGGTTATTTCCTCATCTCTAAACAGAGAGTCATTCATCCTCCATCTGAAAGAACCAGTTGGTTGTAAGTTCATTACCATCTTTACAGCATTGTGGTCGGAGTAAGTCTTTGGGCAGATTTCTACTTTTTTTGTCTTTGGTGCCAGTCCTCTTGTGATCCAGATTTGGTCAATTCTTGTCCATGTCTTTTTGGCTTCAGAAAAGAAGGTTCCTTCTCTTTCTAAAGGATTTTTGGTTCTCCAGATATCCACCAAGTCCAGGTTATCAGTCAGTTCAAAAAAGGTTTTCGGTAGTCTCCCATCTTTGGTGACTACCTGCCGTTGTGCCTTGTCCATATTTGTAGAAACAACTCCATTCATATCTCCCATCAAGATCACATTGTACTCCAGATAGTCCATCAATGTCTCATGTAACTTTTTGAAAAATTCCAATTTTCCTTCGTTCGGTGCGTATACGCCAACAATCAGATATTTCTGTCCATGGTGTTGAATTTCAATTGCCAAATATCTTCCTTGTTCATCTTTAAAAATTAATTTTGGTGCTAGGCTCTCTTTTGCATATACCACCACTCCTCTTTTTTTAACTTTGTCCGATGAAATAAACTCTTGACCTAGTCTTTTATTAATTAGAATTTTTCTATGGAGCCTAGTTACATGTGTTTCCTGTAAACAAATCAAGTCCAATTGTTCTTTTCTTAAAATGTGAAAAATTGATTTTCTCTTAGAAACCACGTTTAGACCGTTGCAGTTCCAGCTTAATAGTTGCAGAGACATCTTGAAATTGGTCTGCTATATTCCTCCAGAAGCTCCCAATGTGTCTTCTTTCTCTTCTGGTCCCGGTGGTGTCGTCTTGTCCAAATCCAAGATTGCTTTAGCTATATCTCTCCTTTTTCTCTCTTGTGTATCGGACGGGTCTTGGTCTTTAAAGAATTCCTTCTGTAAGTCCTCCTCGTAGTCCTTTAAAAATCTGTCTTTATCTTCCACTGATTTTATTTTTATTTTCCTTCCTTTTATACTAAACGAAAGCCCTTCAGGGAACTCCCACCTAAAGATGATGTTGTTCTTTCTCAGCTGTGTGACCAAGTCTCTGTAGCTAGATCTGAGGTCTAAGAGATGTTTGGGGATGTCCCTGAACAATTCCACTCTTGATTCATCAACTTCCAAAGGCCTTTGGAAATGTAGTCCCAAAATTTTATCTCTCTCCTCTTTAGATCCAAAGGTGACCAAACAGTCTCTTGTCTTGATTCTCCTGCTTGTTTTACCCAGTCGGAAAGCACTTACTATTTTGATTTCTTCTTTATCCAGATCCAGTTTCCAGAAATCTGCAAATTCCTGTGCAAGAAATTCCTTAAGACCTTCTTTTTCAATTTCTGGCAAGGATCTGATCCTGAGATTCGTTTGTTTATCTTTTAATTCAAGCATGGAAAATCTTGTTCTATAGTCCTCTAGTTGCCTGTTAATCAGTGGTATTTTTTCTTCTGCGGCCTCTGCAGCTGCTTTAGCTTCTTCTGCAATTTTCCTTGTTTTTGATGACTCCTGCAATAATTGCTGAATTAAATTCGTATTTTGTTTAATACAAGCTGTATTTTGATCTATTTTAGAAGATGTCTCTGACACCTTTTTGTTTGTTTCTACAACCTCCTCTGTCAATTTATTTAATGATTCTTGAATTTTTGCAAATCCTGTATTGAAAAGGTCCTCAGTTGAAGACATGGCTTTTGGTTTAGGTTGTACAGATGCACCTCCAATTGGGTCAGGTATAGAGGCTCTTCTTCCTGAGTAAAAGGTTTTCCCAGATCTTGTAGTCTTCTCCTGCAGCTGGTCTACTTTTCCCTTATCACTTGCCATACCACAGCAACTTATTTCAAGGTCACTCTCAGCTGAGGCTAGCTGTCAGACTTGAAGTCAAAACAGTGGAAAGTCCCCAGTCACTTTCCCAGCTGCAGCAAGCTGTCAGATTTTAAAACCAAACAGTGGAAAATTCCCAGTTGCTTTCTGTTTCTTTGTATCAGTCTTTGTAACAATCCTTATGTCCACCAGGGGGATACAATAGCCCCTGGGAACAATGGCTCCCGTCTTCTCCTTCTCCTTCCCAGCAACTTTGCAGCTAATTCCTCCCAGTAACAAGACTTAAACAGTCTCAGCTTTTAACAGTATAATCCAGTTTGCAGAGCTTAAAATCTCAGAGTCTCTCTCCACAGTCCCTCCTTTACCCTGTGTTTTCAGATTGACAGATCAGAGCCGGGCGCGCCGGGCGGTGGTTCTGGGCGCGCCGGGCGCGCCGGGCGGTGGTTCCCCCACAGTCAGCTCTTTCTTACGCAGGCAATACAGTTTCCAGTCCTTCCCCCCCTTTTCCCTGCCACTTAGGGGGGGAAAAGATCCTTATCAAAACGCCAGATTCCGTTTCTTCAAAAGCACTTTTAAAGGTTTGGCACGCAAAAGTCTTTGTTTCCAGCTATATACAGAGCGGAAGGCTGACTTCCTGGTTAAACCTTACCGCTTCGGTTCTAATTTAGCTTGCTTTTTTAACTTGCCAAATCCAAAAGTTCCTTAATTTGTTTCTTTCCCTTTTAAAATTTGTAATTCTCCTACTCACGGAAAGTTCTTTTATAATCCAATTTGTCCCAAGAAGAAGTTGAGCGCTCCTCCGATCACGGCTGTGCGACGTCTCTCCGAAAAAGAAGCGATTGACTCTCAGCACCGCGTTACCCCCTCCACACTCCGGAGCTCTTCCTGAGCCCCAGAAACGTTTTAGGGGATCGCTGTTGGTGCCCGCCGAGTCCCACGGACGTAGGCTTCCTCCGCCTACGTTTTCAGGGGTTCACCACGTCGCCGTAGCGGTAGAACCCTGTTTTTTTCGGAGCTCCCCCTCCGGTGCTCAGCAGGGGGCCGCCATGATCGCTGGCGCTCAACTCGGAAGTCCCCCAAGGATGTTGAAATTTAGGTGTAGGGTTTACTGTACCTCCTCCCACCTGGCCTGGTCTCAGCTCATCCCAAAACTCTTCCCAGAGGCAGCAAAAGAGGGGCCCTGTACCTGTTCTTGGACGCCAGCTCCCATCAGCCACAACGCCAGCAAGGACAACAATAAAGGATGATGGGAGTTGTAGTCCAACAACATCGGGGGGGGGCAGGCACCAAGCTGGTTTTGCCTCAGCAGGAGAGATGGGAAGAGGCTCATCCCAACAGCTTTGCCGACGCCCCAGCTGCATCAGGCGCCTGCTCCTACCCCTGAATTGTGCTAGCACTTGGTCATTATAAGAGGAGATATTTAAGAATTGGTGCCTGAGTTTGATTTTTTCCCCTTTTCCCTCCCCGTCCCTTTTCCCTTGTGTGTCATGCTTTTTTGTAAGGCTGTGGCAGAGACTGCCTTGTTTTAATGGATAGTATGTAAGCCACGCTGAGAACCTTTTCGGCTGGTTCAAATGCTCCCAATAAATAACAACAAACTCTAAAAACAAGCAGGTAGCCTAAATGTAGCCCTCCCGGCCTCACTATCTGGATTCCAAGACCCTCCTGCAGGCCACGCCCTCTCCCAATAGGCCACACCCCTCATAGTCCTGCTTCGTGCCTTCAACTGTTTCTTCCTGGCTGGGATGTGTCTGCTGAACTGTGATGCCATCTTCTGTTTGCATGGAAGGAGGGAGGCGTGTGTGGACGAACGGGAAATGTCTGAAGTTGCTGCCCGTACCAATTTTTGTACAGTAAGCCCGCAACTTGTGCAGGGGTTACATTCCAGAGATTGCGCCTGAAGCCAAAAATTACTTAAAGTCAAAGCACACTGGGTTCAGCGGTGGGTGGGATTGCCCAAGTCTTTTTTCTCAGATGCCCGTCCACTTTTTATTTTTATTTTGGCCAAGTGCATAAAACTGAATGCGCACAAGTTAAATGTGTGTAGGTTGTGGGCTTGCTGTACCAGCAAACATATTTGCAGATGCTAATGTATTTTTGAACTACATTCCTGTAGCATGGAGATTAAAGGGCAGGACAGCAAAAGTGGAATTTGTGAGCCTTCGTGGTAGCCAAGAAACTTAAAACTTCGAACTTGGAAGGCTGTCTATCACAAAATGGCCTTGAGAATCTCACCAGCCCTGGCTACATTTGAACACACTTCCTACAAACGCATCAGTCTCGTAGGTGTACTTATTTTGGCTGGCTTAGAGCAATATTTCTATTTAAGATGGATGTACTGATGTTTATTGCATTCTTAATGTAAGCTGATGGATTGTTTTTGCTATTTCAAAGCTCCTCTTCATTTTTTCTCTCTTTCTTCTTTGTTAAATTCAAGAATCAGCTTTCTTAAAAAGAGAAACTTCTGGCTTCTGGGATGAATCCGAAAGAGCAAAGGGAGAGTTGTATCCATGACGCCACTTGCTTTTGCCTCTGGCCCTGCCCAACACGGGTTCGTGGCCCCCAGAAGGTTACATGCGGCCCTTGGGTTGG
The DNA here is from genome assembly GCF_965153285.1 of Podarcis tiliguerta. Taxonomy (NCBI): domain Eukaryota; kingdom Metazoa; phylum Chordata; class Lepidosauria; order Squamata; family Lacertidae; genus Podarcis; species Podarcis tiliguerta. The sequence goes on from NC_139549.1 coordinate 3,754,067, forward strand.
AAGGGGGGAGCCCCCACCCTGCCGAGCATCCTCATTCCAAGTGACCACCGGAGCCACCCTTACCCCGTCCTGCGCTTGTTTGCTCTCTGGACAATGCTCCCTCCAGAACACGCGTCGGGTCCAGGCGTCCCTGAAGCAGAGCCCAGCAAGGGGACATCCGATGCCATTTCTGGAAGGAGAGGGGAAAAGACAAGAGGGGAAGTGAGATATCATCCCTTTAAAGCTCTAAACGGCCTCGGTCCAGAATACCTGAAGGAGCGTTTCCACCCCCATCGTTCTGCCCGGACACTGAGGTCCAGCTCTGAGGGCCTTCTGGCGGTTCGCTCCCTGCGAGAAGCCAAGTTACAGGGAACCAGGCAGAGGGCCTTCTCGGTGGTGGCGCCCGCCCTGTGGAACGCCCTCCCACCAGATGTCAAAGAGAACAACAACGACCAGACTTTAAGAAGACATCTGAAAGCAGCCCTTGATGTTTGATGTATTACGGTATTTTAATATTTTTTTGGAAGCCGCCCAGAGTGGCTGGGGAAGCCCAGCCAGATGGGTGGGGTACAAATAATAAGTTATTATTATTATTATTATTATCATCATCACCATCATCCCAAGAGGGCATCAGACATCTGCTTTGGGTTGCTCCGCCGACTGGCTGGCTTGCCAGGCAAACAGCACATCGCCAGAGCTGAGCCTTCTACATACACCCACAGCAGGATGGAAGTACCAGACTTTCTGGCACATCCCTCTGAAGAAAGCACACTGGACGCCAGAGAGAAAACATGCACAACTCGAAGGGGAAATGTGTCTGGCTTTTAAGAAGGCGATGTCAGGATCAAAGTCGCTCATCGTTCCCACTTAGTCACAATCTGGGGTTGTGTGAATACTGGAAGATCTGGGACAGACAGAAGGAAGGACTTCTTCGCACAGCGCCGAATTATGGATTTTGCTCCCACAAAAAGACAACAACGGGTGTTGCCTTGGAGGGGCTTTATTTATTTAGGGGAAGGTTTTGTGACACCGTGTGGACCCTGCAAAACAACAAAACAACTCCAGTTTGAATGAATGCTGAGCACTCGTCCCATAAGAAACACCCATCTGGAAGCCCCCAAAGTCTCCTGTCCCCAGGTGCCCAACAGAGGGAAAAAGGGAAACAGAAAAGCAAGTACTTCTTAATGCAGCGCCGCATTAAACTATGGAATTCTCTCCCATTGGAGACCGTGGTGATCACCAACTTGGATGGTTTTAAAAGAGGAATGAGACAAATTCATTAAGGAGAAGGCTAGGCTCTGTCTCCAGAGTTTGAGGCAGCAACCGCAGGCAGGAGAGAGTAGTTCTTGCGCTCAGTCCTGCCTTTGAGCACTGGGGCATCTGGTTGGCCTCTCCTGATGTTCCTATGGAACCTCCATCTCCAGAGGCAGTCTACCTCCATTCCTAATTTCTTTGGGGCATTTGGCCACTGTGAGAACAGGACCGAGGACTAGATGGGCCCCTGGCCTGATCCGGCAGGCTCTTCTCATATTCTAATTTGCCCCTCAAATAACAAACCGTTGACTCAATTGGGCTGCCACAGATGGAAGAACTCTTGGAGCAATAAAAGCGCATCACGGGCATGGCATGTTTTATGCCGCGGCACTCACGGAAAAGAACGAAACAATACCCACAAAGATAATTTAAAATCCTGCTGCAGGCTTCTCTCAGGACTCCGTTCCCTCTGAGGCAGGCCCGATCTAATTAATACCACAAGGCTGTAAAACTCAGAGAACAAGCCATAAACCATCTGAAGTGCTCTTAGGGGCTTCAATCTCCCTGCCTTGCTTCTCTGGGTGTTTTTTTAGCGAAGAGTTAATAAGATCATATTCATGTACAAAGCCTTTAGAGACTGTCCAGAACCGAAAGGCAGTCAGGAAAAGAGCAGCAATGACGCAACACCAGTCTAAGTTCTGCTCCTTACAACCCTTTTACGAATTGAAAAAATAAAATAAAATCAATTTTCTGCCTGCAGCTGACGGCGGAGAAGGAGTCTGCTGAAAATGAGAGGTTTCCTGGCAGGGAAAGGGGGAAAAGCAGAAGACCAAAAGCCCGGGCGCTCAAGGAGGGGAACTCTTAAGAGCTCCAAGAGTGGTCAGGCGACGTCCCTCCCCACCATTCCTCTCACAGAGCTCCCTGTGATGAGGGACTGAGTGCTAAACCACTCTGGGAATCGGAGTTAAGAGTCCAAAATATCTGAAAGGCGATGTCCTCTCCTTTCGTTTCTGCCCTGGTCACTCCCCATCTTCCATCCTCCATAACGGCGGGAGGACCCACCATTTTCCAGCAGGCCTATGTCCTTCATCCTACATGTCTATTCTCAGAGAAGACATGCCATAGAGACAGGGAGACCACCGCCTCCAGCTCTTGAGGAGGCAATGGGGCAGTGCCTCACCAACCTCTGCCAGCTGCTTGCCTTCTTGGTTGCTGCCAGTCCACTGTCTTGTCAGCGTCCTCCTTGACATGAGTTGCCCCTTGCAGACAGAACTCAACAGGGAGGGAGGATACAAAACTAGAATACGCTCTAGCGCCACATACTTCTGGTCTCCCTGCCTTAAAGGTAAAGGACCCCCGACAGTTAAGTCCAGTCGCGGACGACTCTGGGGTTGCGGCGCTTTACTGGTCGAGGGAGCCAGCGTTTGTCCGCAGACAGTTTTTCCAGGTCATGTGGCCAGCAGACTAAGCCGCTTCTGGCGAACCAGAGCAGCGCCTGGAAACGCCATTTACCTTCACGCCAGAGCGCTACCTATTTATCTACCTATTTATCTACAGTCCTTTTGAACTGCTAGTTGGCAGGAGCTGGGACCGAGCAACATGGGGAATCGAACCGCTGACCTTCCAATCGGCAAGCCCTATGCCACAGCACCACCCTGCCTTACGTCCTACCAATTTCAACAGGCAACACCAGGGGCAGTCCCTGCCTTCAAGCGCTACCTGCCAGCCGAAATGAAACTGCCTGGAGTAACATAAACTGCCTGATGAACTTTATGCAGATGCCCTTACGGAAATATTTACTTTCTTTGGTTCAACAAAAGGTTAGCAGGCAACAAGGGCAGGTGGCAAACAAGCAGCTCTCTGGGTCTGAGGACCAGGTCCTGCAGACACCTGACATCCCCTTCAAAGTCGCTGCTGCAAAAATCCAACGCTGAACCAAAGGCGTGACCAAACGGGATCTCCCCATCTTATCCTCACAACAACCCTGTGAGGTAGGTGAGGCTGGCAGATCACCCAACGAGCTTAAGAAGAGCTTGCTGGATCCTGCCAATGGCCCATCGAGGCCAGCATCCTGTTCTCATTGCAGCCACCCAGTTGCCTCTTTTGGGAAACACGCTTTCTGAAATCGGTTTTCAAAATCAGAGGCTCAGCATGGCAGGCCATCATGGCTAGTAAAGGTAAAGGGACCCCTGACCATTAGGTCCAGTCATGGCCAACTCTGGGGTTGTGGCACTCATCTCGCTTTATTGGCCGAGGGAGCCGGCGTACAGCTTCCGGGTCATGTGGCCAACATGACCAAGCCGCTTCTGGCGAACCAGAGCAGCGCATGGAAACGCCGTTTACCTTCCCACCAGAGCGGTACCTATTTATCTACTTGCACTTTTTTTTGATGTGCTTTCGAACTGCTAGGTTGGCAGGAATCATGGCTAGTAGCCATTGACAATTTTCTCCGCACCACACTGTTATACATTCAGCACACCGCAGAACACTGCTGGGTGTTTTCTGCCTTCTCTTAGAACCCAAATATTTCAGATTAATTCATGCCTCCCCCTGCTTATAAGTCCCATGCGTTTAAATGTATCGGAGTCGATGAAATATATAGTAGAAACACACAAGGAAAATCTACTTGTAGTTTTACATGCACTACATTGAGATTTTGTGCCAATTAATCTCAACTTCCTCCCCTCACTTCCACTTGCCCTACTCTACTTTGCACCCCTAACAGGAGAAAACACACCATCATTAATGGTTAAACCGAGCCATTTCTTGGCTTGCAGAGACCCCCACCCCCCGAATGTGCATGAATCTATAGGTCTCCCTAAATGTCCCTGCTCTTGCATTCCAGAAATCGCACTGCGGCCCAGTCACCCTTGTCATCCGCCCACATCCCCAAATCATGCAGCCAAGGGTGTGTTTTTTCTATTTGTTTGATCCTGATGTAATCTTAAATTTCATCACATTTTCTTGTGTTGTGTATTTAATCAGTCAATACACAGTATCTTTCCTTTCATTTTTAGAGAAAGGCCAGATACTAATCCCTTAATAAAGAAAAGGGTCGTTTCCATTGGCAGTGCCCCCTCCCCAAGCCAAGACTCCCCCCCCCCCAAATCCTAACTCCAACTAAACCTTTTCCAAAGGGGTACCCGGAAAAAGTCTGCAGCAGCAAAAAAGGGGCTGTCATCCTCAAAAGCTGATTTCACGATAAATGTGTTATTTCTGGGGAACCCTATTATCCAATTCATTTACATCACCCCAAGCCCTGGGCCACCCCATTCCCCTCTCACCCCACAACTGCCACAGCATCCTCAAGTCACTCTTACCTGTACTTTTCCCATCACTCCAAGCCCCTGCCCCACTTCTAACCCTATGCTCCCCCCATGCTATTAAGAACCCTTTGGCCACACCCCCAGTCAGGCCACACTCTCCACCATCCCAAAGAAACTCCCCTCTGCAGGGGTGGCCCCCAGATTCGCTTCAGCTCCCCCAAACCTCTACGTCTGAACCTTCCCCCCCCAATATCTCATGATTCCATGTAATCCCCCACTCCCCACAATTCACCTACAGTCGTCCCAAATCTATAACCCCTAGCTGCTCACAGACACCCTCATCCTAGAACTCTCCATTATCCCAAACTGCAAGTCTAAGCCCCCAAATCTGTATCTCTGAGCCCCACAGGTTCCCCTTACCCTGAAGGCAGCAGCCCTGTTTAGGGAAGCTTTTAATGCTTAATAGGTTATTGTATTTTAGTATTTTGTTGGAAGCCGCCCGGAGTGGCTGGGGAAACACAGCCAGATGGGCAGGGTATAAAAAATAATAATAATAATAATAATAATAATAATAATAACAGTTATTATTATTACTTCCCCTTCCCACCCCCAGTCCCCCCTCCCCTCCACCAAATCCCCCTCAAACCCTCTCCCACTAAGCCCCCTAACTCATAACTCTCTCCCCCCATTCCCTTTCCCCACCCCCAAAACCCCCTCTCCCCCATAGCCCCTCATTAACCCCCTCCATCCCTCCGCCCCCTCCCCTCCTGTCACTCCAAGCCCTCCCCCCACCTACCTCGTGCTGCCCCCTCCCCACAGCTCACCCCTCCACCCTCCAGTCAGACCCTCCCCCAAAGGTCACTCCAGCCCCCCAACCTCTAACCGTGAGCCCCCTCCCGCTCTCCCCCCCCACCAACCCGACGCCCAGGCCTCTGCCTCCCCCCCACAACTCACCCTGGTTAGCAGCGGCTGTTGCCATGGCGACAGGAGGAGAGGGAGGCCGCTCTCCCCCCCCCGCCCCTCCGGCCCTGCCTCAGTTCTCCCCTCTCGCCAAGCGTCAATTCCAAGATGGCGGCCGCTCCAGCTCCGGGCGAGCCCCGCGAGGGGGCGTGGTCGAGGAGGCGGGGAGAGCGGCTCTCCCATTGGCGCGCGGCCTCCCTTGGGGGCGTGGCCTCCCCTCCCGCGAAAGCAGCTTACGGGGCGGGGCCGGAGAAGGGCGGGGCTTATAGATAGGGGCGGGGCTTGGGGAAAATAAAAGGCTGGTTTCGAGGGGCTCCCCGCGCGGCGCGTTGTCGGGAAGGGGAATGCGGTGACGTCAAAGTGACGTAGACTAAAGGGGCGGGGCGGGGGAAGGAATCTCGGGTGACCTCACAGAGTGACGTAGCTTCAGCGGGAAAGGGGTTTGTTTGGTGTGACACCATCAGCAGGGCTAGTTTTAATTTAAAAATTAAAAGGAGGGCTGGGGACGATGCCGTCAGCTTGGCTTTTAATATCATTTTGTTACAAAGTCGGGGGTTCCAGGTGTGACGTCATGGATGTGTTTCATTCATTCATTCCAATACGTGATAAGTACTGTATTATTTTAAAGCTGTTATTATTAAATAGTAGCATTTAACACAGAGAAAGTTGCTTATTTTTCTCTCTAACTATTGGGGGGGGCTCTTTCCTGGAGACTTGCAATCTTAGTAAAAGGTAAAGGGACCCCTGACCGTTAGGTCCAGTCGTGACCAACTCTGGGGTTGCGGCACTCATCTCGCTTTACTGGCCGAGGGAGCTGGCGTACAGCTTCCCGGTCATGTGGCCAGCATGACTAAGCCGCTTCTGGTGAACCAGAGCAGCGCATGGAAACGCCGTTTACCTTCCCGCCAGAGCGGTACCTATTTATCTACTTGCACTTTGACGTGTTTTCGAACTCCTAGGTGGGCAGGAGCAGGGACCGAGCAACAGGAGCTCACCCTGTCGCGGGGATTCAAACCGCCAACCTTCTGATTGGCAAGCCCTAGGCTCTGTGGTTTAACCCACGTCCCTAACCTGTAGGCACTAGGCTTGGATGAAATGTAGGTGAAATCACGCAGAGGTTCCATTCTGATCTCTCCTGCTCCTACTACCAGTCCTTTTCACTGCAGTGAGTTCTGGTACACAGGAACAAGCATGACATCTGAGCCAACCTCAAAGGAGTAGTTATCTCAAGGCAGCGTGCTTAGAATAACAACCCTCTCAGAGCTGGCCTGTTCCTCAGCTGTCCCCTCCACCCATACAGTGGTACCTTGCTTCTCAAACGCCTTGGTACTCAAACACCTTTGAACCCAAACATTGCAAACCTGGAATTGTTCTGGTTTGCGAACTTTTTTTGGAAGCCAAACATGCTCCGTTTTGAGTGCCACGCTTCCATTTCAAGTGTTACGCTGAGGCCTGTCTGTTTTGGCTATTTATTTTGCATTTTTGTTTTTGCAGCTCTTTTCATTTTGTTTTTGTGACTGTGTGGAACCCAGTTCAGCTACTGATTGACTGACTGATTGTGTGACTGCAGTGCATTTTTTGCTGCTTTCATTTTATGGATCCATGGTCCCGTTAGATAGTAAAATTCATGTTAAATTGCTGTTTTGAGGGTTGTTTTTAAAAGTCTGGAACAGATTAATCCATTTTGCATTACTCTCTATGGGTAAGCGCACCTTGGGTTTGGAACGGACTTCCGGAACGGATTAAGTTTGAGAACCAAGGTACCGCACTGTACAGGAAAAGAAACCCCACATGGAGAGATATGCTGGCTGAGTGACTGAGGGTACAATTTAATGGGTGAGGGATCATGTCGCTCTCATTACCGGGAGCGTTTGAAACATGATGCCACCCCAACTTGATGAAGTATTCATGATACCTTTGGGCTACAGCAGAGGGGAGCTGGAGCTGCCTAGTGGTTAAGACCAGCTGCAGAGGACAACCAGCGGATCTCTTGCCAACTTACGAGGGACATCTCCGTGTCGTCAGATTCCAAACGTACGGTAGGAGCCAAGTCCGGTTGACTTCGTACCACTTCTCTCTCTCCCCTGTATCTGCAGTATCTTTTGTTTGACCTAGCCACTGTGATCCACGCGACGGTCACCTCCAGACTGGATTATTGTAACTCGCTCTACGTGGGGCTGCCCTTGAGACTGACCCAGAAACTCCAGCGGGTGCAGAATGCTGCAGCGAGACTCCTTACGGGGTCCTCACTGCAGGATCACATTCACCCAGTGCTATACCAGCTGCACTGGCTCCCGGTGGAGTACAGGATCAGGTTTAAGGTGCTGGTTTTAACCTTTAAAGCCCTATACGGCCCAGGACCCTCGTACCTACGGGACCGCCTCTCCTGATATGCCCCACGGAGGACCTTACGGTCTTCAAACAAAAACGTCTTGGAGATCCCGGGCCACAGGAGGTTAGGCTGGCCTCAACCAGAGCCAGGGCCTTTTCAGTACTGGCCTTGGGAGATTTTTAAACAGAGCTTGGTTGGCCAAATGGTTGGACAAAACGGCCTCTGGTGTTCCTTTGAACCCTTCTGTTCTAAGATTCTAAATATAACAAGTGCAGGGGTTCTGGGGGTGTCACTTGGCATTTCAGATGTTGCTGAACTACATATCCCATCCTCCCTGTCTTCTGGCTTCCGAGGGCTGATGGGAGTTGTAGTTCAGCACCATCTAGATGGCTGGGTGTCCCACATGCTTGAAATATGATAGCTCAGTCGGTATTGTAAAGGTAAAGGGACCCCTGACCGTTAGGTCCAGTCGTGACCGACTCTGGGGTTGCGGCGCTCATCTTGCTTTACTGGCCGAGGGAGCCGGCGTACAGCTTCCGATCATGTGGCCAGCATGACCAAGCCGCTTCAGGCGAACCAGAGCAGCGCATGGAAACACCATTTACCTTCCTGCTGGAACGGTACCTATTTATCTACTTGCACTTTGACGTCCTTTTGAACTGCTAGGTGAAGAAGAAGAAGAAGAGTTTGGATTTGATATCCCGCCTTTCACTCCCCTTCAGGAGTCTCAAAGCGGCTAACATTCTCCTTTCCCTTCCTCCCCCACAACAAACACTCTGTGAGGTGAGTGGGGCTGAGAGACTGTGACTGGCCCAAGGTCACCCAGCAGCTGCATGTGGAGGTGGGCAGGAGCAGGGACCGAGCAACGGGAGCTCACCCCGTGGCGGGGATTCTAACTGCCGACCTTCTGATCGGCAAGCCCTAGGCTCCGTGGTTTAACCCACAGCGCCACCCACCTCCATAACTCAGTGAGTAGAGACTCTTAATTTCAGGGTCATGGGTTTGAGCCCCACACTTAGCAAAAGATTCCTGCATTGCAAGGGGTTGGAACTCTACAATTCTATGACCCCCCCCCCAAATGTACGACCGGGGGTCTGAACCCAGATGGCCCCACACCATCCTGCCCCTCTCTCCCCACAGGTGAGCAGACATGCTTTTGCCCGGCTGGTGAGAAGCAGGCTGCCACGCCGGCCCCATGGAGAATCCCACGCCGGAGACCTTCGTGGATGTGGACAAGGGGATCTGCATTGGCTTCCTCTCGCTCATGTGCTTCTTCCTGATGCTCATGATGGTGCGCTGTGCAAAGCTCATCGTGGACCCCTACACCGCCATCCCCACCTCGACTTGGGAGGAGGAGCAGCTTGACTGACAGCGTCCATCAGCACGCAGCAGCGCCCATGATGGGGACAGACAAGGTGGAAAATAATGGTAGATGGAAAGCAGACGCTTAACAGTATTAATCCTTCCTCTTGCTTGCTCCACTGCTGGACTGGACCATCTGGATTCCTTCCAACTCTATGATCCTTTGATTCCATAATTCTCATAGTAGTTCTCCCCTGTTCCATGAAGCAGTGGAAAGCTCAGGACAAAATGCATTGTCTGATGTCAGATCCACGCCAGACATTTAAAGCACGGCTTTCCCAAATAATTCTAGGAAACTGCCATTCCTCCTCCTCTCAGAGCTACAATTTCCAGCCCCCTGAACAAACTACAGTTCCCAGGATCCTTTGGAGGAATTCATGGTTTTTTAAAAAATGTGCGTTGAGTGTTCTTTAAATGTACAGTGTAGCTCTGCCCTCTGGCTGATTTGGTTCCCAGACAGATTCCCAGCATGGGTTGCAATCAAATACAGTGGTACCTCAGGTTAAGTACTTAATTCGTCCCAAAGGTCCGTTCTAAACCTGAAACTGTTCTTAACCTGAAGCACCACTTTAGCTAATGGGGCCTCCTGCTGCCGCCGCGCCGCCGGAGCCTGGTTTCTGTTCTCATCCTGAAGCAAAGTTCTTAACCTGAAGCACGATTTCTGGGTTAGCAGAGTCTGTAACCTGAAGCGTTTGTAACCTGAAGCGTACGTAACCCGAGGTACCACTGTATACAATTGTAAAACAGTATACAGTGGTACCTCGGGTTACAAACAGTTCAGGTTACAAATACTTTGGGTTACAGACTATGCTAACCTGGAAGTAGTACCTCAGGTTGAGAACAGAAATCGCGCGGCGGTGGTGGCAGCAGCAGGAGGCCCCATTAGCTAAACTGGTACCTCAGGTTAAGAACGGTTTCGGGTCAAGAACGGACCTCCGGAATGAATTACGTTCGTAACCCGAGGTACCACTGTACAATCGTAAAACCTACTTGCAAGAGAGGAAGAGTAAAACAGTTCCACTTTCCTGGTTTCATGGATATGAAAACAATTAAAAGCCGTTGTGTGTGTAAAAAAGGTAAAGGGACCCCTGACCATTAGGTCCAGTCGTGACCGACTCTGGGGTTGTGGCGCTCATCTCGCTTTATTGGCCGAGGGAAACTATTAAAAAACTATTCTAAATGTATAAACAGTTGAAAAATAGTTCTGATACGCATGCGGCCTGGGAGAAAGATTTCCACTTTAAAGTCTTGTCGAAATGTTTGGAAACGGTTTCGGTCCTTTTGAGGATGGTGGTGAGAGCATATGGCAGCCTTTGCCAACCTGGTGGGACTGGGCAAATTCATGAACGGTAAGGTTATCAATGGCTACGAGCCACAAATCCCAGTTAGAAATAATAGGGAGAGAGGGTGCTGTTATGCTTAGGTCCTGTTTGTGAGTTTGCCACAGGCATCTGGTTGGCCACTAAGAGAACAAGATTCAGCTCTTCTTCTGTCCTTCGGGGGAACCTCCAGGCCCAGAGGCAGTCTATCTAGATTCCTAGATTCTTTGGGACCTTCTGCTTGCCAAGCAAGTGCTCTACCTGGAGCAATGCTTCCTGAAATATAAATGAAGATTCTAGTCCTCATGATTCTGAATAAAGGGCTGATTTAATGTAGCAAGCCAGACACCCATCAGCACAGCCCTGTTTCCTGGGAGTTGTGGTTCAAAACAGCCATGCTATCTGGGTGGGCTGATGGGAGTTGTAGTACAAAACACCTTGAGGGCTCCAGGTTGAAGGCTGAGATACAAATCCATGCCGAGCGCAGAGTTCAAGGCCTGCGACACTGTGCTGTAAAAGTGCCCTGATGTTATCCAAGGCAGCCCCTCATTGCAGTTCCTACAATCCTTGGAAAATGTTGTTTCCTTTGGAGTAAACTTGCGTCACAGTTACCCCATTCAGGACCAGGGAGTCCTCCACTCCCGCCCGCCTCCTGTCCCCCCAAAACAGAACTTCTGTCTTGTAAGGATTCAACCTCAATCTGTTAGCCGCCATCCACCCTCCAACCGCCACTTTTGTGCAAAATGTACTTGCATGCTGTGAAAAGTGTAGCAGAATGAATGGAGAGCTTCAGTGGGCATTTATTGGTTCTCTTGAAAGAAAATTCTTATTTTGACTGCAGGTCATGAAGGGTTTTCATTCATTCAATTTGTATAACGCCCTTCACCCGCAGATTTACAGCTTCCCTCTTGGTGTGAAACTGCTCGTATGTCTATTCATATCTACCTCACCCACCCACCGAAAACAAGCCTGATTATGTTAAAATAAAATTAAACTCTTACCTAAAAACTCACACTTCTTGACTCTCGAGTCATTTATGTTTTCCTGTTCATTTTTTGCATCTTGAGATACCTGGAGAAAAGGAGGGTGGGGGCGCTTAAATCATCATCATCATAGCGGGATTGGGTCGGTGGATTTTATTTTTTAAATAAAAGTTGCACAAATCCCAGTTAAGAGTCGAAGTGGGGAAAACAGGCCACTGGCCCTTTAAAAGAAAAAAGAAACACAACGCTACGGCGCACGCGCATTTCCGCCTCCTGCTTCCCAATTGAGAATCCGAAGCCGCGCATGCGCGCTGAGCCCAAACCGCGGCGGGGCCTCTTTCCTGAGGCGCATGCGTAGTCGTGAGGCGCTTCCCGGCCGCTTCCTCGCGAGCGCCTCCCCGCGACGCATGCGCACAGCTGCGGGCCGGCCGCTCGGTGGGTGTGGCCTCAAAAAAATAGCCTCGGGCTATGCGAAGTGGCCCCGCCCCCGGAAGCACGTTGACCGGGCTTCCGGTCCTTCCTAAAGTGCCCTCTCCTAGAGGCTGAGTTGGTTCCAGGGAAAATAATTCCCCCCCCTTTTCTTTGGCCCCCTCAAGGGGGGAGGGGGAGAGGTAGGTATGGGGGGGCTGGAGCTTTGGGAAGGGGGGGCTACAAAGGTGGGAGGGGCCTGTCTGTCAGGCAAGGGGAGGGACTTTATTATTGGGGGGGAGGGAGTAGGAAGGGGGTGAATTGGGGGGGGCCCTGAATGTTAAGACTGGTGCAGGCCTTAAAAGGTGGGCAGGGGGGGCTGGGTTTGGGGTGGGTGCTGCAGATTGGGGGGTGAATTTGGGGGTGGGGGGGGTCTTGAATGGTGAGACAGGGGCATGCCTTCAAAAGTGAGTGGGACAGACTGAAGTTGGGGGTTTGTGGGGGCTGCAAATTGTGGAGAGGGCTTGACTTGGGGGGGGGGGCCTTCTTTAAGAGGTGCAGGTTGTTGGGGAAAGACGTTGGCATGCTATCAAAAGCCAAAGGGGTTTAGAGAGAGGCCGGATTTGAGAAGGGATGGGTGGACCACTGGGTGGGAGTGGGTGTCTCTTTCGGAGGCATGGGTACTGGGGTGTTTGTGTGCGAAAGAGGGAGGCTGAATGAGAGAGGGGTTGAATAGGGGTGCATCTTTCTTAGAGGGTGCATTGCTGGGGCAAGGTGGTTGCATCTGTTTAGGGCTAAATGGCATGAGTAGGTGGAATTGGGGGTTAGGGAGGAAAGGGCCAGCCCAGGGGACCATTACTCTTGTTGTTGCTGTTGAGTCGTTTAGTCGTGTCCGCCTTTTCGTGACCCCCTGGACCAGAGCACGCCAGGCACTCCTGTCTTCCACTGCCTCCCGCAGTTTGGTCAAACTCATGCTGGTAGCTTCGAGAACACTGTCCCCCCATCTCGTCCTCTGTCGTCCCCTTCTCCTCGTGCCCTCCATCTTGCCCAACATCATGGTCTTTTCCAGGGAGTCTTCTCTTCTCATGAGGTGGCCAAAGTCTTGGAGCCTCAGCTTCAGGATCTGTCCTTCCAGTGAGCACTCAGGGCTGATTTCCTTAAGAATGGAGAGGTTTGATCTTCTTGCAGTCCATGGGACTCTCAAGAGTCTCCTCCAGCACCACAATTCAAAAGCATCCATTCTTCGGCGATCAGCCTTCTTCATGGTCTAGCTCTCACTGCCATACATCACTACTGGGAAAACCATAGCTTTAACTATACGGACCTTTGTCGGCAAGGTGGTGTCTCTGCTTTTTAGGATGCTGTCTAGGTTTGTCATTGCTTTTCTCCCAAGAAGCAGGCATCTTTTAATTTGGTGACTTTTAAATTTGTGTCTTTTAATTTTGTTACTCTTAGAGCAGAGGAACTTCCCAGGTAGGAAAGCTTCCTACATCAGAATGTGAATAGCTGGAAGAGACATGGAGCTTGAATGCGGAGAATCCTTGAATCCTTTAGTGGGGGGGGGGGGGGGCAAGAGTGTGAGCTGTTCCAAAGGGATGTGATCCCGTAAAGAGAACAGGGGGTTGTGTTTGAGGGATACATGGGTCTATTAATGTCATTAATATTTTCCAGGATAAGCGTTCTATGTAGGTAATTGTTTTAAATATTTTCTGGTTTTAAACTTCAGTTCTTTAAGAACATAAGAAGGCCTTTGACCCCTCTAGTCCAGCATCCTGTTCTCACAGTGGCCAACCAGAAGCCTGCGTGAAACCAGGAAGCCCGTTTCCTCTTCAGTGATTTCACGCAAATCGTATTCAGAAGCATTTCTGCCTCCGACTGGTGGTAGAGCACAGCCGTCATGGCTAGCAGCCATTGATAAACCTCTCTTCCTCCGCTAATTTGCCCAGTCCTCTTTTTTTAAATCCATCCAGGTTGCTAGGAATTATTATCTCCTGTGAAAAGAAAGGACTTTTTCACAAAGAGAAACTATGGAATTTGCTTCCACAAGAGGTAATACAGTGGTACCTCGGGTTACAAACGCTTCAGGTTACAGACGCTTCAGGTTACAGACTCCGCTAACCCAGAAATAGTACCTCGGGTTAAGAACTTTGCTTCAGGATGAGAACAGAAATTGAGTTGCGGTGGCGCAGAGGCAGCGAGAGGCCCCGTTAGCTAAAGTGGTACCTCAGATTAAGAACAGTTTCAGGTTAAGAACAGACCTCCAGAACAAATTAAGTTCTTAACCCGAGGTACCACTGTAATAATAATAATTTATTATTTATACCCCACCCATCTGACTGGGTTTCCCTAGCCACTCTGGGCGGCTTCCAAAAAAAATATTAAAATATAATGGTCTGTTAAACATTAAAAGCTTCCCTAAACAGGGCTGCCTTCAGATGTCTTCTAAAAGTCTGGTAGTTGTTTTTCTCTTTGACATCTGGTGGGAGGGCGTTCCACAGGGCAGGTGCCACTACCGAGAAGGCCTTCTGCCCGGTTCCCTGTAACTTGGCTTCTCGCAGTGAGAGAACCGCCAGAAGGCCCTCAGTGCTGGACCTCAGTGTCCGGGCTGAACGATGGGGGTGGAGACGCTCCTTCAGGTATAAATAAATAAATTCAAGCTATGTTAAACAGACAGTGGAGAATGCTATGGAAAGCGATTTACTTTTTTTGTTCCCCAGCTGTGAAGAAGCACACAAGTAGTGATGACAATGGGACAAATTCATGCCGAATAAGGTTATCTGTAGCTACCAGCTACAGCGGCTGTGCTTCACTCCATTGTCGGAGGCAGTATGCTTCTGAATACTAGCGGTTGGGAATTGCAGGTGGGGAGAGTGTTCTTGACCTTAGGCTCTGCTTGCTGGGTTCCCAGAGTCATTAAGTTGGCCGCTGTGAGAATAGGATGCTGGACTTGATGGGGTTTTGGCCTTCTGACATTCTGACTACCTGATTGGGTCAGGAGAGGAGATACAACACACACACACAGAAGCTGCACATAGCCTGATGCCAGCAGGTTGAGTTACAGTTGTTTGGTTTGTGATGGCTTTACATACCATTCGAAATAAGTCGATGGGATTCCATGTGGCTTGGTTTCATTGTGTATGGCTGGTTTATAGTTCATAAACACGTTCAGGAGGCACCATTTGCTTGAGAAGCAACCTATATAAATATAAATACAGTGGTGCCTCGCAAGACGAAATTAATTCGTTCTGCGAGTCTCTTCGTCTAGCGGTTTTTTCGTCTTGCGAAGCAACCCTATTAGCGGATTAGCGCTATTAGCGGTTTAGCGGCTATTAGCGGCTATTAAAGGCTTAAGGGATTAGCGGATTAGCTGCTAAAAGGCTATTAGCAGCTTAGTGCCTTAGAAAAAGGGGGTGGGGAGCGGAAAAAAACCCCAGGAATCGCAAGACATTTTCGTCTTGCGAAGCAAGCCCATAGCAAATTCGTCCTGTGAAGCACCTCCAAAACGGAAAACCCTTTCGTCTAGCGGGTTTTCCGTCTTGCGAGGCATTCGTCTTGTGGGGCACCACTGTATATAAATATAAACATACGTGCTTTCCTCTTCTGATGGTTGGCAGTGTTTTAAACTGAATGATTGTGGGAACAATGTAGGGAAGAGGAGGGAAAGTGCTGAACAATGTTTTGGGTGCCCAGGTCTGAGCACTTCCTTCTTGTGAACAACCTCAGTTTCTGCCATGATGGCCGAGTCCCCAGAGATGGAGCTGCAGCGAGAGGTGTTGGAGGAGCTGGGGATCTCCCTGGAGGATCTCAAGCAGCTGATCGACGAGGAGCTGGAGAAGTCGGAGCGGATTGCGCAGCGGAAGAAGCAGCTGGAGGGCGTGGCGGAGACCGTGAAGCAGAAGGAGGATGAGGTGGCCCGTGTGGACATTCTCCTGGACAACGCTGTGAAGTAAGTTGCGAGCCGGGGTGCGGAGGCGTGAAAGCGTCCCCCCATTTTAGGTTTGGTTCGATTGCTACAAAAAGCTTGCATTTCCTGTGTAAAGCTTCTGCCGGTGAATACTTGACCCGCCTGTGCAGGGCAGTCTCTGAAGCAGATAGATTAATAGAATATTATAGGTAAAATAAGGTTAGAATGTGTTAAGGTAATTATAGGACAGAAAACAGAGAAAGATGGAAAGGAATTGCTGGAATAATTGATAGAAGTGGAATACAAAAAGGGAGGTGCGAGGAGGTCGGTGAAATAAGTGAATGAAAGACAAGATATTGAAACTGTTTAAGTGTTTTAAATTGTTTTTGTTTGGTTTTGTTAGTTTAATGTGTTAGTGTTATGTAGTGTCTTTGTGTTGTATTGTATTGTTCTTTTTTTGTTTTTGCTTTGTTTTGTAGTATATAAACTGTTCAAAAAGTAATAAACATTATTTTAAAAAATAATTAAAAAAGGGGCAGTCTCTGAAGCAGGAGGGGCTAACCTCTGGCCCCTCCAGATGTTGCTCAGTTGCAGCTCCCAGCATTCCTGACTTTTGGCCATGCTGAGGGGAGCTGGAGTCCCATTTTCTCCCCCCATTTTATGCTCATCGTTTTCTTGAGTTTTTGTTTCCTATTGTGCCCTGTATCCAGGGCAGCTGTTTATCAGTTCCATCTGGTACATAGGCTGAGACCCTCCCTGCCCGCAGACTGTCTCGCCAGAGTGGAGCTTGCTCTGGTTATCTCCGGCTTGGACTACTGCAATGCGCTCTATGTGGGGCTACCTTTGAAGGTGACCCGGAAACTACAACTAATCCAGAATGTGGCAGCTAGACTGGGGACTGGGAGTAGCCGCCAAGACCACATAACACCGGTCCTGAAAGATCTACATCGGCTCCCAGTACGTTTCCGAGCACAATTCAAAGTGTTGGTGTTCACCTTGAAAGCCCTAAACGGCCTCGGTTCAGTAGACCTTCTGCCTGGACACTGAGGTCCAGCGCCGAGGGCCTTCTGGCGGTTCCCTCACTGTGAGAAGCCAAGTTACAAGGAACCAGGCAGAGGGCCTTCTCGGTAGTGGCACCCGCCCTGTGGAACGACTTCCCACCAGATGTCAAAGAGAACAACAACTACCAGACTTTTAGAAGACATCTGAAGGCAGCCCTGTTTAGGGAAGCTTTTAATGTTTGATGTATTACAGTATTTTAATATTTTTTTGGAAGCCGCCCAGAGTGGCTGGAGAAGCCCAGCCAGATGGGCGGGGTATACATTTATTATTATTATTATTATTATTATTATTATTATTATTATTATTATTTTATTATTTTGCTCTGTTGCCAATGTTTTCTTAACTTAGGTTTCAGGCAAGGCTGTTGTTTTGTTAGATGCTCATTAGCTCAGTCGCCTGGAGCACAGGGCTGATAACGCCAAGGTTGCAGGCCTGATCTCCGTAACGGACAGCAGCATATTCCTGTATTGCAGGGTTTTGGATCAGACGATCCCCAGGTCCCTTCCACCGCTATGATTCCGTGTTGCCTTTTTGATCATAGTTGGAGTATTAAGTTTTAAGTGTGTGGCAGGCCGCCTTGAGGGCATCTTGGTTTGGAGTAAAGTAGAGCGTCAGAAAACCTCCTAAAACCTAAAACATTTGTGAGAGAAGGTTCTGTGTTTCGTTGACAAGCTGGTTCTCCCGTAATAGCTTATTTGTTTGTTTATTGAATTTATATCTCACCTTGAGGTGGAGTACATAGTTTCCCCCCATCTCATTGAATCCCCTCAGCAACCCTGCAAGGTAGTTACAGGTAGGTAGCCATGTTGGTCTGCCATAGTCGAAACAAAATTTAAAAATACCTTCCAGTAGCACCTTAGAGACCAACTAAGTTTGTTAATGGTATGAGATTTTGTGTGCATGCACACTTCTTCAGATACACTGAAACAGAAGTCACCAGACCCTTATATATAGTGAGAGGGTGGGGAGGGGTATTACTCAGAAGGGTGGTGGGAATAGGTGATTGGCTGATAGGTGTGGTAAACCTGTTGACGACTGTTAACGACTGCAGTTGGTCGTCTTCTTTGGCGATCCCTCGTAGCCGAGTAAGATTGTCTTCCATTAACTCGGTTTTAACCGTGAGTCCGTAAGTGACTGTGGAGGCCAATTCTGGATCCACACATCCTTCCACAGTGGGGACATTGGTTTCCGGGCAGGAGCTGATCATGGTGTGGATTTGCCAAGCATGTGTGTGTGTGTGTGTATAGATATAGATGGCATTAAAACATCCAAACTACACAACAAGGCCACAGATCAGGGCATCTGAGAGCCAGTGTGGTGCAGTGATTAAGAGCGGTAGACTCGTAATCTGGGGAACCGGGTTCGCTTCCCTGCTCCTCCACATGCAGCTGCTGGGTGACCTTGGGCTAGTCACACTTCTCTGACTTCTCTCAGCCCCACTCACCTCACAGAGTGTTTGTTGGGGGGAAGGAAGGGAAAGGAGAATGTTAGCTGCTTTGAGACTCCTTCGGGTAGGGATAAAGCGGGATATAAATCCAAACTTCTCTCTCTCTCTCTCTCTCTCTCTCTCTCTCTCTCTCTCTATCTGCTTGCTACCCCAACAGGGCTGTGGGTGAATGTGAAGTTCTAGTCAAGGACATATATGCCAACCTGGGCCTGGAGTATCTGGAGACTGACTCGGAGGAAGAGGATGCTGCATCTAAGCCCATGGAAGTCATCGAGATCCCTGATGAGGACGACGATGACGATGTCATGAGCATCGATTCAGGTTAGGCGCCTGGTGGAGTCAAGCAAGAAAGACCAGGTGTGGAGGATCTTTGGTCCTCCAACTGTTGCTGAACTACTGACTCTCATTAGCCCTAGCTACGCTTGGAAGAAAGGGACGCAGGTGGCGCTGTGGGTTAAAGCCTCAGCACCCAGGACTTGCCGATCGAAAGGTCGGTGGTTCGAATCCCCGCAGCGGGGTGCGCTCCCGTCGTTCGGTCCCAGCGCCTGCCAACCTAGCAGTTCGAAAGCACCCCTGGGTGCAAGTAGATAAATAGGGACCGCTTTCTAGCGGGAAGGTAAACAGCGTTCCGCGTGCTGCCCTGGCTCGCCAGATGCAGCTTGTCACGCTGGCCACATGACCCGGAAGTGTCTCCGGACAGCGCTGGCTCCCGGCC
The DNA here is from genome assembly GCF_965153285.1 of Podarcis tiliguerta. NCBI lineage: Eukaryota > Metazoa > Chordata > Lepidosauria > Squamata > Lacertidae > Podarcis > Podarcis tiliguerta. Next base: position 3,773,058 of record NC_139549.1, read on the forward strand.
TCTAGAGTGAGATGAGCGCACAACCCTAGAGTCTGGCAAGACTGGCCTGTACAGGCAGGGGTACCTTTACCTTTACCTTTATGCTTGGAAGGCTAAGGATGATGGGAGTTGTAGTTTGGCAGTGTCTGGAGGCCCCAAGGTTCCCGAGGCTCTGAGATGTCCTCTGATGCCTTATATGCATATAGGGCAGTGAGGGGCAGGTGGGGCTCGCCGACCTGGGAAGGTAGCCCATCTAGGAGACGGAAAACTCTGATCCTAAACCTCCGCTGTCTTGTGGGATATCTTTGGGAGAAGAAAAGACTAAGGTGTAAACCCTACACAAGTCCAGAGACTGCAGGACGGCGTCTTGTGCGCCTCCTCCTGGCGACTCCTGCAGCCCAGCTGGTGCCAAACGTGTTGCTCTCCTTTCCTTTGGACCACATCAGCGAGGCTGGGGGGGGGGGGCTTGTCATCTGAGCAGCCCAGGACCTCCTGAGACATTGCCCAGGCTTGCGCCCCGGGGCTTAGGTGCTGCTAATGCAGCGGTTTGACTTCACCCACAAAGGCACACTCCACTGTCTCTTGATGCAACAATATATGCATAGATAAACAAAGCATTTTTAGTTCACTATTCAGCCGCAAAAGGCTCCCAGAGCAGCTTGCAACAATTGGTAAAAAGACATCCTCTGCCCCAAGGCTTACAATGTACCGTATTTTTTGCCCTATAGGACGCACCGGCCCATAGGACGCACCTAATTTTTTTTGGGGGGGGGGAAATAAAGGGGGAAAAATATCCCCCCCCCCAGGCGCGGGGCTGGGACGGGGGAAGCCCAACCTCCCCCCGACCCCAGCCCCCAGAACATGCAGCTCTCCGCAAGCCGTGGGAGCCCAGCGCCGGGCTCCCACGGCTGAAGCTATGCCTGGGCACGCTGCGCCTCCCCGCTGTCCCCCGAGCTTGTGGGGCTGGCGGTGGGGCTCTCCTGAAGCCTGGAGAGTGAGAGGGGTCGGTGCGCACCGACCCCTCTCGCTCTCCAGGCTTCAGCGAAAGCCTGCATTCGCTCCATAGGACGCACACACATTTCCCCTTCATTTTTGGAGGGGAAAAAGTGCGTCCTATAGGTCAAAAAATATGGTAAATAACACATCACTAAAGGGAAATGGAATGGGGAGGGTGGAGGACGTATACAGAAAAATCGGGTGCGTATTCCCCCTCACACACAATACAGTGGTACCTCGGGTTACAGATGCTTCAGATTACAGACGCTTCAGGTTGCAAACTCCTGTAACCCAGAAATAGTACCTTGGGTTCAGAACTTTGCTTCAGGATGAGAACAGAAACCGCCCGGCAGCAGCGGGAGGCCTCATTAGCTAAAGTGGTACCTCAGGTTAAGAACAGTTTCAGGTTAAGACCTCCGGAACGAATTAAGTTCTTAACCCGAGGTACCACTGTAATTGATTATAACTCATCTGAAATGGGTGGCAGGCTTATAGATACTTCCTAGAAGTAAGGGTTTTTTTTACATCTAAACTTTTTTTTTTTAATTACAGCAGATGCAAGTAACAAAATGGCAAAGGATCAGAAATTGGTGAGTTTTTTGGGTGGTGGGAAATCACTTGAGTATCAAGATCTTATTGATAAATGTTTTCCTTCATCCTGCCCAGCTTCCGCAGGTGCCCTCGGGGCCTGGAGCCCCAGCCCTGGGAACAGAAGGTTTCAGCACCCCTTTGTTCAAGAGAGAGGCATGTGCGAAGGGGAGGTGTCTGGGTCTGATGACTGGTTGAACCTTACTGCGCTGATTTCCACCAGCTTTCACTCCTCGCCACTGGGGGCTTTTCCATTTGCTGCCTGGGAGCAGGGAGAATTAGCTGGGTGGGTGGGGAAATTGCCAGGGGAAGGGTGTCACCTTGAACATGAGCAGCAAGCTGGGATTGAGAATCAGTTGCTTGCTGCCAAGGCTGTAACTGCGCCACATTTCAAGGGCATTGCTGGCTCAGTTGATTAGAGCAGGATGCTGATAATGCCAAGGTTGCAGGTGGTTCCTTGTAGCAGATAGCTGTGTATTCCCTCATCGCAAGGGGTTGGGCTAGATCAGAGCTTTCCAGACTTTTCAAGTTGGTGGCACACTTTTTGGACATGCGTCATTCCGGGACACAGTAATTCAGGTTTGCACCCTTTCGCGACACAGTAATTCAGGTTTGCACCCTTTCGCCACACAGGAATTCAGCTTAGCACCCTTTCGCCACACAGTAATTCAGCTTAGCACCCTTTCGCGACACAGTCATTCAGCTTTGCACCCTTTTGCGACACAGTCATTCAGCTTTGCACCCTTTCGCGACACAGTCATTCAGCTTTGCACCCTTTCGCGACACAGTCATTCAGCTTTGCACCCTTTCGCGACACAGTCATTCAGCTTTGCACCCTTTCGCGACACAGTCATTCAGCTTTGCACCCTTTCGCGACACAGTCATTCAGCTTTGCACCCTTTCGCGACACAGTCATTCAGCTTTGCACCCTTTCGCGACACAGTCATTCAGCTTTGCACCCTTTCGCGACACAGTCATTCAGCTTTGCACCCTTTCGCGACACAGTCATTCAGCTTTGCACCCTTTCGCGACACAGTCATTCAGCTTTGCACCCTTTCGCGACACAGGAATTCAGCTTTGCACCCTTTCGCGACACAGGAATTCAGCTTTGCACCCTTTCGCGACACAGGAATTCAACGTTGCATCCTTTTGCGACACAGGAATTCAGTTTTACTAGCAAACTGGAGGTTAAACCAAGCTTTTCCAGCCCCAGGAGAAGTGCAGGGAGCGTTCGTGCGACACGCATACACACTACATCCAACACACTTAACGTGTCGCGACACACAGTTTGGAAAGCTCAGGACAAGATGAATCTCAGGCTCCCCTTCCAGCTCCACAATTCCATGTTTCTAGGACTCCTAAGAGCACCACCCGCCTCATCTCTGCCAGTCCAAAAAGGGCCCTCCTGTTCGTCCTCTATGGCCAGCCATCCAGATGGCATGGCGGGCCGAGAGAAGCTCACCTCTTGGTGTTCTGGGTTCGAGTCCTGTGCTTGTTTTGTTCTCCTGGGAAAATTTTTTAAAAGGAGGTAATTAAGAGATGCCTGTCCCTTCCGTCTGCAGCTTCGGGAAGCCATGGCTGCCATGAGGAAGTCTGCGCAGGATGTTCAGAAATTCATGGACGCCGTGAACAAAAAGGACGGCCTGGATTCCTACAGAGGTAGTTGTGCGCGAAAAAATATCAGTGGTCCAATATGTGAGCTGGCTTCAGCCTTGCAGCCTTCCTGCTAACATTTTTCAGGGCTATATTTTTATCTGTGTACACTGGGGTGGTCAGTCCTTTGGAGTCCACTTGCCAGTGTGTGTGTGTGGCTAAAGGGAACTTTGCGATTGGTTTGCATCCATGACATATACTGGCCAGAAGATTTGATTCAGATCCTGATTTGGCTTTTTAGGGGGGCGGGGCGCCCTCCTCAGTCTAGGGCACTTCATAGGCTGCAGGGTTGTTGTTATTGTTATCATTACTTATTGAATTTATATACCGCCCTATACCCAGGGGTCTCAGGGCGGTTCACAGAATAAAATCAAGATACAAAACCACATAATGTAATACAGCTCTGCTTACAATTGGTGACATGAATCCAAATTCACGAGGAATGTTGCATAGAAGAACTGCCAATCTGGGTATAAAACATCAGCGTTTTTTTTAGTAAACAATTATGGGGTACAACCAGAAATGCTCAAGCAGTTTATTGTCAAGTTCCTGGCAGTAACTTCTCTCTCTCTCTTGCAATCTGTCTTCAACTTTCTTATCTTTGGCCAGACGTGGAGCAAGGTCATCCCTCCAGAGAGCACTGAAGCCTGAGAAATTTCAGAGGGATAGCTGCAGAGACAAGGGTAGACATAATAATTTTGGGGTGAATGAAGAAGCAAACACTTAACATTCTCTAGTCTGCTGTGGGCAGTTCTGTGAGCATGATGCTTCTGGGTGAGGACCTGCAAAATTGCAAATACAGTTGTACCTTGGAACCTGAACGCCTTGCGAGTCAAACACTTTGGCTCCTGAACACTGCAAACCCGGAAGTGAGTGTTCCGGTTTGCGAAAGTTCTTTGGAACCGGAATGTCCGACGCAGCTTCCGATTGGCTGCAGGAGCTTCCTGCAGCCAGACGGAAGCCGCGCTTTGGTTTCTGAACGTTTTGGAAGTCAAAGGGACTTCCGGAACAGATTCCACTTGACTTCCAAGGTACCGCTGTAGATCCTGTAGAGGCTTTTTGACCCTGATCCACACTATCGCAGAGCAGACCTCCAGGTCGTGTGGCAGAGCATCCCATAATGACAGCAGTGACGGATCTGGAGCACGAGGGTCTAAAGGAAACGGTTCTCAAGTATCCTCCCCCCTCTGCCTGTTTGCAGGATCACAGCAGGTGAGTCCCGGCTGCGAGCTCACTCATGACGGAGACCTGTCTGTCGGAGACCGCGTCCTGGGGAAGAAGAGGACAAAGACCTGGCACAAGGGCACCCTGATCGCCATCCAGACTGTGGGTGAGTGTGCCAGCCTGCTGGCCAAAGGATCGCACTGTTTTATTTACTTAGAGCTTGCCTCTCATGCGCACTCGCCACTAAGCGATGTGCAAGGGTGTGCTGCGGAAACAGAAATCGATAACACCAGAATTCAGTTAAAATGTTTCCTGGGGATATATTGGGAAGGTCTTCAGTAGGCAGCGAAAGTTCAACAGGGAGAGTGGGCCTGCCTGATCTCAGCTGGAATATATACCGTATTTTTCCTCTATAGGACGCACTTTTTCCCCTCCAAAAATTAAGGGGAAATGTGTGTGCGTCCTATGGAGTGAATGCAGGCTCCTTGGCTTCAGGGATAGCCACCTGAAGCCTCCGGAGCACAGACTCTCCTGGCTTCAGCAGAGAGGGAGAGCTGCGCAGCGCCCCTTCAGCCAAGCGGGAGGAGAAATGGAAGAGGCTCCGTTTCTCCTGCTGCTTCTCTGAAGGGGCGCTGAGCAGAGAGGGGGAGAATTATTTTTTTTGTTCTCCCCCTCTAAAACAAGGTGCATCCTATGGTCGGGTTCATCCTATAGAGCGAAAAATACGGCAACTACAGGTGAGGCGGGCAGGTGTTGGTGAGGCTTGCCTGAGACGGTGTTTGGGGGCACTGCTGATCAGCTGACCGTCGGATCTGCAGAAGCTCCTCTCTCTTCAAAACGCAGGGCAAAACAGCATTTGGAGAGGGTGTTCTGAAAACCGTTGAGGTGGCAAAAAAAAAAAAAAAAAAAGGCCAGATGATTGACAGGTGGGTGGCTGCCCAGCTGTCAGGATTGGCCCAGGATTGGCAGAAGAGGCGCTGCTAGGGATACCACATAATGCCTGTTCTGCAATCGTAACCTCTTGATCTTTTTAGGGCAGCAGCAACTACGCTTTGGAATTCCCATCCTTTTGATGCTTTCTATCTACTCTCTTCAGCAAGCATCCTTGAAGTTTAGAAATCCGATGTGCACATTTTAATCTGTTTTTAGTCTTTTTGGAAGCCTTGAATTATCGCTGTTAACTTTTCTTATTGCTAATCCCATACCATCTGTTTTTGTAAACGGCTTTGAGGTTGCATTTTTAAACAACCGAGCACTGTGTGTATTTTTTTTTTGAAACAAGGAAAGAAGTGAGGGGTTTGGGGGGGGGGAAGAGAGCCATCTGGGGGTCTATCTACCTGAATAGCAAAGGATCCTGCACCCCCCCATAACTGCCACTTCTAATACTCTCCCCCCCCCCCACAAAAAAAAAGCTTAGGTTAAAAATTGACCCCTATTTGTAATGGCTGGCTGGAATGGAAAAAAGTTGGGAGTTGCATGGTCAGGGGAAAAAAATGCTGTCCAGGGTTGTAAAGACTGCGGAGAGAATAATTGGGTGCACTCTTCCCACCTTGGATCAAATCTATGCTTCCAGGTGCCATAAAAAAGCTGCAGAGATAGCGCAGGATAGTGCGCACCCCGGAAACGATCTCTTTCAGCTTCTGCCTTCTGGAAGAAGGTACAGGGCTATAAAGACTAGGACTAGCCGCCTGAGAAACAGTTTCTACCCAAATGCAATTCTGGTTTTAAACGCAGTGTAAAGTAGTCTCTATGGGAGTATATTGTATTTCATTATGGGGTATCAGAGTTTTTAGGGGTTTTTGAATGTCTTATGTAGATTTTTCAATTTCATTGTTCTGTATGGGACAATGACAGTAAAGATACCGTATCGTATCGTAAAGTTGTGAGCTAGGGCAGTGGCGTAGCGTGGGTTGTCAGCACCCGGGGCAAGGCAAGTAATTTGCGCCCCCTAACCCGTGGATTTTAGCACTCGATTTTAGCACGCCTGGCACCCCCCCTCCACAGTGGCCGGCGACCCGGCGGCTCGGAGCGGATTCGCACAGCCAGCACTGCAGTGAGAGAGAGAGTGAGTGAGCCAGGTAGGGGCAGAGAGCTGCGAGTGCGAGCGCCCCCCCCCAGATGTTGTGCCCAGTGCGGCCGGCCCCCCCTGCACCCCCCACGCTACGCCAGTGAGCCAGGGTCGCCCCATTTTTCAGCCACCACCCCTCCCCTTTCGCCCTCTCCCAGGCCCTGGGAAGAAATACAAGGTGAAGTTTGACAACAAAGGGAAGAGCCTTCTCTCAGGGAACCACATCGCCTACGACTACCATCCTTCGGCCGACAAGCTCCATGTCGGGAGCCGGGTGGTGGCTAAGTACAAGGACGGCAACCAGATGTGGCTCTACGCCGGGATCGTGGCCGAGACGCCCAACGTCAAGAACAAGATGAGGTCTGAGGGGTGGGCACATCAGAGCGGGCCACCTTTCCCGTTTTATTGTAAAGGAACCATTGCAGTTCTTTCCCGGCCAGTCAACACATGAATGTGCACCATTGCTTCCGATATACAGTGCTACCTCGGGATGCGAACAGGATCCGTTCCGGAGTCCCGTTCGCATCTCGAAGCAAACGTAACCCGTGTCTGCGTGTGCACGGGTCACATTTCGGCACTTCTGCACATGTGCGTGACATCATTTTGACGGTCTGCATGCGCGCGCGGCGAAACCCGGAAGTAATGCGCTCTGTTACTTCCGGGTCACTGCGGAGCGCAACCTGAAAATGCTTAACCTGAAGCGTATTCATCCCGAGGTATGACTGTATTCATTTAGAGAAGCAGGACCAAAGCGGGAGACAGGCTAGCAACAGCAGAAAACTTTTTCCTTTAAGCCCAAGGGCCACTTTCCCTTCTGGGCAGTTTTGTGGGGGCCGCACGGCAGGGCGTTGGGAGGGGCCAGAGACAACATCTTTGTTCAGGCCAGCCCCTCCAAGTTCTGGGGTTGTGTTTTTTTTTAAGTTTGCTGTTGAATGTTTCAGCGACCTGCTTTTAACCGAATTTTTGTTGTTGATTTTTAATCCCCTATTTTGCCTTATTTTTGCGTAAAAAACAGCTCTGAGGTTTCATTACAGTCAAGTGGAATGTAGATTTTCATTAGTAGGCAGACCAATGTAAATAAGTGGGCGGAGCAATGTATGTCCAATTTTACTTTTTTTGCACGGTAGCCTAGTTCCTACACTTTGAAACTCCCTGCCGATTGACAGCACGCAGGCGCTTTCCTTGTGCTCCTTTTCGGCGCCTGCTAAAAACATGTTTGTTCAGACAAGCCCGCCCTGATGTTTAGAAAGTTTGGTGCAAGTTTTAACCCGTTTTCAGTCTTAAATGATTGCTGTTAATTTTCCTTACGGAAAAAAATTATTGCTTTCTCTCTTTTGTAAACCACTTTGAGATTTCTTTGATTTTTACAGTCAAGCAGTCTAAAAAAAAAAAATGAAATAAATGAAATAGATAATACAGTCATACCTTGGTTCTCAGACAGAATCCGTTCGACTTCTGGAAATGTTCAAAAACCAAGGCACAGCTTCCGATTGGCTGCAGGAAGCTTCCTGCAGCCAATCAGAAGCTGTGTCGGACGTTCGGGTTCCAAAGAACGTCCGCAAACCAGAACACTCACTTCCGGGTTTGCGGCGTCCGGGAGCCAAAACGTTCGACTCACAAGGCGTTCGAAAACCAAAGTAAGGCTGTACACTCACACACCTTCTGGCCTGCCTCCAGAGAAGAGAGCAACACAGAGTTCAAGGACCCATTTCCAGGCAGGCAGAATTACTCGAAGAGAGGAATCAGGCCTAGGGAGATTCTGCAAGGAACAGAGACATAGCTGTCATCTTACAGATTTGAAAATAAGGGAGCAGCAGCCTCGATAATAAGGGATCAGCAGCCAAAATAAGGGATCAACAATTAATTTGAAAAGATACATATTTTGTTGCGTGCAAATGGCTTTAGATACCGATTAGGTCCATAAATCACCATATAGCATCTATTCAACACAAAAAAACAGCAACCATTTTTTGTTGACAAAGGACAGCTGGACATAGAAAGGGCCCCATTACTTTCAGTAGCTTATTTAAGGGACATCATCAATAAGGGACAGCAGCGGGACATGGCGCTGGGATAAGGGACTGTCCCGCCAAATAAGGGACGCTTGACAGCTATGAACAGAGAGAGAAGCTAAGCTAGGGTTGGACTAGGCGTTAATGTGCAAATGGGGACCCCTGTCACTCACCCTAACCTTGTGAAGTGGGCAGAAGTTCACTCTGGATTTCCAGCGGTAGATCTCCCAGGAGGTTTGTCTTAACTTGCCTAGCAGTATGGGTGTGTGGTTTTTTGGTTATGGAAGGATTTGCGAGCACCCTGTTCCCCTAACGCTTATTTCTTTCCAAAAATGCATCTATCACTTGACTGTAAACAAAAAAACAAAACCAGCAACAGCAAAATACTTGGACGTGGTTTGCAAAAGGGAATAAAACAATGAAATGACCAGTAAGAGAAAAACGGATAAAGAGAACTATTTAAAGCATTAAAGAAAAGAGATTGTGCTAGAATCCTTGGGACTGAGTCCTGCCGTTTAACTGGACTCTGCCCTCCCTCCCTCCCAGGTTCCTCATCTTCTTCGATGATGGCTACGCCTCCTACGTCGTCCAGCCAGAGCTCTACCTGATCTGCAGGCCTCGTGAGTTTGCTTGTTTCAGTCCGATCTTTCATTTATCTAAAGGGGTGTCTCTTCTGCCTTCTGTGGGTGTGAGGCTTTCCTCTTCTTTTTACAAAAACTGTGTGTGTAGAGGGAGATGGCAGTGAACTGAAACAGCAGCATCACAGTAAGGGAAAGACGGGAGCAGCTTTGCATCCCTAAGGTTTGCTAGGCAACTCAAAGCGCCTTACAACTGTTTAAGCAAAAAAACAAGCACATACACTAAAACCAGCATTATTTTATATATGTGTGTGTGTGTGTATATATATATATATATATGCAGGTTTTGGTGTCCTCGGGTGTCTTCCCGTGTAAAAGTTGGGGTGTCTAGGCGACGTTTCGACGAGGTCTCACTCGTCATCTTCAGGCTGGTGCTTTCGGCTTCTTGTTACTGGAACAGAGCAGGATCTCAGTGTTTGAGTTCCTATAAATACTGTTGAGGAGGTGTGGTGTATAGCCTCCAATGTTCTGGGCAGAGAGGAGGTTCCCAGGCTAGTGTGCCTTTTCTTCTTTTGTTCCTTAATTACTTGAGGGATATCTTGAGTGATTTCTTGAGTGATTTCCTGAATCCCACTTAGGTGGGTCATTAGGTGTGGATTAGTTGCTAAAGCCTTCGTGTCTTGAACTCTTGAACTTTGTGAAGAGTTTTTCTGAGAAGATGGCTGTACTGCACTTGGTTGTGCTCTGGCTTGGCTTCGTGTATAGGGGCGAGCTGTGGTTTTGTGGCCTGTGCCAGCCAGATCTGTGTAGGGATTGCAGGGGGGTGCAGCATCCGGAGGTGCCACCCTGGTTTGGCTACTGGATGGTGTCTGTAATTTATCTGTGGAGAGGGTCTGGGTTTGGGTCTGGTGTGGTTGATTGGTGATGGCGTTCTGTGTGCCTCTGGATCTGGTGTCAGATTTTGTGGGGAGGGCTAATTTCCAGATGTCTGGCAAGCGGGATGTGTCGTCACGCTTGTTCATGTTGTGAGGGTGTTTCTCTATCTCGATGGCTTCCATGATTATTCTCTTGTGGTGATGTTCCATGTTAAAGAGCAATTTGGAATCTGCAAAATTAATTTCGTGTCCTGTTTCTTTCATGTGTTGGAAAAGAGAGGAAGTTTTTTCTTCTTTTTTGACGGCATTCTTGTGTTCTGCGATACGTGCATTTATTCGTCTGTTTGTTTGTCCAATGTACGTGGCTGGGCAGACTTTGCAGGGTATTTCATAGACCCCTTGGTTTTCCAACTGAATTTTATCCTTGGGGTTTCTGAGGATATTGGCTATTTTTTGGTTGGTGCAAAAGGCTGTTTTGATATTGTGTTTATGGAGGATTTTGCTAATTTTATCTGTAGTGCCCTTGATATAAGGAAGAACCAAACGCCTGGCTGACGAAGACCACTTGACAACTGAGTTACAGAATCTCTCAAATGTGTTAATTGCCAATGGATACCAGCAAAACAGGGTTACGAAGCTAATCCAAAAAGAAACACCCCCCAAAAACCAAGACACAGAAGAAAACAATGGCATAGCCCTCCTTCCTTATATCAAGGGCACTACAGATAAAATTAGCAAAATCCTCCATAAACACAATATCAAAACAGCCTTTTGCACCAACCAAAAAATAGCCAATATCCTCAGAAACCCCAAGGATAAAATTCAGTTGGAAAACCAAGGGGTCTATGAAATACCCTGCAAAGTCTGCCCAGCCACGTACATTGGACAAACAAACAGACGAATAAATGCACGTATCGCAGAACACAAGAATGCCGTCAAAAAAGAAGAAAAAACTTCCTCTCTTTTCCAACACATGAAAGAAACAGGACACGAAATTAATTTTGCAGATTCCAAATTGCTCTTTAACATGGAACATCACCACAAGAGAATAATCATGGAAGCCATCGAGATAGAGAAACACCCTCACAACATGAACAAGCGTGACGACACATCCCGCTTGCCAGACATCTGGAAATTAGCCCTCCCCACAAAATCTGACACCAGATCCAGAGGCACACAGAACGCCATCACCAATCAACCACACCAGACCCAAACCCAGACCCTCTCCACAGATAAATTACAGACACCATCCAGTAGCCAAACCAGGGTGGCACCTCCGGATGCTGCACCCCCCTGCAATCCCTACACAGATCTGGCTGGCACAGGCCACAAAACCACAGCTCGCCCCTATACACGAAGCCAAGCCAGAGCACAACCAAGTGCAGTACAGCCATCTTCTCAGAAAAACTCTTCACAAAGTTCAAGAGTTCAAGACACGAAGGCTTTAGCAACTAATCCACACCTAATGACCCACCTAAGTGGGATTCAGGAAATCACTCAAGAAATCACTCAAGATATCCCTCAAGTAATTAAGGAACAAAAGAAGAAAAGGCACACTAGCCTGGGAACCTCCTCTCTGCCCAGAACATTGGAGGCTATACACCACACCTCCTCAACAGTATTTATAGGAACTCAAACACTGAGATCCTGCTCTGTTCCAGTAACAAGAAGCCGAAAGCACCAGCCTGAAGATGACGAGTGAGACCTCGTCGAAACGTCGCCTAGACACCCCAACTTTTACACGGGAAGACACCCGAGGACACCAAAACCTGCATTCCTGTACCCGTGAAAATCTACGAAAGCATATATATATATGTGTATATAGATATATATATGTACACACACACACATATATGTACGTATGCATAAATATATATGTATATATATGTGTGTGTGTGTATAAATATTGTATGTACAGTGGTGCCCCGCAAGACAAATGCCTCGCAAGACGAAAAACGAAAGAGTTTTCCGTTTTTTGAGTCGTTCTGCAAGACGAATTTCCCTATGGGCTTGCTTCGCAAGACGAAACGTTTTGCGAGTTCTTGCGAGTTTGTTTCCTTTTTCTTAAAGCCGCTAAGCCGTTAATAGCCGCTAAGCCGCTAATAGCCGTGCTTCGCAAGAAAAAACCGCAAGACGAAGAGACTCGTGGAATGGATTAATTTCGTCTTGCGAGGCACCACTGTATATGTATACAGATCCACCCATACAGTGTTTTTTGTTCAGGGGGAGAACGCAGGGGGATGCATACCCCTAAACATTTTGTGAATCTTAAATTTGGCCTCATTGAGGGGCAGTGTTTCAATATGAATAGGAAAATGAGAGTACCCCTAAACATTTTTTTAGAAAAAAAGCACTGCACCCATATATATACAGTGATACCTCGGTTGTCGAACGTAATCTGTTCCGGAAGACTGTTGACTTCCTAAACATTTGACAACCAAGGCGCAAAGGGCAATCAGCAATTTCAATTGAGAAAATTGGAAAACTTGCAGCGGAAGCATTTACTTCTGGGTTTTTGGCGTTCGAAAACCGAAACGTTCAGCTTCCAAGATGCTCGAAAACCAAAGTACCACCGTGTGTGTGTGTGTGTCCCATCATTCCTAGCAGGATCACTGGTGAGGGATAATAGGAATTGTAGTCCAAAAAGGTCTGCGGAGCCAAGTTTGGGAAGCCTTGTCATATAGATAATGAAAAGCCAAAGGCCTGATGAAAAAGGAGTTGTTGTTTTTTTGCCACATGCAATGATGGTGCCAGGCGAGCGCCTCCTTTTATAAGTTGCTTTGTGTGGATGATAAAGCTGGAAAGGCAAGAGAAGTATTTTGAAAAGTGTTCTGTGCAGGAAAAAATTCTCTTTTTTTAATTCTTTCCTTTAAAAAAAAAGCAATCCGTGTGTTTTCCTTCCACCAGTCAAGAAGTCTTGGGAGGACATCGAAGATATCTCGTGCCGGGATTTCATCGAGGAGTACGTCACGGCGTACCCGAACCGGCCGATGGTCTTGCTGAAGAGCGGCCAACTGATCAAAACCGAGTGGGAGGGGACCTGGTGGAAGTCCCGCGTGGAGGAAGTGGACGGGAGCCTGGTCAAAATCCTCTTCCTGGTAGGATCCGCTAAGGTATCGCTCACCCTTCCTTGCCTGCTTTGGATTATCTCTCTGTCGGAATACAAGGAGGGTCCGCTGCCCTTTCCGCGTCTTCCCCAGGACGCGAGATTCGTTGCGCCTTCTCCCCTACAGGACAGGGGGGTGGACAGCAGCAGGAGCCCAGCGATTGCAAGAGACAAGTGCGGAACTGCTGGGCCTTTGGGGGGGGGCGTGTATACAAACTCCCCCTACAGGACAGTAGGATGTAGCGCACCAGAAGTCCAGCGTGACCAAGAGATGGATGCTGGGGCGGGTGTTTGTGTACATACCCCCCCCTACAGGTCAGGAGGGTACATAGCACAGGAAGTCCAGTGTGACCAAAGGTTTAGTGCTGTACCACTGGACTTCTGGTGTGTGGGGGGGTGTTGACGCACTCCCCCTACAGGACAGTAGGATGTAGCGCGCCAGAAGCCCAGTGTGACCAAGAGATGGGTGCTGGGGCAGGTGTGTAAATACCTCCCCCTACAGGTCAGGAGGGTACATAGCACAGGAAGTCCAGTGTGACCAAAAGATTACTGCTGTACCACTGGACTTCTGTGTGTGTGTGTGTGTGTTGACACACTCCCCCTGCAGGACAGGAGGGTGTACGGCACCAGAAGCCCAGCGTGACCAAGAGTGCTAAAGTTGTATGTGTGCATTAGTCCCCTGACCCCCCCTGACGGAACTGAGCCACGGTGCCTTTTTGCTCTCCCCGCACGGCCAGGACGACAAGCGCTGCGAATGGATCTACCGGGGATCCACCCGCCTGGAGCCGATGTTCAGCATGAAGACCTCCACCGCTTCCACCCTGGAGAAAAAGCAAGGAGGGCAAATGAGGACTCGCCCGAACGTCGGTAAAGCCATCCACCTCCTGTCTTTCTGAGCGCCATTCTGAGAATTGCCTGTCACCCCCATTGTCGGGAATGAGGAGGGGGAGATAACACAAGGGGAAGGGTGTCCTTTAAGCTTGTTAAATCTGTGCATCCCTTCCCTGAAGCAATTTGCAACCAAATCAGAAAAAAGAATATAACTATCACGGACTCATATTTTGGGACATCTGTGTGAAATTGACTTGCCCGCCTCTGTCTCCAAGCTCCTCTCCTGTCCTAAACTTTTCCTTCTCTCTCTCCCTCCCTCCAGGGGCTGTCCGGAGCAAAGGGCCGGTCGTCCAGTACACACACGACTTAACGGGGACCAGCTCACAGTTCAAGCCCGTGGAACCTCCTCCGCCAATGCCTGTCGTGATGTCCCAGCCGGTTTCGCCCCAGTTCATTGACGTGGAGTAAGTCGCTGAGGATTGCTCCCCCGATGGGGAGCCTGGGAGGGTTATTGCTGGCTCTGTTCGCTGGTGGGAAAAGTGGCATCGCTCCAAGGTCTGCAGGCCGGCAGTCTTGGGTTTGGTGTGTTCAGCTAAAAGCATAGCTGTCAACCGTCCCTTATTTGGCGGGAAACTCCCTTATCCCAGCGCCGTGTCCCACTGCTGTCCCTTGTTGATGATGTCCCTTAAATTTCCTGGGTTTCAAAGGAAGCAGCTCCTCTCCCTCCCTCCCTGCCGGCCAGGGAGGAGGGAGGCTCCAACTGTGTTGCTTGGCGGCGTTGCTCACCCAATAAGGAGTCTAAGAACGACTGGGGGGTGGAGCTTGCATGCCTTGTGCCGATCAAATCGGCCGCGTTGCCTGGGGACTCGCCTTTGCTCAGCGCTTCCCAGCGGAGAGGGGACGGTGGTTTTCCTTGCTGCATCCCCTTTGCCGGGTTGCTGCGCTGTGGGAACCACCGCTTGAGGCTTCGTTTGGCTGCTGGCTGGGCTTTCTGCCTTTGGCTCCGAGGGGCTCAGAAGTCGAACATACCTGTGCTCGGAATTGGATGGATATGTCATCGACGGCCCACTCACACTTGCCAGGGTGATCATCCCTTATTTTGGCTGCTGATCCCTTATTTTCGAGGCTGCTGGCCCCTTATTTTGAAATCTGTAAGTTGACAGCTATGGGCTAAAAGGCTAAAGTCACAAATGATGAGGGCAGTCTTTCCACTTGAGACCCTGCGGAGCCACCACTCCTTTGAACGGATGACGCTGGTCTTCCCCCCCAACCCTGGACTCCAAACCCCATCATCCACAACAACTGCTCGCACTTGCTGGGAATGATGGGCATTGGACTCCTGGGACAGAAACAATTGCCTGGCGTACTCCAGCCATTTCTCCCTCCTTCCTTAACCTTGGGAGTTGTGTACTGAATCTCTCGCCCTCCTCCTTTCGGCGCAGAAGCCTTGAGAGCCAGCTCGCTCAGGCCAAGAAGCAGCAGGTGGCGAAGAAGAGCACCTCGTTCTTGCGTCCCGGCTCGGTGGGATCGGGGCCGCCCTCCCCGACCTCCCCCATCCTGAGCGAAACGCCTCCCGTGGGCAAGACAGGCGTGACCCAGCAGTTCCGGTGAGTGTCAAGAGTTCTGAAAGCACACACAGCAGGGAACATAAATAGCCATATCGCCATCTCTGGCTGGTCCTGCCCACTCCATGGCAACTCTGCCAGCCTCTGTGCATTGGGCGGGCAGGGCAGGGGGTACAGGAGGGTCTAAAGCTGGAAGCCTACTCTTTATTAATCCCCACGATGGGGTGAGCTCCCGCTGCTCTGTCCCAGCTCCTGCCAACCTAGCAGTTTGAAAGCACACTGGCGCAAGTAGATAAATAGGTACCGCTTCGGTGGGAAGGTAGATGGCGTTTCCGTGCGCTCTGGTTTCTGTCACGGTGTTCCGTTGCGCCAGAGGCGGTTTAGTCCTGCTGGCCACATGACCTGGAAAGCTATCTGTGGACAAACATCGGCTCCCTTGGCCTGAAAGCGAGATGAGCGCCGTAACCCCATAGTCACCTTTGACTGGACTTAACCGTCCAGGGGTCCTTTACCTTTACCCTTTTTGTACAAACAAACCCAGCGAAATCCACTTAGCAGAGGCAAAAGTGGGATGGGCATACATACCGTTAGCATCCTTTCATTTTCTCAAATCCACCCCCCTCTTGTCTCCAGCCTCAGAGGTAGACAGAGACTTACAGAACAATCCTGAGTATAGGAAACCAGTTTAAGTTAAGTTGGTGTAAGTTACTCCTGTTCCATACTCCGTTCAGGAGCCAGACTGAGCCTGGCAAAGAGAAAAGCCATCAAAGTGGACTTTGACTTAGCATCATCATCAGCCAGTGTGGTGTAGTGGTTAAGAGCGGTAGACTCGTAATCTGGTGAACCGGGTTCGCATCCCCGCTCGTCTACACGCTGGGTGACCTTGGGCCAGTCACACTTCTCTGAAGTCTCTCAGCCTCACTCACCTCACAGAGTGTTTGTTGTGGGGGAGAAAGGGAAAGGAGATTGTGAGCCGCTTTGAGACTCCTTAAAGGTAAAGGTAAAGGGACCCCTGACCATTAGGTCCAGTCATGGCCTACTGGGGTTGCAACGCTCATCTCGCTTTATTGGCCAAGGAAGCTGGCGTACAGCTTCCGGGTCATGTGGCCAGCAGGACTAAGCCACTTCTGGCGAACCAGAGCAGTGCACGGAAACGCCGTTCACCTTCCCGCCGGAGCGGTACCTATTTATCTACTTGCACTTTGACGTGCTTTCGAACTGCTAGGTTGGCAGGAGCAGGGACCGAGCAACGGGAGCTCACCCTGTCACGGGGATCCAAACCACCGACCTTCTGATCGGCAAGCCCTAGGCTGTGTGGTTTAATCCACAGCGCCACCCGCGTCCCTCTGAGACTCCTTAGGGTAGTGATAAAGCTGGATATCAAATCCAAATCCAAACAGCAGAACAGAAGTGCAGCAAAATGAGTAACTCTGCTTTGTGCAGGCCAACGGCGGCTGAAAAGGGGGTATCAGTGGTATCCTGTGAGTTAGGGTGGGTGGGCGGATCCTGCCCCAGCTGCACCCATTGTGCTCACTGCCAGCCCCCCCTCTCCCCCCAACCCCATCCCAATTCTCTCCCCGGAAGGTTCTCGGGCGCCCAGCCCTCCACCAGCCCCACCCCGCAGTTCTACGGCATGATGGACCGGGTGCCCAACGACCCCACCTACCGGGCTCCCGTGGAGAAACTCTTTTACCTGCCCCACGTCTGCAACTACACCTGCCTCTCCCGGACGCGCCCCTTCCAGACCGACCAGCACCGCAGCCGGAACCCCCTCCTCGTCCCGCTGCTGTACGACTTCCGCCGCATGACGGCCCGCCGGCGGATCAACCGCAAGACGGGCTTCCACGTCATCTACAAGACGCCGTGTGGCCTGTGCCTGCGCAGCATGGCGGAGGTGGAGCGCTACCTCTTCGAGACGAACTGCGACTTCCTCTTCCTGGAGATGTTCTGCCTGGACCCCTACGTCCTGGTGGACCGCAAGTTCCAGCCCTACAAGCCCTTCTACTACATCCCCGACATCACCATGGGCAAGGAAGACGTCCCCCTCTCCTGCGTCAACGAGATCGACAACACCGCCCCGCCCCAGGTGGCCTACAGCAAGGAGCGCATCCCCGGCAAGGGGGTCTACATCAACACCGGCGCCGATTTCCTGGTGGGCTGCGACTGCGAGGACGGCTGCCGGGATAAGTGAGCGGCTTCCTCTTCTCCCCCAAACCCGCTGGTGGGTGGGAAGGACCCTGTTTCGGCTGGAGGGCCCTGAAGCTATTTGCAGCAATGACTTGTTTTGCGTGGGGGTTGTGTTCCTGACCCCCACGTGTGTAAACCTGTTTCTCCCCCTCTTCCGGCCACTTCCGGGGACGGCGCTATATATGCATGCCAGTTGGATGCACCTAGTTGTTGCCTGTACAGTGGTGCCTCGCAAGACGAAATTAATTCGTTCCGCGAGTTTTTTCGTTGTGCGAGTTTTTTCGTCTTGCGAAGCACCACTGCATTTAAACACTGACAACGGCGGGGAGAACCAGGACAGCTGCCGCAGCCGGTACCTCAGACTCACCCGTGTGTTGTGGCCACCGTGCGACACAGCTGCTGGAGGGCGGCGGGGCTCAGGAGCGCGACTCCAGGGAGAGAGAGGCGCTGGCGGCAACGGCTCTCTGAGGGGAGCGCGCGAGGGGGGTGGGCAGCGGCGCGAGGCGTCAACCGGAAGGTGGGAGGGAGCCGGAGGAGCGGGGAAGCGAGCATGCGTGCGTGCAGTGACCGTCGCCATGACACGAGAGGCAGGGCCGTTTCGTCTAGTGAAGCAAGCCCTTAGGGAAATCCGTCTTGCGAAGCACCTCAGAAAATGAAAAACCCTTTCGTCTAGCGAGTTTTTTGTCTTCCGAGGCATTTGTCTTGCGGGGCACCACTGTACAGTGGTACCTTGGTTTCTGAACAGAATGCATCCGGGGAGTCCATTCGACTCCCGGAACCATTCGAAAACCAAAGCACGGCTTCTGCAGGGAACATCCTGCTGCCAGTCGGAAGCTGCGCCAGGCATTCGGCTTCCAAAAATCATTTGGAAACCGGAACACTCAGTTCCGGGTTTCGATCGCCCAGGAGCCAATTTTGTTTAGGAGCCAAGGCATCCGGCTTCAAGGTACAGCTGTATTTGTTTATTTATATGCTGCTCAATGGTGTGTGTGTGTTTAAGACCAACAACCCCTAAGCAGTTTAGAAAGAGAATAGAATAATGAAATTGTTGGTTAAAAACAAGTCTTCAAAAGATAAAAATCAGCAATAAACCAAGAACAAATCAAAACGTACGTCAGTCTGTCATAGCTCAGTCAGGTCAATCTCAGCGTTGTGTGTTTGAGCCCCACCCAGATTCCAGCATTGCAGGGGGCTGGACTAGATGACCCCTAGGGTTCCTTCCAACTCTACAGTTCTAGGAACGGAGGCAAGTGAATGGCTGCTGTAGGTGCTGCCAGCTGCTGAGATTCAGATGAGGAGAGTCCTGTTCTGCATGGCTGAATGGGCCTCTGTCTAAACAGAAAATGTTTTTAGCTGTCGTGGCAAAGGTTACATCACAGCCGCCTGCCTGATATCAATAGTCGGGGAGTTCCACAGGGCAGGTGCTGCTGAAAGATCGGTTTCTAACAAACGCGGAGCGGGGGTTATGTAGCACCTGTGGCAGTGGCGGTATAATTATGATTGGGCTCGTTTGTTGCTTGCAGCTCGGAAGGTCTCTCAAGTGACTCACGGCACCTTTTAAATCCATAAATGCGACTACACTTTATTTATTTATTTAAATAAATAAATAAATAAATAAAGCCAGTGTGGTGTAGTGGTTTAGAGTGGTAGTCTCGTAATCTGGGGAACCGGGTTTGCGTCTCCGCTCCTCCACATGCAGCTGCTGGGTGACCTTGGGCCAGTCACACTTCTCTGAAGTCTCTCAGCCCCACTCACCTCACAGAGTGATTGTTGTGGGGGAGGAAGGGAAAGGAGAATGTTAGCCGCTTTGAGACTCCTTAAAAGGAGTGAAAGGCGGGATATCAAATCCAAACTCTTCTTCTTCTTCTTCTTCTTCTTCTTCTTCTTCTTCTTCTTCTTATTTCAGTTAACTTGGAGAATTTCTGCCCTGCTCTTCAGCTGCAAAGGCTCCCGGGGAGACTTATGTGCCATCTGTTAAAAAGATGGAAATCTCTGCCCGCAGGCTTAAGGTCTAAATTAAAGACCCGACATGCAACAGAAAAGGGATGGAAGGATTGGGGGGGGGGGGACAGAATTGAACTTGGGCACCAGTTCTTAAAAGAGCTGTTCTGGCCGTGTTCTCCAGCTGAACGGGAGGCGGGATTGCAAATCGCTCTGGGGCTGCTGCGCAGAGACCCCTGGGGCGCTCCCTGGCCTTACAGCCGGGGGTTTGGTTTCCTGACTTGAGCCCCACACTTCCCCCCCCCCCTCCTTGTTGACAGGTCCAAATGCGCTTGCCACCAGCTTACGATCCAAGCGACCGCCTGCACCCCGGGGGGCCAGACCAACCCAAACGCCGGGTTCCAGTACAAGAGACTGGAAGAATGCCTCCCCACAGGGTAAGCTTTTGTTGTTGTTGTTGTTGTTGTTGTTGTTGCTTAGTTGTGTCCGCCTCGTCGTGACCCCCTGGACCAGAGCACGCCAGGCACTCCTGTCTTCCACTGCCTCCTGCAATTTGGTCAAACTCATGCTGGTAGCTTTGAGAACACTGTCCCACCATCTCGTCCTCTGTCATCCCCTTCTCCTTGTGCCCTCCATCTTTCCCAACATCAGGGTCTTTTCCAGGGAGTCTTCTCTTCTCCTGAGGTGGCCAAAGTCTTGGAGCCTCAGCTTCAGGATCTGTCCTTCCAGTGAGCACTCAGGGCTGATTTCCTTCAGAATGGAGAGGTTGGATCTTCTTGCAGTCCATGGGACTCTCAAGAGTCTCCTCCAGCACCAGAATTCAAAAGCATCCATTCTTCGGCGATCAGCCTTCTTTATGGTCCAGCTCTCGCTTCCATACATCACTACGGGGAAAACCAGAGCTTTAACTATACGGACCTTTGTTGGCAAGGTGATGCCCCACTCTGTAGCCCAACCAGAGGAGGGCAGCCAAGATTGCAAGTGGTTTTGGGAAGCCCTAGTTGCATGAGAAACAGCCGAAGGAGTCTGTTTTAACCTGGAGAGGAGTAGCGTAAGAGGAGAGGATGGGCAGCCATCCCCAGAGGTCTGAAAGGCTGCTGAGAAGATGGAGGGGACTTGCCTTTTGTTGTTCCAGAAGGAGGAACTAGGAACCACAAGGGGAGGGAATTCCTGGGGAGCAAATTTTGTCCGGACCTTATACGCTGTTCGTGTGCTCCCATGATGGTTTCTGATTCCCCCCCTTGCCTGATGAGTGCAGGACATGGTTCTAGCATCCCTGACCACTGGTAGCTCGATGTCTGCTTAAATACCTCCGGCAAAAGAGGACTAGATCAGGAGTACTGACCTACCTGGACCGAGTGGCCTTGCTTGAGTACGAGGCGGCTTCCTGACTCTGGGAACATTGCCATCACTTGTTACTAAGAAAGGTGAAGCAGGCACACTCTCTGGGCCTGACGAGGAAGTCCGTTCAGTGCTGGACTCCAAACCAGCTGTCACTTAGAAGCATGAGGACTAGAATCTTCCTTTCTTTTTAGAGGACGGGCTGTAGCTCAGTTGCAGAGAACCAGCCTTCAGAAGGTCCCAGACCCCATCCCTAGGGTTTATAGGTAGGGCCAGGAATGTCCCCTGCCTGAATCCCTGCAGAGCTGGGTCGACAACACTGACACTAGAGCAGGGGTAGGCAAACTAAGGCCCGGGGCCGGATCCGACCCAATCACCTAAATCCGGAACAACAGACGGTCAGGGAATCAGTGTGTTTTTACATGAGTAGAATGTGTTCTTTTATGTAAAATGCATCTCGGGGTTATTTCTGGGGCATAGGAATTTGTTCATTTTTTTCTTCAAAATATAGTCCGGCCCCCCGCAAGGTCTGAGGGACAGTGGACCGGCCCCCTGCTGGTAAAGTTTGCTGACCCTTGCACTAGAGGGGCCTCAGTGGCTTGGCTCGAGATCAAGGCAGTTTCCTGACTCTGGGAACGTTGCCGTCTCTTGTTGTAAGATGGGTGAGGCAGGCGCCCTCTCTGGGCCCAGCGAGCAGCCCTTTCCATTGCTTGACTCTCCCTGCATCTTCTCCCCTCCTCT
This sequence comes from Podarcis tiliguerta, assembly GCF_965153285.1. NCBI lineage: Eukaryota > Metazoa > Chordata > Lepidosauria > Squamata > Lacertidae > Podarcis > Podarcis tiliguerta. The sequence goes on from NC_139549.1 coordinate 3,794,683, forward strand.
TCCCGGGCCTCTGCCAGCGTCTACGAGTGCAACAAGCGCTGCAAGTGCAACCGGAACATGTGCACGAACCGCCTGGTGCAACACGGCCTGCAAGTCCGGCTGCAGCTCTTCAAGACGCAGAACAAGGGCTGGGGCATCCGCTGCCTGGACGACATCGCCAGGGGCTCCTTCGTCTGCATCTACGCAGGTACAGGGCGCAGGGCCTGGGGCTTCTGCCTCTCCATCAATGGGGCAGCCGCCCCAAAGAGCAGCGTTCACATGCCAAAGGAACTGGGATTAAGCAAGGTCACTGCGCGTGGACATAGCGCCAAGCCATGGTTGAAACAAGCCGTGGCTCACAAGCTAACAGCACCCTATGGCTTCACATTGTGGTTCCCTGGCAGAAAACAAACCATGGTTCAAATGAGTCACAATTAGGCTAAACAAACCATGGTTCAAGTGAGCCACACTTGGGCTAAACAAACCATGGCTCAAATGAGTCACACTTGGGCTAAACAAACCATGGTTCAAATGAGTCACAATTAGGCTAAACAAACCATGGTTCAAGTGAGCCACACTTGGGCTAAACAAACCATGGCTCAAATGAGTCACACTTGGGCTAAACAAACCATGGTTCAAATGAGTCACAATTAGGCTAAACAAACCATGGTTCAAGTGAGCCACACTTTGGCTAAACAAACCATGGCTCAAATGAGTCGCAGTTAGGCTAAACAAACCATGGTTCAAGTGAGCCACACCGGCTAAACGAACCATGGTTCAAATGAGCCACAATTAGGCTAAACAAACCATGGTTCAAATAAACCTCACCTGGGCTAAGCAAACCATGGTTTAGTGTTAATGTGCAAACCACATCGTTGGTGGCCATTGCTGCCTCCTGTGGGAGGGAGTTCCATAGTTTAACTTTGCACTGCATGAAAAGAAGTCCTTTCTTTTATTTGTCCCCAATCTTCCAACACTCAGCTTCATTGGACGTCCAGAAGTTTTAGTGTTCCTCATCCTTCATGTTTTACTGATTTTCAGATATAGCAGGCCTGAAGAAACAATAAATGTAATGCCAACCCCCTCCCTGGAATACAGAGGTAGTGTTAAAGAATAGTACACTGGAATGCAGACGCAGGTTGATACCGTACACAAGAAGAAATCAAACACATGTCTCATTCCAGTGTCCCATGAGAAGCCGGCATGTGAAATAGATTCAGCATATTCAATAAAATTAAACCACCTTGTATAGGAAACTCTGTATCTTCTTCCAGGACGGAGATTCTGTTAGTTTATCCATAAGAATGATGCCTCATGTCTGTGACAACAATCCTTCCAAAAGGTCCATATTAAGAGTTCTCCAGTGTCTGGCTATAACAGGTTCAGCAGCCGCTAACAGCTGAACAATAAGATATTTATTAGACAGATCTGGAGGTCTTGGAAAGTAAACCCATTTTCGGATCAGGCGAGACAAGGCGGTTTGGTGATCTGGTGTCATAAGCGAGGCAGGAAAAAGCTTTCCCCATTCTGTGCATACTTTTATAAACTTCCTATTTCCAGCTTTATAAAATTTGTATCTTGAACTCGCAAGCTCACAATTAGCTAGCCCCGCTGTACATTGGGGAGGGCTGTGTGGAGAGAGTCTCTTCCCCTAAATTCCTAGGAGTTTATCTGAGTGAAGACCTTACTTGGACAATAAATACAACCCAGGTGGTTAAGAAAGCCCAACAGAGACTCCATCTCCTCAGGGTATTGCGGAAGAACGATGTTAATCAACATCTGATGACCTCCTTCTACCGGTCCACAATAGAAAGTGTCCTTTCCTACTGCATCACGGTGTGGGACGCTGGTTTGACATCAGCTGATAGGAAGTGCCTACAGAGGTGGGCTGTCCCGTGAATCCGCTGGATGAAATAGCAGAAGAACGTTGCCTCAGGAGAGTGAGGAAAATTCTCAGGGATGATTCACACCCTGGCAGGCACTTTCTTGATCTCCTGCCCTCGGGCAGAAGATATAGAAGCATGATTAGTCGCACCAACAGAGTAAAGAACAGCTTCTATCCGTGGGCTATTAGGCTGCTGAATGAAAAGATAACAACAGGGCAAGTGACTTTTGGGTTTGGTGGGTGTGCGTCAGTAAACGAGGGGCATTAAGACTAAGAGAGCTGGGGGGGGTGCGTGTGTTATCTCACTGTATACAAGTTGTTTTATTGTTTAGTCGCGTCCGACTCTTCGTGACCCCCTGGACCAGAGCACGCCAGGCCCTCCTGTCTTCCACTGCCTCCCACAGTTTGGTCAAACTCATGCTGGTAGCTTCGAGAACACTGTCCCACCATCTCGTCCTCTGTCGTCCCCTTCTCCTTGCGCCCTCCATCTTTCCCAACATCAGAGTCTTTTCCAGTGAGTCTTCTCTTCTCATGAGGTGGCCAAAGTCTTGGAGCCTCAGCTTCAGGATCTGTCCTTCCAGTGAGCACTCAGGGCTGATTTCCTTCAGAATGGAGAGGTTGGATCTTCTTGCAGTCCATGGGACTCTCAGGAGTCTCCTCCAGCACCAGAATTCAAAAGCATCCATTCTTTGGTGATCAGCCTTCTTGATGGTCCAGCTCTCACTTCCATCCATCACTACTGGGAAAACCAGAGCTTTTAACTATACGGACCTTATACAAGTTGTACAAGTGACAATAAAGTATTTCAATTTCAATAGTATTTCAATTCCAATTAACGGGAGTGTCATGAGTTTGTAAAGGTTTATGTTTCCAAGCCGAGAGATAAGGGTCTCTCTCTCTTTCTCCCCCCGCCCCCCCCCCGGCTGTTTCTCTGCTTGCTGCCCCGCAGGTAAAATCCTGACAGACGACTTTGCCGACAAGGAGGGCCTTGAGATGGGCGACGAATACTTTGCCAACCTGGACCACATTGAGAGCGTGGAGAACTCGAAGGAGGGCTACGAAAGCGAGGCCAAGTGCTCTTCGGACAGCAGCGGCGTCAACCTGAAGGATGACGAGGACGAGAACTCGGGCTCGGAGGATCAGGAAGAGTCCAACGAGGAGAGCTCGGACGACAACTTCTGCAAGGACGAGGACTTCAGCACCAGCTCGGTCTGGCGCAGCTACGCCACCCGGCGCCAGACGCGGGGCCAGCGGGAGAACGGCCTCTCCGAGACGGCCTCCAAGGACTCGGGCCTGGCCCGGCAGGCCAGCCACGAAGAGGCCGCCCCCCACTGCAAGCCTCCCCTCTCGGAGGAGACCTCCAAAAACAAGGTGGCCTCCTGGCTCAGCTCCAACACCATGGCCGACGGCTTCCAGGACAACGACAGCCGCTCCTCGTTTCGCGCGCATGAGGCGGGCGAGGCGAAGCACGCAAAGGCCGAGCCCCCGGACGGCGAGAAGGCGGCGCCGGGAGGCCGGGACGATTTTGGGATGGAGGTGAAGAAGAAAGAGGTACGGTTCCCCTCCTCTGCGGTGTCCTGTGGATAGGTTTTTGGTGGCCCTCTCTGTCACGTTTGAAAACACGTGGGCTACACCCGTGATTTCTGCATCGCAGGGGGCTGGGCTCAGGGGTCAGCAAACTTTTCCAGCAGGGGGCCAGTCCACTGTTCCTCAGACCTTGGTGGGGGCGGTGGACTATATTTTGCAATGCAGGCCAACTCTTATTAAATATTTCTGCCTAAATGTTTGCTAGGGACACAGGTGGCGCTGTGGTTAAACCACTGAGCCTAGGACTTGCTGATCAGAAGGTCAGCGGTTCGAATCCCCGTGACGGGGTGAGCTCCCATTGCTCGGTCCCTGCTCCTGCCAACTTAGGAGTTCGAAAGCACGTCAAAGTACAAGTAGATAAATAGATACCGCTCCAGTGGGAAGGTAAACGGCGTTTCTGTGTGCTGCTCTGGTTCGCCAGAAGCGGTTTAGTCATGCTGGCCACATGACCCAGAAGCTGTACGCCGGCCAGTAAAGCGAGATGAGCGCTGCAACCCCAGAGTCGGCCACGACTGGACCTAATGGTCAGGGGTCCCTTTACCCTTAAATGTTTGCTACAGTTTGCTCTTTCTCGCCCTTCTTTCCCACAGGAACCCGAAGACCACAGCAAACCTCTGTTGTAAGTTCCCGTTTTTTTCCCTTCTCCTCTTCTCTTCCTTTGGGTAACTTGGGCCAGCAGCTCTGGCTGCTCCTGGATTTCTGTCTCCTTTGGGAAAAGAGTCAGGAGTGTTTCTGAACATTCTACCAGCTGAAGAACTCCCCGCAAGCAGAAAGCTAGCATGTCAAGGACACGGGCAAAAGGATATAGCTCAGAGGTTCCCCAAACCCTTGTTCACCACAGACCAAGGGAATATCACTGAGGGACTTTTCTGCCCGTTGTAGCAAGTGCTAGATGTTGTGTTTAATTGTATTTCTACTGCTGCTTTTGTTTTCTGTACTGCATTCCCGTTTTCATTCTGCAGAATTGTAATTGCAATACTATAAAATACAGTCTCAAGGATTCAGGCAAGCAGTGCAAACACAGTTAAAAATCAGTATGAGCGCTTAATGCAGCATGACACTGACCAGCTGAGCTAAGCTTTTGGGGCCACCACTGGGTGGTCCATGGACTACAGTTTGGGAACCTCTTTTCCCTGACATGCTAGCCTTCTAGGCGCGGGGAGGGTTGTTTCTCATTCTCATCTGACGAACATTCAGACATGATCCAGTCACTTCATCCAGGTTCACCTCATTTAATCCCTACAACAGCCCTGTGAGGTAGGTTAAGCTGAGAAGGTCGCACTCTGGACGCATCGTGGCTGAGGGGGGATTCGAACCCTGGTCCCTCCCTGGTCCTAGTCCAGCACTCTTAACCACGACACCACACTGGGGCTTTTCTTTATCATTTATTGCTTCAGCTCCACCCTCCTCCTGACTCAGAGCCCAGGGTGGCTGAAAGTCCTCTGAACTGTACAAACACGACACGGCTGTCATAAAACAAACTATTAAACGTACAGAATGTTAATTCCGATTTTAAAACAGCAACGGCCTAGAGTTTTCTCCTCTCCACAACCATATGCGGTTTAAACGACCGAATGCCCAAACAAAAGGAAAATGTTTTAAGGTGATGCCTTAATTTCTTACACTTGAGAAAAATGAAATAATTAACGGAGTCATTTGTTTTTATTATAAATTACAAAAAACCCCGAAACAATGAATGCTGCGAAGGGGGGGAAACTAGTATAATGCATTATAGTACACTGAATATTGTGTTAAACAGGAGATTCTGTATCTTATACATAACCTATGTTGTGCGTTCAAGAAATGCTATGTGAATCCTGAAATGTGGTTGAAGGAAAGGAGGGAGGACTGATTTCTCTTTACACTGAATATTACTTTTGCATTACAGTAAATAAAATGGGGGGGGCGGAAATCAGTGCTGGAACCACAATCAGCTGTCTATTTACGTGGTGGTTGGGGCTTGCTGGCATCTTGCGGCGAAGCATTGTGTGAGCAGCTAACTCCTTCCTCTGTCCTCCCCCAGGGGGCCCAGTGCAGGCAGGTTGTATGGTTACAATCCAAACCCGCCGGTCCCCGAAGGAGTCCGGAGGCCGATCAGCAAGACAGCCTTGCTTCAGAGCCGGAGGCACACAGAGTCCCAACAGGTACCTGTAGATGCAGTTATCTTAAGAGCTTTTAAGAATTTTTAAGAATGTGTTAGAATTATAGAATTGGAATTGTCGAGTTGGAAGGGATCCCAAGGCCCATGTAGTCCAGACCCCTGCAATTGGGGGGGGCATATGAAGAACGTAAGAAAGCTTTGTGTTCCAGCTTGTCGATACCCGCTTTAAACTGAGCTGCCCAGAACGCAATTCCTTGCTGGCCAAGGAGAGGGGCGGCTGCAAACGTTAACTTCTCTCTCTCTCTCTCTCTCCCGCCACCAGGATGTTCTGATGCTCTCCAGCAGCACGGACAGCGATGGTGACAACGGGCGCGGCACCTCGAGGCAAGCGCAGGGCAATGACAGCGACGACATCCAGACCATCTCCTCCGGGTCGGAAGAGGAGCCGGGGCCAGACGGAAAGAAGCGCTCTTCTGGGCTGGGTGAGCGTAGCCGCGTTTTGGGAGAGGGGAGGCGATCGTGGCAGCATAAGAACAGAGAAGGGAGCCTTCCAGGATGAGGCCAGTGCGGAGCCCACCGGGTCCAGCATTCCGTTCTCACAGTGGCCCAGTGGGAAGCCGCAAGGCACGAGAGCCGTTCCTCCCCTCCTCTGGCTTCCAGCAACTGAGATTCAGAAGTGTCGCTGCTTACAGCCGTTGAGGCAGTCAGCTCACTGTATTTGCCGCTCTATAAGACGCACCCAACCATAAGACGCACCTACCGTATTTTTCGCTCTACAAGACACACTTTCCCCCCTCCAGAAATTAAGGGGAAATGGTTGTGCGTCCTATGGAGTGAATGCAGGCTCCATGGCTTCAGCGAAAGCAATGCGGAGCCTCCGAAGCGCAGCGGGAGCGCTCCCTCCGCGCTCCTGAGGCTTCGTGTTGCTTTCACTGGAGAGTGAGAGGGGTTGGTGTGCACCGATCCCTCTTGCTCTCCTGGCTTCGCTTCGCTGGAGAGGTGCTGCACAGCTTTCCCTCTCTGCGCAGCGCCCCTTCAGCGAAGCAGGAGGAGAAATGGAAGGGGCTCCGTTTCTCCTGCCGCTTCGCTGAAGGGGCACTGTGCAGAGAGGGAGAGAATTTTTTTTTCATGTTCTCCCCCTCTAAAACTAGGTGCGTCCTCTGGTTGGGTGCGTCGTATAGAGCGAAAAATACGGTAGTTTCTAGAGGAGGAAAACGAGAAAAGCCAGCAAGAGCCGCAGACACGCTCACTCGGCACAGCTCTTTAAAGATAGAGCGGCTCTTGCTGGCTTTTCCGGGAGGTAGAGGAAGGGACAGAGGGGCTGCCCTCCGTCCCTTCTCCCACCTCCCGGAAAAAGCCAGAGCAAGTTGCGCAGCCATCACTGAAGCCAGCAGAGCCAGAGCGATAGCTGCGCAGCCTGCGTTCGCTCCATAAGGCGCTCACATGTTTCCCCTTACTTTTCGGGAGGAAAAAAGTGTGTCTTGTGGAGCGAAAAATACGGCTTTTTAAAATTTAGTTGTCGCTTTGTTAACAGTGTTTTATATGCCGTAATGGTTTTGCTGATGATTTGTTAATTACCGTATCGGGCCGAATATAAGCCGCACCCGTATATAAGCCGCACCTTTAAAACTGGAAGGGGGGGAGGAAAAGAAGAAAAAATACCAGAATATAAGCTGCTCCATTCCTCGCTGCTCCTGGCTGCATTCTGGGTGGGAGGGGGAGCTGTGCTGCGTTCCCCTTCCTCGCTCTCTTCCTTCCCGGCCTTGGGGGAGAGGATGGGGGGCTACGCATGGGGTGGTTGCAGCTTTGCCAGGCTCCTGGCGCTGTTTGCCCCACGCTCCTGGCCACATACCGTAAGGCCGCGAATATAAGCCACACTTTAACTTTTCACGGTCAGAATTTGGGGGGAAAGTGAGGCTTATATTCAGGCTAATAATAATAATGGTAATAATAAATTTTATTTATACCCCGCCCTCCCCAGCCAAGACCGGGCTCAGGGCAGCTAACACCAAATATAAAAACAATTGATTGAAATACACCTTAAAAGCCCCCACCTTATACAGTCCCCACCTTGCACTCAGCGCTCACCTGTAGCTCCCAGAAGCTGCCAGCATGGGACAGCAGCCACACCCCAGGAAACGGCTTCCACTGGGCTGCCAAGCTGGGTGAGGGGAGCCGATAGGTCTCACACCCTCCGTGGGGGGCAGGTGGGTCTCCGCCACCTGGGAAGGGAGCCCATCCAGGAGAAGAAAAACTCTGATCCGAAATCTCCGCATTAACCGCTCCACCACCATTGGCTTCCTCCGCCACATCTGAGAAGGGAATGAATATTGCTAAGGGGGTGCCAGCACAAATAAGGCCCTGCCGTTTACCTGCTATAGGAGGGAGAAAAGTTTCTAAAGGACGGGGGCATTGTGGGTGTAGGAAAAGCCAGCCTGCCCAGGCTGTTCCAATATGCCTGAGCATCTGAAATCGGCTTCTTCGATCTCCCTTTAACGGTGTCGACTCCCTTGGGTGTTTCCCAGGACCAGTGAAAAGGCAAGTGGCCGTCAAGTCCACCCGCGGCTTCGCCCTGAAGTCAACCCACGGGATTGCCATCAAGTCGACCAACCTGGCGTCCGGGGAGAACATGCCCGTCCGGAGGAACACGCGGCAGTTCTATGATGGAGAGGAGTCCTGTTACATCATCGACGCCAAACTCGAAGGCAACTTGGGCCGCTACCTCAATGTGAGATTCTCCCTGCTTTACCGAACAGCCAGATTACCGTATTTTTTGCTCCATAGGGCGCACCGGACCATAGGGCACACCTAGTTTTTAGGGGGGGGAATAAAGAATTCCCCCCCAGCCCCAAAGAGCAAAGAAGCCAAGACAGCGAGCGGGATCCATCCCACTGGCTGTCTTGGCTTCCTCTTTAGCCACGCGCAACCTCTCCAGCCGGGAGAGGCTGCGCACAGCTTTGTTTTTAGCCGCGGGGCTGGGGCGGGGGAAGCCCGAGAACAGGCAGCTATCCGCAAGCCTTCCTATCGCAGCAGGAACTCCCGCCAGGCTCCGAAGGCTTGCTGATAGCTGCCTGAAGCCTGGAGAGCGAGAGGGGTCAGTGTGCAGCGAAAGCCTGCATTCGCCCCATAGGACGCACACACATTTCCCCTTCATTTTTGGAGGGGGAAAAGTGCGTCCTATAGAGCGAAAAATACGGTAAATTCCCCCCTTCTCGCACAACTCTGGTGTTTTTCCTCCGTCCAAGCTGACCTCTTGCTTACCCTATAGAGTCTGTGCTGTTGGTGGATATTCCGTGACGGGCACTTCTTGCTCAGCATTTCATTTCCATTGACCTTCTGTGATGTCACCACAGCTCAGCCAACGGCGAAGGCAGGCACGCCAGCAACAACTTTTATAAACATCTTCATCCAGTTTTGTGTTTTAACATTTGTTAAAAGAAGAAAAGAATCCTTTAAAAAAAAAAAAGGGGGGGGGAGCATATTGTGGTCTGCTAAGGAAATTCAGCATTTTATGTCTGAGTATATTTCTGAGTTAACTTCTGTTGATGATACTTTCACACTTTTAAATACCATTTTGGCTAGATACAAGCAGCTCCAAAATACATTGATGTCAGTTGGCACAGAGGTTCTGATTTCGCTCCTTTCTGTTTCCAGCATAGCTGCAGTCCTAACCTCTTCGTCCAGAATGTCTTTGTGGACACCCACGACCTCCGTTTCCCATGGGTAGCCTTCTTCGCCAGCAAGTAAGCACATCCAAAAAAAGACCAGCTTCTCTCTCTTTGGTCGAGCCTCCCTTGGGCCGCATCCGCACCAGGCATTTAAAGCCCCCTTCCACCACTTTGAACATTCAATGGCTCCCACCCTCCGAATCCTGGGAATTGTAGTTCATCCAGGGTGCTGAGTGCAATTAGGTTGTTTTGTTTTTAAATTTTCAAAGACCATTATTGAAACTTAACATATATACATAATAACCCAAATTTCCAATGAGTCCCTCACATAAAATATAATATCTAAATTACAGCAGCTGCATAATTATACACTTAATTATAAAACCCACCACCCACCCTCTACTCCCCTCCACAGCAATTCGACTTCTTTCTATTTCTACCTTTCCTCCCTTGCATTCTATAATAAATAATTTTTGTTAAATTCTGATTTTTCCTTCTTTATATGTTTTGTTATTGTTTACATTTTTTATTCTAAGCCTATTAACATGTCATTTTTAGAACAATATTTTGACATTTAATCTTCGAAATGCTTCCACTCCACTCTTAACTTTTTATTTGATTGATAGCTTATAATTGAAGTTAATTTTGCCAATTCTATATACTCAATTAATTTACAAATCAACTCTTCCTTTGTTGGTATGTCCTGAGATTTCCGCTTAGTAGCAATCAATACCCTGGCAGCTGTTGCTGCATATAAAAAGAATGTTTTTTTCATATGTGGTATTAGGAGATCCCGCCCCCAGAACTACGATTCCCAGAGTTCCCTGGAAAAGAGGGGTCGGGTGTTAAACTGCTCTGGGAGAGGACTAGGGGGTGTCTCTTGGCACCCATAACAAACTACACTTCCCAGGATTCCACTTGCCAGTGGTTGGTAGTGAGGAGCGTAGCTGCCTCTGGCTGCAAGGGCAGAGCGCAGCCATGATGGCTAGCAGCCACCGACATCCCTCTTTTAAAGTGGGCCATCCCTGTCTCCTGTGGCAGGTAGTTCCACAGTTCAACTAAGGAGGTGCTTTATTTTGTCTGCCTTTACTCTTCCAATCTTTAGCTTCTAGTGTCATGAGGGATGGAAACTTTAATGTGCCCACTTTGTCCATTGCCACGTGTACTTTGTTATTCTAGCAAGTCACCTCTTTTCCCCCCTCTATACCAGGGGTAGGCAACCGAAGGCCCAGGGGCCGGATCCGGCCCAATCGCCTTCTAAATCTGGCCCGCGGACAGTCTGCGAATCAGCGTGTTTTTACATGAGTCGAATGTGCTCTTTTATTTAAAATGCATCGCTGGGTTATTTGTGGGACCTGCCTGGTATTTTTACATGAGCGGAATGTGTGCTTTTATTTAAAATGCGCCTCTGGGTTATTTGAGGGGCGTAGGAATTCGTTCACACCCCCCAAATGTAGTCTGGCCCCCCGCAAGGTCTGAGGGACAGTGGACCGGCCTCCTGCTGAAAAAGTCTGCTGACCCCTGATACCAAAAAAAGCCCCAAATGTATTCTTTCTTTAATGGGGCAATTGCTTCTTCCCCTTCATCATTTTGATAGCCTTTTTCTGAACCTTTTTGCTCCTCTACAGAATCTTCTCTTTTTTTGAGGTGCAGAGTAATAATAATAATAATAATAATAATAATAATAATACCCTGCCCATCTGGGTGGGTTTCCCCAGCCATTCTGAGCGGCCAAGCGCAGCTGCACTCTAGATAACGACATGGTCTCACGAGTCCCGTTATGCCCATTTTACAGGTGGGAGAGCAGAAGCTGAGTCACAATGCTGTTCACCCAGAGAGTCTCTCCCATTCTAAGCTGCCATTTCAAAACCGCAAAACCCTTTTTCCTTCTTGCAGGAGAATCAGAGCCGGCACCGAACTTACCTGGGACTATAACTACGAAGTTGGCAGCGTGGAGGGCAAGGAACTTCTGTGCTGTTGCGGTGCGATTGAATGCCGTGGACGTTTGTTGTAAGATTTCTTTCTCCCGCTGCCCCCCCTCCTTTTTTTTAGGCAGGGGGGGCGTATTTCATGAATTTTTTTAAAGAGTTCTTTTTTTTAAAGCCCTTTTCGGTCAGTGGAGCCCCCCCTCCCTTACCCACTTCTCACACGTCTTGTTCTCTGTTTGCGGGCTCATCCATTTTCGGCGCCGCGTTGTCGGATGTTGTTGAGGGCATGGTTCTGTGTATGGTGTTTTGCAGAGGACCGCCCCCCCCCTTCGTCGTCGTAAAGCAATAAAACCATGTTTACTCTCGATTTCAAAAGACGATCTGCTCCTGAACCTTTTGTTTTTTTAAAAAAAGAAAATATAACACGGGGCAGGGCCGTGGAGGTTTTTATGGGGAACGATCTTGTGCGCTGATCCAGGGATTATTCAGGATCAGGGCCCAGATATGGCTCCCATGGGGCTTTCCATCTGACTCCTGGAAGGAGGGGAAAGAGCTCTGCGTGTGTGTTTATCAAAAGAAAAACTGGCTTTTCCCAGAGCGCAGTTTAAACGACAGAAAGGTGGTGTTTCATGTATCTGCGACCCATTATCTCTTTGGCGCATGGGCGAGTGTGGTTCGAGGCTAGGGGTCCGTGCCCCCTCAGGGGCAGCTGCGGGCCGGATTCCTGCATTGCAGGGGGTTGGACTAGTCGATCCTCGGGATCCAACTCTGCGATCACCTGGAGATGCCAGGGATCGATGCAGCGATGGCTCCCTGAACGTGGATGGCTTTCAACCATTAAGACAAATTCATGGGCGATACGCGGTCTCCTTCCCTTCTGCTGGGAGGCAGTAAAAACACCTGAATAATCCCAGTTCAGGAGAAGAAAAGCGAAGGACTGAACCATGGGTCGGCAAACGAAGCTCCATGGGCCGGATCAGGCCCAATTGCCTTCTGGATCCGGCCCACGGATGGTCTATGAATCGCCGCATGGATTGGCAGCGCACCTGTTCTTTCCCTCTCCCCCCCTTGGCGGTGGCACCTCCTCCCTCCCTCCTCCAGGCTTCTCCCTGCCCTGCCTAGAGAAGGAAGGGGGCTGGGCTTTGTTTGTGCAGCAGTAGCAACCGCCATTTTAAGCAGCCCCTCTCCGGAGCCCTTTTGCACGCCACTCATCGTCCCGCCGCCAGCCCCTGCCGCTCGCAAGACACAGGTAAGCAGCCACCGGGGCTTGTCCGGAGCTGTCAACGTTTTCCTTTTTTTAAGGGAAATTCCCTTATTCCGAATAGGATTCATCGCAAGAAAAGGGGAAAGTTTGACGGCTATGGGCTTGTCCGGTGCTGTGGAGGAGGGGAGAGTCGGTGGGGTGTGTGCGGCTTATAGTCCAGCCCCTGACAAGGTCTGAGGGACAAGGGGACCGGCCCCCTGCTGAAAAGGTTTGCTGACCCCCCGGACAACACCCTACACAAATGTGGAGTCTCTATAGTCGCCATCTGTGCCTCCTTCCCACAACTCCAGCAACTAAGCTGGTGTCAAATGTCTTGCTCTGCTTTCTTTTGGACATCAGCGAGGCCGAAGGGGGTGGGGGTGTTCTTATCGTCTGGGCGGTCCCGGACCCCCATGCGCACTGCCCAGGTTTGCGTCCCAGAGGGGTCGCTCTGGTACTGCTAGCATGGCAGTTTGACTTCACCCCCGGAGGCACACTCCATTGTCTGTTTGGAACAGACAGGTGCAAACGGCAATACCAGTTCCAGGGAATCGCATGTAAGGGTCGTTTTGCTGCTGTGTTCGGGTCCGTATCGTGAGTTTCCCATCAGGACATCTGGCTGACCACGGGGTGTTGGACTGGATCGGTCCCTTTGGGCCTGATCCAGCTGCAGGGCTCGTCTGGTGTTCTTACGGAGCCTCCTGGTCCAGAGGAAGTCGATCTTGATTTCTAAGTTCTTAAGGGTGTTTAATGGGACGCGGGTGGCGCTGTGGGTTAAACCACAGAGCCTAGGACTTGCCCATCTGAAGGTCGGCGGTTCGAATCCCCGCGATGGGGTGAGCTCCCATTGCTCGGTCCCTGCTCCTGCCAACCTAGCAGTTCAAAAGCACCTCAAAGTGCAAGTAGATAAATAGGTACCACTCCGGCGGGAAGGTAAATGGCGTTTCCGTGCACTGCTCTGGTTCGCCAGAAGCGGCTTAGTCATGCTGGCCATATGACCCGGAAGCTATACGCCGGCTCCCTCGGCCAGTAAAGCGAGATGAGCGTCGCAACCCCAGAGTCAGCCACCACTGGACCTAACGGTCAGGGGTCCCTTTGCCTTTAATGGTGTTTAGCCCTTGAGAGAACAGTCCTGCTTTAGCCTGCTTATTATTGAAGCTGAGACCGGGCTGGGCGGGCGAACGTTCGATGTATCCAACTGAATCTGGTTCACTCCGACAGGAGTAAATTCTCTCGCTTCTCCCGTCTCATTCCAACTGTTTCCCCAAAGCAATCCCAGAACAAACGGCCACATGCCCCCCTGGCGTTGGGAATTGCCCCACTAATTTATGCTGGAAGTGTTTACAAACACCATTGTGCCATTTAAATGCATGTGGCATGTTGTGTGAACCTTCCCAAAGGTAATCCAATCACCAGAATATTTTTTTAACAGAAATTTATTAGTCTTATTTAGGTTTTAATATATTTTAACTTTTTTTTTCTTTAAAAAAAAAAAGAACATTTTGGTCTGAAGATAGGTTAATGGTCCTTTTTTGTAAACCTCCCCCTACCTCCCCCCCCCCCAAAATGCCCTAAGGCTAAGGCTAGGGAAAGAATAATTGCAATTTATTTGATCCTACAGGTAGAGCAGATATTCTTCAAAACTGTCTTTCTCTGGAGTTTTCATTCCAGCTGAAGCCAAAAGATTTTTCTCTTTTCGGTGCTTGAAAAACCCTATCTAATAAATTAAAACAAAAATCAGCGTCTCCCCCTCTGGGAGTGGTAAAAGTAGACTACATAAAAGTGGGTGTACCTCTGTGGGTGGTTTTTTTTTTTAATAGGATGAGAAAAGGATCGTGGAGTTGGGGGCAAAAGGAAAGTATTACATTCCTAAGAGAAGGAATGCGGGCGAATAAAGTGAAGTACTGTGCATTGAATTAAATTCTCTCCAGGAGGAAAAGGTGAAGTTTAGAGAAAGCTTTTTTAAGAAAAGGAAAATAAAGACCATCACTGAGTTTTCAGCCTTCTGGCATCACTGACCATCTGAATTAGCCTGCCGAAACATCTCCCCCACCCCAAACAAACTAAAACACCCAGGAAAAAAGGTGAGTAAATCCTCTGTGATCTCATCTGAACATGATCTCCAAAAATTAAAACCTTCTACCTGTGATTCCCTCGCCTGTGGACTCGCCGTAATCCAATCGCTTCTTTAATTAAATACTTTTTTTGCAATTTAAAAACCTCTTCCTATCGGGCTGGGGGGTCGGTAAAGGCAGTGGTCAAAACTCCAGGGCCTTACAAGTGTGTGGGGGGGGGGCACTGGCCATACCTTGAGGACTAGAGGACGTCTATATCGATCTCCCTCTCACCGTTTGTTTCGCTGCAGCTAAGAAAACAGAGCCGGCCTTTGCAAAGGAGTAATATGGCTTCTACGATAACCAAAAACGGATTATCGAAAGGCTTTGGAGCTAAGGCAGGACTGGTGGTGGACTCCTGGCCTGGTTTTTAAAAAGGTATCAAGACACAGTTGGGTAGATGCGCTCAGAGGAGACGGGAACTGTAGCACCGCACCGACGGCGCTTGCTTGACGCCGTTTCCCAGCTCCGGCAGAGCGACGGCGCAGGGATTGTCCTCGTAAGCGGTGAAGAGGGATTGGGGCGGAAACCCCAACCTTGCCCTCTGCTACACCCCACCCGCTTGTACCCAAAATATTTGCTTTTTCCACACACACACAAAAAAGGATTACTTGTGGAAAGAAAATATTTGTGCCCATGGCGTAAGATATAGCAGATCTGGGGGGGGGGGGTTCGGGGAAAGGAGCCCAGCTTTCCTGACATGTTTACAAGCAGGAGGGCCTTTGGCACGGGGAAAAGAGGCCTCAATGAGGAGTAGAAACTTGACAAGTGGAGTACTTTCCCCACAAGTGTTCGTGTGCTTGGAAGGGAAAAAAGACGTGTGTCTTTTCTGGGGTGGGGCGGAGAAGTTGCTCTTTGCTTGCCCAATTTTGTGGAGGGGTTTTGGGTGGGTGAGGAGGGGGTTGGCAACGTGTGAGGGGTCTCGGGGCTGCTTTCCAAGGTGGATTCAGGGCAGGGGCTCAAAGAGGCAAGGGCAACCATGCTCCCCCCCCCCAACTCTGCCGTTCTTCCCATACATAAAGGGTGCTGGGGGAGAAAAACGAGCACTGTTTGCAAGCCCCAGAAATGGACCGCTCGCTTTGCCCCAAGGAAAAGCAGTGAGTGTCTCAGGATCCCGTCTTGAACCCGGCACTTCTTCGGGTACTTGGAGGGCCCAAGGATGGAGAGAGGAGCTGGTGGGGCGGCAGGGGGCTGTGGTCCCAGCTGCAGCTCCCCAGAGGAAGTTTTCTTTTCTTTTTGGCTTCAAAAATGAAAATAAAGATCTGGGCTCTGGCGACAGACGGGAGTCCCCCCTGGAAGCTGGAAGCGGAGGAGGCCTGGGTACCGAAAATGGACGTCGAGCGATCAATTGGCTTTCACCCGGTGGTTATTGTTCAAGACCGGGTGCCCGTTGCTTAGGGGGCCGTTCTTTGTGGGTGCTGAGGCAGCTTTTTCTTCTTCCAACTCCTCTTCCTCCTCCCCGGTGTTGTCCGTCTCGTCACGATCGCTGCGCTCGTCCTCCACCGCCTGGAGGGGAGAGAAAGCCAGGTCAGGAAACGAGAGAAGACTCAGACACGTCCCTGGTCCTGAATGGGGCAACTGTGCCCCTGAAGGACCAGGTGCGCAGCCTGGGAGTCATTCTGGACTCACAGGTGTCCATGGAGGCGCAGGTCAAGTCTGTGTCCAGGGCAGCTGTTTATCAGCTCCACCTGGTACGCAGGATGAGACCCTCCCTGCTTGCGGACTGTCTCGCCAGAGTGGTGCATGCTCTAGTTATCTCCCGCTTGGATTACTGCAATGCGCTCTATGTGGGGCTACCTTTGAAGGTGACCCGGAAACTACAACTAATCCAGAATGCGGCACCTAGACTGAGAACTGGGGGCGGCCGCCGAGACCACATAACACTGGTCCGGAGAGACCTACATTGGCTCCCAGGACGTTTCTGAGCACAATTCAAAGTGTTGGTGCTGACCTTTAAAGTCCTAAATGGCCTCGGTCCAGTATATCTGAAGGAGCGTCTCCACCCCCATTGTTCAGCCCGGACCCTGAGGTCCAGCTCCGAGGGCCTTCTCGGTGGTGACACCCGCCCTGTGGAACGCCCTCCCACCAGATGTCAAAGAGAACAACAACTACCAAACTTTTAGAAGACTCCTGAAGGAAGCTCTATTTAGGGAAGCTTTTAATGTTTGATGTATTACTGTATTTTAATATTTAGTTGGAAGCTGCCCAGAGTGGCTGGGGAAGCCCAGCCAGATGGGCGGGGTATAAATAATAAATTATTATTATTATTATAATATTATTACTACGTAGGGCTTTTAAGGCGATCAGGAAGTTAATGCGTATCTGAAGAAGTCTGCACACGAAAGCTTATACCCAGAACAAACTTAGTTGGTCTCCAAGGTGCTACTGGACAATTTCTTAATTTTATTTCGACTGCATCAGACCAACATGGCTACCTACCTGAATCTAGGAAGTTAAGTGTGACCAAGAGACGGCGACAGCGGAGCAGGAAATTAAACGTGACCAAGAGATGGGAGTCTTTGACCCTGGTGGTACTCTTGCTTTTGGAAATCCTACCCCCGACACAGTCGTTAAAATCTTTCAGGTATACCAGGCTCGTTCCAACCCACCCACCAGAAATTTTAATAATGATTCATCTGCTTTTAGTTGCTGTCTGCTCCCTGTGAGGTTATTATTATTATTTTCTGATGTTTTTAAGCTACCTTAAGGGCCAACAGGGACGCAGGTGGCGCTGTGGGTAAAAGCCTCAGTGCCTAGGGCTTGCTGATCGTCAGGTCGGCAGTTCGAATCCCCATGGCGTGGTGCGCTCTCGTTGCTCGGTCCCAGCGCCTGCCAACCTAGCAGTTCGAAAGCACCTCCGGGTGCAAGTAGATAAATAGGGACTGCTTACTAGCGGGAAGGTAAACGGCGTTTCCGTGTGCGGCTCTGGCTCGCCAGAGCAGCAATGTCACGCTGGCCACGGGACCCGGAAGTGTCTCCGGACAGCGCTGGCCCCCGGCCTCTTGAGTGAGATGGGCGCACAACCCTAGAGTCTGTCAAGACTGGCCCGTACGGGCAGGGGTACCTTTACCTTTACCTAAGGGCCAATTGGTGGAAGAGCCTTTTTGAAATGAAAATAACTTCTTAAATATATAATTCCGGAGATTAACCCTTCCCCCCTTTGCATTCCCGCTTTGAGAGGTGGAACTGGAAATATTAAATATTCAGAATCTCATTTACCTTTCCAAAGGATGCTGTTGTTTTTTTAAAGTTACTTTTATTCACCGTAATTTATTCGCGTCCTGCCTTTCCTGAATGCAGCTTGAGATGGGCTTGCAATGAAACTTAAAAGTGCAGCGGAACAAAATAAAACCTACAAGCAGCTTTGAAAATCAATTTGATGGGTAATCGGGCAGCCTGCGGCAATTAAAAGCCACTCACGGCCTGAAACGGCTTTCCTCATAACGGAAGTGTCGAGGGCAAGCCATCCAGCAGATCTTTTCCACATAAAATCCCAAGCTCTAACCCACAGAATTTGCTTCTGGGCGCGGCAGAATCTAGCATCCTGCACAACTCAGCTTCCGTTACCAGGAAGAGGAAAACATGAAAGTAAGTTGCTAGCCCTCATGAAGACAAGAATAGGGTTTAAAAATGTGTATGGTCACAGGGAGAGGGATTCAGTTCCTCCCTAGTGCAAAATGCAGTGTGGCAAAGCGGCTAGAGGAGGGGAAACTTTTTTGGCTCCACAGGACAGGTCCTTATCAGGGTTGGCCTCCTGGCCAAATATCGACAGGTGGGTAGGCCCGTCCACCTGGTGCCGTAATGGCGTCAGGTGATTCAGAACCTCAAAAGCCCATAGTTGGGACTTCAAACCGCCACTAGGGCATGACCAAAAGGGAGTTTCGGCCCTTAGAATTTAGTGCTTGAGTTTTGATTTTTCCTCATCCCTCCTTGTACCTTTCCCCTTGTATGTTGTTGGGTTTTTTTAAAAAGACTATAGGCCTTCAGGTAGGGACTGTCTTGATTGTACGTAAGCCGCCTCCCCCCGCGGGAGCCTTTTTGACTGAAGGGTTTGGTGCAATTGTTCCAAGCAAGAAATAAATCATGGGTAGGCAAACTAAGGCCCGGGGGCCGGATCTGGCCCAATCACCTTCTAAATCTGGTTTGCAGACGGTCCGGGAATCAGCGTGTTTTTACATGACTAGAATGTGTCTTTTTATTTATAATGCATCTCTGGGTTATTTGTGGGGCATAGGAATTTGTTCATTTCCCCCCCTTCAAAATATGGTCCAGCCCCCCACAAGGTCTGAGGGACAGTGGACCGGCCCCCTGCGGGAAAAGTTTGCTGACCCCTGAATAAATCAATAAGGAAGGGCTTTAGTTCTGAATCTTGCCGAATTGGCAGGTGTGACGTTCACATGTGAGAGTGCTGCAGGTGAAATAATTAAACAAGTTACCCAATCAGAACCCAGGGGGTGGGAGGGGCGAAGGGGGGAGTTTGTTGGGAGTTGGGTGGTTGGTTGTAGCGGGAGTGAATGGGGATATGAGTCTGTGGGGAGGTTGAGTTAGTGTAGGGAAATAAGCTGAGTCAGGAACAGTTAGGAGCTAGGAAGACGAGTAAATACAGTGGTGCCTCGCAAGACGAAATTAATTTGTTCTGCGAGTTTTTTCGTCTTGTGAATTTTTTCGTCTTGCGAAGCACCGCTGTGTATTGACGGTTTCCCATAGGAATGCATTGGCGGTTTTTAAAAAAAGGCGCAAGACATTTTGTCTTGCGAAGCAAGCCCATAGGGAAATCCGTCTTGCGAAGCAACTCAGAAAACGAAAAACTCTTTCGTCTTGCGAGTTTTTCGTCTTCCGAGGCATTCATCTTGCGAGGTACCACTGTATCTGAGAGGTGGTTTAGTGAGTGAGAGCAGGTAGCAGAAGTTATAGGTCTGGATAGGCACCCCATGATTGTAATTGACCGATGCCATTTATGAAACCACACACGCTTGTTAAACTGCAATAAATAAACAGAAGTTTATGTTCCAATTTAACCCTGACTGGACTCGGTATTGTACCAGGTAGGGCCTGGGTGGGGGCAGCGAGAAATAAAGGGGTGGCACAGGGATCAATAGGCGGTGAGACGTCCGGGGACCCTGTGTGATCGCCACAGCAGGGTTTAACCCCCCTGTTCCCGGCTCATCCGCAGCCAGCGCAGGACTGAACCCCACCCACCAGAGTGGCATCAGCTGCTGGGCCACCAGTTTGCAGAAAAATACCTCACTGGCCCAACTGGAATCATGACGGGCCAAAAATGGCCTACGGGTTGCCGACCCCGGGGTTAGGGAGACCCGGGTTCAAAATCCCCATTTGGCCATGGAGCTCGCTGGATATGACCTGGGGGCAGTGCCTGTCTCTTAGCTTGGCCCACCAAGCAATAAATAGATATATTTTCACCTTGCAAGGTTGTTGTGGAGAATACGGAAAGTCAGAGAACCACGTAAGTAAGCTACCTCGAAGTCCCTTTGAGGAAAAGTGGGACAGCAATAAATAGATGTATTTTAAACAGGGTTGCCCTCTGGGTTGGTTTGTTTGTCTCTCTCTCAAACAACAACAACAAAAAAGAGTTGGTTTTCTCTTATACCTCCTACTAGACAAAACACAAACTGGGGAAGGGTACCAAAAAAAACACCCCCCAAAACCCAACTTGCCTTTCCAGTTATGAATTTCTGGGCCATCCGGATAATGAGGTACGCCCAAAATATGTGCAGAGACTGCAAAATGACCATCATGAGGTTGAAGAAATAGTAGCCGAAGAAAGGTGGGTATATTTCCAAGGGGTAAACCATGGTGCAATGCAGGATCCTATAAAATTCAACATAAGGAATCATAGAATCATAGAATAGAATCATAGAATCATAGAGTTGGAAGAGACCACAAGGGCCATCGAGTCCAACCCCCTGCTGAGCAGGAAACACCATCAGAGCACTCCTGACATATGGTTGTCAAGCCTCTGCTTAAAGACCTCCAAAGAAGGAGACTCCGCCACACTCCTTGGCAGCAAATTCCACTGTCAAACAGCTCTTACTGTCAGGAAGATCTTCCTAATGTTGAGGTGGAATCTTCTTTCTTGTAGTTTGGATCCATTGCTCCGTGTCCGCTTCTCTGGAGCAGCAGAAAACAACCTTTCTCCCTCCTCTAGGTGACATCCTTTTATATATTTGGACATGGCTATCATATCACCCCTTAACCTCCTCTTCTCCAGGCTAAACATGCCCAGCTCCCTTAGCCGTTCCTCATAAGGCATCGTTTCCAGGCCTTGGACCATTTTGGTTGCCCTCCTCTGGACACGTTCCAGTTTGTCAGTGTCCTTGGTGCCCAGAACTGGACACAGTACTCCAGGTGAGGTCTGACCAGAGCAGAATACAGTGGCACTATTACTTCCCTTGATCTAGATGCTATACTCCTATTGATGCAGCCCAGAATTGCATTGGCTTTTTTAGCTGCCGCATCACACTGTTGGCTCATGTCAAGTTTGTGGTCAACCAAGACTCCTAGATCCTTTTCACATGTACTGCTCTCAAGCCAGGTGTCACCCATCTTGAGATCAAGACAAATCAGAATACAGAAACCACATTGGTAGTTTACCCCCTCACAGGGCTACAATTCCTAGCGCCCTTAAACTACAGTTCCCAGGGTTCTGTGGGGGTAAGACAGGGGCTTTAAATGCCCTTTCAAGGAACAGCATGGGTGCGGCCTAATAGCAACTGGCAGATTATATTCCCCAATGAACTGGCCCACATTTATTCATCAGCCGCGACTCCTGTATGCAGAGGGCTGGACTGGATGACCCTTGGGGTCCCTTTTGCCACTCTATACTCTTGTGTGCTTCTGGTCGCCCCCTTCCGCCCATTCTCTCTCTCCCAACAGCTTCTCGGCAGGCAGGCGTCCAACAGGTAAACCTCAGCCACACGCCGCGCACGTAACTCTCACCAGAACGGAAGGATGACGAGTCGCGTGACGATGAAGATGGTGGCGAAGACGATGAAAATGTTGTTGGACATGTTCTTCCAGCCTGCGTAGTTGAACATTTTCGCCGACTGCAGAGACACAGAAAGAGAGGAGCGGCGGCAATATTTACAGGCAGCCCTGAGCTTAGGGATCGGGACCGGCGGCGAGAGACGGAAGATGCTCTGGCTATGAAGAGCACGATGGAAGCATCTCCTTCTCGTGGGCAGGATGTGGCCCGTGGGGGTCCCTCTACCTGTCCCCCAGGGGTCTCTCCCAGGGCCGGATTTAGGCTAGATGAGGCCTCAGATACTGACAGTAATGGGGCCCTTTATATGTCCAGCTGGTCTTTGTCAACAACAAATTGTCGCTGTTTTTTTGTGTTGAATATATGCCATGTGGCAATTTATGGGCCTAATAGGTATCTAAAGCCATTTGCACATAACAAAATACGTATTTTATCCAAGTAACTGTTGAAAAGTCCATGCAGAATGCAAAGTCCATGCAGAATGTAGGCACCCTATATATAGAAATAAGCAAACCAGTGATATTTTAGGGAGCAGGCTAGCATCATAGGAGCCTACACAACACAAAACACTCTTGCTGTATGTAGGCTTTATTTTATTAGTTTTTTATCTTATATTTTGGAAATGTACGTCCAGTTTTTCCCCCCTTTAATTTTCTTGGGGGACTCCAAGAGACTGGAGCCCTAAGCTATAGCTTGTTTAGCTTATACCTAAATCTGGTACTGGTCTCTCCCCACACCACACGCTTCCCTGTTCCACCCCCTAAGTCCTACCTGGAAACGCTACTGGGACCTTCTGCATGCGAAGCGGGTGCTCTAACCACTGAGCCCCACAGCCCTTCCCGGACATGCCAATATTTAATTACCGTATTTTTCGCCCTATAAGACGCACTTTTCCCCCTCCCAAAACGAAGGGGAAATGTGTGTGCGTCCTATCGGGCGAATGCAGGCTTCAGGAAGCTTTCTGCAAGCTGTGGGAGAGCTGCGCGACCCACGGCTAGTGGAGAGCTTGCCTGCACCCAGAAGCTTGGGGGGGAAATAACATTTTTTTTCTCTATTTCCCCCCAAAAAAACTAGGTGCGCCCTATGGGCTGGTGTGAAAAATACGGTATGTTTTTTAAGAAGTGACGGCACGCAGCCCAAGGCGTCTGGAGCAGGGAGAGTCCCTAAGTCGAGTCGGACCCCTGGGCTTGAGCTTCGGGTTACACCCCTGCAAGGGGGGAAGGGGTCCCGATCCCTCACCTCCAGCAAGTAGTCCGAGGAGTCGTGCAGGGCCATGATGAGAGTCCCGGCCCGGATGTAGTTGGTGAACCAGGAGAAGCTAATCAGGACGATGGTCGCGACGTGGTGGATGACCTGTTCCTTGAAGTCCTGCCCAAAAGCAAAAAATCAGCCAAAGCGTAACGGAAAATACCTATTTCCCCAGAAATCTTTTCAGGCTGTTTCATATATTTTCTTTTACAGTAAGTTAACTTAGATCACTGTTACTACAGACCAGTTTTTTTCAATTCTAAATTGAGACGAGTTTGGATTTAACTGTATTATTATTATTATTATTACAGTGGTGCCCCGCAAGACGAATGCCTCGCAAGACGGAAAACCCGCAAGACGAAAGGGTTTTCCGTTTGCAGAGGCGCTTCGCAAGATGAATTTCCCTATGGCCTTGCTTCGCAAGACGAAAATGACGAAAATTTTTGAGGTTTTTTCCCGCTCCCGAACCCCTTTTTCTGAAGCGCTAAGCTGCTAATAGCCTTTTAGCAGCAAAACCGCTAATCCCTTAAGCCTTAAAAAGCTGTTTTTAGCCCTTAAACTGCCAATAGCGCTAATAGCGCTACTCCGCTAATGGGCTTGCTTCGCAAGACGAAAAAACCGCAAGACGAAAAGACTCGCGGAACGGATTCTTTTCGTCTTGCGAGGCACCACTGTATTATTATTATTATTATTATTATTATTATTATTATTATTATATTGCTCTCTTTATACGTTACTGAGCTTTCAACACTACACCGAATGCAATGCTTCTTAGCGTTTAACACTTGTGTTCTCTTGACCCTCTTTGAGCTCAAAATTCATGGTCAAAGAAGCAGTATACAGTCGTACCTCGGAAGTCGAGTGGAATCCATTCGGGAAGTCCGTTTGACTTCCAAAACGTTCGGAAACCAAGGCGCAGCTTGTGATTGGCTGCAGGAAGCTCCTGCAGCCAATCGGAAGCTCCATCAGATGTTCAGCTTCCAAAAGAACGTTTGAAAACCAGAACAGTCACTTCCGGGTTTGCAGCGTTCAGGAGCCAAAACGTTCGAGAACTAGGCCGTTCGAAAACCAAGGCACGACTGTACGAATATTTTATATCTGTCTGCATTGAAACCCTAGGTAGGGCTGGTGCCTCTCAGCTGCTAAATTGAATTTGTGTGTGTGTATTTAGACCTGCTGTTTCTGAGAGTGCCAGTTGCTTTAAACTGATTTTTCATATTGTGTCTCGATTTCAACAGGTTTAAGCAGAGCTCTCTTGAGTACTACGTTGAGGGGGTTGGGCTGGATGACCCTCAGGCCCCCTTCCACCTCTAAAATCCAATTTTTCTTTCATATACTTTCCCCCCATTTATTTTTTTAGCTATCCTGGAAGTTTAATGATAACACACAACCTTATACTGCCATCAACCTGCAATGATAATCATAGAATCATAGAGTTGGAAGAGACCACAAGGGCCATCGAGTCCAACCCCCTGCCAAGCAGGAAACACCATCAGAGCACTCCTGAGATATGGTTGTCAAGCCTCTGCTTAAAGACCTCCAAAGAAGGAGACTCCACCACACTCCTTGGCAGCAAATTCCACTGTCAAACAGCTCTTACTGTCAGGAAGTTCTTCCTAATGTTTAGGTGGAATCTTCTTTCTTGTAGTTTGGATCCATTGCTCCGTGTCCGCTTCTCTGGAGCAGCAGAAAACAACCTTTCTCCCTCCTCTATATGACATCCTTTTATATATTTGAACATGGCTATCATATCACCCCTTAAGCTCCTCTTCTCCAGGCTAAACATGCCCAGCTCCCTTAGCCGTTCCTCATAAGGCATCGTTTCCAGGCCTTTGACCATTTTGGTTGCCCTCCTCTGGACACCTTCCAGTTTGTCAATGTCCTTCTTGAACTGTGGTGCCCAGAACTGGACACAGTACTCCAGGTGAGGTCTGACCAGAGTAGAACACAGTGGCACTATTACTTCCCTTGATCTAGATGCTATACTCCTATTGATGCAGCCCAGAATTGCATTGGCTGTTTTAGTTGCCGCGTCACACTGTTGGCTCATGTCAAGTTTGTGGTCAACCAAGACTCCTAGATCCTTTTCACATGTACTGCTCTCAAGCCAGGTGTCACCCAATAATATGTGTATCTCGTTATGGATATGTATTTATTTTTTTGTTAAGTTTGTTGAATCTAAAAAAAGATCAACTTCTACTGACCAACGGCAGATCAAGCAGCAAAGGCCAGACGCCGTCTGTGCTCCCCGTGAACCAAGCCTTCGACTCACCTTCCTCTTCACGTCCGAGGCGATGCTGAACAACAGGGACCAGTAAAACGAAAGTTCAATCATGTAATACCAGTACTGGGACGGCAGCAGGTTCTGGAGGAGGGAGGGAGAAAAACCCCTCAAATATAGCCAGTCGTTCCGCGTCCTCAGCCACCATTTTTAAAAAACCCAGTTTTGTGGTCTCCCTATCCCAGGGAAGCGTAAGAACACAAGGAACGTTCTGCTGAATTGGACCAAAGGGACCACCTCTCCTGTTCTTCCGGAGCGCTTTCTTTTCCTCTGCCCTCCTCCTCCCTCCCTTCCTTTTATGTCGTGCCGCCTTTGACGGCAAGCTTCATTTATTTAAAAGCATTTTTTGCCGCCTGATGTTTCACAGCAGTCGACTGCAGCGGAAGGATTTCGATCATCTCGATCTCGCTACAACCCCCCCCCCCCCATTTATAGTTATGTGCTCCTTGTTTCATGGTGTATTGTAGATATTTGTGGATTTTTCTTGTTTTTTTTTTTTTTTAAAAGAAGATAAATCCAAAGGTTGGGTATATATAATTTCTAACGCACACACCACATGAACACACAAGGGCTGTTGTCCCTGCTCAAGTTGCTCGCGGATCCTGTGTACCCCCCCACCAACCCCCCTACCCCATTGCCAACCCCCACCCCTTGATTTTACACCTCACCAAGCCGTCCCCTTGCAGCTGCATCAAGCCCACATTCTCACAGCTCTGTCAAGCTCTCTGCACATCCTCAGAGACACTCTGTGTGTTCCCCCACCCAGGTTTATTCTAACCTCTGCTGTTGTTTAAAACCGCCATTTCTTTTTTAAATCCTCCCTGATTTCATGCAACTCCAGGATGGTGATGCCACACTACAACTCCCCCCCCCCAAAAAAAAACAAAGGCTGTGTGATGACAGCCTTAGGTTTCTATATGTATATGAAGATATACCTTTTTTAAAAAAAAGCAAAGTTTGCAGCGAAAAAACTTGGCTCACCTGTGTAGGGTATCCTTCCCAAACTAGCCTGAGGTTGTAGAACCAAGGTTTCTGCAAGTTCGGGAGACAAAGGATAAAAAGAGAGGAGCCGGTTAAGCGTCAAGAGGACTCGCAGAAAAGGAAACTCCCACTTCCCGCCTTAGGTTGAGGAGGAAATGTACTCACGTCAGCTATGACGGCCGTGCCAGCAATGAAAGCAAGAAGGTAAAAGGTGAATCTCCAACTGGAAAAGGAAGCACAAAGTCTTGTTTCTCATCCCCTGAGCAAATGAAGCACACGTTCTCGGGCATGTCAAGAGCGCCACTGGGGGCGTGCAGAGTGCCTCTGACGTCTGCCAGGAGTGGTAGGGCGAGAGGCAAGGAGACGAACAGTAGGGGGAGCCAGAGAGCCAATGGATTGGTTGTAAGGAAGACTTCGGCTACTAAATGTTTTGGAGTCGTGTGGCTGCGACACTCACGAAGGCACCCTGTCTGCCTGAATCTGTCACCCTCTAGGTGTTCCTGGGCACCCAGCTGCCATCGGACAGCATGCCCAATGGTCAGGGGCATTGGGAATTGGACTTCCAATGGATCTGGAGTGTTTTGGCGGGCAGCGAGCGTTGAAGAAGGCTGGTCTGGGGCAGCCAGCTGCCGACCACTAATCCAGCGATGCTTTTGCAGATGGGAAAGTGTGCATGGGGTTGGGGCAAACCTGCTATTCACCCAAGCTGCACCACGGCGCTGCAGGCCTACCTGGCCTCCCGAAATTTCTTGAGCAAGCTGGGCCGGTCCTGATTGCGCCGCCGGCGGAACCAGCGCTCGACCTGCCGGGGGGTGCAGCCGCTTTTCTTCGAGAGGCCCTCGATGTCTGCCTGCGGGGGCAGAAGAAGGAAAAACGGGGGCCCATTCAGAGAGAGGAGAGAGCGCTCAGGGAAGAAAGCCACTGAAATGCAGACAGCAGCAACATTTGCTTTGCTTTGCCATGTCTACCTTGACACACTAGGTTTCTAAGTGCGTGGATCTCATGCCTTCTTCCCAGAAAAAGCCACTGGTTTTGATGAAAGCTTCCAACTGCGGGTCCCGTTTTGGAAAATACCTCTCTAGTTGCAACATCAGCCTGGCAAAGACTTCTTGATTTGAGGATGCGCTGGTTGGGCCCAGAAGTTTTTAATGCTTAAGAACTCAGTTGACCCAATACAGTTTTCAAGCTGCTTTCATGCTGGAGTTTTGCAGACCTTCGATTCCCCCCAAATTTTATATTTTATAAGGTTGGCTTTGGGTCATTGTGTCCCGGAGCTCTGGGAATCTCAAGAAGGGGACGTTTCCAGGCCAAGAACACCAGGGATTGAACCCGAGATCTTCTGCAGCCAAATTTACGCCGCTGGGATGACGAATTTAGGGAAACTGCAGGGGTGAGCACACCGCAAGTGCAACCGAGGAGCCTCACCCTGGGAAAACCATCTTCCATTCAACGGGGGGAAAGAATCCCGTCCTCCTGGTTTTGAAAACACGGGTTTCTCCCGGCCCTACCTGGAGGTGCTATTGGGAACTGGGACTTTCTGCGCTCTACCAGTGAGCTACGGCCTGTCCCCACCTCCATCCAGACAGAAACAGCGGTGATGCAAGAAGGCGCAGATTTGGCTCGGGGGCTGCCAGCTGGCAAAGCCATGCAGGAGCTGGAAACCTTTTTGCTCTCATTTATAGGCTTAATTACTCAGATGCACCAACTGGGAGTTCAGAGCGTATGTCCACAAGTATTGGCACGGGCCGCGTGGTGCCAGCAACAAGCCAATTAATTTTTCATCCGGATGCCTTGGTGGGAGAATGGGAAGCCAGAGCCTTGGGCCATCAGCTCTGGCAGAAGACCAGCTCCATTAAGTGCCTTCTGACCCAGGACTTTTTCCGTGCCAACTGGTCACTGCAAGGGTTACTATTAAAAAAGTGGCGCCTGAGCGCGTTTTTCCTCTGCCCTCCCTGTCCCTTCTTCCTTGTGTGCCGTGTCTTTTTTCTTTTCCATGACTGTAAGCCTGTGGGCAGAGACTGTTTTGTTTTAATTGACTGGACGCTGGGAGCCTTTCTGGCTGAAGAGCGTTGGGTACAAATGCTCTAAATGAGAGAGCTGAAAGAAACATTTTCCATGTCTCTGGGTAGAGGACAACCTTCCAGTCGCCTCTGTGAAAACCTCCTCTCACGTATTGTGAAAAATCCTGACCGCTACCACTGTCATACCATCTATTTAAAGTACAACAATATCCCCGCCACTAAGGAAACCTTTGTTCCCTTTACAGAGCTAAAATTCCCAGAGTTCTCTATGTTTTTAGCGGTTCCTGTTTTTATCTGTAAGCTGCCTTGAGTACCGTCAGGGGAAAAGGAAGGGTATAAATTATTGTTATTATTATTAGGGATGGATCGTTAAACCGCTCTGGGAATTCTAGCTCTGTAATGGTATGTCAAAATAATAATAATAATAATAATAATAATAATAATAATAATAATAATAATAATATTAATAATAATAATTTATTATTTATACCCCGCCCATCTGGCTGAGTTTCCCCAGCCACTCTGGGCGGCTCCTAATCAGGTGTTAAAAACAGTACAGCGTACTGTTCTAACAACTCTCAGTTCCCAAACTGAGAAACTACAGTTCACAAACTACAGTTCCCAGGATTCTTTGAGAGGAAGTAATGGCTGCTTAAAACAGAACCATAGTATTTAAATGTATGATACAAAGAACATCCTCACTTCCTTCCTCTCTCAGACATGGCTTCCCTGGCAAAGTTACCTGTTTGGGGTGTTTACAGGACGTCGTATAAAATTTCTCTAGGACGGGATTCGGAGTGGCTTTTAACCGCACTTTCTCCTTGACGTTCAAAAGAGCCGCTAGCGGAGTTGCCACATATCTGGGGGGGAGAAGAGAACAACGGAAAGGGAAGAGAGGGGGCGAAAGAAAAGAAACACAACGTTAGGATTCTGCAGCAGTTTCCGGTGCCAAAACAGAAACGGCCGTTAAATTTTACGGACTTCTGCAGCAAATCAGGGCTTCCTTTGAGGAAGGCCTGAGCGCCAAAACCATCAGATGTGGCACGAATTAACGGAGGAAGCTGGCTTCATACAGAGTCCGACCACTGGAGTGCATCCAGCTCAGGACTGCCTACACTGACTGGCAGCCACTCTCCAGCGGTTCAGACAAGGAGATCAAGCCCAAACTTTTCTGTGTCCGAAGCAGAGGCTCCACCCCTGATCTACAGATCTTCTTTTAAAACAATACTAAGATTCCAGTCCTCATGGTCCTGAACGCAGGACCGATTTAACATTTAATTTGTTGGCAGGCTTCGGGCATGGAGTCTTTTTCCAGACCAGTCATGGGGGGTTGCTACAGCCCTCTTTCCAGGAAGAAAGCAAGATTCTAGTCCTCATTCTGCATAAAGGGCTGAATTAAATGCAAACAGAGGAGGCAGCCTTATACTGAGCAGGACCCTTGGTCCATCTAGCTCAGTATGTCCTGCACTGACTGGCAGTGTCTCTTTGGGGTTTCAGGCAGGGAGGGGTGTATTCACAGCCCCACCTAGAAATGTCAGAATTCGAACCTGGGACCGTCTGCATGCAAAGCACGGAATCGGGGATCCCAGTAGATGCTGGGCCTCCCATGAATTGTAGAGACCCCACAGGGTCATCTAGTCCAACTCCCCCCCCCCCCCCGCAACGCAGGAATCTTTGCTAAAGCATCCAGCACAGATGGCCATCCGACCTCTTCACCCCACATAAACCCACCCGGCCACTCCAGTCTGCAGAACTGCTGCAAGTCCCCCCCCCTATAATACTCGCTCTGCATCTGTAAGAAATCCTGTTACACTTAGGAACTCCCTGCCTATTGACGTCAGGCAGGCACTTTCGCTGAATTCTTTTCGGTGCCTGGACCTCTTTGTGCAGGCAGGCCTTATCCAGACGTGTGGAACGCCTGCAGGCGTTATAACCCGGGTTTCCGGCTTAGATTATTACGCGAAGGTTTCCAACAGTCTCCCTCCTCCATCCGAGATAATCTCATGGTTTCATTCCCTGCTTCCCCGCTTTACAATCAAGTAATAATAATAATAATAATTTATTATTTGTACGCTGCCCATCTGGCTGGGCTTCCCCAGCCACTCTGGGCAGCTTCCAACAAAGGTGAAAAATACATTAAAATGTCACACATTAAAAACTTCCCTGAACAAGGCTGCCTTCAGATGTCTTCTAAATGTTAGGTAATTGTTTATTTCCCTGACAGATGATGGGAGGGCGTTCCACAGGGTGGGAGCCACTACCAAGAAGGCCCTCTGCCTGGTTCCTGTAACCTCACTTCTCACAGGGAGGGAACTGCCAGAAGGCCCTCGGCGCTGGACCTCAGTGTCCAGGCTGAACGATGGGGGTGGAGACGCTCCTTCAGGTCTACTGGGCTGAGGCTGTTTAGGGCTTTAAAGATCAACACCAACACTTTGAATTGTGCTTGGAAAAGTACTGGGAGCCAATGTAGGTCTTTCAAGACCGGGGTTATATGGTCTCGGCAGCCGCTCCCAGTCACCAGTCTAGCTGCTGCATTCTGGATTAGTTGTAGTTTCCGGGTCACCTTCAAAGGTAGCCCCACGCAGAGCGCATTGCAGTAGTCCAAGCGAGAGATAACCAGAGCATGCACCACTCTGGCGAGACAGTCCGTGGGCAGGGAGGGTCTGATCCTGCGTCCCAGATGGAGCTGCCGTGGACACAGAATTGACCTGCGTCTCCATGGACAGCGGTGAGTCCAGAATGACTCCCAGGCTGCGCACCTGGTCCTTCAGGGGCAATTTTACGAGAGGAATCCAGTAAGGCCGTCCTAAACTGAGCCTCTGGAGATCTGCAGTGCTGAAGGGATTTGTTACAAGGGGGTACACAGCCCCCAATATCCCCCCTTCAGCCTGCCCCCCAACAACCCCCCCATCGAACCTTTCCTAGAGCTAAATGGCAACTCTTCTCATGCTCTCTCCAACATTGCTGCACCGTAAAAAATAACATACACACAGAGGCCAGCCTCTCAAACAATGCCCTGATTGTCTCCATCTTCTGTGGAGAAGGAGCGGGGGGGTGGAATGGTCAACCGTGATAAATAATTGCTCTTTAATTCTCCGGCCTGGCCGTCTCAGGCCAGTCCGCGGGCGCTGCTGACTTCATCGGGATTGTCGCCCCCTCCGCAGACAAACGCTGGCAGGTGACACAATGCCACAATTATGCCAAGGGCCCATGGCTGGGTCAAGGCTGATGCCAGAGCCTTGCTGCCCTCCCCCCCCCCCGCCCGATTTGCCTCCAACTGTTTCCTTAGGACTTGGCGCGGGATCCGGGCACAGGGAGGAAAGCGTCTCGCCTTTGCCCCAAAACTCTCCAGGAATCCGCAGCGCCCACGCAGGGCCAACCCTCCTTCCCAGGACGAGCGGTCAAGAGTTTGCAAGGTTGCGGCTTTCCGTGGGGACGGAACGGCCTGGCAGCAGGATCAGGCCAGAAAAGGTGAATCGGGTCCGGCGTACTGTCCTCGCGGTGGCCAAATGCCCCTAAGAACCAAGGAATTCAGATAGACTGCCCCTGGAGCTGGAGGTTCCACAAGCGTCTCTCTCTTTTTTTGTTTTGTTCCAGCCAATCAGAAATTTGCTGGGTGTTGACCACATGGGGCCAGACTCTGGCTCTCTGCCTAGCCTACTATGCAGGGACCTCGCTCCCCCCCTTCCCCCTGGTTTACCCCAAATAGGCCATCATACTCACGTTTCAAAGAGGTGCCTGATGATGAGGAAGACAAATGCTAGAGGGATGGTGATATACAAGTCGCTGGACTTTGGGGCCACGCGGCCTTCGCTGAATTCGACGTCCGCCCAGGTGAGGTTGGACGGCAGCCAGAGCCGGTCCCACCAGAAGTAGTCGCATAATGTCTGGAACATCCTGCGAAAATGAAGAAAACAGAAACAGGGTGAGTGAGGAAAGGCAGTTTCCAGCTGGGAGAGATGACGGGTAGACGGCTCAGAGCCCATGCTCACACCATGTATAGTGGTACTTCGCATTACAGATACCCATTTAAAGGTAAAGGGACCCCTGGCCATTAGGTCCAGTCGTGGCCGACTCTGGGGTTGCGGCGCTCATCTCGCTTTACTGGCCGAGGGAGCCGGCGTAATTTCCAGGTCATGTGGCCAGTATGACTAAGCCACTTCTGGCAAACCAGAGCAGCGCATGGAAACGCCGTTTACCTTCCTGCCGGAGTGGTACCTATTTATCTACTTGCACTTTGACGTGCTTTCAAACTGCTAGGTGGGCAGGAGCTGGGACCGAGCAACGGGAGCTCACCCCATCGTGGGGATTCGAACCGCCGATCTTCAGATTGGCAAGCCCTAGGCTCTGTGGTTTAACCCACAGCGCCACCGGCGTCCCAAAGTCAAAATAGTTTCCCCTTTATTTAGACTTTATTTCGAGTGATGTGTTTCTACTACACCAGAGGAAGGAACCATTTCCCCCACAGCTCAGGGGCCACGTTGACTTGCAGGGACCTCACCCCCCCCCCCAAGGTGGTAGTGGGCAAAAGTGGGCGGGGCCAGACACACAGGTGTTCCCTATGTCCAGGGGACAACTTCAGAGAGTTGCAGCCAATGAGAGCAGACGCAGCAGAAACAGCGAAATATTCAACACAACTAACTTTGGTCAATTGATTTCAACGGGTTTACTCAAAGTAGAACTTAGCTGGATACCAAACAGGGGTTTCTAGGCACACACACCTCTATCTGAACAAGCAAGGGGACTCAGCATGCCTGAAAGATAGACTTCCCTGGTAAAAGTCCTCAAGGAGTGTGCAGAGTTCAATGTGGCCTCCAGTCCTCCCTACCCGGCCCCCAGGACCCTCCCTCTCTGGCCTGCCTTTCAAGTGCTTCTGATTACCGCAAATGTATCCTCAGAACCGTGGTGCAAGGAAGTATATAGAAACCTTTGGCCCCGGCCCCCACCACACGTGGCCCCCGTGGAACGTCGTCCGCAAGGAATCTGCCCCTCCGGCTGAAAAAGGTTATTCCTCCTCGTGCCTTGCATGCCCCAAGCAACTTGCGCCTTCAGGAATAACCAGAGTGCCTCTAAGCATATGCAGAGTGGTATGCGTCTCCAAGAAACAAGCGACACACACTCTGCATTTAGGAGGCCGGAGTGGACAGGAACTCTGGGTAAGCTCAACAAATGAATGGCAAGCGGTTCTGTAGGAAGAGCTAAAGTGGGGGGGGGGCATCCAGCCCAGCGCCCTGGGAGTGCCAGGAAGCCACAAGCAGGACCCCAGGAAAAGAGAATGGGGTGGGTGGGTCAATGTGCCCTTTTGATTTCCCTCTGCCAATCTCGTTAGAATAAACAAACACTCTTGGCAGCCAGGGTTGGAAATTGGCCAGGCAGGCTTTGCAGCTGGTGCAGTTCCACTTGCGCCCACTTGGTGCCAAGCTGACGAGTGGCATCTCCACCCGGCTGGCTCCTCCAGCCTTCCTCAGCAGGTAAGCAGAACATCTTATTTATTGGGTTCACCTTTTTCTCCAAGGAGTACATGGTTCAGCCATGCTCCTTGGTTAATCCCTACGACGACCCTGTGAGGTAGGTCTCGCCAGAGTGGCGCATGCTCTGGTTATCTCTCACTTGGACTACTGCAATGCGCTCCACTGGGAGCCAGTGTGGTGTAGTGGTTAAGAGCGGTGGACTCGTAATCTGATGAACCGGGTTTGTGTCTCTGCTCCTCCACATGCAGCTGCTGGGTGACCTTGGGCCAGTCACACTTCTCTGAAGTCTCTCAGCCCCACTCACCTCACAGAGTGTTTGTTGTGGGGGAGGAAGGGAAAGGAGAATGTGAGCCGCTTTGAGGCTCCTTAAAGGGAGTGAAAGGCGGGATATCAAATCCAAACTCTTCTTCTTCTTCTTCTTCCACATGGGGCAACCTTTGAAGGTGACCTGGAAACTGCAACTACAGTCATACCTCGGGTTACAGATGCTTCAGGTTGCATTTTTTCAGGTTACGGACGCACCAAAACCCAGAAGTACTGGAATGGGTTACTTCTGGGTTTCGGCAGCCGCGCATGCACAGAAGCGCTAAACCGCGTTTTGCGCATGCGCAGAAGCGCCGAATTGCAACCCGCAGGTGCACAGACATGCTGCTGTGGGTTGCAAACGCTGCAGGTTGCGAACGTGCATCCCACGCGGATCACGTTCGCAACCCGAGCGTCCACGGTAATCCAGAATGCGGCAGCTAGACTGGAGACTGGGAGCAGCCGCCGAGACCACATAACACCGGTCTTGAAAGACCTACATCCCCAGTACGTTTCCGAGCACAATTCAAAGTGTTGGTGCTGACCTTGAAAGCCCTAAACAGCCTCAGCCCAGTATACCTGAAGGAGCGTCTCCACCCCCATCATTCAGCCCGGACACTGAGGTCCAGCGCTGAGGGCCTTCTGGCAGTTCCCTCGCTGTGGGAAGTGAGGCTACAGGAACCAGGCAGAGGGCCTTCTCGGTAGTGGCACCCGCCCTCCCTTCAGATGTCAAGGAAATAAACAACTATCTGACTTTCAGAAGACATCTGAAGACAGCCCCGTTTAGGGAAGCTTTTAATGTCTGTTGTTTTATCGTGTATTTTAATATTCTGTTGGGAGCCGCCCAGAGTGGCTGGGGACGTCCGGCCAAATGGGCAAGGTATAAGTAATTAAATTGTTGGTGGTGGTGGTTATTGGTAAAGAGGCTGAGATTGAGGTCACCCAGTGAACTTCATGGCGGAGAGGGGATTCAAACCCGGACCTCCCAGGTTCTGATCCGACGCTCTAACTGCTGCACCCCCCTGGCTTCCTAGAGTTCTTCTGCTCTATAAATTAAGGAGGCAAATAATAATGGGGAAAGCAAAATGTCACTTAGAGAAGGAGATGGAAATATTTTTCCCCGGAAGCTTGAATTTATTTTGGTTCTGGATTGATTGATTTGACGCTTTAATGTGTTGTAAACTGCTTTGATATTTGTTCTTCAAAATGTAAAGCGGTGTAGAAATGATCACCATCACCCCACCGGGAGAGGAGGGCAACCCGGCACTTAGAGATTCCTTCGTGACTGGATTATAGATCTGAGTTTCAAACATGCTTGGCAACACCTCAGAAGTCTGTTGCAAGTCCTTTGCCTTGCAGAGGAGTAAATGAAGGCGAGGGCAGACAAGACAGATAAGAGAATGAGAACATAAGAACACAGAGAACTAATGATTAAGAAAAAACCCCAGTGC
The DNA here is from genome assembly GCF_965153285.1 of Podarcis tiliguerta. Lineage (NCBI taxonomy): Eukaryota > Metazoa > Chordata > Lepidosauria > Squamata > Lacertidae > Podarcis > Podarcis tiliguerta. Next base: position 3,829,944 of record NC_139549.1, read on the forward strand.
CAAAATTACAATGGAGAGGGACACACCATCTCACCGCAGACAGATCGATGGCGCTGCCAGCCCACCCAGGACCGGTCTGGAGCAGCTCAGGCAGAATTTGATCCCGTTCAACCGTCCAAAAAACCCCGGACTTTTTTGCCAACTGGGTCAAGATGTCCCAGTCGCTGAACTTCACAGAGTTTGGCAAGGGCAAAACCGAGAACGAAAGCAGGAGACTCTGAGGGTTGTGGGTTCGAGAGCCCCACGTGGGGAAAAAGATCCCCGCGCTAAAGGGGGTTGGACTAGATGACTCTGAGGGTCCCAATTCTACAGTTCTCTGACATGAAATGCATCGTTGAGAGGGCAGGGGAAAGAGAGACAAGAGATAGCTGGTGGTCAGGGGAACACCTGAAACCGTGACTTTGCGCCAAATCAATAAAACATTGAATATGAAGCCCCCGACGTGGTAAGATTTGCCGCCACAAGTCAGGGCAAGACTTGAGAGGTTTGCGGCGATGCCAATTTGAGAAAGGAAAAGTTCTGCCCAGACACGGTCCTGGTCCCAATTGCTCCCATCTGAAGAAAGGGGGCAGCGTTGGGGACCTTTTGGTTTGGAGAGCAGGCAAGGAAGAGGCAACATGAAATGGGCAGAGAGGAGATTTTCCTCCGTCTCTCACAACACCGGGACTCGCAGACATCCAAGGATGCAGAAGGTTGGAAGGTTTGGGGCAGATAAAAGGAAGAACTGATTCACACAGATGAACTGCGAGCCAGGGCAGCGCACGGAAATGCCGTTGACCTTCCCGCCGGAGTGGTACCTATTTATCTACTTGCACTTTGACGCGCTTTCGAACTGCTAGGTTGGCAGGAGCAGAGACCGAGCAACGGGAGCTCCCCCCGTCGCGGGGATTCGAACCGCCAACCTTCTGATTGGCAAGTCCTAGGCTCTGTGGTTTAACCCACAGCTAGGACTGGGCAAATGAGTGGCTATCGATGGCAGCAATGAGAACAGGATCCTGGCCTGATCCAGCCGAGCTCTTCTCACATACTGATGGAACCTCCAGGCCCAGAAGAAGTCTACCTCAATTCCTAGGTTCTAGGCCTAGGACTCTCATACCTACGGGACCGCCTCTCCCGGTATGCCCCACGGAGAGCCTCAAGGTCCATAAATAGCATCACCCTAGAGGTCCTGGGCCCTAAGGAAGTCAGATTAGCCTCAACCAGAGCCAGGGCCTTTTCAGCACTGGCCCCGGCCTGGTGGAACGCTCTGCCTCATGAGACCAGGGCCCTGCGGGATCTGATTTCTTTCCGCAGGGCCTGCAAGACAGAGTTGTTACGCCAGGCCTTTGGCTTGGAATCAACTTGATCTCCTCCCCCTCTTTCCTTTTTCCTTTCTCTGTGATGGAACTCATATTTGGGAACTTCCCTCCCTGGCTTTTTTCTGGCCCACGTAGGACCAGTCTGGATAGTTGGCCTTGGTGAAAATTTGACGTTTTCATCCCCCAAAAAGTTTTTGATTTGATATTTCTACTGAAATGAGCCTGCCTTTTAATGTAGTTTAATCTTGTTTTTAAGTTGTATTTTGTTTTGTTTAGTGTTTATATTATTAACTTGTAAGATATGGATTTGTTTTCTTTTTTAGTTGTTGCTTTTTTAGTTTTTCAAATGTTGGTTTTTGCGTGTTGTGTATTGTTATTTTTCGTGTTGTTGTTGTGTGGAAAACACTAATAAAATTTATATAATAATAATAATAATAAAGTTGTATTTTAATCAATTGTTTTATACCTGGTGTGAGCCGCCCTGAGCCCAGACTTGGCTGGGGAGGACAGGTATAAATAAAATTTATTATTATTATTATTATTATTATTATTATTATTATTTGGGGCATTTGGCCACAGCGAGAACAGGAGGCCGGAGCGGGTGGACAACTGACCCGCTCCAGCTAAAAGGGCCCTTTGTATGTGTGTGTGTGTGTGTGTGTATATATATATATATATGCAGGTTTTGGTGTCCTCGGGTGTCTTCCCGTGTAAAAGTTGGGGTGTCTAGGCGACGTTTCGACGAGGTCTCACTCGTCATCTTCAGGCTGGTGCTTTCGGCTTCTTGTTACTGGAACAGAGCAGGATCTCAGTGTTTGAGTTCCTATAAATACTGTTGAGGAGGTGTGGTGTATAGCCTCCAATGTTCTGGGCAGAGAGGAGGTTCCCAGGCTAGTGTGCCTTTTCTTCTTTTGTTCCTTAATTACTTGAGGGATATCTTGAGTGATTTCTTGAGTGATTTCCTGAATCCCACTTAGGTGGGTCATTAGGTGTGGATTAGTTGCTAAAGCCTTCGTGTCTTGAACTCTTGAACTTTGTGAAGAGTTTTTCTGAGAAGATGGCTGTACTGCACTTGGTTGTGCTCTGGCTTGGCTTCGTGTATAGGGGCGAGCTGTGGTTTTGTGGCCTGTGCCAGCCAGATCTGTGTAGGGATTGCAGGGGGGTGCAGCATCCGGAGGTGCCACCCTGGTTTGGCTACTGGATGGTGTCTGTAATTTATCTGTGGAGAGGGTCTGGGTTTGGGTCTGGTGTGGTTGATTGGTGATGGCGTTCTGTGTGCCTCTGGATCTGGTGTCAGATTTTGTGGGGAGGGCTAATTTCCAGATGTCTGGCAAGCGGGATGTGTCGTCACGCTTGTTCATGTTGTGAGGGTGTTTCTCTATCTCGATGGCTTCCATGATTATTCTCTTGTGGTGATGTTCCATGTTAAAGAGCAATTTGGAATCTGCAAAATTAATTTCGTGTCCTGTTTCTTTCATGTGTTGGAAAAGAGAGGAAGTTTTTTCTTCTTTTTTGACGGCATTCTTGTGTTCTGCGATCCGTGCATTTATTCGTCTGTTTGTTTGTCCAATGTACGTGGCTGGGCAGACTTTGCAGGGTATTTCATAGACCCCTTGGTTTTCCAACTGAATTTTATCCTTGGGGTTTCTGAGGATATTGGCTATTTTTTGGTTGGTGCAAAAGGCTGTTTTGATATTGTGTTTATGGAGGATTTTGCTAATTTTATCTGTAGTGCCCTTGATATAAGGAAGGAGGGCTATGCCATTGTTTTCTTCTGTGTCTTGGTTTTTGGGGGGTGTTTCTTTTTGGATTAGCTTCGTAACCCTGTTTTGCTGGTATCCATTGGCAATTAACACATTTGAGAGATTCTGTAACTCAGTTGTCAAGTGGTCTTCGTCAGCCAGGCGTTTGGTTCTGGAGATGAGAGTCTTGGCTACGGAGTTTATTTGTGCAGGGTGGTGGTGTGATTGTGCATGTAAGTAGCGGTTGGTGTGTGTTTTTTTCCGGTAGATAGTGTGTCCTAGGGAGCCATCAGGTTTTTTGTAGATTAGGACGTCAAGGAAGGGAAGTTGGTTGTTGGCTTCTATTTCCATAGTGAATTGTATTTTGGGGTGTAGGCTGTTGAGATGTGTGAGGAAGCTATCCAGTTTTTCCTTCCCGTGTGGCCAAATTACAAAGGTGTCGTCAACATATCTGAGCCAAAGTTTGGGTTTGTGTTCTGACTTGTCTAAAGCATTGGTTTCAAAGTGTTCCATGTACAGGTTAGCGATGACCGGTGAGAGGGGTGATCCCATAGGTGCTCCTTCTATCTGTTTGTATCTTTGTCCATTGTGGATGAAGTACGTGTTGGTTAGGCAGTGGTTGGTCAGGTCCAAGATGTATTCGGGGGGATTGTATTTGTTTTGAATGGCTGTCAAGGCTTCATTAATGGGCACTTGTGTGAAGAGAGATACAACATCGAAGCTCACAAGTAGGTCATTGGGTTGTAGGTTTTGCTTCTTTATTGTTTCTATGAACTGGAAGGAGTTTGGAACGTGTGAAGAGATGGATTCTGCATAGGGCTGAAGTTGCTTGGCGAGAAATTTAGCGAGATTTTGTAGAGGTGAGCCTATGGAGCTGACTATTGGTCTGAGTGGTGTTCCTTCTTTGTGTATCTTGGGGAGGCCGTAGAGTTTGGGGCATCTGGATGATTTTTCTCTGGGGATGATTCTTAGCTGGATTTCTTCACTGATAGGAGAGGCTTTTATTTTGGATTTGGTGGTTTTTTCCAGATAGGTGGTGGGATCTGTTTTTATAGGTTGGTAGGTAGGGTCTTGGAGTAGATTTGATAGTTTTGCTTGGTAGTCCGATGTGTTCATCACAACAGTGGCATTACCTTTGTCTGCTGGGAGAATGATTATGTTGTTGTCTTTCCTCAGGTTGGTGAGTGCTTTCTGTTCTTCTTTGTGTAAATTGCTTCTGGGTGGTTTGCTGGAGCAGAGGATGTTGGTGACTTCAAGTCTGATTTTATTGGCTTCATCTGGATTGATTTTGGTTAGGCTAGCTTCGACTCCGCATATGATGTTTTCCGTGGGGATGCGTCTCGGGGCGACTGCAAAGTTGAAACCTTTGGAGAGTACTTTGGTTTCAGTTGAGGTGAGGATCCTGTCTGATATGTTATGTACTGTTTGTTTCATGGGTTGTTGTGGAGGGTGGCTGGGCTTCTGGCGTTTCTCTAGTTTGTGGAGTTTGTTGGTGTGTGTGTCTGTCTTGTGTGAGGTCTCCGTTTCAGCTCTCCAGACGGCTAGTTGTTTGCATTTGTCCCAGAGTGCAGGGTGGATTTTGTTACAGAGTTTGAGGTGAAGAGTGAGTAGATCTTTGTTGGTTTGGTTTAGTAGGTATCTTTTCTTGTGTAGTTCGTTTCTGATTAGAGATAGTTCAGTTCGTTTCAGGATCCTTTCGGTAGCTGGGGTTTTAGAGTGGAATTTAAGTTGGAAGCATGTGGGAATTAAGTTGTTGTCTCGGCAGTTGCGTAGGAACAAGAGATCACATAAGATGGTGGCTCTTCGGATTTCTAGTTTCTCGTAGGTTCTTGTCAGCTGGAAGGTTTCCTCCCCGTAGAGGTGAGATATTTGCTTTCGTAGATTTTCACGGGTACAGGAATGCAGGTTTTGGTGTCCTCGGGTGTCTTCCCGTGTAAAAGTTGGGGTGTCTAGGCGACGTTTCGACGAGGTCTCACTCGTCATCTTCAGGCTGGTGCTTTCGGCTTCTTGTTACTGGAACAGAGCAGGATCTCAGTGTTTGAGTTCCTATAAATACTGTTGAGGAGGTGTGGTGTATAGCCTCCAATGTTCTGGGCAGAGAGGAGGTTCCCAGGCTAGTGTGCCTTTTCTTCTTTTGTTCCTTAATTACTTGAGGGATATCTTGAGTGATTTCTTGAGTGATTTCCTGAATCCCACTTAGGTGGGTCATTAGGTGTGGATTAGTTGCTAAAGCCTTCGTGTCTTGAACTCTTGAACTTTGTGAAGAGTTTTTCTGAGAAGATGGCTGTACTGCACTTGGTTGTGCTCTGGCTTGGCTTCGTGTATAGGGGCGAGCTGTGGTTTTGTGGCCTGTGCCAGCCAGATCTGTGTAGGGATTGCAGGGGGGTGCAGCATCCGGAGGTGCCACCCTGGTTTGGCTACTGGATGGTGTCTGTAATTTATCTGTGGAGAGGGTCTGGGTTTGGGTCTGGTGTGGTTGATTGGTGATGGCGTTCTGTGTGCCTCTGGATCTGGTGTCAGATTTTGTGGGGAGGGCTAATTTCCAGATGTCTGGCAAGCGGGATGTGTCGTCACGCTTGTTCATGTTGTGAGGGTGTTTCTCTATCTCGATGGCTTCCATGATTATTCTCTTGTGGTGATGTTCCATGTTAAAGAGCAATTTGGAATCTGCAAAATTAATTTCGTGTCCTGTTTCTTTCATGTGTTGGAAAAGAGAGGAAGTTTTTTCTTCTTTTTTGACGGCATTCTTGTGTTCTGCGATCCGTGCATTTATTCGTCTGTTTGTTTGTCCAATGTACGTGGCTGGGCAGACTTTGCAGGGTATTTCATAGACCCCTTGGTTTTCCAACTGAATTTTATCCTTGGGGTTTCTGAGGATATTGGCTATTTTTTGGCCAACACATGAAAGAAACAGGACACGAAATTAATTTTGCAGATTCCAAATTGCTCTTTAACATGGAACATCACCACAAGAGAATAATCATGGAAGCCATCGAGATAGAGAAACACCCTCACAACATGAACAAGCGTGACGACACATCCCGCTTGCCAGACATCTGGAAATTAGCCCTCCCCACAAAATCTGACACCAGATCCAGAGGCACACAGAACGCCATCACCAATCAACCACACCAGACCCAAACCCAGACCCTCTCCACAGATAAATTACAGACACCATCCAGTAGCCAAACCAGGGTGGCACCTCCGGATGCTGCACCCCCCTGCAATCCCTACACAGATCTGGCTGGCACAGGCCACAAAACCACAGCTCGCCCCTATACACGAAGCCAAGCCAGAGCACAACCAAGTGCAGTACAGCCATCTTCTCAGAAAAACTCTTCACAAAGTTCAAGAGTTCAAGACACGAAGGCTTTAGCAACTAATCCACACCTAATGACCCACCTAAGTGGGATTCAGGAAATCACTCAAGAAATCACTCAAGATATCCCTCAAGTAATTAAGGAACAAAAGAAGAAAAGGCACACTAGCCTGGGAACCTCCTCTCTGCCCAGAACATTGGAGGCTATACACCACACCTCCTCAACAGTATTTATAGGAACTCAAACACTGAGATCCTGCTCTGTTCCAGTAACAAGAAGCCGAAAGCACCAGCCTGAAGATGACGAGTGAGACCTCGTCGAAACGTCGCCTAGACACCCCAACTTTTACACGGGAAGACACCCGAGGACACCAAAACCTGCATTCCTGTACCCGTGAAAATCTACGAAAGCAAATATATATATATATATATATATATATATTTAAGCAGCCTGTTCCAAGCAGGAAAGCATAGAAACCGGAGTTAACTGCATATCCACCGGGTCTGTGTGCATGTGCGTGAGGAGGCAGAGATTGCAAGAGGACAGGTGGGAGTTTGCCCAATCTCTCTTCCCACATGACGGGCAAAGGTCACAGTCAGTGGACTCTGCTCCTCATCGACCGCGACTTAAGCAGAATAGGAATTTATTAACACCGAGCATTTATTAACACATGCCCAGAGATTAACAGGCATTGCGTGTCCTTACGACATCCACACAAGGCGTATTTCGAGCCAGGCTGCAGCCAGGGCCGGTTTGCCCAGGGCAAAGGTTGGGCTTCGGGTCTCCTCTTTTGAGGACTAGCCACTTGCAGGCGCTCTCTTAACATGGGAGCCCCACCAGGAATGGTTGATCTCGTGCGCATGTCCTTCTGCATGGCCTGTAAGACAGAGCTATTCCGCCTGGCTTTCAATTTGAACTTAGCCTGATCTTTTATTCCCCTTCCTTCCATTTTTATGAAGATTACCCGCTCTGGGATCCCACAGCTAATTCTCCCCTAGTCTCCTCGCTGGCCCAAACAGGACCAATTCAGCCAGCTAGCCCTGGTGATCATCTAATGTTTATTGGATGGATTTCCCCCCTAAATTGATTTTTGAATCCTGAATATATTGTTATTCATGTTTCATACTGTATTTTATGCTGTTTTTTGTTGCATCAATTGTTTTAAATTTGTTGCTAGCTGCCCTGAGCCCGGTTTTTGAACTGGGAAGGGCGGGGCAACTGTGGACCAACTGAAGGACCAGGTGCGCAGCCTGGGAGTCATTCTGGACTCACAGCTGTCCATGGAGGCGCAGGTCAATTCTGTGTCCAGGACGGCTGTTTATCAGCTCCATCTGGCATGCAGGATGCGACCCTCCCTGCCCGCGGACTGTCTCGCCAGAGTGATACATGCTCTAGTTATCTCCCGCTTGGACTACTGCAATGCGCTCTATGTGGGGCTACCTTTGAAGGTGACCCAGAAACTACAACTAATCCAAAATGCGGCAGCTAGACTGGGGACTGGGAGCGGCCGCTGAGACCACATAACACCGGTCTTGAAAGACCTACATTGGCTCCCAGTACGTTTCCGAGCACAATTCAAAGTGTTGGTCCTGACCTTTAAAGCCCTAACAGCCTTGGTCCAGTATATCTGAAGGAGCGTCTCCACCCCCATCGTTCTGCCGGGACACTGAGATCCAGCTCTGAAGGCCTTCTGGCGGTTCCCTCGCTGCAAGAAGCCAAGTTACAGGGAACCAGGCAGAGGGCCTTCTCAGTGGTGGCGCCCGCCCTGTGGAACGCCCTCCCACCGGATGGCAAAGAGAAGAACAACTACCAAACTTTTAGAAGACATCTGAAGGCAGTCCTGTTTAGAGAATCTTTTAATGTTTAATAGGTTATTGTATTTTAGTGTTCTGTTGGAAGCCGCCCAGAGTGGCTGGGGAAACCCAGCCAGATGGGCGGGGTATAAATAATAAATTATTATTATTATTATTATTATTATTATTATTATTATTATTATTATTATTATCATCATCATCATCACCACCTCCACCTGTCTGGCAAGACCATCAGAAAATCCGTGTAGCTGGGCAGGCCAATGGCCCATCTTGCCCTGCAACCTGTTCTCGCCGCATCCAAACGCTCCAAAGAACGTCGGAATCAAGGTAGACTGCCTCTGCGCCTGGAAGCTCCATAAAAATATCAGAAGAGGGCCGGGCCGGGAGAAAGTGGCGCCGGCTCAATTGGGTGTTTGGGGTTTTATAGCTACAACCAGACCAAGAGACTGAAAATGCAAGCCTTCTTATTTGCAGGCGGCTGCGCCTTGTTTTCACAAGCGTGCAACCCAGCACCGTTCAGAAGGAAATTAAGATTAAGGGAGGATTAAGGAGCAGCTCAAACAATTTTCTGCCCTGGGCTGGATGACACTTTGCACATCTTTGCGCTGCCGGGTGAGAAATTCCGCCACCGGATCTCTTCCCAGGAGCCAGGAAGGAATCTCAGAAGGCTCTGTGGGTGTGGAGTTCACAGCTGGTCTTGTCTCTGGCTGGCAGCCAGCCCTTCCCAACCAAGATGACTCTGTAGAGAGATGAAGCCTCTTGTAAACGCTGCTTTCTAGCCTCTGAGCCACATCACCAACCTGTTTCACGTCCAAGCAACACCTTGTCATAGGAACAGGGGTGCAAGCTGCTGCCTGATGCCACGCCCAGCCTCCGCTCCATCAAACTTAATATTGTCTGCACTGACCGGCAGAGGCTCTCTGGGCTTTCTGGCAAGGGACATCCCCTAAACGATGTATTTATTATTACTATTATTCATTAAATTTGTATACCACCCTACAGCCACAGGTCTCGGGGCAGTTCACAACATAAAATGATATAGCTTCTCTGCTACAAATTAAGTAAGATACTAGTCCTCATGCCTGTTGTCTTTGTCCATGGAGTTTGTCCAAGACGCCTGCTTCTTGGGAGAAAAGCAATGACAAACCTAGACAGCATCTTAAAAATCAGAGACATCACCTTGCCAACAAAGGTCCGTATAGTTAAAGCTATGGTTTTCCCAGTAGTGATGTATGGAAGTGAAAGCTGGACCATAAAGAAGGCTGATCGCCAAAGAATTGATGCTTTTGAATTCTGGTGCTGGAGGAGACTCTTGAGAGTCCCATGGACTGCAAGAAGATCAAACCTCTCCATTCTGAAGGAAATCATCCCTGAGTGCTCACTGGAAGGACAGATCCTGAAGCTGAGGCTCCAATACTTTGGCCACCTCATGAGAAGAGAAGACTCCCTGGAAAAGACCCTGATGTTGGGAAAGATGGAGGGCACAAGGAGAAGGGGACGACAGAGGACGAGTGTTCTCGAAGCTACGGACAGGAGTCTGACCAAACTGCAGGAGGCAGTGGAAGACAGGAGTGCCTGGTGTGCTCTGGTCCAGGGGGACACGAAGAGTCGGACACAACTAAACGACTAAACAACAACAACAAGTCCTCATGGTTTTGAGCAAGGGTCCTTCAGGGCTCAGTACTGTCCACACGGACCAGCAGCATCTCTCCAGGATTTCCAGCTTTCGGGGATTGAATTTGGGACCTGCTGCATGCAAAGCAGAGGAGCTATTGGCTCATCCCCAATAGATAAAGGAAGATTCTAGTCCTCAAGGTTTTGAACGCAGGACACGTTTAAAGACAGAAGTAGGAAGCTGTGTTGTACCAAGGCAGGTCCTTGACCCAGTTAGCTCAATACTGTCTACACTGGCAGGCAGCAGTCCTCCAGGGTTTCAGACACGGGTCAGTCCTACTTGACAACATCCAGGCATGCATGCAGCAAGTTTCTTTTTGTTGTTGTTAACCGCTCTGAGTTTATATTGGCTTTTGTTTTGACAATCAAGCCGTCTGTTTCAATAAACAAACGAATACCGTATTTTTCGCTCTATAGGGCGCACCTGACCATAGGGCGCACCTAGTTTTCAGAGGGGGAAATCGAGGAGGAAAATATGACCCCCCCCCAAGCTCTGGGAGCACTGGAAATAGCTTGTGCGCAGGGGCAAGCATTATTTGCGCATGAGCAAGCGTTATTTCCAGTGCACATCCGGGTCGGAGGAGGCCTGTGCACATGCGCAGAAGCTATTTCCGGTGCTCCTCCGACCCGGAAGTGCGCCGGAAATAGTGTGCGCGCACATGTATGGGCTTGCGCTCCCCCTCCGCGCGATTGGCGCTGGAGACACCGGCCCAAGGCGCAGTAAATTTGCTGACCCCTGATCTGGAAACTAGACTTCTGTTGATGCAGCCTAGAACAGCATTAGCCCTTTTTGCTGCTGCATCACACTGTGGACTCATGTTCAGCTTGTGGTCTACAAAGACCCCTAGATCCTTTTCACATGTGCTGCTAGTCAGCCAGGTGTCCCGTCTTATATTTGTGCAGCTGATTCTTCCTGCCTAAGTGCAGAACCTGGCATTTGTCCCTGCTGAAATTCATTTTGCCAGCTTGTGCCCAGGTCTCCGATACGTTAAGGTTATGATTCTGAAAACTTTCTTTTGATTTATGGGCTTTTCTAAGCCCTAACAGCAGGTGCCAAGTGATTGAAACTTGAGATCTTCTGCATGCAAAGCAGACATGCTACTCATTGAGCTACAAGCCCTTTGCAAATAGAACTCATTTATGCCACTGCAAAAACCCCAAACAGCACCCCATTTCCAGGGCACAACCAATCAGAGGCTTTTCCCCGCGCAGCTGCGCTGCTACAAATTGCTGCAGCCCGAGAGACGGTTGTGCCACACGATTCCTTCAAATACGGCCTAACCCTCGAGGCCGGCCGCAAAGTGGAAGCAGCAAAGACCTTGCCACACTTGAGTCGCACTCTCAGGAAAGCCGTCAGAGACAAGCCCAGCCTTCTCTTAACTGGCGCCCGCCAGCCAGTTCAAACTACAACTCCCACCAGCAAGCACCACCGCTTCGGACTACAACTCCTGCCAACGGCCACGTCACCCAGAAGGCGCCAAGCTGGCTTAGTGTCAAGTCGCCGATCGAAAAAGCTTTTTCAACCGGCGGCAAAATTTCGCCCCTCGGAAAATGCGGGTGCCGTTGTTAATGAACGGGCTGGGCAGCTTTCAACAAAATATTAAAATACAGTAATGCATCAAACATTAAAAGCTTCCCTAAACCACCCTGATGCCAACCAGAGTACAGCGGTACCTCGGGTTAAGTACTTAATTCGTTCCAGAGGTTCGTTCTTAACCTGAAACTGTTCTTAAGCTGAAGCACCACTTTAGCTAATGGGGCCTCCCGCTGCTGCTGCTGCGCTGCCGGAGCCCGATTTCTGTTCTTATCCTGAAGCTAAGTTCTTAACCTGAAGCACTATTTCTGGGTTAGGCGGAGTCTGTAACCTGAAGCGTATGTAACCTGAAGCTTATGTAACCCGAGGTACCACTGTAATATGCTGCTTTTTGTTTTCTGTGTTAAGAAAATCTCCGGGTTCTGACAAGAGTCCAGTTTAGCAGGTTTCAATATTTGCAAAAAACACACACCCCAAAACCAATGACACTAAAATGCATTTTTCAAATGCAGCAAGCCACAGCAAGAGAGCGTGTCTCAGGCCGAGAGAGGCGGAATAATAATAATAATTATTATTTTTATTCCAGCAAAACAAAATCCTAGCGGCAGACAAAGCCAGGCTCACACACAATTTAACACAGTGTCCCTGTTTAAACAATGCCACTGTTTACAAAGAAGGACCACTTGTTTCCTAGAACTAAGCTCTTGACAAATTAACTGTCCCCATTTGCCCTCTGGAGAGAGGGAGATCTTTTAATTTGTTATTTCATTTTATAATGTTTAAACAGACTTGCGTTCCCCAGGGCCTCTGGGAGCCAAATTGCAGAGCCGAGGGGCGATAAAGCATTATTATTCTTTTGCGCACGGTCGCAAAGAACGCCGGTGAATTTGATACCCGCATCCAGCCTGTCTATAGATAGGAAAAGGTTCCTGTGCGCAGTGGAACATTCCCCAAAATGACCCAGGCATGAAAGGAAAGCAGGGAGGGGAGGGGAGAGGGAAGAAAAAGATGCTCCCTTTTATCAGACATTCCCCTACTTCAGAAACTAGGGCAGGATTGTCTATTGTTGGGGAAATAAAGAGAGGAAGATTAAAGGCACAGATAGTTTTGCTGACCGACTTTGGACAAAAAAGCAGCCTGTTTCTCCCCAACCGATTTGGCGCTAAGTTGCCAGAAAAACAAAAGCAGCTCATTTTTATGATGGGCTCCTTAATGCAAGCGGACGGCCAGCCTTTTTTAAAGGTGCACTATTTGAATTTCTGAGCCAATTCCGTTCCCACTCACTCAGAATAGTTCTGTCCGCCAATGCAAGACACAGACGAGAGATAGCACAAACCAGTGTGGATAAAAACCAATGATTTTTTTAAAATATATATTTAAAACTCAGATTTTTAAAAATTAAATTGGATTTTTAAAATAAACTTCGGAGGATAGTTTTCTATTTAAGTTACATGATAGTCCAAAGGCTATTCATCAGGAAATAAGGATTTGTTTTTAAGTTCTTCATGTGTGCTGAAACTCAGTCTAAGTTGTTTTTAATCGTTTAACCACATCGGTTAATAAACATGGATACATATGCTATAATGTTATTGTTTTAGTTGAATAAATTGTTATTAAGGAAATGATTATTTTTCTCCTTCCAATAAATCACAGCAGAAAAGTTGTCCAAATGTAAACGGCTGAGGGGGCGTTTTCTTAATTTGGAGTCCGCCCAAATAGGGGGCGTCTCATACACGAAAAAATACAGTATATCAAATTTATTTTACAGAAAGACTCATTCTTGCTGGTATAATCTTAATATTTACCAACCAGATGAAGGTTCCGTTTTTGGAATAATACATTTTCAGAGTAGTTTTTACAGTTATATCAAAAATCACTGATTCAGTTATACTCTTAGAAATATATAGACCGATAACTATGAAATTATTGTGAGGTTTAATAAGTTAACTGTTTATATTTGGACAACTTTTCTGCTGTAGCTTTATTGGAAGGGGGAAAAAGTAACCACTTCCTTAATAACAAATTAAACAATTTATTTGACTAAAACAATAACATTATAGCATATGTATCCATGCTAACTGATGTCGTTAAACAATAAAAAAAAACCTTACACTGAGTTTTAGCACACATGAAAAACTTAAAACAAATCCTTATTTCTTGAATAGCCTTTGGGATATAATGTAACTTAAATAGAAAACTGTCTTTAGATTGATTTTTCCTGCAAAAGCATATTATTTTAAAAATCTGATTTAAATTTAAAAAAAAAAAAAATTAAAAATTATTTATCCACCCTGGGATTGCTGCTTGGGTTTCGGCACCCGCCATTCCTCATAGTGGAAGCCTTCAAACATATTTCCACATAAGATCAGATCAAAAGAATCTTTATCTGCATCAGCCAGGAGCTGTAGCAATAAAATAAAATATAATGAACTGCAGATAGAGGTAAAAACTATACAAAATACATTTTTGAGGTTTACATCAATCATCAGATAACAGATCTTACTCTAATTGCCCCTGCTAATTATAATTTTTTGCAATTTTTGTTGGCACCTGATTATCTTTCTTTCCGCGAAACGTTTCCTACCAGCCTGGGGTTGTCTCCCTCTTCTCACTTAGAAGCCCCATAAGATGCGTGGGCAGAGAAAGAGAAGCACGTTAGTGCCTTTCATTAACTGCGGTGGATGCCAAGGGTTGCAAAACACCAGGTCACAACCCGTGTGTGCATGAACTCAGGGCCAGATTCAGGTTTGATGAGGCCGGTACTTCCGGGTCACCGAGGGACGCAACCTGAAAAAACGTATCATAAAGCAAATGTAACACGAGGTATGACTGTATATGCTATATGGTAATTGATGAGCCCGCTAGGTATCTAAATCCATTTGCACATGTTGCCCTGCAACCGGTCCGTGCAGAATGTAGGCACCCTATATATAGAAAGGAGCATACCAGTGATATTTTAGGGAGCAGGCAAGCAGGCGGGGCCCATGACTTACATCATAGGAACCTACACAACACAAAACACTCTTGTTGTATGTAGGTTTTATTTTATTTGTTTTTTATCTTATACAGTGGTGCCCCGCAAGACGAATGCCTCGCAAGACGGAAAACCCGCAAGACGAAAGGGTTTTCCATCTGCAGAGGCGCTTCGCAAGACGAATTTCCCTATGGGCTTGCTTCGAAAAATGATGAAAATTTTTGAGGTTTTTTTCCGCTCCAAAACCCCTTTTTCTGAAGTGCTAAGCTGCTAAAAGCCTTTTAGCAGCAAAACCGCTAATCCCTTAAGCTTTAAAAAGCCGTTTTTAGCCCTTAAACTGCCAATAGCACTAATAGCGCTAATCCGCTAATGGGCTTGCTTCGCAAGACGAAAAAACCGCAAGACGAAAAGACTCGCGGAAAGGATTCTTTTCGTCTTGCGAGGCACCACTGTATTTTGGAAATGTACATGCAGGTGTTTTTTTTCTTTAAATTTTTTTGGGGGCCCCCAAGAGAGTGGGGCCCTAAGCTGGAGCTTGTTTAGCTTATACGTAAATCCAGCAAACAATGGAGGCGACTGCCTTTGCAGTGTTCAAAATCCAGGCCCCAGGCGAATTTTGCACCCTGCTTTCGGCCTCTTGCGACCAAGCGAAAATCTCTGCCACCTGGGAGATCATTGGATCTGGACTGTTTTCACACACTAATACCCCACACCCTGTAGAATTCGGTCCGTTTATTTGCACAGTTGGAATGAATTTCGGGGACCAAAATGCTTTTTTCTGCGCAGCTATGAGCAGCGCAATGGAGCTTATCTTCACTCGCCCCATTGCGCTGCTCATAGCTGCGAAGAATATTCTTAGGTCGTGAGTGGTCTGTGTCACCATTAAGAAAAACAGGTCGGAATAGGCCAATATATATACAGTGGTGCCCTGCAAGACGAATGCCTCGCAAGACGGAAAACCCGCTAGACGAAAGGGTTTTCCGTTTGCAGAGGCGCTTCGCAAGACGAATTTCCCTATGGGCTTGCTTCGCAAGACGAAAATGACGAAAATTTTTGAGTTTTTTTTCCGCTCCCCAACCCCTTTTTCTAAAGCGCTAAGTTGCTAATAGCCTTTTAGCAGCTAAACCACTAATCCCTTAAGCCTTAAAAAGCCGTTTTTAGCCCTTTTTAGCTAATAGCGCTACTCCGTCAATGGGCTTGCTTCGCAAGACGAAAAAACCGCAAGACGAAAAGACTCGCGGAACGGATTCTTTTCGTCTTGCGAGGCACCACTGTATAGACTTTCGTGGGATCAAGTGACTTTTCTTCTTTAAGTTCATAATCAAGCTCAAGGTTGTCATTTGAACTAGCTGGATGTTTAACTGAGAGCCAATCGCAGTCAGTCCATCATTTGAAAACTGACTTTTGAGCCCTCTTGCCCCAAAATGGAAACTAGACATTCCATTTTGGCGACTATAACCCTGGTTTAAGAAGCCATTTGACACCTGGGCTTATAATCTGGGAGTTTCTAGCCTTTGGGGATGAAGTCAAACCATTAGAGAGCGACAGCTGTGGCTGTAGAGAGCGGTATGAAAAATCTTTTAAAAATAAGAATTGGATAAAATGACAGGAAGGTTTCGAAACCTGCGGGACCAAAGATTTACAGAGGATTGGAAGAACTATACAAACTATTTGAAGAGCAACTGTAATCAACAAATTATGCCAGTAGGACTACAAGAAGTTTTGTAAGGAGAAATATATGAAATTGAGATTTGAGATATTGAGAAATGAGATTTAAATGTAATAGTGAGAGTAAGAAATGCAAATTAAGTGAATACAGTGGTATCTCGGGTTAAGTACTTAATTCGTTCCAGAGGTCCGTACTTAACCTGAAACTGTTCTTAACCTGAAGCACCATTTTAGCTAATGGGGCCTCCTGCCGCGCCACCGCTGCATGACTTCTGTTCTCATCCTGAAGCAAAGTTCTTAACCTGAAGCACTATTTCTGGGTTAGCGGAGTCTGTAACCTGAAGCATATGTAGCCTGAAGTGTATGTAACCCGAGGTACCACTGTAGATTGGAAAATTTTCAGATGTGATTGAGGGAAGTCAAAAAATTGTATAAGATATAAAAGTATGTTTAGTTATTATTGGAAATGCTATGTTAAAAAACTAGTAAAAATTTATATAGATATAAAAAAAGAAAAATCTTTTAAAAATAAATAACCATTTGCCCCACCCACTTTTGCCTCTGGCCACGCCCACAATCAGCATGTCATGGGTGGCACAGAAGGGACTTTGGCCAATCGGAAGCAGCCATTTCAGTCTTCGCAGTTCTGCATCTTTCATAGGTACACGCCGCTGATCCTCATGGGCTGGATGAGGCCCCGAGGAGGAGAAAGTGGACGAACGTTCACATGTCTTGTGCCAGTTGGCTGGGCACAGGAACTTTGCGAGGCAGACCGTTCCTGCCAGCGGCCTCTGCCCGTCCCTGCCCCCCCCCTCCGATGGAGCAATCCCCAAAAGGGTTTCAATTGCCAGGACAAATATTGCGCAGACCTGCTTGGGGAAAGGTTTCAAGGCGTTTGCGTGGGGTGGGGAGAGAAACAGAGGACAGAAAGAGGAGGTTGGGCTCTCCTTGCAGGGCGGCTGAATTCTGTTTTATCTTTTAAGCCTTCGGTTCAGAGGGTGGGAGTCCGCCAGGGCTCCTCGACGGTCATCTCGCAATTCAGGAAGGTGGGGAAATTATGTGCTTGCAGTTGCTCTTTCCAAAAGATGGCTGCTTCAACGGATCGGGCAGATATATTACAGTGGTACCTCAGGTTACATAAGCTTCAGGTTACATACGCTTCAGGTTACAGACTCCGCTAACTCAGAAATATTACCTTGGGTTAAGAACTTTGCTTCAGGATGAGAACAGAAATCGTGCTCCGGCGGCACAGCGGCAGCGGGAGGCCCCATTAGCTAAAGTGGTGCTTCAGGTTAAGAACAGTTTCAGGTTAAGAACAGACCTCCGGAACGAATTAAGTACTTAACCCGAGGTACCACTGTATTACTGTATTTTCCCGTGTATAAGATGCCTCCTATTTTTGGGGACTCAAAATTAAGAAAATGGGGGGGGGGGATTGCCCAGAGTTGTTGACCTTTTTTGGGGGGATTGCTCAGAACCGCTCACCCGCCTGAACAACACTTCCTATCACACGCAACGAAAAGGCCACCAAGGGCTTGACCGCCTATCGGCTGCCCAACAGCAAATCAAAACAAGTCATTGCCGCAGCCACCACTAACCCACACTACCACCGCTGACAATCTCCACCTCATGGCAGCAACCAGTCCCCCGCCCCCCCCCCACAGCAGTACCCATGTATAAGAAGGCCCCAATTTTTAAGCATTACTTTCACGTAAATAATCCTCGTGTTATACATGGAAAATACAGTACAGTGGTACCTCAGGTTATGTATCCAGAGGGATATGTAAACTTCGGGTTGTGAAGGCGGCAAACCCAGAAGTGTGTACCTTTGGGTTTCGCCACGCGCGCATGCGCATATGCACTCAATCGTGCCACATGCGTGCGCAAAAGGGCACCTCCAGTTGTGGACTTTTCGGGATACGGCTGGGCCTCCAGAACAAATCCCATCTGTAACCTGAGGTAGAACTGTAATTTCTTTTCTGAACAGCAGAAAACAGCTTTTAAAACAGCAAGCTCTGCTTTTGAGACCCGGGAACAAAACAAGAGCACTTCTATCATGGGTCAGCCTGGTTGCCACAGCAGCCGACTCAGGTGTTTTGAAAAGGGACACTCAAAAGCAGCTCACGAAGGTGCATTTCCCACAGCGGCGGGCCTTCTAAGGGCAACTGCTCCTGGGCGTGGAGGCTCCACTATCCAGACAGGAGAGGAGCCCTTCTGAAGGGCCTTCGAGTTCAACAGCCTATCCTGATATGGGTTCCAAAGAGGACAAAGCTATCAAAATCTGGAGGCTGCCAGTCAGAGTTGGCAGCACAGGGATGGGGGGAGCCTTAGAAATGCAGAACTGGAGAGACAGGAGGATGAGGAGCTGCCTCCCGCTGAGTCAGACCATTGCTCTATCTCATTCAGTTTTGTCAACACTGGCTGGCAGCGGCTCTGCAGGGTTTCAGATGCAGGGAAACACTGGCTTACCTGCACTGACTGGCAGCAGCTTTGCAGGAAAGCAGACAAGGGGTCTCTCCCAGCCTCAGATAGTGAAGACACCAGGGGTTGAAGCTGCAGGCGCAGCAGGTGCTCTAAGCACTGAGCTACAGCACCTCTCTTCCAAACAGAGCAAGATTCCAGTCCTCATGAGTCTGAAAACATAGATCTCTCCCTGCCCTGCCAGGAGATTTCAGGGACTGAGCCTGGGACCGCCTGTGTGCGAAGAGACTTGTCGTGTGATTAAGCTGCAGGTGCTCCTCCAGCTAATAATAATCACAGATATTATAATAATAGATATTATTATTTTTATTGGCAGAGAGCTGCAAGAACCCATCAATCTGGCCCAGAGGCTGCCAACTGGCAAAGGACAGCACGAAACACAAAGCTTTTCACCTTCAAAGGATGCTAGACTTAATTACCTGCGCCCAGCAATAAGAGAAGCAGCTTCCATAAGACTTATTTGCATCTGCTCCCCGGTGCCAACAGAAAGCTACCGTAATTTGTTTTGCAATAGGCAATATTTGAAGCTGGCGAAGAGAAGGGCCCCAAGAAAGCAAGGGCGCAGTATGCTGGATCAGGCCCATGGGGGCCCATCGAACCCAGGATCCTGTTCCCACAGGGGCCAAGCACATGCTGCAACCCCAAAAGCAGAACCCAAAACTCAGAAGCAGCAGCACTCTGTCCAAATGAGATCTATTGCCTCCAATGGTGAATTTTGCAAATGGCAAACTGGCATTTGCAAATTTTGCAAACTGGCAGCTGGTGACCAAGAGCGGCTGAGGGTTCTTGACTTTAGCACCTGGTGCAGTCAAGGTAGGACCGGGGGGGGGGGGCAGGGGGCAGCACAGGTAAGGAGCCCCATTCAGCAGAGACACCCCCCCCCCAAATCAACGCAGTGCTAGCCGGTCACATTTTGAAGTAATGCACACCCACCTCTTAAAACAGATTGGGTAAACACGAGTGCTGGGCTCAAGAGGGCCCTCATCCTGACAAGGGGCCCTCATCCTGCTCCAAGGAGGCTCTCCAAAGCACCTGAGCCGATTCCGCAAGCGCCTCTCCATCGAGAGGCAGTGTGGCGTAGTGGTTAGAGGACTGGACCAGGATTCAAGAGGAACCAGGGTTCATGCTCGGCCATTAAGCTCGCCGCGTGAGCCCTCGAGGGGCCCAGCGACTCTCCCTCTCAGCCTCGCCTCCCTCGCAGGGTCGGTGTGGGGTGGAGAACCACGCTCTTTGGAGGAAAAAAGGAGGCTATCGAGGCAGACCGATCGGTAAAATCCCAATAATAGCCATTTGCAGTTGCCTTACCTGGAGGGAAGGGGAGAAAGGACACCTAATGGCCTTTTTCAGACATGGGAGGTTTAGGAGTGCGGAAAAATCCATACACAAAAAGCTTTGAAACTCGCCCTTCGGGTATTTTCCTTACTCTCCCCCGACCAAGATCAGATGCAAAGGCAGGTAACGGCAGCCAAATCCATTAAGAGCTTTAAAGCCTCACTGCGATCAAAGGTTTGCCACCCACCCAAGCACAGCGTATGCTCAAGAAAACCGTCCTGTTATTTATACCCCGCGTCCAACAGATCTGCCACCAACTACTTCAAAAAATGCCTGCGTCTCTAAAGGCACCCTTTTTCTTGGGAACTCTCCAAACACCCAGGGACGTGGGTGGTGCTGTGGGTTAAACCACAGAGCCTAGGACTTGCCGATCAGAAGGTTGGCGGTTCGAATCCCCGCCACGGGGTGAGCTCCCGTTGCTCAGTCCCTGCTCCTGCCAACCTAGCAGTTCGAAAGCACGTCAAAGTGCAAGTAGATAAATAGGTACCACTCTGGCGGGAAGGTAAACGGCGTTTCCGTGCGCTGCTCTGGTTCACCAGAAGCGGCTTAGTCCTGCTGGCCACATGACCCGGAAGCTGTATGCCGGATCCCTCGGCCAGTAAAGCGAGATGAGCGCCGCAACCCCAGAGTCGGCCATGACTGGACCTAATGGTCAGGGGTCCCTTTACCTTTACCTCCAAACACCCACCCACACCTAAGACATAAGAAGAGTCTGCCAGGATGAGGCCAATGACCCCTCTAGACCAGCCCACGGCTCTTACAGTCGCCAAATCTCCCTGGGAACCGTGACGCCAAGATAGACTGCCCCTGGGAGTGGAGGTTCCATTAGAATGTCAGAAGAGGCCTTGCTGGACCGGGTCAAAACCCAACACCCCATTCTCACGTGGCCAGGCAGTTGCCCATTTAGGGAAGGCCACATGGAGGACCTGAGCACAAGAGGACTGTCCCCTCCGGAGACTTCGTCAGCTTCGTTTGCTCACCTTTCCCCTGAGAGACCCAGATGCTGCAAGCCTTCCCCATAGTTGCCCCATCCTAAGATCACTTCTTAGACATCACCTTGCCAACAAAGGTCCACATAGTTAAAGCTCTGGTTTTCCCAGTCGTGATGTATGGAAGTGAGAGCTGGACCATAAAGAAGGCTGATCGCCGAAGAATGGATGCTTTTGAATTCTGGTGCTGGAGGAGACTCTGGAGAGTCCCATGGACTGCAAGAAGATCCAACCTCTCCATTCTGAAGGAAATCAGCCCTGAGTGCTCACTGGAAGGACAGATCCTGAAGCTGAGGCTCCAAGACTTTGGCCACCTCATGAGAAGAGAAGACTCCCTGGAAAAGACCCTGATGCTGGGAAAGATGGAGGGCACAAGGAGAAGGGGACGACAGAGGACGAGATGGTGGGACAGTGTTCTCGAAGCTACCAGCATGAGTTTGACCAAGCTGCGGGAGGCAGTGGAAGACAGGAGGGCCTGGTGTGCTCTGGTCCAGGGGGTCACCAAGAGGCGGACATGACTAAACGACTAAACAACAACAACAAGATCACTTCCACACCAGGGGTGCTGGGAATCGCAGCTCTGTGAGGGGGAAAACTACAATTCGCTGAATTCTTTGATACGAGGCCTCGGCAGGGCTGGCTTAACCATAGGTGCTAGGGGTGTGGGGCACCCGGGCGCCAGGCTCTCAGGGGCGTCAGGCCGAGAGTCCAGGGCCGAGATTTGGAGTCCAGCGATTGAAGAGCCAGGCACAGCGCTGCAGGTTTTTCTGCTGCCCCCCCCCCCAAATTGGGGCGCTGAGCAGTTTTTTGCACCCCAGGGACGTGGGTGGCGCTGTGGGTTAAACCACAGAGCCTAGGACTTGCCAATCAGAAGGTTGGCGGTTCGAATCCCCGCAACCGGGTGAGCTCCCGTTGCTCGGTCCCTGCTCCTGCCAACCTAGCAGTTCAAAAGCACTCAAAGTGCAAGTAGATAAATAGGTACCGCTCCAGCGGGAAGGTAAACGGCATTTCCGTGCGCTGCTCTGGTTCGCCAGAAGCGGCTTAGTCCTGCTGGCCACATGACCCGGAAGCTGTACGCTGGCTCCCTCAGCCAATAAAGCAAGATGAGCGCCGCAACCCCAGAGTCAGTCACAACTGGACCTAATGGTCAGCGGTCCCTTTACCTTTACCGCATATGCGAAATATGGCCCTGGGGAGAGTCACTACTGAGGATCCCCTGTGGCTCAGCTCGGACCCAACAGTTTCATGTTGTGGGCCGTTTTGTGGATGTCCCACTCGAGGTCAGACGGGCCCTCTCTCCCCCTGTTGAACTTCTGAAATCCAATGAATATTTTTACTTCTTCTTATTATTATGGCAGACTTTTATACTGGAGTAATTGTGACCACCTATTGGTGGCTAGGGGAACTGCAGCATGACGACAGCCTTACATTTTTTGTATATAGGCAGAAAATAATTTTGTATATCCTTCTTCTGAATATGGTTGGTCCATATTTGGTTGTCTTTGCTGACAGCCTCTCAAAGACCATGCACCACATTGAGAGACATACAGTGGTACCTTGGGTTAAGTACTTAATTTGTTCTGGAGGTCCGTTCTTAACCTGAAGCACCACTTTAGCTAATGGGGCCTCCTGCTGCTGCCGCAGAGCCGGAGCACAATTTCTGTTCTCATCCTGAAGCCCAAGGTAATATTTTTGGGTTAGCGGAGTCTGTAACCTGAAGTGTATGTAACCTGAAGCGAATGTAATCCGAGGTACCACTGTATACAGTCTGGCCAAGCAATGGCTGGTTTTCTGAGAGCTGACAGACCGAATGTTTCCAACTGCCAATAATTCAGCCAGCCTACAGTCTGGACAAAACACAGACACCTAAGGATACGGCCAGGTATTCACTAAAATGTGGAGGCTATGCCTGGCTGTTTGACTCGAAAAAGGTTTTCGGATTTATTGGGAGTGCAGAAGACATGTAAGAGTAGAAAAATAACCTCGCAATTTCCACTAAATAAGGATTAATTGTGTAATATGGATTTGTAATTTTTTATTTTACGGGATTGTTCTCGAAGGTAAGGACAGGCATATTAAAAGATTGTTATGATGGTAAAGACTAGTCATTCTTGGTGGTACCTAACTAAATTCTACTTGGACTCATTAACGGACAGTAATTAGGCACACGAGTAGGACTAACGTTGGATCCAACCCAGTGATAATGATTATTAATCAGACTGATATGGATATGGAATGTGGATAAAAATGGTTATACTGAGGACTTAATTCCTTAAGATGAGGGTTTCTTGTGTAAAGGATGCTTGATGGTTAATCATATAATAAGGATTTGTCATTATAAGTAGCGTAACCTCACCAAATCAGTTTGGAAACATTTAAGAATACAATGTTGCATTGTAGGAATTCCGAAGGAAATTTGCACAGTGTAAAATCCAATAAAAGAAGATGAGTTTGTGCTAAAATAAAGAATAAACAAACAAGTTGTCCCTGCAATTGGAAAACCGGGTGACTGGCCCTTGCCAGTTGCTTCAGAAATCTTCTGTTTCTATGCTAAACTCTGCCAGGTTCTGGGGTGCAAAGCCCAGTCTTATCAAGCTAAATTCGGGATCCACACAGACCAAGCTTTGAAATCAGCAACAGGTCACAAGAAAAACTTTGTGCACAGCTCAGCCTTGCCAATAATAAGGGCAAGTAATGAACAGCAAGCGATGGTAAACCCCAAAATCACTTACCCTAGAAAGCAATGGATAAATCTTTCAAGGAAACCGGGTGTAGGGGAACTTTGGCTCTTCAGAGGCTCCCAAACTACAACTCCCATCTGCCCCAGCAAGCATGGCCAGGCATGAGGATGGGAACTGTAGTTCAGCGACACCTTGGAGGGCCGAAGGATCCTTGCATCAAAGTAAAGAAAAGCACAAAACAAAACAAAGCACTCCCAAGGGCAGGCATCCCCAAACTCAGCCCTCCAGATGTTTTGGGACTACAATTCCCATCATCCCTGACCACTGGTCCTGTTAGCTAGGGATGATGGGAGTTGTAGTCCCAAAACAGCTGGAGGGCCGAGTTTGGGGATGCCTGCCCCAGAGCAGACTCGGCGAAGTTAATAAATGTGGTTAATTTCAATCTACTCTGAATGGGAGTCCGCTCAGTGCAGCCCCCACACCATAAAAAAATGAGGTTACGGCCTCAGCCTGCACAGGCCTGAAAGCTAGCAACTTTGAGGAGTTTTTTAATCCACAGCAGAAACATTTTAAAAAATATATGCTAGTCCACTACAATGATTTAATCCTACGCGGCGACTGGGCAAAGGCTGTTAAACGCCAATATTTGTGTTTTTTAACCCAGCCTTTCGGAAAGTTAGAAAAGCAAACGGAGGCCGGGTTCAGATGTGCCACATTCAAACGCGTTCACGGCTCTTCTTTCTGAAAACCCCGGAAGGGAAAGGCCTTAAAAAACAACAACACAACTATCGGTTTAGTTTGGACAGACCTGAGGGTGCCGCAAATGTGCTTTCGCAAACAGAAAGGAACGAGGGGGGGGGGGGAGAGACAGGCCTGCCATGCCCATGCTCAAAAGGGGACATTTTCTCCCACCCAGATCAAGGATCATTAACTGGTTCCGGGATGCCAGGGTGCCCTCGATTTGCAGGGGGCAAAGTTGCACACATACACATCAGGGTGGCCAAGATTTGGTGTAGGCCTCAAAAAGGGAGACTGGCACTTCCTGGATCGAAGGGAAAGAGCCGGAGAGAGAAGGGAGGGAGACTTTGGGGCAGGGGTCAGCAAGCTTTTTCATCAGGGGGCCGGTCCACTGACCCTCAGATCTTGTGGGGGGCCGGACTACATTTTGGAAAGAAAAAAAATGAACGAATTCCTATGCCCCACAAATAACCCAGAGATGCATTTTAAATAAAAGGACACATTCTACTCATGTAAAAACACGCTGATTCCCGGGACTGTCCGCGGGCCGGATTGAGAAGGCGATTAGGCCAGATCCGGCCCCCCGGGCCTTAGTTTGCCTATCCATGCTCTGGGGGGAAAGATAAACTGATATCCTACAGTGATGAAACACACTTTGGAGAGTCAGGCCAGGAACCTCTCCCAAACTCTGCGCGGTTATGTGTAAACATGACTTTAAGGAACGGGATTCTTGGATAAAGCTGTCAGAGAAAGGGCCATTATGGCTGGGACAATGGACCCCATAAATCAGGAGAGGAAAGAGAGAAGGGAGAAGCTAGCAATGATACAAAGGGTGGAAATTTAAGGGTGGGGGCACCGGACTCTCCCTGTCCTGCCCCCCTCTTCCTCTCCACACTTTCGCTGAACATTTACTTGAAGGGAGTTCTCGCCCGAGCCCCAAAAAGTGTCCGAAACAAAGTCTATTTCCCCCTCGCAGCCCAGAGAGGGGAGGAAAAACCATCCCCAAGTTGGAATAAGTGGGTCAGACAAACCTTTTTTTCTGGAAATAAACACATTTCTCTTCCTTTCATCTCCAAAACACACTTCCTTCAAAAATAAAAAGGTTCAGCTCTACAAAGTACCTTTCAAACTTTTTTATATAGATGCAAAAAGGGGTTTTTTTGGAGGGGTGAATAAGGTGGGGATTCCTATAAATTGGGGGAAGACAGACCTGGAAACCCCCTTCTATAATAGGATTCTGGAGGAAACAGGGTTTTTTAATTAAAAAAAAAGGAGAAGAAGAATTCTTAATTTTCCGAGAGAATTACCTCCGGGGTTCTTCCTCCCGCCAGTGAATCCGAATTGTGTGCAATGTGTGGTGGATGGAAGTGTGGGTCGATCCTGGCTGCCCCCACCCCCACAAAAAAAAAAAAAAATCCCTGGATGGAAATTAGTCATAGGGGAGGGGGGGAGGGAGCGAGGGAGGGAGGGGCGCCCCGTGCAAAGGATCCGCCCCATTGCCAAATAACAGTTTAGCCATTCAAAGCCCCGTGCGCGGAGCTCCGAGGCCCCGATCCCGCGCGCCTTTACTCGCGAGTAAGCGCCGTTAGGCCCCCGCGGGGCTTCCTTCCGAGCAGACTCGCCCTTTCCTCCGGATCCTGGAGCTCGGGGCTTCCTGGTGCAGGGCCGCTGAGCCCGCTTACTCCCGAGTAAGCGCCCACCTGGTGTCCCGCGTCAAACCGGCCGGCGGCCCGCAGGCTTCGCCGGGAGTTTAGTCCAACCCTTTCCAAAACGCAGAGCAAGCCGGGGTTACTCTAGAGTAAAGGCCGCGCCCGATCCGGTGCAAAAACACTCTTTTAAAAGCCCGGTAAGAGGAGCAGATGCGCTATGCCGTAAGGAGGTGCAGACGCCCCGCGATTAATGCGTGCGCCCTTAATGGCGATGGGTCTACTCCAAGTATACCTGGATTGCCCCGTTGACTTTCATTGGGTCTTACTCCCGAGTAAGCGGCGTGAGGATCGCGGCCTGCCTCGGCCCCGATCCGAAACCAGACCCCCCCCCAAAAAAAAACACACCACTCCATGAAATCAATGGGTCTGAGTCTCCTCGGAGGAGTGAGTAATACATACTGGAAAGTGCCCACGAGTATTTTTCCTTTAAACCGGGAGTGGCGGCGGCGCGCAATCGATCCGGTTTATGGTCTGTTTACATGACGGAAGAGAGAAAGCGGGAGAAGAGTTGGGGCGAGGAAGGGGGAATAAATGAGGATGTGTCCCCCCCCCAAAAAAAACCCTCACCCTACCAAACAAAACACGCACACAAACTCCCCCAAAGAATTAGGAATCAACTCGCCTTTGGCGCAGCGCAGCCGAAACGCGCAAAGCGGAGCCTCGCCTGGAGCCACAAAGTTACTCATGACACAAACCTCCTTCCGCTCGCAGTTTCCTGAACCCGGAGCAAGGGAGGGGCGGGGCAGGATTGCAAAGAGAGAGGAGGGTTTTTTTTTTTTGGAGGGGGGGGTGGAAGAGAAGCTCGTGGAAGAAAAGCAAAGTGGGGGGAAGAAGGAGAGGAATACTGTAGCCAACTTGTTGCAAAGCATCGGGGCGCACAAACAAGACGAGGGATCCACTCACGTTTTGCACCAGGAAGTCTAGCAGATCTCTGCGGAATCTCCCCTTCTCTCTTTTTTCTTTCCTGGGGGGGGGGGTGTGTGTGTGTGTTCCTGGTTTAAAATTTAAAAAATTGGGGGTTGGGTGAGAGGTGAGGGGGGGCGCGATCTCTCTTTCGCTCCTGCTCCTCCTCTTTGATCCAAAGCGCGCGGGGGGGGGGGGGGGGCTGCTGCTGCTGATGGGAAGGGGCAGAAAATAAATAAGTAAAAAGTAAAAAGCAGCCTTCTTTTTTTTGGGGGGGGGGGTTGCGCGCGTAG
The DNA here is from genome assembly GCF_965153285.1 of Podarcis tiliguerta. Classification (NCBI taxonomy): domain Eukaryota; kingdom Metazoa; phylum Chordata; class Lepidosauria; order Squamata; family Lacertidae; genus Podarcis; species Podarcis tiliguerta. The sequence goes on from NC_139549.1 coordinate 3,857,094, forward strand.
TGGGGGGGGGCCTGGGAGTTGTTGGAGAAATGACGTCGCCCCGGGACGGATCAGGTTAGCAGCCCCGCGCGCTGCTGGCCTGAGCCATTGGCAACATTAATTCGATATCGCAAAAAAAACCAACACCACTTTTTTTGGGGGGGGGTGGTAATAGCCAAGCCTTAGCAATCGAGGGCAGAGCCTGGCACGGCGCGTCCCCGCGCCGCCCCTCCCCCTCCATCCATCTCTCTGGCCATCCACTGACTCACCCACTTTGCTGGCGGGGGAGGGCGCGCGGGGGGGGGGCACTTTGGGGGAGGGAGGGGCCTGCCCGTCACTCGGAGGGTGGGTCTCTCTCTCTCTCTTTCCGGATTCCGGATAGAGCCCCTCCTACCTAAGGGAGGGCTCGTCTCTCTTTTTCCCTCCCCCCCCCGCACTTTTCTTTCTTTCTTTCTTTTTGCAAAAAAAGGAGGTTCTCTCTTTTCCTCTTCTGGACTCACCAGTTTTGCAAAAAAGAGGATGGAGGTGGAAAGAAATTGGAGGGAGGGAGAGGGAAATGGGGAGGGGACCCCAAATTTCCCCATCACTCCCCCCTTTTCTTTCTTTCTTTCTGCAAAAAAATGAGCTCTCTTTTCCCCGCCTGACTCACCAGTTTTGCAAAAGAGAGGTTGGAGCTGGAAGGAAATTGGAGGGAGGGAGAAAGAAATGGGGAGGGGACCCCAATTTTCCCCATCACTCCCCCTTTTTTTCTTTTTTCCCCCCTTTCTTTTTGCAAAAAAAATGAGCTCTCTTTTCCACTTCTGGACTCACCAGTTTTGCAAAAAAAGAGGATGGAGGTGGAAAGAAATTGGAGGGAGGGAGAGGGAAATGGGGAGGGGGACCCCAATTTCCCCCATCACTTCCTCCCCCCACCTTGCCCACGTGGCTAAGGATACCCCGGGTTGGACTTGCTGCTCCAGAGGATTAGCAGCTTGGTGCCAGAGTCAGAGCATTGGTGCATGTAGATCAGTGTTGTCGGCACTGGCTGCCAGCAGCTCAAGGGGGGGGGGGGGAGAAGTTGGGGAGGGGGGCAAGGCTCACCCCACCCGGTGTCTAAGCTGCCCCAGGTTGAGTGACGCTTCAGAGGAGTGGCGGAGGAAGCAGACTTTGTGACTGCATTGGTGCATAGGGCGCAGTGGTGCTTGCACAGGCTGGCAGCATCTCTCGTGGGTTGGCAGAAAAAAGAAGGGGGCAACGCCCAATCCCCCCTCCCTTCACTCCAGATGAAGATGAGTCACAGTATTGCTTCACCTAGTTCAGCGAGGTCAACACTGGCTGCCATCAGCTTTCCAAAGTTTCATGTAAAAGGGACTTTCAACCAGCTGAACCCAGGACCTTGGACAGGCAAGGCTGAGACTCTGCCACTGACCCGCGAGATAACACCCGAAGGTGACTCGGAAACTGCAATTATTCCAGAACGTGGCAGCTGGACTGGTGAGTGGGAGCGGCTGCCGGGACCATATAACACTGGTCCCAGTATGTTTCCGAGCACAATTCAAAGTGTTGGTGCTGACCTTGAAAGCCCTAAACCAGGCATAGGCAAACTCGGCCCTCCAGATGTTTTGGAACTACAACTCCCATCATCCCTAGCTAACATGACCAGTGGTCAGGAATGATGGGAGTTGTAGTCCCAAAACATCTGGAGGGTCGGGTTTGCCTATGCCTGCCCTAAACGGCCTCGGCCCAGTATACCTGAAGGAGCGTCTCCACCCCCATCGTTCTGCCCGGACACTGAGGTCCAGCGCTGAGGGCCTTCTGGCGGTTCCCTCCCTGCGAGAAGTGAGGTTACAGGGAACCAGGAAGAGGGCCTTCTCGGTGGTGGTGCCCGCCCTGTGGAACGCCCTCCCTTCAGATGTCAAGGCAATAAGCAACTACAGTGGTATCTCGGGTTACATACGCTTCAGGTTACAGACTCTGCCAACCCAGAAATAGTGCTTCAGGTTAGGAACTTTGCTTCAGGATAAGAACAGAAATCGGGCTTCGTCAGCGCAGCGGCAGCAGGAGGCCCCATTAGCTAAAGTGGTGCTTCAGGTTAAGAACAGTTTCAGGGCAAGAACGGACCTCCGGAACGAATTAAGTACTTAACCTGAGGTACCACTGTATCTGACTTTTAAAAGACAACTGAAGGCGGCCCTGTTTAGGGAAGCTTTTAAAGTTTGATGCTGCATTGTTTTTAATATTCGTTTGGAAGCCGCCCAGAGTAGATGGGGAAACCCAGCCAGATGGGCAGGGTATAAATTATTATTATTATTATTATTATTATTATTATTATAACATAAAGCATGAAGCTAGTCCTCATTGTTCACCCAGCAAGTTGTGTTACACGCGACTGACAGCAGCAAAAACAAACGGCCTGATGAAACAGTACAAACAGACCAGGATTATTGCTGTGAAACTCACAGGCTCGTTTTGTTGTTGTTGTGTTAGCAGGCTCCGGAAATTTTACAACATCCGTGTGGCATATTGTGAAATGAGGATCCTCTGCCCAGTTCTGCAACAGGTTGTTTAAGGTTCATATTTCCAGTAAGTAATTTTGGGGAGAACGTCTTCCTTAAAAGGGGCTTTAAAGTGTTGCAAATACAGAAGAAATAATGTAAATAAAGAAATAATCCAAAAGCTTCCATGCTGTTTTTATTTCCTGCTGTCCCACAGCGCCACCTGCTGGTACACTCTGCTTGTCTCTCCTCTTCATCAGCAGGGAATTGTAGTGCACTGAGCAGAAATCTAGGTAAAGGTAACCCTGACCCCTGACCATTAGGTCCAGTCGCGACCGACTCTGGGGTTGCGGCGCTCATCTCGCTTTATTGGCCAAGGGAGCCGGCGTACAGCTTCCGGGTCATGTGGCCAGCATGACTAAGCCGCTTCTGGCGAACCAGAGCAGCGCACGGAAACGTCGTTTACCTTCCCGCCGGAGTGGTATCTATTTATCTACTTGCACTTGACGTGCTTTCAAACTGCTAGGTTGGCAGGAGCAGGGACCGAGCAACGGGAGCTCACCCCGTTGCGGGGATTCGAACCTCCGACCTTCTGATCGGCAAGCTCAAGAGGCTCTGTGGTTTAACCCACAGCGCCACCCAGGAGCAGAAATCTAAGCACTCTCTAAAACTACAGTTCCCAGGAGCTCTCAGCAATCTGAACCGCACCCTGTTTCTTCCTCTGCTCTGTGTAGCGTCAGACCAGGAGCTTGTAGACCAGGGTTCAAAACCCTGCTCAGGCATGAAGCTTGCTGGATGTGTGATCTTGGGCCAGTCACAGTATCTCAGCCTTAATCTGCCTCACAGGGTTGTTGTGAAGGTAAAATAAGGAAGAGAGGGATAGGAAAGATGTCACCCTGACCTGGGAGGAAAAGTGGGATATCAGTGCAATCGCCGGCTTTTCCTTTTTTGTTTTGTTTTTTAAAGTATGTTTCTCCTTTCATTCAAAATAAAAATGCTGAGGAAGGCAGCGCTTAAGAGAAAATCAAAAGTAACAGTAAATTCTACTCTACGAGCATATGCCACAAAATACCAAAGATCATTTTGCTCAACCACCACCCCACCCCAAAAACCCCACGGAAAACAACGCAAGAGTAAATTTGTGTGCATCATTCTTTTGGGAGCACAGTGCATGTGCGGGAGCATATGATACATAGGTCCCATACACCTATGTATCATGCTCTTTATTGCGCATCACTGAATGAGACAGAATCCTTCCATTGCACAACAACGCCCTCCAGTGGGAGGTGTCTGGTTTGGATATAATCTGAAGATTATCTATCATCTATCTATCTATCTATCTATCTAGCATCTATCTAGCATCTATATCTATCTATATCTATCTATCATCTATCTATATCTATCTATCTATCTATCTATCTATCTATCTATCTATCTATCTATCTATCTATCTATCATCTACCTATCTATATCTATCTATCTTTCATCTCTCATCTATCATCTAACTATCATCTACCTATCTATATCTATCTATCTATCATCTATCTATCTATCTATCTATCTATCTATCTATCTATCTATCTATATCTATATCTATCTCTATCATCAATCTATCTATCATCTATCTCTATATCTATCTATCTATCTATCTATCTATCTATCTATCATCTATCTATCTATCTAATCTATCTCTATCTATCTATCATCTATCTATCTATCTATATCTATCATCTATCTATCTATCATCTATCTATCTATTTATCTATCCACCCACCGGGGGATGAGTCTTCCAGCCTCATTGTGGCTTCTGTTCCAGGCTGCCAGCACTGCTACTTCTCCAGGGGCGCATAGTTCAGCAACTTTCCAATCAAATCCACGTGTGACAGGAGCATCCTCCGACAGCAGTAGCACTTCAGGCCAAGGGTGTCCAACGCACCCCCTTCTGTGTATTCCGCCTGCAAGAGGCCCAGGTAGGCTTCCCACTTGTTGGCCTCCACTTTCCCACAGGTGAAGCACCGAACTGGGATGATCATTGTGAGGTGGCCTTCCTCTCTCCCGGGGGTCCCTCGTGGTTCTGGCCACCCTCTTTTCCTTTTAACATAAGAATTGGCGCCATTTCCTCCAAACCGTGATGGGTGTCTCATTCCAAAACCCAGGGAGAATTCTCCCCCCCCCGCCAATAAATTTTTATTAAACTTGGAAAGAAATTATATAAAGATAAAAAGAGATACAAATATAAATTTTAAAAGACACAAAGATAAAAAAACTAATTGAAAACACAAACCAAAAGGAGAAGAGAAGAAAAAAGAGATTTTCTGATTCTATAAATATAACTCTCTATATGCAGAGAAGTATGCAAAACATCCACTCTGATAAAACACCCAACAAGTCTACTCTATATGAACCAATATTTTCTTCAGTCCTCAAACCCAGATACCCTAAGTGCATTTTCTTTTTCATGCAATAGGTCTATAAGGAGATCCCAGTCTGAAGAAAATATTGACAAAGATTTTTTTTCTGATTAAACAGGTCAACTAAGTCCAATAATTTTAGCAACTATTCTGGCACGTAATGATGGATCTTTCCATCTTTGTGCATATAAAAGTTTCGCTGCTGTGATCATTTATTGAAATAATGTTCTTTTTCTAATTGTATTCCATTATTCCTAGCAGGAAAAGTTCTGCCTTCAACTGAATGTTACAATTAAAAAAAAACACACCTTTTGCATCAATGTATGTATTTGTATCTAATATTTCCTGGCTTTTTTTGCAAGTCCACCAAGCATGAGAAAATGTCCCATTATATTTCTCAGCAAACATTTAGAACACCTATACACATCCTAAATCATTTATCCAGAAACCATCATTTTATTTAAACATTCTTTAAGGTCATAACACAATGTAGGTGTTAGCATTTTAATTCACATATGTTCCCACTGTATATTATAACCATAATACGGAGAGGTTTCTAGCCATCAGGAGACTTTTCCTGACCAGTATCCCAGCTGATGAAACGATTGACGGTCTGTTGAGACGCTTCATAGACCCCTCTCTCTTTGCCTTTATCGCTGCAGCCTAGCAGGCTGAAGTTCAACAGGTGGTGTTCTTCCAAGCATGGTTATAAAGTGCTAAGGCAAACTTTGGCCGCTGGTTTCCTGCCTTGCACGATCCGTAATTAACTGGTGGAGCTCCTCTGTTCAGTCAAAAGCACCCCAGGAGAAGGTGGAACAGGACAGGTGAGGGCTGTGGCTTAGGGAGAGATTCCTGGGGGGCAGAGAGAAAGAGAGAGAGAGAGAGAGAGAGAGAGAGAGAGAGAGAGAACCCAGAGGGCCTAAAGTCAATACTGACCTACTTGGAGGTGTTGGGGCTTTAACCCGGGACGTTCTGCATGCAAAGCAGACACTCTGCCCCTGAGCTACGGAGTTTTCTTCAAAAAGAATAGTTACCGCATTTTTCGCCCTATAGGACGCACTTTTCCCCCTCCAAAAATGAAGGGGAAATGTGTGTGCGTCCTATGGGGCGAATGTAGGCTTTTGCTGAAGCCAGGAGAGCGAGAGGGGTCGGTGCACATGAACCCTCTCGCTCTCCAGGCTTCAGGAAGCTTTCCGCAAGCCTTGGGAGCCCGGCGGGAGTTCCTGGCGGGCTCCTTAGCCTTGTGGATAGCAGCCTGCATCTCGAAGCCCAGGGCTTCAGTTTCCCAATCTGGTTTGGAGGCTGGCGGCGGGAGAAGCGCTCTTCTCCCAGCCGCTAGCCCCGCAAACTTGGGGAAAGCTGGGAGACACAGCGCGCCTTCCCGCTGTCCCCCGACCTGGTTTGGAGGCTTGCAGATATCCGCAAGGCATGGGAGCCCGGCGGGAAGTCGCACCGGTCTCCCACGGCTTGCGGAGAGCTGCCTGTTCTGGGGGCTGGGGTCAGGGGAAGCTCGGGTTTCCCCCGCCCCAACCCCGCGCCTGGGGGGGAAATAAATTTGTTTTCATTATTTCCCCCCTCCAAAACTAGGTTTGTCCTATGGGGCGAAAAATACGGTAAGTTTCTAGTCCTCATGGTTCTGGAGAACGGCCTGTCATAGGCAGGAAAATAGGAAGCTGTCTTCTACTGGGTCAGGCCGCTAGAATTGCCCACAGAGGAGTATCAGGAAGAGTGGAATAAATTTAATGATTATCTAGTTAAATTTGTTAAGTTAAATTAATTGAAAATAGCTTGCAGATACTTAATTGGCTTAGGATTTTATTTATGTTAAGTGATGAATTAATATGTTTAATTCCATAAGGTAAAGATTTAAGGATGTTAATATTTAAGTTAAATTTCATAAGAATTGGGATTTGGAAAACCGTTAAAAGGACATGCAATGAAATTCAACCAAGGGGAAGCGAGGAAGTCACTTAACAAAGTTAATAGGTGTAATTTTCAATAAGGCTATGATTTATGTTTGTTTGTCTTGTGTGTTTGTTTGCTTGTTTATAATATTGTGAAAACCAATAAAAAATTTTGGGGAAGAAAAAAAAATTGCCCACAGTCTGGAAAGTGAGCGAGGTCCCGACTATTATTATTATTATTATTATTATTATTATTATTATTATTATGAACGGCAACTTAAGCTGACAGAATATGCACAGCTTGAAGATTTAGCATCTAGAATAAGGGAACAAGAAGAACATAAGTTTAGAGAAGATTGGAAAACGCTTATTGAATACATTGGGGGTATTGTGTACGCTTGAAAACGTTGGCAGCATTAAGATAAATTCAGCAGTGTGATTAAGTTTTGATGGATGGAATAATGGAATACTGAATGGCTTAGTTTTTGTAAAATATGCAGGGATTTATGATACGCAAAATGAACCAGGGAAAGAGAAGAAGGGAAGTAATTGATATTTTAAGGATGCTTAAACGAGAGAATTGCCCGCACTGGCTGGCAGCAGCTCTGTGGGGTTTCAGGCAGCCCCGTATTATTCGCGCCGTGTGTGGCATCTGCAGAAATTGGCAAAAATACCTGGGATTCAGGGGTCATTATTGTTGTTTAAAATATTGTTATCTTCTGCTTCCCGCCCCATTGCAATAATAAAATTTAAGGTCTTATATATACAGTGGTACCTCGGATTACATACGCTTCAGGTTACAGACGCTTCAGGTTACAGACTCCGCTAACCCAGAAATCGTACCTCGGGTTAAGAACTTTGCTTCAGGATGAGAACAGAAATCGTGCTCCGGCGGCACGGCAGCAGCAGGAGGCCCCATTAGCCAAAGTGGTGCTTCAGGTTAAGAACAGTTACAGGTTAAGAACGGACCTCCAGAACGAATTAAGTACTTAACCCGAGGTACCACTGTATAATAAATGTTCATAAATGTACCAACCAAGCACATACGTACATAGATCAGCACAGGAAGACCGACCTGAAACCATTTTTGATTCCCAAACTGACCAAATGTTTTCTCTGCAAGGAGGGAGGGGGGGTGAGGGAACCTTCTCATTGTCTCAGGAATTGGGAAATCACCATCTCAGAGGGTGACAGACTACCAGGAAAGGCAATCAGGTAAGGGATTATCAGATAACCTGGCAGACAGGAAAAACAACAACACGCTCAAATTTCTGTTGTAGACCGCCTTTTCTGTGATGTAGGTATGATGTTTGTGGGGAGTGGTCTTGGGCTCCGCCCCTTCTGTGATGTATGTATGATGTATGGTGGGGTGGTCTTGAGCTCCAGGGCAGGGAATTTAAAATGTCTAGACATTGTTCGAGGTCCTCCTCCTTTCCTGCGTGTGAGGGGAGCATCCTGTTGCAACAGATCAATAAAGATCGGGCTTACGAGCTGCTTTGCTTCTCAATATTCTCTGCTTGGCCTCTGTTATTTTCTCCTATCAATAGGGAACCTACGTAAGGACTCTATATGGGCTCTTGGATACCCCATAAGGGAAAAGGGGAAGATTTTGTTTACAACATCATGAAGGAGTCTCCCAGTTATATCTACAAGCACAAAAGCAACCCCCTCTGCAATGCAGGAATATGCAGCTGTCCCGCACGGGGATTGAACTTGCAGCCTGCAACTTTGGCACCATCAGCGCCACCTTCTAGCCAACTGAGTTATTCAGGTTGCGCCCTTAAGCATTTGTGCAGCGCAAGAGGACGAGGTCTCTGCCCCGAGAGGCTCCCAGTCTAGAGAATGCCTTGAGACCTGGCACTCCGCTGAGTGGCTCCCTCGGATCAATGATTAAGCAGGGCTCCTTACAAGGGAGGCCAGCGCAGGAATTTCCACCTCACCTCTTCCAGAGATGTGGGAGGGTTGGCTCTTGTTCTGGAAAGGAATTTGCGGCAGGAATGCAACCAGGCAACTCGGGCAGTGTTTACTTGTGTGTCTCCAGAGACTCCTTTTCTGGGAGGGACTCATGAATTTCGCCAGGTGGAAGGAAGAGAAGAATCATAGAATCATAGGGTTGGAAGAGACCACAAGGGCCATCAAGTCCAACCCCCTGCCAAGCAGGAAACACCATCAGAGCACTCCTGACATATGGTTGTCAAGCCTCTGCTTAAAGACCTCCAAAGAAGGAGACTCCACCACACTCCTTGGCAGCAAATTCCACTGTCGAACAGCTCTTACTGTCAGGAAGTTCTTCCTAATGTCTAGGTGGAATCTTCTTTCTTGTAGTTTGGATCCATTGCTCCGTGCCCGCTTCCCCGGAGCAGCAGAAAACAGCCTTTCTCCCTCCTCTAGGTGACATCCTTTTATATATTTGAACATGGCTATCATATCACCCCTTAACCTCCTCTTCTCCAGGCTAAACATGCCCAGCTCCCTTAGCCGTTCCTCATAAGGCATCGTTTCCAGGCCTTTGACCATTTTGGTTGCCCTCCTCTGGACATGTTCCAGTTTGTCAGTGTCCTTCTTGAACTGTGGTGCCCAGAACTGGACACAGTACTCCAGGTGAGGTCTGACCAGAGCAGAATACAGTGGCACTATTACTTCCCTTGATCTAGATGCTATACTCCTATTGATGCAGCCCAGAATTGCATTGGCTTTTTTAGCTGCCGCGTCACACTGTTGGCTCATGTCAAGTTTGTGGTCAACCAAGAGACGACGGTCAGCCTGGACCATCTTTGTTGCATGAAGATAATAAGCAGGGATGGTGTAATAAATTAAAACTGGCTCACTTCCAGATCATAGCAAAGCTTAGCCAAGCCCAGCACCCTGTCTCCAACAGGGGACAGCCAGAAGTAGCTGGGAAACTGACAAGTTAGGCAGGGAAACAGCAGCTCTCCTGCTTCATTTGGAAGCTTGCAACTGGACGCAGGGGCTCTGTTTAATAATCCAGGCTAACAGGCATTCCTCCCCAAATTCGCTTGATCCTGTTTTGCTTAAGAACCCAAGAAAAGTGCTTCGGGATCAGACCAGAGGTCTACCCAGACCACTGTCCTCTCTCCGAGAAAAATGCCCCTTCTTGGAATCCCATAAACAGACCAGGCAGGCAGTACCTAAACTGAGATCTCCTATGGGGAGACCCAAGTCAAGTCAAGTCGTTTCATTACGGTCAATGACCAGTATCAAAACAAAACACCAGTTACAACATTTTGAAGCTCAAGGTGAAATAAAATAATATAAAAACACACATACATGAAAGATTTCTAGCCTAGGAGTGTCTATTGGACAATTGTTGTTTGTTGTTTAGTTGTGTCCGCCTCGTCGTGACCCCCTGGACCAGAGCACGCCAGGCACTCCTGTCTTCCACTGCCTCCCGCAGTTTGGTCAAACTCATGCTGGCAGCTTTGAGAACACTGTCCCACCATCTCGTCCTCTGTTGTCCCCTTCTCCTTGTGCCCTCCATCTTTCCCAACATCAGGGTCTTTTCCAGGGAGTCGTCTCTTCTCATGAGGTGGCCAAAGTCTTGGAGCCTCAGCTTCAGGATCTGTCCTTCCAGTGAGCACTCAGGGCTGATTTCCTTCAGAATGGAGAGGCTTGATCTTCTTGCAGTCCATGGGACTCTCAAGAGTCTCCTTCAGCACCAGAATTCAAAAGCATCCATTCTTCAGCGATCAGCCTTCTTTATGGCCCAGCTCTCACTTCCATGCATCACTACTGGAAAAACCATAGCTTTAACTATACGGACCTTTGTTATACTAATTCTGGGTGCTCACCATTGCATGTTGTATTTTAATGGCTGCTACACAAAATTTACAGGGACGCGGGTGGCGCTATGGGTTAAACCACGGAGCCTAGGGCTTGCCAATCAGAAGGTCGGCGGTTCGAATCCCCGCCACGGGGTGAGCTCCCGTTGCTCGGTCCCAGCCAACCTAGCAGTTCGAAAGCACGTCAAAGTGCAAGTAGATAAATAGGTACCGCTCCAGCGGAAAGGTAAACAGCATTTCCGTGCGCTGCTCTGGTTCGCCAGAAGTGGCTTAGTCATGCTGGCCACATGACCCGGAAGCTGTATGCCGGCTTCCTCGGCCAATAAAGCAAGATGAGCGCTGCAACCCCAGAGTCGGTCGCGACTGGACCTAATGTTCAGGGGTCCCTTTACCTTTTTTAACTCCTGTCTGGCACCCAAGTGATTGTTTCCTAGGTTCTAGGTGACGATCTTCTCTTCTTCCAACACAGCCCACGGGCTAAAAAAAATAAATAGGTGGTTCTCCACCCCTGGGTTTAGTTACAATAAACCTTTTCTCTTGATCTCTGTGTGTGGAAAACCAACACAATGGTTAGGCATGTTTCAACCTGCACGTTTTGCTCCTCGTGCCTTCCAGAGGGCACTGAAGTGTGTGTTTGTGTGTGTGTGTATTGCAGCGGCTTACAAAGCAGAAATTGATCTGATCAGAGCAACTGACGATGGCAGAAGCTGAAACTTTGTGCTATAAGCATTTAAAGTATTTTTAATCTTTTGTTGGAAGCCGCCCAGAGTGGATGGGGAAACGCAGTCAGATGGGTGGGATTATTATTATTATTATTACGGCTGGTAAAGTCAAGGTGGGCCAAAGCTGGCAAACCAGCCAAAGTTTATAGAAAGCTAGCCCTCAAATGGACATTTGAAGGATCAGTTTGAAACCGCCTAATATAGGATTCCCTTCCCCCCCCCCAAAAAAACTCCAGATCTAACAGGAGTTTGCTTTTTCCCATCCTAACCTGTTTTGCCAACTCTTCAGCAATTTGCTGCCTCTGTTCATTGCTCCTGTTGGTCAGTAGGTCAATGACGGTTACATATTCGACACCTGTCACAATGGATAGCAAATTTAGAGGCTAACCACTAAACCGTGGTTCTCTGTATGTGTTCTTCATTATTATAATTATAATTATAATTATTATTATTATTATTAATTTCTATTTTGTCACTGAAATAGATATATGTGGTTTTAGTGACTAACTGCCTCCTACCAGCTTATCTGGAGCGCTTTGATGCTTTTTAAAAATCTCTATCTATCTCCCTATCCACCAGTGTAAGAGTTAGAGATGGTTAGAGTGTCGGACGAGGACCCAGAAGACGCCAAGGTTCAAATCCTGTACTTGGCCATCCATCTCATTGCGTGCCACTTTTGGCCACCTGCTCACTCTCAGCCTAACATGGTTGTTGTGGGGACTGAACAAGGAAGTGGGGAGAGCCATGAACACAAAATGTGAGGTGTAAATGCAAAAATAAAAATACTATTTATCTTTTAAATAGAGGTTGGAGAGCTCTTTGAGAAGACCCGGCCTGTCCTCGGTTTCCCCATCGATGATCCTTGCTCAAGCTGAGTTGCGGCTGGCTAGCGTTGACCTGATTCCCTTAAGCATGCACCACTTTGCAACATCGCGTTGAGGTGAAGCCAACAATCGCCCCTGAACTTTCTGAGGACACTGCGGGATGTTGATTGTTCTGGGTTTTGATCCTTGCTGCCGTCTCAGCGCTGCTGCTAACTCCTGTCCTCAGTCTTCTGCCTGCGATATGGGAACAATCTTCCCAGCCCACACAATGAGGCCGTTGCACAGACGCATACCCTCCAACATTTCTCAGATTGAAATAGGGGCGTCCCATTCCATAATGAGGAATAGGGAGGCGGGTGGCGCAAGGGACACGGGGGGCGCAAGGGATGCGGGTGGCACTGTGGGTAAAAGCCTCAGCGCCTAGGGCTTGCCGATCGAAAGGTCGGCGGTTCGAATCCCCGCGGCGGGGTGCGCTCCCGTTGCTCGGTCCCAGCGCCTGCCAACCTAGCAGTTCGAAAACACCTCTGGGTGCAAGTAGATAAATAGGGACCGCTTACCAGCGGGAAGGTAAACGGCGTTTCCGTGTGCGGCTCTGGCTCGCCAGAGCAGCGATGTCACGCTGGCCACGTGACCCGGAAGTGTCTCCGGACAGCGCTGGCCCCCAGCCTCTAGAGTGAGATGGGCGCACAACCCTAGAGTCTGTCAAGACTGGCCCGTACGGGCAGGGGTACCTTTACCTTTACCTTTACCTTATTCCATAATGATATTTTTTTTCCTATTTATACCTCCACACATCTTACTAGGTTGCCCCAGCCACTCTGGGCAGCTTCCAACATATATAAAAACATAAAAAAACTTTCCTATACAAGATTGCCTTTGGCTTGGGGGTTGGATAACTCCATGCCCTCCAACATTTCTCCAATGAAAATTTGGACATTAAAGAACCTTTTAATGAGGGTGAAAGAGGAGAATGCAGAATATGGTCTGAAGCTCAACATCAGAAAAACGAAGATCATGGCCACTGGTCCCATCACCTCCTGGCAAATAGAAGGGGAAGAAATGGAGGCAGTGAGAGATTTTACTTTCTTGGGCTTCATGGTCACTGCAGATGGTGACAGTAGTCACGAAATTAAAAGATGCCTGCTTCTTGGGAGAAAAGCAATGACAAACCAAGACAGCATCTTAAAAAGCAGAGACATCACCTTGCCAACAAAGGTCCGTATAGTTAAAGCTATGGTTTTCCCAGTAGTGATGTATGGAAGTGAGAGCTGGATGACAAAGAAGGCTGCTTGCCAAAGAATGGATGTTTTGAATTCTGGTGCTGGAGGAGACTCCTGAGAGTCCCATGGACTGCAAGAAGATCAAACCTCTCCATTCTGAAGGAAATCAGCCCTGAGCGCTCACTGGAAGGACAGATCCTGAAGCTGAGGCTCCAAGACTTTGGCCACCTCAGGAGAAGAGAAGACTCCCTGGAAAAGACCCTGATATTGGGAAAGATGGAGGGCACAAGGAGAAGGGGACGACAGAGGACGAGATAGTGGGACAGTGTTCTCGAAGCTTGAGTTTGACCAAACTGCGGGAGGCAGTGGAAGACAGGAGGGCCTGGTGTGCTCTGGTCCAGGGGGTGACGAAGAGTCGGACACGACTAAACGACTAAACAACAACAAGGAAAAGCGGGACATTCCGGGATCAAATCAGAAACTTGTATGGCTTCTCTAAATCAGGGATGTCCCTGGAAAATAGGGACATTTACAGGGTTTGCAGATGCCTTAAAATTGTGTTCTTGCAGACATCCTTTCAATTGTGCGTTCACAATAACCAGGGTTCGTGATGACAGTATCGAGGCAGTTATCCACGATCCTGCCTGCAACGGTTTCGGGGCATCCATCGTATTTATTCTCCAATCAGTGCATGCCCCTTATCCCCCTGCCGAAATCCCGGAACCTTCCATACGACAAATCTTCCAGGTGTGTTACCAACGGTAGAAGAATGGCAGATAAAGATGTCGGTGTTTTTGGAGCTGGCAGAACTGACCGGGAGAATCCGCAATCGGAAAGAACAGGAACACCAAGTAGATTGGAAGAAATTTAAAGACTATTTCGCTAAATATTGTAATATAAGATAATTAGAAAATACTTGAAAGTACCGAACAGGCCTAGGATTAGAAGAAGAATGTTGTTTATTAATATGGATCTAAGTCAGTAAGAAAAGAGATGAAGATAGTAGACTGAGGAGTTAATTGGAGTAGAAAGATGATCGTGGAGAACTGTTATAAGGTGATACAATGAAATTCAGTTAGAGGGGATTCAAGGAAGTCAGTTAACAATGAAATTTAAAATGAACTTTAGAAAGAATATGTGTTTTTAGTTTCATTTCTTCTTATTTTTCTTGTAGTATTGTAGTGTGTTTTCTTTTCTATGTTTTATCTGTTAAAAACAATAAAAACATTTTGGGGCGAAAAATATTCCAGGTGTGTTTATTTCCTTTCTACTTTTGCTGAGCTGTGCTGCAAAAGTGCCCCACTCCGGACGGCGGTAACTTGGTAACATTGCAGAAGCACCGCAGAGCAAATCCAAAAGAGGACTGCTGTGTGGATGGCCCAGTATCGATCCACCGCTAATGTGCTATTATTTGTGTCAATGGTGCGTTGCAGAACACGCCTGGAGGAATCCTTAATGTAGGAAGTGAAAGAACTGCGCTTTCCGTTCTGGCACCTGTCTGTCTCGGGAAACAACGGAGGAGTGCGCCTTTGGGGCTGAAGTCAAACACAGCGCCTGCTGTGGCTGTAGAGACCGATAAGGGAGAGACATGTTTTGTTGCAGCCGGGGCAGACGAAGCTTGTTTCTTCTCCCTAGGCTTCTCCCAGTGGTCATTCCTCCTCTGGTCACCGCTGACTGTCTCTTTTTATATATATATATATAATTTTTATTCAGTTTACAAATAAAACAAATTCATACAATTCATACATTTTTTACATCCAATCTCTTTTTTTTGACTTCCCTCAACTTGGCTGGTACTCCTTCCCTTCTTAATTTCTTACACATTTCTAAAATCTCACCTATTATTTGTAAATTTAAATCTTATTTCACTCACATTCTCGCATTTCTTTTTTACAGAGCTTCATTAAAGCTTACAAGCGTTATTTGTTTTTCACCCAAGTTATGCGTATACTCTGTAAACTTTTCCCAATCTTCTGTGAATCTCTGATCTCGTCGATTTCGAATTCTTCCTGTCAATCTGTCAAGTTCTGCAAAGTCCATCATCTTCATTCTCCATCCTTCCAATGTAGGTAACCCTTCTTGCTTCCATTTCTGCACCGCTGACTGTCTCCAGGCACTACGGTCGTCCGCAAGGGATTCCCACACAGCAAGGTTTATTCGGCCAGCCTTCATGTCTCATCTGCAGACGTCCACTTGCTGGGAATGTGAGTTTGGCAGAACGCATCTTTGTTTGAGACTCTGTCCTGCCATGTGACGCCCCAATTCCTCCTGGCGCATTTTGAAGACGTTGAGGCGCTGCTCCTGAAAGCTGCAAGTTGCCCATGACTCACTTCCGTGTCGTTTTTAGAAAAAAGAAGGAGGAATTGACTAATATTGCATATTCTCTTTGGCAACATTTTTCTTTAGACAAGCCTGCCCAGAGATGTAAAATGTTGGTGTGCATTTTCCAGCTTACCACTGATTTTAACTTTTTAAAGAACATGTTTCAAATAGTTGTTCTTAACTGTTTTTCTCTCTCTCTCTCTTTTTTTTTAAAAGATGATATTTATTGATTTTTTAAGTTACATACTATACATACACATATTACATTATATTTTACATTTGTTCTTGCTCTCTCGAGCTGACTTCCCTCCTTCCGGCTTTTTTGTGTCATCTTTAACTTTGTCTTTATCCATTTTGTATATAGTTCTTCAATTTTTGTCCATGAAATGTCTGTAAACAAATAAATCTTTCTATATGTACAATTCTTATTGTCTGTCTATATTCATTTACAAATACTGTTCAACAACGGTCATCATATGTTCTTAACTGTTTCTCACTGATCATTTTAATAGGGCAGCCGTATTCCAAAAAGGGAAAATTCGGACACCAAAAAGTTGTTTTTTCAGTTTTGCCCAAAGTTGTTGTTGAGCTTTCTAAGGAAATTTGCCAGAACCTACACTTCCGCCATAGGTTGCCATACATCCGGATTTCCCCAGACATTAGGTGATTTCCGCCAGGACACTGTTTCCAACAGCCAAATCTTCATTATATCCGGATGTATGGCAACCCTAATTTTAATTCTTCCCATAAGCAGCTTTTAGGTTGGTTTTCCCAGTCCAGCAGTGCCTGCATTTCGTGAAATAAGTAAATAAAGACATCTTCTTCCGAGGCTGATCTCCTATTTGGGGACTTCCCTGGCTTTTGGCTTTTTTCTGACCCACGCAGGACCAGTCTAGATAGTTAGCCTTTGGTGAAGACTTGACGTTTTCATCCCCCAAAAAGTTTTTGATTTGAGTTTCTACTGAAATGAGGCTGCATTTTAATGTTGCATTTTAATCTTGCTTTTAAGTTGTATTTTAATCAATTGTTTTTATACCTGGCATTAGCCGCCCTGAGCCCGGTCTGAGGGCAGGGTATAAATAATTAATTTTTATTATTATTATTATTCCACTTTAGACACCCATCCTGCCCATCACCTGTTCCTTCACCTGTCAGGTTTGGGCTCACGTCTCAGAAGGACGTCATTTTTTATTCCTGATGCTCCAGTTCCTGGTTGCAGCCCCGCCAGGGATAGAAAGGAATTACGATACTTGGCAGCTTGCCTTGCGAAAGGCACAGACTTCTTGGCTTGAGAGCTACAGACCGGACTGGTTTTTCCTTCATCCACTTATCGCGGGCTGGTCGGCTGAGGCCCTCCCTCCGGGTGCTGGGTGGAGGTGACTTGTCACTGCCAGCCGCTCACGTAGGACAAGGCACTCGCTGCTGTCCGGGAGAGAGACACAAAAAACAGCCAGGTACGTTCTTTAGACGTGGTTTTTTTTTGCGGGGGGGAGTTGCATTTGGGAGTTGCCAACTTTTAAAGACCAGTCCTGCTCCTCTGCTTTTGTGATCTGCTTGATGCATAGAAGACTGGGAGGGTGAAACTTTTACCCAAACCGCCTCCACTCTGGGAAAAGGTCTCACCTGCTTAATTCCTGCTGTTTAACATCATAGGGACGCGGGTGGCACTGTAGGTTAAGTAAGTGTTCAGATTCCTCCATCTCAGACACAGAGATCAGGTGGGATCTCTCTGTGCTGTCTAGGTAAAGGTAAAGGTAAAGGGACCCCTGAGCATTAGGTCCAGTCATGGCCAACTCTGGGGTTGCAGCGCTCATCTCGCTTTATTGGCCGAGGGAGCCAGCATACAGCTTCCAGGTCATGTGGCCAGTGGGACTAAGCTGCTTCTGGCGAACCAGAGCAGTGCATGGAAACACCATTTACCTTCCCGCTGGAGCGGTACCTATTTATCTACTTGCACTTCGACGTGCTTTCGAGCTGCTAGGTTGGCAGGAGCAGGGACCGAGCAACGGGAGCTCACCCCGTCGCGGGGATTCGAACCGCTGACTTTCTGATCGGCAAGTCCTAGGCTCTGGGGTTTAGACCACAGCGCCACCCGCGTCCCATGCTGTCTAGTTTGCGATAACAGCTCCCTGTCTGTTGTTTTCCAAAGCTCAGATTTGGCAGCTGCGGGCGCAGGATGTCGCTGGTGAACGGAATCGAGAGACGATCTTTGGTCAACGAAATCCTCAGGCATTTGCCCCTTGCGGATAAGGTGAGCACTTGGCTTGGCACTTGTCGAATCACGAAGATTTTGGAGTTTCTGCTGACCATTCCATCTCTGTCTTATTTTGCTCTAGACAGCTGTTTGGGGCACTCTGGGGACAATCAGACCCCACCTGAACTTTGAGGTGGAAAAAGATGTCCAAGCACTCCTTGACGCCGTCAGCGGGAAAGGTAACAAATCACAGTTGTGGCGTTTGTGTGTTGTGTCCTTGCTGGTTTTCCCATGTATATATGTATTTTGCAAATCCACAGAACAGCACTGTAAGCTAGGTTAACCTCAGAAGTAGCAATTTGACTGAAGGTCGCTCAATGAAATTTTTATCTCAGTGAGAAAGGAACTGAGCCGCTGCCCTCTATACTGTTTGACAGTGTCACATTCAGCCGAGTTTTAATTGAGGCACCTCAGGATTCGAACCCGTAACCCTGGCATCTTACGAATGGCAACACGTAGGAGACTCCGGCTGAAAAAGTGGGATGCAAACCGACAGATCCCCTTTGTATAAAGTGTGTGGTTATATATACGTGTTTGATTCATAAATGTGGCTTCTCCTGTTACAGAATTGAAAGGGGGGATTTATATATGTGAAGAACACATACAGAGAACCACGGTTTAGTGGTTAGCCTCTAAATTTGCTATCCATCGTGACAGGTGTCGAATATGTAACCGTCATTGACCTACTGACCAACAGGAGCAATGAACAGAGGCAGCAAATTGCTGAAGAGTTCCTGAATTTCACGAAACAGGTGAGGATGGGAAGGAACAAACCCCTATTAGATCTGGAGTTTTTTGGGGGGAAGGTCAAAGTGCAAGTAGATAAATAGAAACCGCTACTGCGGGAAGGTAAACAGCGTTTCCATGCGCTGCTCTGGTTTGCCAGAAGCGGCTTGGTCATGCTGGCCACATGACCTGTACGCCGGCTCCCTCGGCCAATAAAGCAAGATGAGCGCCGCAATCCCAGAGTCTGTCACAACTTTATTTATACCTCGCCCATCTGGCTGGGTTTCCCCAGTTACTCTGGGCGGCTCCCAACAGAATATTAAAAACACAATAAAACATCAAACATTGAAAACGTCCCTAAACAGGGCTGCTTTCAGATGTCTTCTAAAAGTCAGATAGTTGTTTATCTCCTTGACATCTGATGGGAGGGCGTTCCACAGGGCGGGTGCCACCACCGAGAAGGCCCTCTGCCTGGTTCCCTGTAGCTTTGCTTCTCGCAATGAGGGAACCGCCAGAAGGCCCTCAGAGTTGGACCTCAGTGGCAGAATGATGGGGGTGGAGATGCTCCTTCAAGTATACTGGGCCGAGGCTGTTTAGGGCTTTAAAGGTCAGCAACAACACTTTGAATTGTGCCCAGAAATGTACTAACTATAGTAAAAGGTAAAGGGACCCCCGACCGTTAGGTCCAGTTGCGGACGACTCTGGGATTGTGGCGCTCATCTCGCTTTACTGGCCGAGGGAGCCGGCGTACAGCTTCCCGGTCCTGTGGCCAGCATGACTAAGCCGTTTCTGGCGAACCAGAGCAGCGCATGGAAATGCCGTTTACCTTCCCGCTGGAGCGGTACCTATTTATCTACTTGCACTTTGACGTGCTTTCGAACTGCTAGGTTGTCAGGAGCAGGGACCGAGCAACGGGAGCTCACCCCGTCGCAGGGATTCGAACCGCCAACCTTCTGATCGGCAAGCCCTAGGCTCTGTGGTTTAGACCACAGTGCTACCTGCGTCCTCACTGACCACAGTAGTTCATACCTTTGCAACAGTCGGCTTAGACCACTGCAATGCACTTTGCCTGGGGCAGCCTCTGAAGGCTGTTCAGAGACGGTTTTAATCCTCCTCGTAACACATTTCTATTTCCCCTTCTCAGGACCTCCTGAAAACTCTGGAAGCAGCTTTTTCCGGGCACCTAGAGGGCGTGATCACGGGTCTGCTGAAGCCGGCAGCTCAGTTTGATGCTCATGAAATCAACCTGGCCCTGAAGGTACGGCCGTCGGTCCCTGTCTTGCTCAGTCAGGCCATTTGTGCACCTAGCCCTGCATTGCCCACACGGACTGGCAGCAGCTCCCCAGGCTTTCAAGGAAGGAGCATTTCGTAGCCCCACCTGGAGATGCCCAGGGAATGGGAGGATTGAACCGGGCACCTTCTGCATACGAAGCAGGTGCTCTCTCACTGAGCTTCCTGTAAACAGAAAGTAAGATTCTAGTCCTCATGTTTAAAGACCACTTGCCCATCTAGCTGAATATTGTCTACACTGACTGGCAGCAGCTCTCCAGCAGGGAGATGCCAGATTTGAACCCGCAACCTTCTGCATGCAAGAAAGCAGGTGCTCCACACATTGGACTACGGCTTTGCTGGGTCTTTTCCTCCTGGTCCTATTCATGGACCAGGGTCTGAGTTGAGATGCGGTTGCTAGGCAACCACAACCTCCTCCATCCCGCACCATCCGAGGGCAAGAGGAGAGGGCAGCTTGCTTAGCCTATCCAGAATTTTAATCTGGTTTTAGTCTCTTGCTGCTTTAAGTTTCGGAAAATCTTAAATAATTGTTGCTAATTTTTCTTAGGAGTGACTTTATTCATTACCTTTTTTTTTTTGCAAATGGCTTTGAGGGTGTGTGGGTTTTATTTTATTTTAAAAATTCAATATCTGCATTTTATGAAATAAATAAAAAAAATACTTAGCAGCCTGGAAGCTGACCGCATCACCTCCTCCTCTCCGCCCTCGTGCAGCTCTTGAGCTCCCTCGCCTTTTCAAGTGTTGCCACACTTAAGCTGCTAAGGTTACTCAACAACCGCCCTTCCTCTTTCCAGGGCCTGGAGGCAGATACGCTTCTCGAAATCCTCTCCACCCGAAGCAGCCAGCAACTCCGGGAGATCTTGGGTTGCTACAAGCATGGTAAAGAAGGAACGAAATAAAAAATGATACACTTTCTTCCCCCTGTCTTTTAAAGGACAGCTAAGGGTGGAGGGTTGTGGAGGTACCTGGTTTGGGGAAATTGGAGAGTTATTCATGCTTTCTGAGAATCCCCAAATCATTAAGCCATGGGGGCCGAATCCAGCCCAATCGCTTTCTAAATCTGGCCTGTGGATGGTCTGGGAATCAGTGTGTTTTTCTCCTTCCTGAGGGAAGGAGCTTCTGGGGTGCAAATGATCTGCTCCTGGGATGCCTCTTCCCTCACAAACCGCCCCCCCCCCCGAAAAGGGGAAATTGGTAGATTGCCAGCAGGCTGCGAAGTCTGTCTCAGTAGACCAGAAAGCCTTTCTTGACTCGGCTCAAACTGTAGGCGAGCTCTGAGCCTCGGTGTTCCACAGATGTAAAATGGGCCTGCATGCTGCTGCCGCTGCTGCACCACGTTGCTTTTTCCTCCTCCCTCCCAATCGCTTTTCCTTTTGTGCCGTGTCTGTTTTATTCCTTCATGCTTCCAAGCTGACCTGGAAGGCTTTTCCAGCAGTGAACAGCGGGTTAAAAAATGCTTTGAATGGATGAGTAAAAATATTAATTCTAGCCTGGTGTGAATTTCTCTCTCTCTCTCTCTCTCTCTCTCTGTTTTTCAGCTAGAAATATGAGTGGTTGTGAATGAGAACCTAAAGCATGGGTAGGCAAACTAAGGCCTGGGCTCTGGATCTGGCCCAATCGCCTTCTCAATCCGGTCCGGCAATCAGTGTGTTTTTTCCTTGAGTAGAATGTGTCCTTTTATTTAAAATGCATCTCTGGGTTATTTGTGGGGCCTGCCTGGTGTTTTTACATGAGAAGAATGTGTCCTTTTATTTAAAGTGCATCTCTGGGGCATAGGAATCCGTTCATTTTTTCCTTCAAAATATAGTCCGGCCCCCCACAAGTTCTGAGGGACAGTAGACTGGCCCCCTGCTGAAAAAGTTTGCTGACCCTTGCATTAAGCCGATAGGCTGCAGATTTCAGGACAGGGGGAAAGCAAGTCATCCTTTGCACAATGCATCGTTAACCTGCAGAACTCACCGCCACAAGGTGGCATCATGGACTTTTTTTTTTTGTAAAGCTGATTATTTAAAGAAGCACTTCGTATTGTTTTTATCTGATGTAAGCTGCCTTGGATGTGCTTGTGTTTAAATGTGGGGTGTTTTTTTGTTTGTTTGTTTGTCTGAGCATCCTTTTAGACCCCATCCTGTTAATATAAACAAGCCCCTCAAGTCCGCATATAAAAATGAGGTCATTTAAAAAATAAAAAAACCTGGCACAAAACAGAAAAGAGAGA
Organism: Podarcis tiliguerta; assembly: GCF_965153285.1. NCBI lineage: Eukaryota > Metazoa > Chordata > Lepidosauria > Squamata > Lacertidae > Podarcis > Podarcis tiliguerta. Next base: position 3,879,235 of record NC_139549.1, read on the forward strand.
GATAGGTCCCACAGTTTTTGTTCCTGCTCAAAATCCTAATGGCGTTGCTTAACTCCTGAAAGTCTATTAGATTTGGGTAAAACCATTTCTCTTTAATCCAAAATTGTTTCTTCCACTGTGCCTAGATTTCAGTTTGGAGCTCCAGAAGGACATCGCTTCGCAAACCAGCGGCTTCCTTCAGGGCCTCCTGGATGCCTTGATCAAGGTAAAAGAAGGAAAAAAGGACCATTCAGAGGCACTTAGGGCATTTGTGTCTTTGGGGTCAAATGAGGGGCCAGATAAGGATTCAGACATAGCAATGATTATAGTAATGAAATGCAGAATTGGAAATGATTTTAGAAAACCATTAGACGGGGTTGAAGGAAGTCTTAGGCTGTGATAGCCAAAGATTTGATTTGATGTTCGTGAGATGCTATGTGTAAAAAACACCTGCTGGCTTCTGTTATAGATGCAAATTTAGCCTGCTTTTCAGAGGGAAAGCCATTCTGTATGCAATACTTTTTTCAAAATCACCTAAAAATATATATATATTTAAATGGAGGAGGAAGGGTTAGGAGACCTGTGATTTACTTCAGAAATATTTGGGGTTTCGGATTTCCCCCAACAAAGCCTTTAATTAATCAGGAAGCATGTTAAGGTTTTTTTTTTTTTTTGTATTTTAAAAATATTTTAATGTATTAAAGCATCAACCTTGTGCCCTCCAGAAGTTTTGGCTTATTATTATTATTATTATTATTATTATTATTATTATTTACCTGCCCTTCACTGTAAGGTCCCAGGGTGGGTTCCAATATAAAAACACAATATTAAAAACAGTTTAAGACAACTTACTTCATGAGTCTGAGTCTGAAATATCCAGAGAGGCCCAGGACGGTGAGATGGCCTTATAAGCAAAATTTATGTACCACTTAATAATAATAATAATAAAACTAAGCAATGATATAACTAGTATAAAGTATTCATTTAAAAATCAGCAACTGAGAAGTCATTTAAAAACAACAACAGTGGACCTAATCAAATTATCAAAGTGCAATTACGGCAATCTGCATTGGGAAGGGCTGTTTTAGAAGAGGAATTTGCCTTCCAAGCAGAGGAACAAATATATTCTCTAAACTTTAAAGCAACATGCCGTCAGCACCTCTGTTTCGGTTCTAGGAAGCAAGCTCCAGGTTTCTGAGCTGCTGTTTTCACCCCATGCAATTGAAACCAGTCAGCTTATCTGCATGCAATTAAAATGGCTCATTAAAAAGAAAAAGAAAAAAATCTGGTGAGAGCTCTGTTGGAAATATTTTAAGTGGGGTGCACGGTAGATTTCAGGCTTATCATGCACCTAATCTGTAAAAAAGTTCTCGGAAAACAGTGGCTCTGAAAATAAAAGCGGGTAAGTGGCTAGTCCTCATTGTCTAGTAGTTTCCCCCAAATATAATCTGCTTCTGTGGATCCTGATGCTGCCATTACCTGCATCTTAGCAAGAACGTGAGATCGGACACTAGGGGTCTGAGCAGTTTTGCCTTTGCCCTGCTGTTTTAGCAATAAATCGGAGCAAACATCAGTCAGGAGAAAACCCAATGGACATTTAATAATAATAATAATAATAATAATAATACTTTTTTATTTATACCCTGCCCTTCCTGGTTCAGAAAACTGGGCTCAGGGCGGCTAACAACAAATTTAAAACACTTAATTGATGCAACAAAAAAACCAGCATAAAATACAGTATAAAACGTGAATAACAATAAATTCAAAAATCAATTTAGGGGGGAAATCCATCCAATAAACATTAAATGATCACCAGGGCTAGCTGGCTAAATTAGTCCTATTTGGGCCAGCGAGGAGAGCAGGGGAGAATTAGCTGTGGGATCCCAGAACGGGTAATCTTCATAAAAAGGGAAGGAAGGAGAATAAAAGATCAGGCTGAATTCAAATTAAAGGCCAGGCGGAATAGCTTTGTCTTACAGGCCCTGCGGAAGGAGGTTAAATCCTGCAGGGCCCTGGTCTCCTGGGACAGAGCATTCCACCAGGTCGGAGCCACCACTGAGAAGGCCCTGTTCCTGGTGGAGGATAATCTGACTTCCTTAGGCCCGCTCCGATTCAGCGGTAAGGATCGGGTTTTCCCGGGGGGAAAGCGGAAGTGTGGTTTGAGCCTTAAACTGGCCGTTCTCTAGGCCCATTAAAATCGACAGAGCGGCTTAGAAACAGCTAGTTTAAGTTGTTTCTGTTGTGATGGGAGGAGTAAAGCGTAGTTAATTTGGATCCAACTCAAGGACTGCCAGCCCACGGCCAATGTCATTGACGTCTGATTTTCTGCTTTCTCCCAGGGCAACCGTGAAAAGTACTCTGGGGTCATTGACTATGTTTTGATACGGCAAGATACGCAGGTGAGACGTCCAAGTCTGGAAATGGAGATTATTCAGACTCCATGATCTCTCTGATGCATGCAAGCCCTGTAGAGATCGTCTCTATCCCCTTGAAAATGAGATTACCCCATGGTTCATAAAGGCCAAACGCATCAGGATACACAACAAGGTTTGGGCCTGATCCTGCCTGTTATGTACTGAGTTGAATAGGATCCAAAATGCAGCAGTCTGACTGGTCTGTGCGCTGCTTGAGTGCGCCGCTGTACTCGGTGCACCTCCTCCCTGTCAGATCCCGAGTCGTCGGTGAGGTCTTCGTGGTGGACCCTCAGTTGGGACGGCAGGCTCGGCCGTGCCTCTTGCGTCGACCTTTCGGCAGCTTCTGTTGCCAGGGCCTCCTCCAGAGCAACCTGGAACGTTAGGTCCTTCTTAGCGTAGAGGCGTCGTTGCAGCTTCTCATCCCTCAGGCCACCGAAGAGGCGGTCCCGAAGCATGTTCTCCAACTCTGAGAAGTTGCAGAACCGGGCGGCTTGGCGGAGAGAGGTCACAAACCCAGTTCTGGTTTCCCCAGGGGCTTGCCGCTTTGCATAGAAGGCATTTCGACGAGCCACCACTGAGGGCTGCTGCGAAAAGTGCCCCTTCAGCCGTTCCATTATTGTTTTGTATGGAACAGTACCGACGTCTTCAGGCGCAAGGAGAGCCCGGGCGATTTCAAACGTCTCCTCTCTGCAGACGCTGAAGAATATCGCCCTCTTCTTCGTCGGTGACCCCTTTGGCTTCTAGGAGGAAGGTGAAACGGGAGGCGTATGCTTCCCGGTCTCCGGATGCTGGGTTGAACTGCGAGAAGCTGCTGTCGGTTGCCATTCTGAGTTCCTTGGGTCCCAGAGCTGAAGCCTGGATACACGGTGCGAGGCAGTGGTGCGGCAGGTGGCGGTGCTGCGGTGCGGTGTGTGGCAGTCAGCTCAGCGGGATCCCACCTTCATCGCCAGTGAAATATACTCAGAGTCGCAAGGTGATTTCATGCTCTTTATTCAGCTCATAGTGGTGAGGAGGAATGAATGAATGTCCCCTCAAAGTATCTGCTTTATATACATTATTTATACAATGGGCCGCCCGTGATTGGCTAATTCCGGAATTCTCCTGTAGGCCAATCAGGTTGTGGGTTCACTTCCATCTGGAGCTGGATTGGGTGGCTCCTGCGGACCAATCTTACTGCTGTATTGTTCTAGGACCAATCAGACTGCTGCATTTTGGATCCTATTGTTCTAGGACCAATCAGACTGCTGCATTTTGGATCCTATTGTTCTAGGACCAATCAGACTGCCGCATTCTGAATCCTATTGTTCTAGGACCAATCAGACTGCTGCATTCTGAATCCTATTGTTCTAGGACCAATCAGACTGCTGCATTTTGGATCCTATTGTTCTAGGACCAATCAGACTGCTGCATTTTGGATCCTATTGTTCTAGGACCAATCAGACTGCTGCAATCTGAATCCTATTGTTTTAGGACTAACCAGACTGCTGCATTTTGTATCCTATTCAACTCAGTACATAACACTGCCTCTGAACTCTCCTCGTGTTTCCAAAGAATGCGTTCCACCCATGCTCCCTCTGTGTTTAATTTCTCATAAATTTCCCATCAAGTTGACCAAATGGCTTTAAGGAATTAGCTGCCCGTGCAGATTCGAGGTGCATTTCTGCATGCTATTATAGATGGCGAAGCAGCGATAAGGAATGCTTTTGCATAATCAAATGCTCTGTTTTGTATGCATGAGTGCAACTGCATGACATGATTTAAAAAATGGCGGCTCTACAACCGCCCTGATAAAAAGCTCTTCCTTGTCTTGCATTCCTGTTCTGTGAGGTTAAATGAATAATGATGGAGTTGGGGGGAAACCGGCCGCACGGGATCAGAGATAATTAAGACCTAATAGGTTTGGGGGCTAAAGCCTCAGGGCTCCCTAGTTTCTATTAAGACTGGGTGTACTCCTTAAATGAGGCTCTGTTTTTACTCATGTTTAATACTGAGAGTACCCCTCTCAGTTGTATCCCTACACATGTTGCATATCTAATTTGAAAGTAGATCTAATCACAGGGAAACCCCTGGTAGAAATAAGTCAGAAATTAGATCATTTTAACAAAAGGGGGAAAAAACCTCTCTGGAAAATCACTTTTTAAAATTCCTTGCTCTCTAGCGCCATCTCTGTTGCATGTTTATAGCGCATTCAAACCACTGTTTTTTTTACTAACGTAGCTGAGAACTCAGATATGTGAGGAGCAGGCTCTGGTTACTCTGCGATTGGATGGCGCCGATTTCACTCTGCGCATGTTCTGGAGATTGCTTCTACACCCCATGTCTTGTAAGCTCAAGGCCTGTTGGTTTAAATAGGTCATACGGCACAGGACTGGGCACTGGACTGAGTACTGATCCCTGAATTAAGTTGTTACGACAGAGAGGGCTGTTGCTACTTCAAAAAAGGCTGTTGTTATTTAAACTGCGCAATAGTTTTGTTCAATGGTGTGTGTCTGTGGGTTCTTCCAGGCCCTCGCAGGTCCCGGAGGTGGCAACCCGGGCAGGTTGGATGAGAGCGAGTGGATCAGGATCCTAACCGATCGGAGCCCCCAACATCTAAACAGAGGCAAGGTCTAGTTTGCAAAGCTTGCAAGTTGCTGTTTCTGGGGAAAGGCGTTGAGTTCAGCCATGTTGGCATTCTATGCAATGCACTAAAACGGCGTTCTAATGGGCCCCTGAGTCAGAGCCAATAGGTTTTTCAGGGGCTCTTCCCTTCATAATAAATAATAATAATAATAATAATAATAATTTTTTATCTATACTCCGCCCTTCCTGGTTCAGAAAACCGGGCTCAGGGCGGCTACCAACAAATTTAAAACCCTTAATTGATGCAACAAAAAACAGCATAAAATACAGTATAAAACGTGATTCAAAAATCAATTAAGGGGGAAAATCCATCCGATAAACATTAGATGATCACCAGGGCTAGCTGGCTAAATTAGTCCTATTTTGCCAGCGAGGAGACCAGGGGAGAATTAGATGTGGGATCCCAGAGTGGGTAATCTTCATAAAAAGGGAAGGAAGGGGAATAAAAGATCAGGCTAAGTTCAAATTGAAAGCCAGGTGGAATAGCTCTGTCTTACAGACCTGACAGAAGGAGGTTAAATCCTGCAGGGCCCTGGTCTCATGGGACAGAGCATTCCACCAGGTCGGAGTCACCACTGAGAAGGCCCTGGCCCTGGTGGAGGATAGTCTGACTTCCTTAGGGCCCAGGACCTCTAAACTATGATTATTCAGTGAATCTGCTTTTGAGGTGACCCCTTCAGAGTGTACAAGGCAGCTTCTAATATTCCTAACATGTTTAGAAACAGTCTGGCTTAATCCTTTCTTTCTCCCACAGTGTTCATCTCGTACCAGAAGATGACTGGGCTCCAGGTGGAGGAAGCTATGAAGAAGTACTTAGAGGGGAAGGCCCTTGAGGCTGGCTTGACCCTGGGTAGGTAAGGGGGCGTGGGCTGGATGTGACCCCCCAGAGACTTTCTATCTGTCGTGCTTGGAGGGGGGCGGTTTATGAATGCAGGGATACCTTGGTCAGACCCCACATACCTCGGGTTACAGACGCTTCAGGTTGTGCGGTTTCGGGTTGCACACCGCGCCAAATCCGGAAGTACCGGAACGGGTCACTTCCGGGTTTCCGCGCATGCGCAGAAGCGCTAAATCATGCTTTGCACATGCGCAGAAGTGCCAAATTGCGACCTGCACATGCGCAGCCGCAGTGCTGTGGGTTGTGGACACTGCGGGTTGCGAACGTGCCTCCCGCACGGATCACGTTTGCAACCCGAGCGTCCATTGTGTCCAGTTCTGGGCTCCCCAGTTTAAAGAGGGTGTTGACAAGCTGGAATGTGTGCAGACCAAGATGATCAAGGGTCTGGAAAACAAGCCTGATGAGGAACGGTTGAAGGAGTTGGGTACCTTTAGCCTGGAAGAGAGGAGACTGAGAGGAGATACGAGAGCCATCTTCAAATATCTCAAGGGCTGTCACAGGGAGGAGGGAGCAAGCTTGTTTTCTCCTGCTCTGGAGGGTAGGACTCGAACCCATGGCTTCAAGTGACGAGAAAGGAGATTTCGACTAAACATCAGGAAGAGCTTTCTGTCAGTAAGAGCTGTTTGACAGTGGAACGGTCTCCCTCGGCAGATGGCGGACTCTCCTCCTTGGAGATCTGTCATGGATGCTGTAGTCGAGATGCCTGCATTCCGGGGGGTTGGACTAGATGTCCCCCTGGGGTCCCTTACGACTCTACAATTCTGATTCTATGCATGTGAATGGTATCTATTTGTGAGCAGGGCGTGTATGTCTATCTACTCTTGTCTCTGGCCTCATCTGCCGTAAAGGAAATAACACACCACACATGCTCAGGGACACTCTCGTCCTTGACGATTTCATGTTTTCTGTAGAGAGGTCTGACCAGGAACAAGCAGGAACTGTGAGATTATAGGTAGTGGCTCAGAAACCTGGGTTCGGAGCAACTCAGACAGAAACGCTCATGGGATGGGCAAGTCTCTCGCTGGTGGCCTAGTCTACCTCGCAGGGTTGGTTGTGAGAATACAGTGGGGTGATTTCTCCCCATAACCAACTGGGCATGACCCAGAGCGGTTTGGTTGAGGAGGAGGAAGTCAACAGGTCAAGTTGCTCCAGTACAGAGCTGTAATGTTGTTGGAGGGCCTCACCTGGTGAATTTCTACCTGCGATACAGTAGTTAAAGACGCCTGAGAAGCTGGGGATTTTAGAAAAGAAAGATTGGCTTGTTTCGGGTTTTTCTTCTTCTTTGGCGATCCCTTGGAGCCGAGTAAGATAGTCTTCCATAAACACTTCCGTAAGTGATTGTGGAGGCCAATTCTGGATCCCCACTTCCTTCCACAGTGGGGAAATAGGTTTCCGGGCGGGACTTGATCCCGGTGTGGATTTGCCAAGCGTGCCTTCCTCTTGGCACGTTTCTCCCTTGCGTCCTGAGTTCGAGTGTCTTCAAAGCCCATGACACCTTTGGTAAAAGCTGCTCTCCAACTGGAGCGCTCGCAGGCCAGTGTTTCCCAATTGTCAGTGTTTATACTACATTTTTAAAGATTTGCCTTGAGAGAGTCTTTAAACCTCTTTTGTTGACAACCAGCATTACGCTTTCCATTTTTAAGTTTGGAATAGAGTAGTTGCTTTGGAAGACAATCATCAGGCATCCACACAACATGACCAGTCCAACGAAGTTGATGTTGAAGAATCACTGCTTCAACAATGGTGATCTTTGCTTCTTCCAGTACAGTGGTATTAGTTCGCCTGTCTTCCCAAGTGATGTGTAAAATTTTTCAGAGATACCATTGATGGATTTTTTTGAGGAGTTGGAGATGGCATTTATAAGTGGCCCATGTTTTCACAAGCGTACAGTATTGTTTTGGGTGTGCTTCAAATAACTGAAGATGGTTTTCAGAGACGATATGAGAACATGTGGGTCATCCGATTGGTTTATTATTATTCTGTTATTCTAAATCCATGTTCTTTTGCAGTCTCCATCCTCAGAAACACCCCTCTCTATTTTGCCACAAAGCTCTACCAAGCGGTTAAGGTAAGTAGAATTAATCCACCCTTATTTCTCTCTTTCGCTCTGTCTCACAAGTGTATCCTTCCCTTTCTCCAGGAATTTGGATAAAGTGTTTTGGGCACCAAAACGGCTGCAATCAGGGCATGGCTTTACGCAAAACGACTGCTCTGCTGTTGCTTTTGGATTGCAAAGGAGACATGATTTATTGCACATACGAAAACCTTTAGAGTCACACTGTGTTTCCTTTTGTGCCCTAAATCGGTGGGGTGGCATAATGGAAGGACAATGTCATTTGTGTAATTAATTGCACAAGTTATAATTTTGTCGCGGCGGATGGTGAGATGAAGAATGGAAGGGGTGGTATAATGCCTCCTTAAAAGGTAAAGGGGCCCCTAACCACTAGGTCCAGTTGTGACCGACTCTGGGGTTGCGGTGCTCATCTCGCTTTAGTGGCCAAGGGAGCCGGCGTACAGCTTCCAGGTCATGTGGCCAGCAGGACTAAGCCGCTTCTGGCGAACCAGAGCAGCACACGGAAACACTGTTTACCTATTTATCTGCTTGCACTTTGACGTGCTTTTCAACTGCTAGGTTGGCAGGAGCAGGGACTAAGTAACGGGAGCTCACCCCATCACAGGGATTCGAACCACTGACCTTCTGATCGGCAAGTCCTAGGCTCTGTGGTTTAACCCACAGCGCCCACCCGCATGCCTCCTTACATCCCCAGTAAAGGTGCTGTTTGCCCTCTGCCACAGCCTTGCAAATGACCCCACCCAATTCACTAGCCTGTGAAAAAGAGCAATCCTATCCTGGTGGCTGTGCCTGCCTCTCCCCCAGCTTTCTTAAACTGCGAGATTGCTATGACATCTACAATATATATATATCCTAACCCTCTCCTGTCTGCTCTTTAAAGGGTCCAGAAACCAGCCCAAGAACTCTGGCCCGCATCCTGATTTCCCGTAGCGAAACCGACCTGCTCAGCATCCGATCCGAGTTCAGGAAGCATTATGGGATTTCGCTCTACTCCTTCCTCCAGGTAAGGGCACCAGGCTTTCTTTACTGCAGGTGGGGAGTGGGCAGAGATGGAGGGAGGAAGAGTAGGGTCCAGGGCTGCTCCATCAGCATCGCAACTTTGGGTCCCTCCCATCCTTGAACTTTTCCATCCCAGCCGGTCCGTGAAACGACATGCAAACTCGGAACCTAGGTTTGCTGATTTCCTCCTCCCTCCTGATCCGTTTTCTTTTTGTGCCGTGTCTTTTTTCCTAAAGTGAGGTGTAAGAGGAGGGAGCCTATTTTGGCTGAAAAGTGGGGATGGCTTTAAATGAGATTAATCTGCTTGGCCATGATGGGATATTTAGTTAGCTAGACCTTCCGCCAAATCCTACCAGGATCCCGTTTTGCAGAGATTATTAACAGGGTTCTCTTGTCAGATATATGTATGTTCAGGTCAGCAGAGGGGAATAGAATATCTCCTCTTTTGGATATTGTTTAGTCGTGTCTGGCTCTTTGTGACCCCCTGGACCAGAGCACGCCAGGCCCTCCTGTCTTCCACTGCCTCCCGCAGTTTGGTCAAACTCATGCCGGTAGCTTCGAGAACACTGTCCCACCATCTCGTCCTCCGTCGTCCCCTTCTCCACGTGCCCTCCATCTTTCCCAACATCAGGGTCTTTTCCAGGGAGTCTTCTCTTCTCATGAGGTGGTCAAAGTCTTGGAGCCTCAGCTTCAGGATCTGTCCTTCCAGTGAGCACTCAGGGCTGATTTCCTTCAGAATGGAGAGGTTTGATCTTCTTGCCGTCCATGGGACTCTCTTGAGTCTCCTCCAGCACCAGAATTCAAAAGCATCTATTCTTTGGCGATCAGCCTTCTTTATAGTCCAGCTCTCACTTCCATACATCACTACTGGGAAAACCATAGCTTTATAAGTGCTTAATTCTGGGTGGGCTGTGCCCCTTACTCAATTACGCAAAGCCTTCTAAAATCCCTTTTTATCTTCCACCAGGCTGAAATGAATGGCAACTACCAGACCGCCTTGCTTGGTCTGTGCAGAGCAGAAGATCTGTAAGTTATGTCTCTGCTGACGAGCCTCTGTGTGCAAAAGCAGTCTACCTCTGAATACTAGGCAAATGCATACATCAGCCAACCTCCTCTTCCTCCCGAAGGCTCTGGAGTCCGGCCAAAAGTCACCCTCAGAGGATCTTGATTCTCCATTTGCGCTAATTTCTTCTTGTTTCTCGGTTGGTTCTGGATCTATTCAGGGGGTGGGTTGGGCTGGGAACGATTTAAGGAGAAGGAGCGTATTTCTTGCTGAGCCAATGCAAACTGTGTTTAATTTGATTGTGAACATTCAGCCATTTCTGTGCTGGGGGGCAAAATGGAATGAATTCCTCACGAGTCGTGATGGTGAGATGCTACTGCCAACATCAGAGACCGTTTTTCCACTGGACGCTGCTGGCTACCTTTTTCTCTGGGCGATACAAACCAATCAGGGATCCTGTGCTGAATTTACATTTACAGAAGCTGGAATCTGGAACATCTGTGGCCCTCCAGATGTGGTTAGACTCTTATCACCTGTAGTCAGTGTTGGTGGAAGTTGTAGTCCCTCAATATCAGGGGAGGGGGGCACAGGTCCCCCTCATATCCATCCCAGCAGCAAAGGATAACCTATCAGCCTTTCTCAGGAACTACAGCATCCCCTTACCTGGAACGGTGTAGTTTAATATATACCGTATTTTTCGCTCTATAAGACACACCAGACCAAGACGCACCTAGTTTTTGGAGGAGGAAAACAAGAAAAAAAATATTCTGAATCTCAGAAGGCAGCAAAAGGGATTGCTGCGCAGCGATCCCTCTTGCAGTTCTGGCTTCTGGGATAGCTGCGCAGCCTGCATTCGCTCCATAAGACGCACACACATTTCCCCTTACTTTTTAGGAGGGAAAAAGTGAGTCTTATAGAGCAAAAAATACGGTATATTGCAGGTCTTTCTGTCTTGGCAAAGCTCACCTTTTCTCCACCACCTGACCTATTTAGCACCACCCTTTCTTTAAAAATGAAGTACGTGATAATAAAGTACCTCTGAGCATATAATGGAGTGTTTTTTCCCCTCTTGAGGCAGATGTAAATGGTTTTGACACTTCCCCGTTTTACAAACTGACTTGGGCTGCGCTCTCTCATCGGTCAATTCCTATTATCGTTCAAAAACAGGCTGGGAAATTGCCTCGGTTAAGTCAGGCAGCAGATTGGGTGTTAAGAACGGGAAAATTTGCGAAGAAACTGTGAGGGGCACGAAAAGAGGGGCGTTCCTTCTTTTCCGCCGGGCATGATGGGACAATACAGCAGTTTTAGAAGAGGCAGACCGCTTCTTTCATACACTAAAAAGGAGCGTGTTTTCTTGTCTACCCTGCGAGGCAGTCAAGGCTGAGAGGCAGTTTAATGGACAAGCGGGAATTTGAACCCTGACCTCCCCGAAGTCCTAGACCAATTCTCTAACCACTGTACCATCCTGGATCTCTACCCCACACTGGAGTTCCCGCTCCTCCATCCCTCAGTGGATCTCATCACGGCTGCCCCAAATATTTTTGTTTTCTTGGATCTAGTTTAGGGAATTCAGTTCCCACCCAGTGTTTTTACCATCCACCATTTTAATTTTTAAAACGACTCCTAGTCCTTCGCCAGTTATGCTCTTGGATTCCTGACAAGAGACCTGAAGACCCCAGATGGTCCCCATTCCTGCCTCCCCACAGGCAAAGGTGCAGATAAAAACCACCTCAGCACTGGGCTGTGTAAGAATGCAGCAGCTAAACTGGGGACTGGGAGCGGCCGCCGAGACCACATAACACCGGTCTTGAAAGACCTACATTGGCTCCCAGTACGTTTCCGAGCACAATTCAAAGCGTTGGCGCTGACCTTGAAAGCCCTAAACCAGGCATAGGCAAACTCGGCCCTCCAGCAGTTTTTTGGGACTACAACTCCCATCATCCTTGACCACTGGTCCTGTTAGCTAGGGATGATGGGAGTTGTAGTCCCAAAACAGCTGGAAGGCCGAGTTTGCCTATGCCTGCCCTAAACAGCCTCGGCTCAGTAGACCTGGTGTCCACCCCCATCGTTCTGCCCGGACACTGAGGTCCAGCTCCGAGGGCCTTCTGGCACCCCCCCCCCCCGCGCGCGAGGTTACAGGGAACCAGGCAGAAGGCCTTCTCGGTGGTGGCACCCTCCCTGTGGAACACCTTCCATCAGATGTCAAGGAAATAAACAACTATCTGACTTTTAGAAGACATCTGAAGGCAGCCCCGTTCTTAACCTGAAACTGTTCTTAACCTGAAGCACCACTTTAGCTAATGGGGCCTCCCGCTGCTACCGCGCCGCCGGAGCCCGATTTCTGTTCTCATCCTGAAGCAAAGTTCTTAACCTGAAGCACTATTTCTGGGTTAGTGGAGTCTGTAACCTGAAGCGCCTGTAACCTGAGGTATCACTGTATTCTGTTGGGAGCCACCCAGAGTGGCTGGGGAAACCCAGGCAGGTGGGTGGGGTATAAATAGATCATTACTATTATTATTATTATTATTATTATTATTATTATTACTATTATTATTATTATTAATATTATTACTACTACCTTAAAATACATCCTGCTCCTCTAAGGACTCCAGCTCTCATCAGCCCCAGCCCCTAGAGGAGGGTGTGTGTGGGGAAAACAGATGTTGTTGGAGTCCAACTCCCAGAAGCCAGCAGGGCTGACAGCAAGGGATGATGGGAGTTGGAGTCCAAGAAGGGGGCTCTAGAAAGAAAGTCTGGCTTGCTTCTCTGCCTGGGGTGGCAAGATCATCTCCAATCAACTGCACCCACAACCAAACTGCTCTCTTATCAATTCCCATTGATGGATAGACAGGGCCCCCCCCCCTTACTTGTGGGGTGGGGAGAGGAGAAGATAAAGACTGGAGAAGACGAGTTTGCCAGGGTATTCGCTACCCCAAAGCTTAGTTTCTCTCTTTTTTCCCTTTTAATTTTGGTTTCAGCCCCAGAACGGGGAGACTTTTTAAAAACAGCAGTCTTTTTTTAAAAAAATGGAGCACGAGGCGTATAGAAGAGTGCGGTCCTTCTCCGCGGCAGACTTCGGTCGGCTGGGAAACAGGTGCTCTGGGCCACCCGCGGCTTGGCGTTACAGGACGACGCAGTCCGAATCCTGCTTCTGGCGCGGCCTGCGCTCTCCGGAGGGCCGGGAGGGCGGAGGAGTCCTCCCCTAAAAGGAGGGGAAGAGGAGAAAGTGGGGCGTGTTAAGGAATGGAGATTTTGTCGGGCGTGGAACACTTTCCCTCCCTACTGGATATCAGTAGGGACACACGCAAGGGAGGCTGGGAGATTCAGCGAAGACAAAGCCCTTGTTGCTGCGGTTAAACTGTGGAACTCACTTCCACATGAGGCAGCCAGTCTGGATGGTTTTAAAAGAGGATTGGACATGGGAAGTTTTAAATGTGTGACATCTTAGTGTGTTTTGGGTCTCTGGAAGCCGTCCAGAGTGGCTGGGGAAACCCAGCCAGATGGGCGGGGTACAAATAATAAATTATTATTATTAGAAGAAAGAGAAGGCTATTGATGGCTGTGTTATACCAATAATAATAATAATAATAATTTATTTATACCCTACCCATCTGGCTGGGCTTCCACAGTAGTCAACAATAGTCTATTAAACATTAAAAGCTTCCTTAAACAGGGCTGCCTTCAGATGTCTTCTAAAAGTCTAGTAGTTTTTTCTCTCTTTGACATCTGGTGGAAGGGCGTTCCACAGGGCGGGCGCCACCACCGAGAAGGCCCTCTGCCTGGTTCCCTGTAACTCGGCTTCTCGTAGGGAGGGAACCGCCAGAAAGCCCTCGGCACTGGACCTCAGTGTCCAAGCAGAACAATGGGGGTGGAGACCAGTATACCTGAAGGAGCGTCTCCACCCCCATCATTCAGCCTGGACATGGAGGTCCAGCGCAAAGGGCCTTCTGGCGGTTCCCTCCCTGCAAGAAGTGAGGTTACAGGGAACCAGGCAGAGGGCCTTCTCGGTAGTGGCGCCCGCCCTATGGACATAGCTGTCAACTTTTTTCTTGCGAAGAATCCTATTCGGAATAAGGGAATTTCCCTTAAAAAAAGGGAAACGTTGACAGCTATGCCTGTGGAACAGCCTCCCATCAGATGTCAAGGAAATAAACAACTATCTGTCCTTTGGAAGACATCTGAAGGCAGCCCTGTTCAGGGAAGTTTTTAATGTGTGACATTCTAATGTATTTTTAATCTTTGTTGGAAGCCGCCCAGAGTGGCTGGGGAAACCCAGCCAGATGGATGGGGTACAAATAAATTATTATTATTATTATTATTATTATTATTATTATTATTATTATTATTATAAACACCCTCTCCAGAAACCCAGGCACCTGTTCTTAAATAGCAGCTCTTATCATAAGCAGCTAGTGGTCTGTAATAGAGCTGTTTATGGCAGGTCTATGGCCCTGCAGAGGATGCTGGGGTCTACCTAACTCTACCCTGACCGCTGGCCATGCTGCGTACACAGGAGTTGGGGGGAGTTGGGGGCAATTGGGGGGACGTTACCTGTGCAGGGGGGGCTGCGGCAGGTGGCGGCTGCTGCTGCTGCTGATATTCCTCCTGCTGCAGCTGCTGGGCGAGCTCTAAGTCGCTGAGCGCAGGTCCCCCTTGTTGCTGTTGCAGAGACAAGGCAATCATGTAGTCCTTTGGAAGAAGGAAGGAAGGAAGGAGAAAGAGTTGGTGGATGAATGGCACACCCACCTCCTTCAAATTCCTACCCTCTGGTTTCTTTTTTTCTTCTTCCATCTTAATTTAATTTTATTCGCAACACGCCAAGGATTTTGGGTATAATATACAGTTAAAAGATTGGGGGAAATTATGGAAGCAAGGATTAAAATTTACTGAAAGAAAATATGATGAAAATGATGTATAGGTAGTATATTACACCTGTAAAATTAGCCAAACACCTGTAAAATTAGCTAAAAATGTATAAAATAACTAATAAATGTTGGAAATGTAAAGAAAAGGAAGAAACTATTTCCTTTGTACATACATAGGATGTGGAGTGTTTCAAGACCTTATATACAATACCCATTATTATTATTATTATTATTATTATTATTATTACATTTGCACGCAGCAGAACCCGGCCACCGTTCTCTTGAAACGGAAGCACCTTGTGTTTTCAGCGCTCCTAAATGCTCAGCTTGGGAACACGCAGAACAACTCCTCGTTCTCCCCGTTCGCCAGAGGGACCCTCTGAGCACGTCCTCAGCGGCCAGATCAGCTCCTTTCGCTCTGATTGGCTCCAATCAGCACAGAGGGTGAGAAGGTTGCTTAAAAGCTAAAGGTAAAGGGACCCCTGACTATTAGGTCCAGTCGTGGCCGACTCTGGGGTTGCAGCGCTCATCTCGCTTTATTGGCCAAGGGAGCCGGCGTACGGCTTCCAGGTGATGTGGCCAGCAGGACTAAGCCGCTTCTGGCGAACCAGAGCAGCGCACGGAAACGCCGTTTACCTTCCCGCCAGAGCGGTACCTATTTATCTACTTGCACTTGGATGTGCTTTCAAACTGCTAGGTTGGCAGGGACCGAGCAACGGGAGCTTACCCTGTCGTGGGGATTTGAACCACCGACCTTCTGATTGGCAAGTACTAGGCTCTGTGCCACCCGCGCCACCCATGTCCCGAGAAGGTTGCTTACCATTGGCTAAAAAACCTCCCCTTTCAACTGATTGGGTGAACCGGGGCAGCACTTACGCCCCGCCCTGCATAGTCTTGCCTTGCCAGCCCCTGCTCTCACCTGGTCCACCTGTCTCTGGTTGAGGTGCTGCTCCTGTGGGGAGCCGCCGGCCGCCTCCTTGCCCAGGGCGTGGCTGAGGTGGAACTCTGCGTCGCAGAAGCAGCTGTCCCCGTCCACGTTGTGCAGGCTCTCCCAGGCGACCTGCTCCTCGTGGAGGAAGCCCTGGTCAGTCACCAGGAGGTACAAGTGGCTCTGGAGAGGGAGCAGGGAGAGAAAACAAACAGGCTCTGGTTAATTCGGAGGCAGGATGGCGGTAAATCGGCAAAAGTAAAGGTAAAGGGACCCCTGACCATTAGGTCCAGTTGTGGCCAACTCTGGAGTTGCGGTGCGCATTTCGCTTTACTGGCCGAGGGAGCCGGCGTACAGCTTCCGGGTCATGTGGCCAGAATGACTAAGCCACTTCTGGCGAACCAGAGCAGCGCACAGAAACGCCGTTTACCTTCCCGCCGGAGTGGTACCTATTTATCTACTTGCACTTTGACGTGCTTTCGAACTGCTACGTTGGCAGGAGCAGGGACCAAGCAACGGGAGCTCACCCCGTCGCGAGGATTCGAACCGCCGACCTTCTGATCGGCAAGCCCTAGGCTCTGTGGTTTAACCCACAGCGCCACCCGCGTACAACTATTTAAAAACACCACCACTTGCGAGCATCTACTTCCTTCTTGAGCTCTAATCACAGAGAGAGGCTATTGAACGCAGGCTCTTGGATAATGGCGTTGTCCCGATTGAATCTCCACCCTCCTTCTCTCCCACTTCCTCGTTCGTCATTTCTACGGGTACTGATAAGTGCCCTCTGTCTTTGAGCTCTTTGCTCTCCTACTTTTAAGGCTCTCTGGTTTCTGGGAGATGGAGGGTCTGGAATGCTTTCTAATGACAGCGTGTCAGCTGGGTGTTGTTCTGGTTGTCCCACGATTTCCCAGCTTCCCCCCTCATCTGCCCCTGAGCTGTGACCTCCCTCAAACCCCTGTTGTAAAGCTATATTGTCTTCCTTTTCCTCCTCCCTGGAAGGGTCCGGATGGGGAGGCCGTCTCCACCATTGCTCCTCCCCTGCCCAGTCCCGGACATCGCCCACCTTTCTTAAAAACAACAACAGCCCTGCGGGGCGGGTACCTTGTGCTTGATCATAGTGCTGAAGTGGTTGTTCCTGAAGAAGACGCTCAGCTCGCCTTCCTTGACCGTGGACGTCAGCTCACAGAGGCCGTGGTAGGTCAGCTGAGAGGCCGTGGACTCCAAGAACTGCTCTGCTATCAGGCCTGAGAGGGGCGAGGGGGGGGGCGTCGTTGTGATGGAACAGGGAGCAGAAGAAGCAAAAATGAGGCAAAATGCAGGCAAAGCATGATATTGATCGACTGATGAAAAGGCCCTGGCCCTAGTTGAGACCAATCTAACCACCCTGTGACCTGGGACCTCCAAAGTGTTGTCATTTGTGGACCTTAAGGTCCTCCGCGGGGCAGACCAGGAGAGGCAATCCCGTAGGTGCGGTTTAAAAGAATTCAAAATTTCAATGGTTGTAAATGATACAAGAAATATACAGTGGAACCTCGGTTGTTGAATGCTTCAGAAGTCAAACGTTTCGGCTTTCGAACGCCAATGACCTGAAGGTGAATGCTTCCGTTTTCAAAGGTGCCTCAGAAGTCAAACGGCTTCCGCAGTGTGTTTCTCCACTTTTTCAATCCATTTTGCCGCCTGGCAATTTCGCCTCAGTTGTCAAACGTTTTGGAAGTTGGACGGTCTTCCGGAATGGATTATGTTCGACAACTGAGGTTCCACTGTACATACATGTAACGGTTGTTCAAAATCGGTGTCTAATAGCTCAAAGATGGTTAAAAGGCCTTTGCTGAAGCAGAGAGGTCTCCTGAGGTAAAAACCATGAGAGATGAGGCTTCGAAAGCAAGTTTCTGCAAGCGTGAAACTACCACCAAGCAGGCCCTGCTGCTAGTCTCCGTAAACCAGATCTTATTTTATTTTTCCTTGCGCAGGGGCCATGCTAATCTTCTCTGTATCGTTCCAATTTTAGTACATGTGCCGAAGTGAGCACAAATCAGATCTTACTTAATGGCCTCCACCCCTGGGCTGACGACAAGCCCACCTCCAGGTACCAGTTACCCCGGACCTTGACTGTGTGAATGAGCCCAGGCAGACGGGCCTCACCTTCCGTCACCAGATTAGGGTCGCTTGAGTGTTTGCAGGTGATGATCTTCTCCACCAGCTGGTTGTAGGTCAGCTTGCTGACGGCCTGGGCCACCTCTGGTATCTGGAGTGTGCAGAAACGGGTTGTGAGCTGGAGTCTGGGAGTCCACGGCGTAAGGGGTGTCGACGGCCAAGAGGCAGGTTCAAATCCCAGTTCGGCCACCAAACTCCCAGGGTGGCCTTAGGTCAATTTCCCCACACCCACCCCTCAGCCTAACCTTGCAGGGTTGTTGTGAGGACAGAGGAGGATCATGCAGCAAACCCACAATATAGACCGTATTTTTCGCCCTATAGGACGCACTTTTTCCCCTCCAAAAATGAAGGGGAAATGTGTGTGCGTCCTATGGGGCGAATGCAGGCTTTCGCTGAAGCCTGTAGAGCAAGAGACATTGGTGCGCACCGACCCCTCTTGCTCTCCAGGCTTCAGGAAGCTCTCCGCAAGCCTTGGGAGCCTGCGGTAGTGCCCACCGGGCTCCCAAGGCTTGCGGGCAGCAGCCTGCAGCCCAAAGCACGGGGTGCACTCTGGAGCGAGCCCCGTGCTTTGCGCAGATGTCTGCAAGCCTTGCGAGCAACAGCCTGTTCTGGGGGCTGGGGTCGGGGGAAGCTCGGGCTTCCCCCGCCCCCAGCCCCGCAAGCTCCGGGAGCGATGGCGAGGTTGAGTGCAACCTTGCCTTTGCTCCCGGACCTCCAGCCCCGAGGCTAAAAATGAAGCCAGGACAGCTAGTGGGATCCATCCTGCTCGCTGTCATGGCTTCTTTGCTCTTTGGGGCTTGGGGGGGGGAATCTTTTTTTCTTTATTCCCCCCCCCCCAAAAAAAATAAGTGCGCCCTATGAGCCGGTGTGCCCTATAGGGCGAAAAATACAGTATATATTTTTTGCAGGGAGAGGAAGAATGAGATAAATAAACGGAATAAAAAAATGTATAAAGCCCACTGGGCTCCAGTGGAACTGACTGTACTGGCGTCGGGAAGACTTTGCATTGTTCTCATTATCTTAGACTTAGGTCAGGAATGGGGTCCTGAGGTAGTGCGGGACTCAATTTCCCATCAGCCCCAGCCCACCTGGCCAATGGTTGGAGGGGAGGGAAGTTGTGGTTCAACAAACATCTGGGTGGGTGGTTGTCACCGGACACCCCAGTTTAGAATTTAAAATTTTAAAATTTCAATTCTTATTTTTAAAATTTCAATTAAAAATGCGGATTGCAATTCAATATCCCAACAGCTGGGGATGGCTGAACGCAGGGCTGGCTTTAGGTTCAATGAAGCCCTCAGCTACTGAAGGCAATGGGGCCCTTTATATGTCCAGCTGTCCTTTGTCAACAACAAATGGTTGCTGTTTTTTGTGTTGTATATATGCTATATGTGATGCATGGAAGTGAGAGCTGGACCATAAAGAAGGCTGATCGCCGAAGAATTGATGCTTTTGAATTCTGGTGCTGGAGGAGACTCTTGAGAGTCCCATGGACTGCAAGAAGATCACACCTCTCCATTCTGAAGGAAATCAGCCCTGAGTGCTCACGGGAAGGACAGATCCTGAAGCTGAGGCTCCAAGACTTTGGCCACCTCATGAGAAGAGAAGACTCCCTGGAAAAGACCCTGATGTTGGGAAAGATGGAGGGCGCAAAGAGAAGGGGATGACGGAGGACGAGGTGGCTGGATAGCGTCTTCGAAGCTACAAACATTTGTCCACTGCGGTAGGCAGTGGAAGACAGAAGTGCCTGGCGTGCTCTGATCCATGGGGTCAAGAAGAGTCGGACACGACTAAACGACAACAACAACAAATATGCTATATGGCAATTTATGGGCCTAATAGGTATCTAAAGCCATTTGCACATAACAAACAGGAGCCTACACAGCACAAAACACTGTTGCTGTATGTGGGTTTTATTTTATTTGTTTTAGATCTTGTATTTTGGAAATGTTTTTTTCCTTTGATTTTTTGGGGGGTCCCCAAGAGAATGGGGCCCTAAGCTATAGCTTGTTTAGCTTATACAGTGGTACCTCTGGTTGTGAACAGGATCCGTTCTGGAAACCTGTTCACAACATGAAAGGAACGCAACCCGCAGCAGCGCATCTGCACGGGTTGCGATTCACCGCTTCTGCGCACGTGCGTGCCGTCATTTTGCGCGTCTGCACATGCGTGAGTGGTGAAACCCGGAAGTAACCCTTTCTGGTACTTCTGGGTCGCCGTGGGATGCAACCTGAAAACATGTAACATGAAGCAAACATGAGGTATGACTGTATGTAAATCCGGCACTGACTGAATGGCAGGTGCCGTTTACGCTTCTCAGACTGGAGAGATTCGGCTCGCGAACTCTCAAAGACGCCTTCGGCGGCCTCTGAGACGCTGACGACTCGCAAGCTCAGCTCCTAGGAAGCGATGGCGTGTGGAAAGAAGAAATAGAGGACAAAGCATCTCACCTGCGGGTCCACTAGCCAGCCGTGATAGAGAGGCATGTTGAGAAGGTCGAAGACGATGCACTCGGGGGTGTATTCGAAATCGGAGACTCCCGTGAACCTCACGTTGACATCCAGCCCCGTGGAGAGTTTGGGCAGAACCGTCATGGCGTCATTGACGTTCTGTCCGCGGCAGGAGAGGAAGAAGGGCATGCTGGGTATTTTTGAAATCAGGGGACGGAACAAAGTCTAGCTGGGAAAGCCTGCATTTTGGGGGGGGGGAGGGATAAGGAACCTCAACTCTGGGAGACAAGGGATCGAATCTACCCATGGGGCCGCATGACGCTGTCTCTCTCAGGGTCGTTGTGGGGATTAAATGAGGGGAGAACCACGTGTACCACCGCCTTGAGTTCTTTGGGGGGGAAAGCTGGGGCAGAAACGCCACCAATAAACAAATGAGTTAATCAGAGATAATAATAATAATTTATTATTTATATCCCACCCATCTGGCTGGGTTTCCCCAGCCACTCTGGGCGGCTTCCAACAGAACACTAAAATACAATAACCTATTAAACATTAAAAGCTTCCCTAAACAGGGCTGCCTTCAGATGTCTTCTAAAATTCTGGTAGTTATTTTTCTCTTTGACATCTGGTGGGAAGGTGTTCCACAGGGCGGGCGCCACTACCAAGAAGGCCCTCTGCCTGGTTCCCTGTAACTTCCCTTCTCACAGCGAGGGAACCACCAGAAGGCCCTCGGAGCTGGACCTCAGTGTCCGGGCAGAACGATGGGCTTGGAGACGCTCCTTCAGGTCTACTGGGCCGAGGCCGTTTAGGGCTTTCAAGGTCAGCACCAACACTTTGAATTGTGCTTGGAAACGTACTGGGAGCCAGTGTAGGTCTTTCAAGACCGGTGTTATAGTATTACTTGTAAGGGATTATGCCCTCGCTGGATCAAGCCACGAGGAACTCAGCGTTCTCCTTTTCGGCAACGACCTGCGGTACAGCCGTCCACAGCGAGGGCAGACATACTGCAGTTTGCGTATCCTCTGAATGTAGTTTTCAGAGGTAGGCTGCTCCTTGTCAAGGAGGTTCCACTTTTTACCACCAAGAGGAGCCCTTCTGGGTCTGACCTAGCACTCAGCTCCCTTGGTATCCTGATCTCATTCTCTGAAGGGAGCACAAAGGGTGCTGCTGGCTGCAGGGGCAAACTGGCGACTCCCTTAGCCTGCAGTTTTTACGACAGTAAGTGGTTAAGCGCAAGATGCTTCTTGGTGTGCCATTGTTTGGTTTTAATGCGCACGCATTCTCTGCAGCGGGAGCTTTGGGCACAGGGCAGATTGTGGAAGTTCTCAGCAGGTTATTACAATAAACAGAGACCTGCCGAGTGCCTTGGGGGAGCCCAAAGGGGGAGAGAGAGAGAGAATGAGAGGAGGGAGAGAAAGAAGGGAACTCACTTGCTGAAAGTTGAGCTGGAGGGCTTCTGACTGTTTTTGGGGCTTGATGGACAGGATGCAGTCACCTGGCATAGAGAGAAAATAGACCTTTTTCATTAAGAACGTAAGAAATTAGCAAAGACATATCATGTTATGTACTGAGTTGAATAGGATCCAAACTGCAGCAGTCTGATTGGTCCTAGAACAATAGGATCCAAAAGGCAGCAGACTGATTGGTCCTAGAACAATAGGATTCAGAATGCAGCAGCCTGATTGGTCCTAGAACAATGCAGCAGTATGATTGGGTGGCAGGAACCACCCAATCATGCTCCAGATAGAAGTGAATCCACAACCTGATTGGCTTACAGTAGAATTCCGGAATTAGCCAGTCATGTGCAGCCCATTGTGTAAATAATGTATATAAAGCAGATACTTTGAGGGGACTTTCATTCCTCCTCACCACTATGAGCTGAATAAAGAGCATGAAATCACTTTGCGACTCTGAATATATTTCATATCATAATTGTGACAATATATGTTGGAAATGTAAAGAAAAGGAAGGAACCTTTTATCATATGTGGTGGACCTGTCCCAAGGTGAAAGACTTCTGGGAAAAGATTTCTAATGAATTGAAAAAAATGTTGAAATATACATTTATAAAGAAACCAGAGGCCTTTCTTCTTGGAATAACAGGTTTGGAATTGCCCAAGAAAGATGTTACATTATTTTTGTACGCCACAACTGCTGCCCGTATTTTGTTAGCTAAAAAGTGGAAAACCCAAGAATTACCAACAATAGAAGAATGGCAGGTGAAGATGATGGATTTTTCGGAGCTAGCCGACCTGATTGGAAGAGTCCGCGACCAGAAGGAGGAGGAGTATCAGGAAGAGTAGAATAAATTTAATGATTATTTAGTTAAATTTGTTAAGTTAAACTAAATGAAAATAGCTTGCAGGTACTTAATGGGCCTAGGATTTTATTTATGTTAAGTGATGAATTAATATGTTTAATTCCATAAGGTGAAGATCTAAGGATCTTCATGTTTTAAGTTAAATTTCATAAAAATTGGGATTTGGAAAACCGTTAAAAAGACATGCAATGAAATTCAACCAAGGGGAAGCGAGGAAGTCACTTAACAAAGTTAATAACTGTAATTTTCAATAAGGCTATGATTTATGTTTGTTTGTCTTGTGTGTTTGTTTGTTTGTTTATAATATTGTGAAAACTAATTAAAAATTTTTTGGGGGGAAAAAGAACGTAAGAAGGGCGCCGTCGCTGGATCAGGCCAAAGGGGCCCCACCTAGTCCAGCCTCCTGTTCTCATAGTGCTCAAAAACGCCTCCGGTAACCTAGGAATCTAGAAAGACTGCCTCCAGTGGCAGGGAGTTCCACTGTTTAGCTACACGTTTTGGGAAGAGGTCCTTGCTTTCGCCTGCCCAGGGTTGCGTCCAACGCTCGTCCAACGTGGATCAGACCCGCTGTGATTAAAAGACAGGGCTAACTTAAGCCCGTCACTTCTGGCAGATCTGTAACTTGCTTGAATACAAGCCTGCATAGAGAAGAAAGCTGACTATGCAAAGGTAATGATAATAATAATATTATTATTATGGGACGCGGGTGGCGTTGTGGGTAAAAGCCTCAGCGCCTAGGGCTTGCCGATCGAAAGGTCGGCGGTTCGAATCCCCGCGGCGGGGTGAGCTCCCGTCTTTCAGTCCCAGCTCCTGCCCACCTAGCAGTTCGAAAGCACCCTTAAGTGCAAGTAGATAAATAGGGACCGCTTACTAGCGGGAAAGTAAACGGCGTTCCGTGTGCGGCTCTGGCTCGCCAGAGCAGTGATGTCACGCTGGCCACGTGACCCGGAAGTGTCTGCAGACAGCGCTGGCTCCCGGCCTATAGAGTGAGATGACCGGAAGTGGGAAGTGGCCCTTGAGCAAAAACGAAAAACAGGTTTCTCTACCCCTGTACCAAATGATCTCACTCTGTACATAGGCAGCTTCACACGGTCGGGGGGATTAGGTGGCCCCTTGTCTAGTACCCAGAACCCCCCCTCCAAAAAAACACAACCCCAGCCCTCAGGAAATGTGAAAGCGATGGCGGCCGCATCCTGACACTTACCGAGGTGAGCCATCAGCTCGTCGGAAGTGATCACTTCCTTCTGGGGAGGCAGTTTCACCTGAAAGGGAGAAAGAGGGAAAAAGAGGGAGAAGAGATTTGGGAGGATAAAGGACATTTAGCCAAGAGGACCAGCCTGCCTTGCCCCGTGTCCTATATACCAAGAAAAAAGGGGGTGCGGATGGAGCTGTGGGTTAAACCACAGAGCCTAGGACTTGCCGATCAGAAGGTCGGCGGTTCGAATCCCTGCGACGGGGTGAGCTCCCGTTGCTCAGTCCCTGCTCCTGCCAACCTAGCAGTTCGAAAGCACACCAGTGCGAGTAGATAAATAGGTATCTCTCCGGCAGGAAGGTAAACGGCGTTTCCGTGCGCTGCTCTGGTTCGCCAGAAGCGGCTTAGTCATGCTGGCCACATGACCCGGAAGCTGTACGCCGGCTTCCTTGGCCAGTAAAGCGAGATGAGCACCGCAACCCCAGAGTCGTCCACGACTGGACCTAATGGTGAGGGGTCCCTTTACCTTTACCCAGAAAAAAGCACACCAAGAACTCAGGCCAATATAAGTTTCAGTAGTGGGAGGGGTCCCTACTCGCAAATCGATAGTCAATTGTAACAAAAAATAATCCATTCAAAAGTATGTATTCTGACAAGGATTGCAAACTCAAATAGAGATTACAAACTTAAAACAGATTACAAACTCAAATTCATAAGGATATGTAATAATAATAATAATAATAATAATAATAATAATAATTTATTATTTATACCCCGCCCATCTGGCTGAGTTTCCCCAGCCACTCTGGGCAGCTCCCAATCGAGTGTTAAAAACAATACAGCATTAAATATTAAAAACGTTCCTAAACAGGGCTGCCTTCAGATGTCTTTCATAGATAAGATAAAGGCTTATTTCCTTCACATCTGAAGGGTGGGCGCCACTACTGAGAAGGCCCTGTGTCTGGTTCCCTGTAGCTTCACTTCTTGCATTGAGGGAACAGCCAGAAGGCCCTCGGCGCTGGATCTCAGTGTCCAGGCTGAATGATGGGGGTGGAGACGCTCCTTCGGGTATACTGGACCGAGGCCGTTTAGGGCTTTAAAGGTCAGCACCAACACTTTGAATTGTGCTCCGAAACGTACTGGGAGCCAATGCAGATCTCTCAGGACCGGTGTTATATGGTCCCGGCAGCCGCTCCCAGTCACCAGTCTAGCTGCCACATTCTGGATTAATTGCAGTTTCCAGGTCACCTTCAAAGGTAGCCCCACATAGAACGCATTGCAGTAGCCCAAGCAAGAAATAACCAGAGCATGCATCACTCTGGCAAGACAGTCTGTGGGCAGGTAGGGTCTCATTCTGCGTACCAGATGGAGCTGGTAGACAGCCGCCCTGGACACAGAATTGACCTGCACCTCCATGGACAGCTGTGAGTCCAGAATGACTCCCAGGCTGCGCACCTGGTCCTTCAGGGGCACAGTTGCCCCATTCAGGACCAAGGAATCCCCCACACCCACCCACCCCCTGTCCCCCCAAAACAGTACTTCTGTCTCGTCAGGATTCAACCTCAATTTGTAAGCCGCCATCCATCCTCCAACCGCCTCCAGCCACTCACACAGGACCTTCACCGGACACAATAATTCGTTACAGCATTAGAGATAAGAGTTTATACCTCCGGGGGTAGACTGCCCCTGAACCCGAAGCTCTACTCACCTTCCACTGCAAGAAAAGGATGTTCATGATGGCCAGCAGCGGGCAGGGCCCGTTCTCGCTCTGCGTGATGACGGGCGTCCTCTCCCCTTTCCAGCTGATCCATTTGACGCAGTAGAAGTCGGGGGGCTGGGGGTGGCTGGCGGGAGAAGACCGGGGCTCGGGGGCCGCCTCCCCGGGTTGCTCGGCAGCGGCGGGGGGCGCATCAGCCGGGTCAGAGACGCTTGGCAGAGAGGCAGCGCCCGCCAGCAGTTCCTCCTCTCCCGGACGCTCTTTGGAATCCGGCTTTCCGGCCTCCGCAGACTCTGGAGATTCGGGTTCCGGCCCTTCGCCTCCCTTCCCAGCCCCCGGGGGGGTTTCCTCGCAGGCCGGGGCCTTCGGTGCCTCCTCCTGGTCTTGCCCGTTTGCGGCAGGCACCTTGCCAACGTCCTCTACGCCTCGCTCCTCCGGGGAGGCCTCGGTGGTTTGGGGTTCGGCCGGCACATTCTCCCCCTTCGCTGACGGTTCTGCGGATAATTCGGGCTCCATTCGGCTGCCCCTACTGCCGCCTTCCTTATGAAACCCCAAGCATCCACCGCAGACGAGCCAACGGGCTGGCTGTCGGATCGAGTCCTAAATGATAGGCTTCCTTCTCGCTTTCTGCTGAAGTTTGAATGTGCTTTCCGATTCTGCCTCTCAAGAGGAAAACAGATTCGGGCGTTTGGCAGGAGAAACTCACCTCTCTCCCGGGATCAATAAGTGATTCGCAAACTTCTATTCGCCTCGACAAAATGCAACGTTTGCTAGGTACAATTCCTCTACCCTCGCTGCCCTGCCTTCTACTCCCAAGTGGTAGAAAACGTTAACACTGTTTAACAAAGCGGGTGGGACAAGATTCCTGTTTCAAATTATCCTCTGTTTCCCAACCGGATCTCGCTCGACGTCGCCTTTCCCGTTTTCAAAGGCTACCGTAAAAGACCTTAAAAGTGGGGGACACAATGACAATTTGGGGTCTGCTGTTTTCGGGGGCTGTCAGGCACTGCTGAGAAAACGCGAGGCGGAAATAAAAATGAGAATAGAAAACGATGTTTTTTCCCCAGGCTGGTTTTTCCCTTGCGTTTTCTGCTTCTGGTGGGGGCCACGGAGAAATCAATTCCGCCACCTCGTCTCCAGCTCGGCTTTAAAAATTTAATTATTTAACACCCAGGAAACACAATCGCCGGCCGCCTCTCAATCTCTCCGCTTCCAGATCCGCAAAGGATTATTATCTTTCAAGATCCTTTTTTTAAAAAAGAAAAAAAGAAAAATCCCCCTTTTTTTGTACAAAAAAAATCTTTTTAAAAAAGCAAAGAAACCCACGCCTATATATATATATATGAAATTAAAAGAAGTAAATTTCCACAAACTGGTTAAAAATAGGATAAAAATGCAAAGATTTTGCTGCACGGACGGTTTGGTTTTTTCCTTTTTAAAAAAGTTGTGGTTTTTTTTTTAAAAAAAGCAAAGACAGATGTAGAAGACGAAGGTTATTTGGGTGTGTTGTTATTCGCTATCCTAAAGTGTCGGACACGGACTCTGCCCCACCGGCTCCAAACCTTCGCCCTCCTTTTGTTGTCCTTGAGGTTGGGCAACCGCAAACAGAGGCAGCCAGTCCCCTATCTTATTTTCATCTGATCTGAGTTTCTCCTTCCGCTCTGAGGCATCCCAGCATATTGACTTTCTCTCCCCGCCGCCAACCACTGCTCAGTCTCTAGAGCGAGTTTGGCGGGTTGTTGACAGCTTGCCTTTGCAGGGAGAGCGGCTCAGCCGGAGGGGTTTTAAATCAGCCGGGCGGCAGGATCCTGGCAATAAAAAAAGAAGGGAAGAAGGTGGTAAGAGAAACACCTGGATTTTTCCACCTGGACACACCTTTACCTGGCTTCCACGGAAGAATTTCATTTAAAAGCCATGTATGTTTTCACCTCCAGGGACTGAAATTGGGGGGGGGAGGGGTCTTTTCCAGACCAACCAAGGGCGGAATTCCCTTCCAGGCAGGCTTTCAGGGGCCGCATGCGGGGGTGGGCGGGGCCACAGGTAAAAGTGGGTGGAGCCATGAGCACCTTTGCACACTAGGCTGGCTTCCATACATAATCTCTCTCTCTCTCTCCTCCATCCAAACATGTCAAAGGCATGATCAGGGTGGAAGGACATATTTATGGCAGGAGAAAGCACTCTGGGAGGGTGCAAAGCGAGGCAGGTGAGGGGTGTGCCCCCGGGGGCCACAGGGAGAGGTCCTAAGGGCCATATTACGCTCTGAGGCCCCACCATCCTCAGCTGGAAGCGTTCTTTCCTCTCCCGAGCGGACAGAACCATATTTTCTTTCTGGCCCATAAATGGAAAGCGCAGAATGGCTTCCCCCAAAGAATCCTGGGAAATGGAACTTGGTGAGGTTGGAAACTACACTTCCCAGGATTCCTTTGGGGAAGTCACATGCTTCAGATGGGAGACGAATGAACCATATTTTTCGCTCTATAAGACGCACCAGACCACAAGACGCACCTAGTTTTTGGAAGAGGAAAACAAGAAAAAAAATATTCTGAATCTCAGAAGCCAGAACAGCAAGAGGGATCGCTGCACAGTGAAAGCAGCAATCCCTCTTGCTGTTCTGGCTTCTGGGATAGCTGCGCAGCCTGCATTCGCTCCATAAGACGCACACACATTTCCCCTTACTTTTTAGGAGGGAAAAAGTGAGTCTTATAGAGCAAAAAATACGGTACTTTAAATGCATGGATCTGCTATAGCGCTCTTTCTTTTTAGATGAAAGCTGGGGATCTGGGTAAATTGGGGAGGGCAGAGGCAGCTGCTCCCCTCTCCCCACGCGATCCGATCAGGGAGGTGAATGGACAGCCGTCAGTCAACTGAACGCTCAGTTGCCGTGGTTGTTGCATAGCTTTGGGGTGGTTGTTGTGGGGTGTTTTTGCAAGAGGGAAGCTGTCAAGCCGGTCCTAAGGGTGGGGTTGGGGGTGGAGAAACAGCTTAGCTCTGCAGCCTGGTTGGATCCAGGCAACAGCTGGGACCTGGGTTTCCAACGCCCAGGAGGGAGATGAAGGGGAGAGCAGGGTCGGTGCAAATCCACCTTCAGCTGGAGGTGCAACAGATAACTCTCCCCCCTCCCCACCCCCAGTTCCCTCAAATGTATTCATTTTAACCCCACCCTTTAGCTGAGTGGCTTACAAAGATTGGTAGTAAGACACGGCACACAAGGAAAGAGGGAGGAGGAGGGAGGAGGAAAGAAGCAGCAGCAAGCTAACACTGGTTACCTATGGGCTGCGCACTCTCCTCACTCCTTCAACATTTCTATTCTGAATATTATTGTTGTTATTTTTACTTTCGCCACTTTACATTTTGTAGCGCTTTAATTATATATCGTTTCATTGATTATGCTTTGCAGGCTCCTTTGGGAGCAAACACAGGATAGAAATCAAATAAACAGATAAATACAATTCTAGGGCTAAATGGCAGTGCAGTGAAATGGTTAGTGTTAGGATAGGACTAGGTTGCCCCGGGTTCGAATCCAATGGGGACTGGACCTTGGACCTTCTGCATGCAAAGTAGATGCTCTCACCACTGAGCCACAGCCCTTAAAAATAAAGCAAGACTCCAGTCCTCATGATTCTGAAAACACAGTTCTGTTGCAGGGGCCTCTCCCAACCCCACCTGGGGATGCCATTGGGGGCTGGACTTCCCGCATGCAGTGCATGTCCTCTATCTCTGACGTAGGGCTCCCTAAGAAGTGGTTCAGTATACCTGAAGGAGCGTCTGTACCCCCATCGTTCTGCCCGGGCACTGAGGTCCAGCGCCGAGGGCCTTCTGGCAGTTCCCTCGCTGCGAGAAGCAAAGTTACAGGGAACCAGGCAGAGGGCCTTCTTGGTAGTGGCACCTGCCTTGTGGAACGCCCTCCCACCAGATGTCAAAGAGAAAAACAACTACCAGACTTTTAGAAGCCATCTGAGGCAGCCCTGTTTAGGGAAGCTTTTAATGTTTAATAGGTTATTGTATTTTAATATTCTGTTGGAAGCCGCCCAGAGTGGCTGGGGAAACCCAGCCAGATGGGCGGGGTGTAAATAAATTATTATTATTATTATTATTATTATGAATAACCTTAAGATTCTAGTCCTCATGATTCCGCATAAAGAGCTGGCCGAATAGGAACACAGAGAAGCTTCCTTATATCATGCCAGCAACTGCTCCATTTAATTTAGTGTTGTCTACGCTGACTGGCAGCAGCACTCCGGAGTTTGAGAGAGCGGGACTCTCTCAGGCCCACCAGGAACTGAACCCAGGACTTTCTGAATGCAAAGCACTGCCCACTGAGCCAGTTAGACGGCTTAACAAATTAAATACTGTAAATGGGAATGCTCTTAAGGCCAAGGCGTGTGTGCTAACAGCCTGTTAAAAGAGTCTGGGGGTCAGTCCCCCAGATCTGTGTAAGCCAAACCTGCCAGTCTGGACACACCCATCTTGCAAAGGAACTCGCACCCAGGACCGGGTCGGGTGGGAGGGGGCTCTTTGTGTGGCGTAGCACCGGGTCGAGTCCTGTCTGCCTTGTTCTGCTTGCCCAACCAGGGCAGCCGGCCAGGGTCCAAGACAAGGGGGGAAAGGACGGGGTTTTTTGGGGAAGGCTGGCGAAATATTATTAGGGAAAGCTTTGCGAGAAAAAGTGACGGGTGCGGAAGGCGAGAAAGTGGGGCTGTGGGGCAAGGAGAGGGGGGCTGGCTGCTTCTCCGCTCCTGGATCCTAATGTAAACACCCCCTGATCCGAATCAAGCAGATCCGAATGCGGGAGGGGAAATGTGGAGCGACAGGGGACTCACCTTTCCTTTGGCTTTCATCCCAAAGGCCTCTCTCTCTCTCTCTCTCTCTTTGCAAATCTTCCTCCGTTTTGGATCCTTCCGAAGTTTATCCCTCTTCCTTCCCTTCTTTTTTCTCTCTCCCCAAATTGGCAGACGAGAGGAGACCTGGCGGAGAAAAAGGAGAGTCACTTTGCACCGGCTTGTTTACCTTCTCGCCTCCCCACAGAGACATCTATTGGGGCGGAGGTTTCACAGCACTGGAGGGGTCTTGTGCAATGGGTCCGGAAAAGGGAGAGGAATTAGGGTCAGATAACAAAAGGGCAGTGTTTTCCAAAGCTGCTGACAGCTTCTTCTTTTTTTAAAGGTCTGATAGTGGGTGGCGCTGTGGGTTAAACCACAGAGCCTAGGACTTGCCGATCAGAAGGTCGGCGGTTCGAATCCCCGCCATGGGGTGAGCTCCCGTTGCTCGGTCCCTGCTCCTGCCAACCTAGAAGTTCGAAAGCACGTCAAAGCGCAAGTAGATAAATAGGTACCATTCCGGCAGGAAGGTAAACGGCGTTTCCGTGCGCTGCTCTGGTTCGCCAGAAGCGGCTTAGTCATGCTGGCCACATGACCCGGAAGCTGTACGCTGGCTCCCTCGGCCAGTAGAGTGAGATGAGCGCCGCAACCCCAGAGTCGGGCACGACTGGACCTAATGGTCAGGGGTCCCTTTACCTTTACCGCGCTTATTTTCCGAATTAAAATGGAAGGCGTTACTTTGCTCTCACGAAGGGGAGACTGCAAGGGGAGAGAAAGGTTTGCTTTTGGAGGCGTGAGCCTGATCGGAAGGAGGCAGTGACTCATTCAGAAGGGCAACAGGGAAATTCCTCCTGCGATCCCACAGCAATTGAATCGACCGTAACGCTATACAGACCATAAGGACTCATTCCCCAGTGGGAGGCTGGATGGAAAGAAGGAAAGAGGCAGAGACACACACAGAGAGGGGCGACAGGCACCCTCCTTGAAGACTTGCCTGCTCTGCAGGAATTCCTGGACAAATTTTGCCCCATATAGGGGCATGGTCACAATGACTCACTTCCGGAGCAGACAGCTTGGGCAAACATCATGCAGAGGCACAACGGCTGAACTCCCCATCTGCGTATGTGCTTAAGATTCCTCGCTCAAGGAATTTATTTCTATCTTTCTCACACCTCACATGGGTCAGAAGGTTGCTGAGATAGGGGAAAGCTCTACCCCATGTCAAATACCCTTTTTAGAGGTTTGTTTCCAAATTGTGTCACATCTGAAATACATATTGCGGAAAAAACGTGTTTTTTTTTAAAGGATGAGATGCCCGAAATATTTAATTCAGTACCTGATGCCTTCCCCGTTGTCCTTCCTTTTTCTTGTTACAAAATAATGCCCACCCACTCTCTGGGAAAAGAGATGCTACTGTTTGTGGAAATTTGAAAGCCCTTCTGTTCTAGAATCCAAAAGGCCAGCTCTGAAGGAGGGTGTTTGGAGTCTTAAAGGGGCAGAGCTGGAAGTTCGGGGCAGCCCAGACTTATTTATTCAGAGCCTAGTGACATTGCCTTCCATAAGGCTTCCTTCAGAATATATGCTCCTGGATTTGCGGCATCATGTAGGCACTGAAATATACATACAGGCAAATCCCACTGAGTTCAATGGGATTTTTTCTCCAGTAAACCACATTTCCTGACTGCCAGGTACTTCTCTGGGCTTTTTGTTTAGTCGTTCAGTCGTGTCCGACTCTTTGTGACCCCATGGACCAGAGCACGCCAGGCACTTCTGTCTTCCACTGCCACCCGCAGTTTGGTCAGACTCATGCTGGTAGCTTCGAGAACACTGTCCCACCATCTCGTCCTCCGTCGTCCTCTTCTCCTTGTGCCCTCCATCTTCCCCAACATCAGGGTCTTTTCCAGGGAGTCTTCTCTTCTCATGAGGTGTCCAAAGTCTTGGAGCCTCAGCTTCAGGATCTGTCCTTCCAGTGAGCACTCAGGGCTGATTTCCTTCAGAATGGAGAAGTTTGGTCTTTTTGCAGTCCATGGGACTCTCAAGAGTCTCCTCCAGCACCAGAATTCAAAAGCGTCAATTCTTCGGCGATCAGCCTTCTTTATGGTCCAGCTCTCACTTCCATACATCACTACTGGGAAAACCATAGCTTTTACTATACGGACCTTTGTTGGCAAGGTGATGTCTCTCTCAGTGGGCTTTACTTTGGGGTAAATGCACACAGGAGTATACTGGGAAGACTTATTGCATTTATTTCCTGCTTGTCCTGCAAACATGGTTCTTCATTTTATCCTAACAACAACCCAGGGAGGGAGGTCAGACTGACAGTCAACAACTGGCCCAATGTCACATGCCGTCAGCTTCAAGCCTAAGGGAAGACTTGAACCCTCGTCTGCCAGGTCCTACCCTGACACCCCAAGTAAGCTGATAGCTCTTTCCTATTTATGTTTACTCTGAATTAAGTCTCACTGTGTTCACTGTGTGTGCGTTGCATTGCAGCCCTGCAGAGCAACTAGAAGTAGGCTTACTCTCTGGTAAACTGTGCTAGGATCGCATTCCTACAACGCACTCCTATGCACGCTTCCTCAGAAATAATAGTATGCCTGGGGTGTGCTGCAACATCACCTGGTTGCGCTGCAACACCTCCCCATTGGGTTATATGCAGCTAAGTGCTACTCAAGAGCAAACAATGGGCATGTCACCAATTTAAATTTTTTCCCAATTTTTTTTTTATTGATTTTCCTAAATTTTAAAACAAACAAACAGAGATCTTAATTGTACTTAATCCAATCTTAGTAACATTGTTACTTGACTTCCTCAAATCCTCCTGGCTGAATTTCAGTGTATATTTTTCCCCTCCAAAAATGAAGGGGAAATGTGTGTGCGTCCTACGGGGCGAATGCAGGCTTTCGCTGAAGCCTGGAGAGCGAGAGGGGTCAGTGCGCACCGACCCCTCTCGCTCTCCAGGCTTCAGGAAGCTATCCGCAAGCCATGGGACACTGAGGTCCAGCTCTGAGGGCCTTCTGGCGGTTCCCTCATTGCGAGAAGCGAAGTTACAGGGAACCAGGCAGAGGGCCTTCTCAGTGGTGGCGCCCGCCCTGTGGAATGCCCTCCCACCAGATGTCAAAGCGATAAACAACTACCTGACATTCAGAAGACATCTGAAGGCAGCCCTGTTCAGGGACGTTTTTAATGTGTGACATTTTAGTAAAATTTTGGTCTCTGTGAAAGCCGCCCAGAGTGGCTGGGGAAACCCAGCCAGATGGGCGGGGTACAAATAATAAATTATTATTATTATTGGGAGCCCGCGGGAGTTCCCGCCGGTCTCCCAAGGCTTCCGGAGAGCTGCCTGCATCCCAAAGCCCAGGGCGCGCTGAGAAGCCCCGTGCCTGGGGGGGGGGGGGGAAATAATTTTTTTTTCTTTATTCCCCCCCCAAAAAAACTAGGTGCGCCCTATAGGGCGAAAAATACGGTAAATAGTCTTTGAGGCATGCCATCAATTTAAACGGGTCTACGCTGAGCAGGGCGTTGTCGGCTACACAGCCCAGCCCCGAATATTCACATTTACTCAGACGTTCCAAGACCCATTGAATTCAATGGGAGCTGACACTCCCAACCAGTAGACCCACTGAAATGAATTGCACCTAAGCGAGGTCTATTAAGCAGCATGAATAAACTCAATTCATTAATTAGACCCATTTTAACGGGTCTAAACTTAGAAGAGTTTACGCAACTCCACAGTGGTTCAGAAATGTGGGCGGTGGGACTCGAACCCTCGACTGACGGGATGGCGGCTGCTCCCCCCTTCTCTCGCTTTCCCGATTTCGTCACTTCCGCCGACGGCGCGGCCACTACGCCACGCTGGCCCTGCCGCCTGTAGTAAGTTCGAGCAACTGTCGGCGCAGAGGCGGGGCGGAAGAGAGCACAAGTGCTCTCCTGCGCGTGCGCACCGTGCTCTGACTGACGTCCCGCTCTGCCTGTCAGCATCAGCCTGCGCCCCTGCGCGGTCGACGTGCCCCGCCCCTTAAAAAAAAAACACCCTGAGGGAATGACGCTCCCTTAACTGCCAAAAAAGGCGCTCGGTCGCTTGCTTGTCCCTTTGCTCTAAAATAAAACAGTAATAAATCATAACGATGTTGTTGTTGTTCTTAGTACCATGCCCATCTGACTGGGTTGCACAAGCGCGACACGATTTGCCCACATGTAGGCCCCGCAGCGATCCCCGCCCTCGATTTGTCTTCCCTCCCGGCGAAGCCGCCTGCTTGGCGGGGGAGAGGGAGCAGGCCGCGGCGGGAGAAAGAAGAGAGGGAGGAGGAGGAGGAGCAACCCTTCCCGTCCTCCTCCTCCCCTCTCGCGGGCTCCGCCAGCTCCGCCTCGGACATGGAGAGCTTCCTGGGAGGCCGCAAAGCCGCCCTTCAGGTACCCGCCTCGCCATATATAGAAGTAGAAGTATAGGCTGCTTTTGAGAGGGACGCTCTCGTGAGAGGAAATTGTGTCACCCTGGGCAGGGATGTGTATCTGGGTGCGGAGCTGTAAATATGATGGGTATGAGTGTGTGTGTGTGTACAGCATCATATCTGTGTGTGTATATATATATATATGTGTGTGTGTGTGTATATATATATATATATACACACACACACACACACACACACTGTATATACACACTGAATGTGTATATATATATATATATATATACACACACACACACAGTGGTACCTCGGGTTACATAATGCTTCAGGTTAAGAACTTTGCTTCAGGATGAGAACAGAAATCGTGCTCCAGCGGTGCGGCAGCAGCGGGAGGCCCCCATTAGCTAAAGTGGTGCTTCAGGTTAAGAACAGTTTCAGGTTAAGAACGGACCTCCGGAACGAATTAAGTACTTAACCCGAGTTACCACTTTATATATATATATACACACACACCTACATACATATATATGAGAGAAATAGATTATTATTACAATTTATTGCCTGCCCAACAATTGAAACACAATATTAAAAACTGTTTGAAACAGCTTAAAATTACAGAAACAAGGTGGGTCCTAAAAAGCGATAGATACATACATACATACATACATTCCTTCCCCCCCATATTTGTGTGCATATACATTTTTTTGTGGCTGGGGAAACCCAGCCAGATGGGCGGAGTATAAATAATAAATTATTATTATATTATTATTTTCCCTATCATTATATTACTTAATAGGGTTGCTATATTTCAAAAAGTGAAAACCTGGACCTTATTATTATTTGGCCCAAAGTTGTTGCGCTATGTCTATATCTGATATGTATATATCTTTTTCTTGGGTAGAGTCGTCATAGCGATCCATAGTCCTCTTTTGTGTCCATGTTTTGCTCTTCAAAATATGGCAACCCTGTTTTTCCGCACTGACCGGCAGCAGCAGAAGCTTTCCAGGGTTATGCCAATGTGGGGTTGAGCCTGGGACTGTCAGCATGGACTCTGAACCCCAGAGCTACGGAGGTCTTTTGGACAGGGGGTGCATATATGTCTGTACAGTTTTGATAGGAATTTTGAGGTCTTCGATATATTGTAATGTTCATAAGTGTAGCAACCAAGCGCGTTCATAGATCAGCACAGGAAGACCGACCTGGAACCATTTTGATTCCTAAACTGAGCAAATGTTTTCTCTGCAAGGTCAAAGTGGGAAACCTCCCCATTGTCTCTTTCCTCACAAATCTTGTCTTAAGGGCACATTTAAGATATGAGTAGGGTGTGAGCCTGTGACCTGGCCCAGGAACTAAGTATTTATCATTACAAAAGACTGGCCAGGCTACCTAGGCAATCCAATCAAGTAACCTGCCAGACAGGCGATAAACAAAAACAGGAGAAAAACAACATTCAAATTTCTGTTTTAGACCGCCTTTTCTGTGATGTAGGTATGATGTATCTGGGGGTGGTCTTGATCTACAGGGTGGCAATTTCAAGTCTTTATAAGGCCTTGCGCTCCATTTTTCTGGGTTCCTCCTCCTCTCCTGCGGGTGAATTGAGCACCCTGTTGCAACAGATCAATAAAGATCAAGCTTACTAGCTGCTTTGCTTCTCAATATTCTCTGGTTGGCCTCTGTTATCTTCTCCCACTAATAGGGAACCTATGTAAGGACTCTATATGGGCTCTTGGATACCCCATAAGGGAAAAGGGCAATTTTTGTTTACAACACAGTCGTGCATTGGAAGTCGAACAGAATCCGTTCCGGAAGTCCGTTCGACTTCCAAAACATTCAGAAACCAAAGCGCGGCTTCTGATTGGCCCCGGAAACAATGTCGACAGCTGAAACAGATGTTCTGCTTCTGAAAAACATTCGCAAACAGGAACACTTCTGGGTTTGCTGCGTTTCAGGAGTCGATTTGTTCGTCCGCTAAGCCGTTCGGGAACCAAAGTACCACTGTATCTAAGGAGCAAACCCTACACAAATCCATAGTGGGGTCCCTAAGATGGTTGGATGGTGCCTTGTATACCTCCTTCTGGCATCTCCTGCAGCCAAGCTGGTGCCCAAACATTTTGCTCTGCTTTTCTTTGGACCACTGATATGTAACAAAGGAAATCCTCTGTGTTGCCACACAGACAACTCACAGGCAACACATGGCTAATAACAAAATATTTGTAACACATATTATTTCAACAATTATTAAACAGAAACTATGTTACATCATCGCCAGCTGATGAAGAGTTACTATTGAAACAGTTCATCATCCGGAAAAACTGCTCTATGTTTGGAGCGTCCATTACTGCACGGTTACAGGATTGCGACTGTTGAAAGGCTTACAATCATACCTCGGGTTACAGCCGCTTCAGGGTGCGTTTTTTCGGGTTACGCACCTGCCGAAACCTGGAGGTACCGGAACAGGTTGCTTCAGGTTTTGGTTGTTGCGCATGCGCAGAAGCATCGAATTGCAACCCGCGTGTGTGCAGACATGCCACTGCAGGTTGTGAACGCTGCGGGTTGTGAATGTGCATCTGTCCCACTGTACAGTGGTGCCTCGCAAGACGAAAAGAATCCGTTCCGCGAGTCTTTTCGTCTTGCGGTTTTTTCGTCTTGCGAAGCAAGCCCATTGGCGGATTAGCGCTATTAGCGCTATTGACATTTTAAGGGCTAAAAATGGCTTTTTAAGGCTTAAGGGATTAGCGGTTTTGCTGCTAAAACGCTTTTAGCAGCTTAGCGCTTCAGAAAAAGGGGTTTTGGAGCGGGAAAAAAATTCAAAATTTTTTGTCAATTTTCGTCTTGCGAAGCAACCCCATAGGGAAATTCGTCTTGCGAAGCGCCTCTGCAAACGGAAAACCCTTTCGTCTTGCGGGTTTTCCGTCTTGCGAGGCATTCATCTTGCGGGGCACCACTGTATTTGCAAAATTGATTGATTTTCAATATTTCTGACTCCATTACATATTTTCTGTTTAAGAATTGTGAAATAATACGTGTGACAAATATTTTGTTAGGACATTATTAACCTTGTGTTGCCTGTGATTGTAGAGTTTCATTTGGACCACAGCAGCAAGGCTGAGAGGGGGGTCTTGTTATCTGGGCAACCCAGGACCTCCAGACCCGCTGCCCATTCTTGCGCCCAGGGGAGGTCGCTTCAGTGCTGCTAATGCAGTGGTTTGACTTTGCACCCCCAGAGGTGCACTCCATTGTCTCTCGAGGCAGACGGGTGCCAACAACAAGAAGTCCACCCAAAGAGAATGGCCCTTTGCTAAGAACAGTTCCAGTTACTTTCCGCGTCTGCAAAGGGAGTTTGCTGTTGAGACGAAGAGCGGTTCTTTGCCCGAGGGTAAAGAACCTCTATATAACCTCTATATAAAAGGATGTCACATAGAGGAGGGAGAAAGGTTGTTTTCTGCTGCTCCAGAGAAGCGGACACGGAGCAATGGATCCAAACTACAAGAAAGAAGATTCCACCTAAACATTGGGAAGAACTTCCTGAGAGTAAGAGCTGTTCGACAGTGGAATTTGCTGCCAAGGAGTGTGGTGGAGTCTCCTTCTTTGGAGGTCTTTAAGCAGAGGCTTGACAACCATATGTCAGGAGTGCTCTGATGGTGTTTCCTGCTTGGCAGGGGGTTGGACTCGATGGCCCTTGTGGTCTCTTCCAACTCTAGGATTCTATGATTCTAAGGTGAGGCTCCAACCACGTGCTCTTCAAAGCGACGATTCGGTTCTGAGGAGGATTGAACCAGCCTGCGGTGGCTTTCAGAAAGCCGACAGATGTTCTAGGATTCTCCGCCATGAAGCAGCCTAGTAATTGGGAGAAGGGGTTAGAAAAGGAAAACAAGAAAAAGTTGTTGCGCTGAGGGTTGTTGTTGTTTAAACTCAGAGGGTCCAAAAAAAAAAAAGAATCGGGTGTTTTGTAAGTGTTTATAAAACTTGTTTTTCTGGAACGAACAATGAGAGGATTGTTTAAGGAGGCCCCAATCTGGTGCCCTCCAGATGTGCTGGGGTTGGAGTCATGCAACATCTGGAGGGCACCAAGTTGCTGAAAGCCGGTTTGAGGACAAATAAAATTTGTTTGAGGTTTAATTAAGCCTGCTCGTCAGACAGGGATTAGACAAATTGGTGGGCGGATCAGTCCATTGGTGGCTTTGTCTCTGGCCACCTTGCAACCCTCCCCACCCCTTAAGCATATGTGGAACCTCAGGCCAAGCAGATGAATGTGGCCCCCAAGCCTCTCTGTCCGGCCCTCATGACTCTCCTCAGGCCACACCCCTCACCAGCCCTGCTCCACCATCCCTTGAGTGTTTCTGCCTGGCTGGAATGTGTCCTTGAACTCTGCTCATGCCTCTTGCTTGCCAGATGGAGGTCTGTGTGCAGGTAGAAACTTCTTGACTTGTGTCTGGAAGGCAGCCAGATTTACAAAAGAGTCATGTGCATAGAATCATAGAATCCTAGAGTTGGAAGAGACCACAAGGGCCATCGAGTCCAACCCCCTGCCAAGCAGGAAACACCATCAGAGCACTCCTGACATATGGTTGTCAAGCCTCTGCTTAAAGACCTCCAAAGAAGGAGACTCCACCACACTCCTTGGCAGCAAATCCCACTGTCGAACAGCTCTTACTGTCAGGAAGTTCTTCCTAATGTTTAGGTGGAATCTTCTTTCTTGTAGTTTGGATCCATTGCTCCGTGTCCGCTTCTCTGGAGCAGCAGAAAACAACCTTTCTCCCTCCTCTATGTGACATCCTTTTATATATTTGAACATGGCTATCATATCACCCCTTAACCTCCTCTTCTCCAGGCTAAACATGCCCAGCTCAGCATTGCTGTACTTTTTCCCGGCCCCCAGAAGGTTCCCAGTGAGAGGATGCGGCCCTCAGCCTGAAAAAGGATTGCCTGCCCTGATATACGGAAAGGCGGTACAGTATCTAAAATTGATCCAGTTAGATGGAACTTCCAGCTCCAAAGGCAGTCTATCGTTAATTACTGGATGCCCAAGACAAATGGCAGGATCCACCGGGTCCTGCTGGTGAGCCAGGAAGCTCAACCGGGTCAGCCCTCGGTCTGAACCACCACTGGGGACTCTTCTTACATTCACAGTCTCATGAAAGTTCAGACCTGGAAGCATCTTTCCAACAAGGAAATCGAAGAAGAAAAAATCCTAGGCAGCTGAATCTGTCTTTTTTTAAGATGCTCTATGGGGGGGGGGGGGGCGAGAATGAGAGTGTTTCTGAGCACATGCAAAGTGCCTTGCCAAACCTGTCATGGTACCTGGGATTGGGACATTGCCTCGAGCTCATGTTCGGGGTGAAATCTAGGGTGAGCGGCACCTCTGTTTCCTTTTGACAATCGCTGTTTTATTTGCAGTTGCCAAAATGATTTATCCTCCCCCTCCGCCCTTTGTTGGTTTGTGTAAGAAAAAAGCCATCTGCGCTGGGCACATTGTCAAAGCGTGGCATCTGAGTGCTTACAATCTCCTCTTCTGTACGGTTTATTGTGTGTATCTTCCTTTTTTTCCATTTTTAAAACATGAATCATTCTTCTCTCGTGATTGTTGAATGCAGTTACAGCACCGCAACCGGCCCTTGGCAGTCAGCAGAGCCCCAGAGGCTAGGCCAGCAAAGCGTAGAGCAGGCATAGGCAAACTCGCCCCTCCAGATGTTTTTTGGGACTACAACTCCCATCATCCCTGACCACTGGTTCTGTTCGCTAGGGATGATGGGAGTTGTAGTCCCAAAACATCTGGAGGGCCGGGTTTGCCTATGCCTGGCGTAGAGAAACCCAAGGGTGTGTACGCATCATAAAGCCCATTTGAAGGCCATGGCTTCTCCTAAAGAATCATGGGAACTGTAGTTTGGTAAGGGGTGGCCATCAGTGACTACGAGCCCAGTTGCTGGGAAGCCCAAGGAAGGGAGAGTTGCTCTTGGCTAGAATCCTGCTTGCTGGTTCCCAACAGGCAGCTGGTTGGCTTCTGTGAGAACAGGATGCTGGCCTGATCCAGCAGCCTCTTCTTCTTCTTTTTTTTAATAATATTTTATTAGGATTTTCACAAAATAACAGAAAAAACAACAAAAAAGGGGAAAAAAAACAATTAAAAACAAATCAATCTTTCAAAACATATCTTACATTTGCTTGTTTCTCGGACCTCCCCACACCTCCCCTCTTTGTATTCCAAGTCAGTTTATTTATTCAGCAAATCCTTTCCCTCTTTACCTTTATCTTAATCTTGATCTTAGTATAGTATAGCTTTAACTTTCCACCTGTTAGCATGCCATTTTTGCATATTCTTACATAACATTATTGCTAAAAACCCCTTAACCTCAATCCAACATCATTCTAACATTCATTAATTTTGCAATATTTCTGTAGATAGTCTTTAAATTTCTTCCAATCTTCTTCCACCAGCTCTTCTCCCTGGTTCCAGCAGCCTCTTCTTATGCTCTTAGGTTGGTGGTTATTATTACTGCCTCCTGTGGGAGGGAGTTCCATAATTTCACTGCGCTGCGTGAAGAAATTCTTCCTTTTTATCTGTCTGGAATCTTCTACCCTTCAGTTTCATTGGGTGTTTTGAGAGAGGGAGAAAAACATCTCACCACGCCCTGCATAAATTCGCAAAGCTTCTACCGTGTCACCTGTAATAAATGTAAATCTTCCCTTATGCGGGACACAAGAGCCCTCATAGAGTCCTTTGCAGGTTCTCCTTTGGTCGGAGAAAAGAACAGAGGCCAGCCAGAGAATATTGAGAAGCAAAGCAGCTAGTAAGCCTGATCTTTATTGAGCTGTTGCAACAGGGTGCCCACCTCACACGGAGGAAAAAGAGGAGGACCCAGAACCAAGGTGTGCCCGCCCTTATATAGATATTTTAAATTGCCAGCCCTGGAGTCCAAGACCACCTCCAGAAACATCATGCATAGAACACAGAAGGGGTGTAGAGTAAGACCCCCCCCCCGATGCATCATACCTACATCACAGAAAGGGTGGTCTACAACAGAAATCTGAGTGGGTTGTTTACCTCCTGTCTGGCAGGTTACCAGTTAATGCTCACTTGATTGGATACCCTGGGGAGCCTGGCCAGTCTTTTGTAATGATAAATACTTAGTTCCTGAGCCAGGTCACAGGCTCACCTTATTCATACACAAATATACCCTTAAGGCAGGATTTGTGAATGAAAAGACAATGGGGAGGTGTTTCCATTTTCCTTTGACCTTGCAGCGAAATCATTTGGCCAGTTTGGGAGCCAAAATGGTTCCAGGGCTGTTTTCCTGTGCTGCTTCGGACATGTGGTGGTTTATATATTTATGTACGTGTTGTACATTTATGAACATTTATTATATATATATAAGACCTTAAATTTTTTATTCCATGCCTCTCTAAACGGAAAAGCCCTCCCTTTGCACTCTCTCTGAATCTTGAGCATACGCCGTCCTGCTTTGCTGAGGCAGAGCTTTCTCGCTTCGCCACCAGGATCTGTCCAAACCCACAGATAGGGTGATAAATCACCTCGTGTCCTGAATCAGCAGACTTCATGCCCCATCAGCAGATATCTCATTGCCACTCTTTGCAGTGCAGCCTCGTTTTATATAAATTCAATAAATAATAATAATAATTTTCAGACCCGTCTCCCTTAGCCCAACTACCTTTAATAGAGGGAGTTTGTGTCTGTGGAAATTTCCTTCCTGTTCTTTAGCTGGAGAGCTTGCTTTTAATGGGAAAATGTGTCTATGGTTGATTTTGGTTTCTCTCAAGTTTTTGGTTTTTCCCCAGTCTTAAACTCAGTTCTCCACATTTATATGTCAGTTTGTAATTAAAAAAAGAAACCAGAAAAGAATATTCAGTGCTTCAGTAATAATAAATGGCTTTGCCTAAGATACACATTTTTGCCGTCATGCCTAAGACACACGTTTTTGCAAAGCCGTGTTCCCGTTTCTCGAACTTGGGTCCCCAGCTGTCACTGGACTACAGCTCCCATCATCCCTAGCTAGCAGGGACAGTGGGCAGGGATGATGGGGGGTGTAGTCCAACGACAGCTGGGGACCCATGTTCGAGAAACGCCATGGAACAGGCATCTAAAACACACTCACAAATTAGAATGGGGATCTAAAACAAGCTGCTTAGCCCCAAATTCCTGCATTTATCTCACTGATACA
Organism: Podarcis tiliguerta; assembly: GCF_965153285.1. NCBI lineage: Eukaryota > Metazoa > Chordata > Lepidosauria > Squamata > Lacertidae > Podarcis > Podarcis tiliguerta. Next base: position 3,922,246 of record NC_139549.1, read on the forward strand.
CATTCTCTGGGCGCAATTCTGTGAACATGACTTGGCCGAAGCACTGCATTGCAAAACCCAGAGAGCTGTTGCTTCTATTTTTAATCCTGTTAGTGGTTTGTGTTATTAAATCACCAGGACTACCCAAGTGATCTTTTCACACTTCCTTTTTTCTTTTTCTTGTGGTGGGGGCAAAGGAAAAGTTACAGACAAGAGACACTAGGTATCTGAACCCACCATCCTCCGCAACGGCTGCACCCCAGCGCTCGAAATTCACCAGGCGACTACAGTCTGACTACAGTCATACCTTGGGTTATAGCCGCTTCAGGTTGCGTTGTTTCGGGTTGCGGACCGCTGAAACCCAGAAGTACCGGAACAGGTTACTTCCGGGTTTGTGCGGATGCGCAGAAGCGCTAAATTGCGTTTTGCGTACGCACAGAAGCACTGATTCGCAACCCACGTGGGTTGCGAATGCTGCGGGTTTCGAACGTGTATCCCTCACGGATCACGTTTGCAGCCTGAGCATCCACTGTACGTGCAGATTTCTGGGCGCTAGGTTGGCAACTGCAGTTTAAAAACCTCTGCCTTAGTCCATGGTGCGCCTAACTTATATATCTGAGTTTCTAACCCAGCAGCACCAGAATCTGAGGTGGCTGTGCCTCTGAATTCAAGGTGCGAAAAGAGAGGGCTGTGTTCCTTGCACCCTTCCTTCAGGCTTTTTGGAGGCATCCGATTGGCCGTGGTGAGAAATAAGATGCTGAACTTGTTATTGTTGTTGTTTAGTCGTTTAGTCGTGTCCGCCTCTTCGTGACCCCCTGGACCAGAGCACGCCAGGCCCTCCTGTCTTCCACTGCCTCCCGTGGTTTGGTCAAACTCATGTTGGTCGCTTCGAGAACACTGTCCCACCATCTCATCCTCTGTCGTCCCCTTCTCCTTGTGCCCTCCATCTTTCCCAACATCAGGGTCTTTTCCAGGGAGTCTTCTCTTCTCATGAGGGGGCCAAAGTCTTGGAGCCTCAGCTTCAGGATCTGTCCTTCCAGTGAGCACTCAGGGCTGGTTTCCTTCAGAATGGAGAGGTTGGATCTTCTTGCAGTCCATGGGACTCTCAAGAGTCTCCTCCAGCACCAGAATTCAAAAGCATCCATTCTTCGGCAATCAGCCTTCTTTATGGTCCAGCTCTCACTTCCATACATCACTACAGTGGTACCTCGGGTTAAGTACTTAATTCGTTCCGGAGGTCCGTTCTTAACCTGAAACTGTTCTCAACCTGAGGTACCACTTTAGCTAATGGGGCCTCCTGCTGCCGCCGCGCCGCCAGAGCATGATTTCTCTTCTTATCCTGAAGCAAAGTTCTTAACCTGAGGTACTATTTCTGGGTTTGCGGAGTCTGTAACCTGAAGTGTATGTAACCCGTATGTAACTGGACTGGGTAAACCAGAGCTTTAACAATACAGTACTTTGTCGGCAAGGTGATGTCTCTACATCAGCCTATATGGGCTGCAATAACGCTGGACTAATGTGCTTTGAGAGAAAGATCGGCTTCTAAAAAGGCCCTCCAAGGCCCTTGAGCAATGTTCTACACAAAGTGCTGACGCCTATCTCTCCTGTCTGATTTCTTTTTTAAAAAGCCACTCTCCCCCTCCTTGATTTTAATTTCCCTTTTAGCATCTCCACCATCTGCGGCTGTTTTCTCTGCCTCCACCCTTGCCGCACCCTCGCGCTTTCAAGGCTGCCCTGGGCGGAAATCAGTTTACCTTGGGCCGGCTTATCTCTCGGAGTGCTTTAGCAAATGGGCCGTGGCGTTTCGCAGTAGCCGGGAAACGGCGCCTGGTGCCTCTTAGGTTGTGCGGATGAGAGAAAACCTTTCAAGGTCTCCCCAGCGGCCAGGGAAATGGGCTGAAACCGGGGAAGCTTCTGCAAAGCGCTTGCCAGCTTCTCACCCCAAATGCACCTCACAGCGGCCTTGTGTGCATTTGTGGTCGCACCTTGCAATTGAATCCAAATCTTATATTCAGAGAGGTACATGGTATAGGCCTCCATTGTGGTACAGTCTCCTCGGAAGATAAAGAAGGCGAATTGCCTCATTTACTTTTATTATTTGTTGCACTGATATTCCACCTTTTTCTCCAAGGATTTATCAGCTACTTTAAAATGAGGCCGCATTTTAAATTGCATTTTAACCTGTATTTTAAATTGGTTTTCCCCCCCTTATCTTTCCCCCTTATTATGTTTTTACTGTGATTTTATTGGTGTGAACCGCCCTGAGCCCGGCTTTGGCCGGGGAGGGTGAGGTATAATTAAAATTTATTATTATTTATAATTATAAGGAGCTCAACGTGGCTGACGTGGTTCTCCCTCTCCTCACTGAACCCCACAACAACTGTGAAGTGGGTTAGGCTGAGAGGGATAGTACTATATTTTTTGCTCTATAAGACGCACCAGACCCCAGGACGCACCTAGTTTTTGGAGGAGGAAAACAAGAAAAAAAATATTCTGAATCTCAGAAGCCAGAACAGCAAGAGGGATCGCTGCGCAGTGAAAGCAGCAATCCCTCTTGCTGTTCTGGCTTCTGGGATAGCTGCGCAGCCTGCATTCACTCCCTAAGACGCACACACATTTCCCCTTACTTTTTAGGAGGGGAAAAGTGAGTCTTATAGAGCAAAAAATACGGTACAGTGGTGCCTCACAAGATGAAATTAATTCGTTCTGCGAGTTCTTTCGTTGAGCGAGTTTTTTCGTCTTGCGAAGCACCACTGCATTTAAACACTAACGACGGCGGAGAGGGGTGGGGAGAAGCAGGGCAGGTGCCGCAGCCGGTAGCTTGGACTCACCCGCGCCTTGTGGCCACTGCGCGACGCGGCTGCTGGAGGGCGGCGGGGCTCAGGAGAGCGACTCCAGCTGCAACGCTGGCTGCTGGCGGCAGCGGCTCTCTCAGAGGAGTGCGCGAGGGCGGTGGGCAGCGGCACAAGGCAGCCGGAAGGTCGGACGGAAGGTGGGAGGGAGCCGGAGGAGCGGGGAAGCGAGCGTGCGTGCGTGCAGTGACCGTCGCCATGACAGGAGAGGCAGGGCCGTTTCGTCTAGCGAAGCAAGCCCTTTGGAAAATCCGTCTTGCGAAGCACCTCAGAAAACGAAAAACCCTTTCGTCTAGCGAGTTTTTCGTCTTCCGAGGCATTCGTCTTCCGAGGTACCACTGTACCTGGCTCACATCTGGCTTCATGGCTGAGTGGGGCGATTGGAACCCTGGTCTCCTAGGTCCTAGTCTGACACGCTAACCCCTACACTACACAGATGAACTTCCTTTCAGTTTGTTCCCCTTTCCCCACCTTAATTTAAGAGTGTAAGGTGCTTCGTGGCAGAGACTGGTTTGGGTTGGTGGTATTCCCATCTCTTATTTTAGACTCTGCTCTTCAGCAGGAAAGTGTCCCAGAGCAGTAAGCAATACAGTGACCGCCTTCAGATTTGACCATCTTAAAAGGCGTAACACGAAAGGAAAGCAAGGGTGGGAAAGGAGGAGGAAAACACAAAGACTCGGGCACTGGGGTGCCGGTAGCAACCGCAATGCACAAATGTAGTTCTACGTAAATAATAAACGATAAATAATGCTTGCACAATTGGCAAAAGGTTTTGCGTTCGCAATAGTGGAGTGTCCGTGTCAGAGTTGTGACCCTTTTCCAAATTATCGGTGGGGGCAGAAAGGGAAGGAATATGCTTAGGCAGAAAGAGAAAGAGACTAAGGCAAAAGTATCCTGGGAACTGTAGCTCACTCCTCACAAAGGTGCAGCGCCCATCAATCCTACCATGCTACAGTTCCCAGGATTCTTTTGAGAGGTGTGTGTTTTCAATGCCTGGGTTTTCACAACCGAGTGGGAGATTTTAACCCTGCCCTCGCTAACGGGAGATCGACCCTTGTCCTAGCACCCAGCGCTGAAAGGCTACAACTTTCGTTGTAGGTCCTCAAGAACACCCCCTTTTGCCCCCGAAACCGCAGGCGCCCTCATCCTCCAGAAACCATCTTCCTTCCGAGGAGCAGGCCTGTGGCTACACGGGCTTCTCTGGGCGTAAGTACAGCGCTGACTGGCAAATGGTGAACCCAGGTCTCTCGCTCCTGGGCTCGATCCATAAGGCACCCGTTCGTCTTCATTTGCAAAATGTGTAGATGTAGGAAGCAGCCTTGAGTTGGACCCTTCTTCCATCTAGCTCAGGCTTGTCTGCACGGACTGGCAGCATCTCTCCAGGGTTTCAGGCAGGAGTCTCTCCCAGCCCTACCTGGGAATGGATCTTCTCCAGGGAAAGCCGTCGCTTAACCTCTGTGTTTCCTCTCCAATTTCTTCTTTGTTTTTATTTGGTAGGATCACGTCCGGAGGAACCAGGAGGTCCACGTGGTGATGGGGAACGAGGCCTGCGACCTGGACTCCATGGTGTCCGCTTTGGCCCTCGCTTACTTCTTTGCAAAGGTCGGTCATCCGCTTCCACCCTTCGGAGCATTTCCCTTTGCCCCCTTTGAAGAGCCCTCTTTGCTGCCTTTCCACGGTTGCTTCCGCAGTTCTGCGTTTGCCTGCAAGGCTGGCGTGGGGCAATGAGGTCATCCCCATGTGGCGGCTCCGGGCTCAGAGCGCTCTGAACTGGATTTGGTGTGGATTGTGTAAGAAAAGACTGAGAATGGGGAGCGACGTTGCCCTCAGCCGCTGAACATTTCCTTTTTAAATTTTAAATCAATCATTTTATTGAACATGTAACAAGACAAACAGAATATTCCAGCAATCCAACAAAAGGAAAAGGAAATAACACAATTGAGTATGGTCAGATATAAGGGAGGAGACAAAGGAGATATATATATATATATATATTACATGATCTGTTTAAAAATAATAGTAAATTTTATTTATACCCCTCCCTCCCCGGCCAGAGCTGGGCTCAGGGCAGCTAACACCAGTAAAATCACAGTAAAATCATAATAGGGGGGAAAAACCCAATTTAAAATACAGGTTAAAATGCAATTTAAAATACAGCCCCATTTTAAAAGTAGCCCACAGATCAAAACCATAAGGGGAGGGAAACATTAGGGTCAGAGTCCAAACCAAAGGCCAGGCGGAACAGCTCTGTCTTGCAGGCCCTGCGGAAAGATGTCAAGTCCCGCAGGGCCCTAGGCTCTTGGGACAGAGCCTTCCACCAAGCAGGGGCCAGTGCTAAAAGATAATTATGCCTTATCTTGGAATATTGCTTAATTGCCTCTTTTGCACAGGTTCTTCGTAATATTTTTCTTTATACCTTTCGTCTCCTTGCTTTATACCCCAACACTTCCTGATCTATGATCTATGTATCTTCGTGACTGATGCCGGGCTTTGCCCGTGCAGTTTCGGGCCTGTTTTTATATCCTTAAGGACTAGAAACCTGTACAAAATGAGAGTTTGAGGGCATCCAATTCCGCAGTTGCTTGGAGCCATCTGCAAGGCTCTTATTGGTACTCAGTGACTGGGTAGTGTGAGCAATTTTATCCATGTAACAGAGACCTGGATTTTAATGTACCTTTCGTTGCGCCCCGCAGACTGCCCCAGACTCGAAGGCAGCCTTCATCCCGGTCCTGAACATCCCCCGCTCAGAATTCCCTCTGCGCACCGAGAGCACCTTCCTCCTCAAAGAGCAGCGCATTGCGGAGAGTTCGCTCATCTTCCGGGACGAGATTGACCTGGCCACCCTGCACCAGGCAGGCCTCCTTTTGCTGACGCTGGTTGACCACCACGTCCTGCCGAGGTCAGTGGAGAGGGTTGTTGTTGTTGTTTAGTCGTTTAGTTGTGTCCGCCTCTTCGTGACCCCCTGGCCAGAGCATGCCAGGCACTCCTGTCTTCCACTGCCTCCTGCAGTTTGGTCAGACTCATGTTGGTCACTTCAAGAACACCGTCCCACCATCTCGTCCTCTGTCATCCTCTTCTCCTTGCGCCCTCCATCTTTCCCAACATCAGGGTCTTTTCCAGGGAGTCTTCTCTTCTCCTGAGGTGGCCTCAGCTTCAGGATCTGTCTTTCTAGTGAGCACTCAGGGCTGGTTTCCTTCAGAATGGAGAGGTTGGATCTTCTTGCAGTCCATGGGACTCTCAAGAGTCTCCTCCAGCACCAGAATTCAAAAGCATCCATTCTTCGGCGATCAGCCTTCTTTATGGTCCAGCTCTCACTTCTGGGGAAACCATGGCTTTAACTATACGGACCTTTGTTGGCAAGGTGATGTCTCTGCTTTTTAAGATGCTGTCTAGGCAGGGGAGAGGACTTGGATTTGAGGGTAGAGTCTCTTGAGCTGGGGTTGCCAGCCTTTTTTAGGCCCCTGTGGGTGCTTTAGCATTTTTGAACAGCACCTTGATTTTGTCGCTTCTCCATCCCCTTTGCCCAGATCAGCTGCCCACAAGAGACAGGAAGAGAAAGGGCGGGTGCGAACGCACGCACGCACGCACGCACACATCACTTTTCCAAGGGATCTGGGTAAAATCTGGAGCCGGTAGAATTAATCGGATGCCTTGAAAAGCACATAGGGCTGAAGGAGGAATTTAGACAGAGCGTCACTCTTCCAACTACCTCCTTCAGCAGTATGTGATTTTGGTGGCCAAGGGGGCGGTGACGGAGCTCAGAGGCTTTGTGCGTGCCAGGGAAACCCCACGGCTGTCCCCCAGCCCCTATGCTTAAAGGTAAAGGGACCCCTGACCATTAGGTCCAGTCGCGGACGACTCTGGGGTTGCGCACTCATCTCGCTTTACTGGCCGAGGGAGCCGGCGTACAGCTTCCGGGTCATGTGGTCAGCATGACTAAGCCGCTTCTGGCGAACCAGAGCAGCGTACAGAAACGCCATTTACCTTCCTGCCAGAGTGGTACCTGTTTATCTACTTGCACTTTTTGTGGTGCTTTTGAACTGCTAGGTTGGCAGGAGCAGGGACTGAGCAACGGGAGCTCACCCCATTGCAGGGATTCGAACCGCCGACCTTCTGATCGGCAAGTCCTAGACTCTGTGATTTAGACCACAGTGCCACCCGCGCTTAGAACAACTGAATTGGCCAACAGACGCACACAACTATGGTTTGGGGATAGATACAGCTGCATCACATGGACACTAGGGGAGCTGTCTCTACACCCTTGGGCCTGGCCCCTCCGTCAGCCAACACTTCCCCCTACTGGCCAGGTGGTGCACCTGCAAGCGTGCCCAGTGGCGCCCTAGCTGTAACTCAAGCGGTGAGCCATGTTCTCAGGACGGGATGTGCGGCGAGCGATGCTAAAATGTCTTCCATGGTCTGCTCATACTGCGGTGCATATATTGACACTGCTACGTCTCACCTGTTTTGCAGTGGGGATGCGGCGCTGGAGGAGGCGGTTGTTGAGGTGATCGACCACCGGCCCCTGGAGCGGGAGCGGGGCCCTCCCTGCAGAGTCACGGCAGAGCCGGTGGGCTCGTGCGCCACGCTGGTGACGGAGAGGATCCTGCAGAGCCCGGCGCAGGTTTTGGACAGGCAGACAGCAGCTCTCTTGCACGGTGAGGACTAGCGGCTTGCAGCGACGTGAGGGGAAGTGGTTGCTTGTAAAAAAAACAACAACCCACAGGCAAATGCTGGCAGGTGGGGAATCTGTAGCCCTGCAGAGCAGCGGTGGGCAACATGGCACCCTCTAGATTTCTGGGGCTCCCTCTTGAAAAGAGGATTGGATAAATTCATGGCAGAGAAGGCTGATAATGGATTCTAGCCAAGATGGCTTCGCCCTGCCTCTGGTCTGCGGCAGTAATGCTTTTTACCTGTTGCTGGAAACTGCAGGCGGGAGAGAGCTCAGGTCTTCCTTTTGCCATCTATTTGGCCATTGGCTTGATCTGGCAGAGGTTTCTGTTCTTTTTTATTATTACTGTTTAAATTTTTTTATTAAGATAATTCCACATTTATACATACATATTACGGATATACAAACAAACATACATTTCATACAATCCTTTAAAATATTCCTACATACCCGCATTCAGTCCTGCACTTACCGTATTTTTCTCTCCATAAGACGCACCCTTTTCTTCCTAAAAAGTAAAGGGAAATGTTTGTGCGTCTTATGGAGCGAATGTGTGGTCCCTGGAGCCGAATTTCCCAGGGGCATAAAGCAGATCATGCTTTTTTTTTTTTTTTTGAAAGAGGGAAGCGGGTGTTGAAACAAAGCCGCTGATCGTTTGCAATTGGGGAGTGAGATAAGGGATGCTAGAGATAAAGGAGGCTGCCTGGGAGGGGGGAGGTAAAGACAGCAAACTTGCAAGGAGAGGAGACAGGAAGACGAAAGCAATGAGGAGAGAAATTGGAAGAAAAGGAGGAGCAAAAAAACTGCTCCAGCTAAGGAAAAGATACTACACTAAGGCAAACAAGAGGGAAGGGAGTGTTGAAAGGAAACAGCTGATCAATGGGATCAGAAGAGAGATAAGTGACGCTACTGGAGGCTGCCTGGGAGGGAGGGAAGTAAAAGCCCATGGATCCTCAGGATTTTTGTATTGGGTCACCCCAAATTCACCATCAGATCACATGTCTGCGGTCACAGCATGAACTACAAAGATTATACACCCACTGTTTCGTTCAGAATTTTTTCTTCTTCTTTTTTTCCTCCTCTAAAAACTAGGTGTGTCTTATGGAGTGAAAAATCCGGTACTTCCTTTTCCCACCACCTTCCCTCACCCCACCCTGTGCTCGACTTCCAATCTACTCAATTGCAATTTCTTTCCATTTCTATAACTTTCTTTCACACACTATGAAACCAACTTTCTACTTCTTTTTTCTATTCCACATTGTTATCCATAGTATTTGATATTTTAGTATTTATAGCGGAACTTGTTTATTCTAACAGGAGTTCTGGTTTTTCAATATGATTTAGCAAATATTCTTTAAACACCTTCCAATCCTTGTCTATCTTCTCTTTTGAAATCCTTCCAATTTCTCCCATTGTTTTGGACATATTGTAATACTCCAATAATTTGGCAAGCCACTCTGTTTTTGTCGGCATTATACCACTTTTCCAATTTTTTGCAGTCAGTAGCCTGGCGGCTACTGTTGCATATACGGCAGAGGTTTCTGATATTCTGACAAATTTCTCTTGCATCCATAGTTCTAGTTAAGGCAGCCAGCTTTGGAGCTAGACACAATTCTTCTTCGGAGAGCCATCCTTTGCAGCCTTGGTAGCTTGCTACTAAATCAGCAAGCGAATGATAGCCTCTGAACAGTTGTCTTCTAACCCAGGGGTTCTCAAAGTGGGTGTTTCCGCCCCCTGGGGGCCCAGTAGGATTACCTAGGGGTCACTAAGAAGCAATGGGGTGGCATGGGGGTGCTGGAGGTGTCACTGGCTCCCAGACTTTGAAAAACTGGCATCACTGGATCAAATTTGCTGCATAAGTTAAACCGAATAGTTCTAACCGGGTTTTGAATAAATGTGCAATTGATTGTTACTGTTTTGAATTGTGTTGTGTTACTCTCCTCCCTAGTGCAAACCACTATTCTGCATAAAGCTTTTTAATAGGGATGGGTAGGGGGTACAACTGGGAGGCGGGTGGCGCTGTGGGTTAAACCACAGAGCCTAGGACTTGCCGATCGGGAGGTCGGCGGTTTGAATCCCCTCGACAGGGTGAACTCCCGTTGCTCAGTCCCTGCTCCTGCCAACCTAGCAGTTCGAAAGCACGTCAAAGTGCAAGTAGATAAATAGGTACCGGCAGGTAGGTAAACGGCAGGTAGGTAAACGGCAGGTAGGTAAACGGCGCTTCCGTGCGCTGCTCTGGTTCGCCAGAAGCGGCTAAGTCATGCTGGCCACATGACCCGGAAGCTGTACGCCGGCTCCCTCGGCCGGTAAAGCGAGATGAGCGCCGCAACCCCAGAGTCGGTCACGACTGGACCTAATGGTCAGGGGTCCCTTTACCTTTAGGGGGTAGAACCAAGGAGGGGAGGTTGGCCCCCCAAAGTTTGGGAACCACAGTTCTCACCCTTCTTGTCTTTGAGACCTGCAAACGTAAAAGGTTCTTTCCGGATTGGACTGTCGTGTGTCGCCTCTTGATCCTGGTTCTTCCTTGACTCTGCAGGCACGATTGTTCTGGACTGTGTCAACATGTCCCCCGAAGCTGGCAAAGTGACCCCGAAGGACACCCATTACGCTTCCCTTTTGGAGTCGAAGTTCCCCGATCTGCCCTCGAGAAACGTCATCTTTGAAGCCCTGCAGAGGGCCAAGTTTGATGTCTCAGGTATGAGCCGCCCACTGCCCTCCTTAGTCTTGCCTCGAAAAGGAGATTGCAGAGCCGGAACAGTTGAGAAAAGGGCAACCAAAACTACTGAGGGCAGGGGGAGTGGGGCAACTCCCATATAAGAAAAGGTAAAATACACACTTGGGGCTATTTTTAATTTAGAGGAAAGGCAAGTAAGGAGGGACAGGGTAAGAGGTGAATAAGATGATGCACCGTGCTGGGAGCGTGGATGGGGGGGAGAAAGGTTTCTCTCCCTCTCTTGTAAAAGTAAAACTTGAAGCTGAATATTGGGTGATTGAAGGCAAGCGAAAGGAAGCCCTTCTTTGTGCCAGAGCAGAGTTAAACTCTGGAACTCCCTGCCACTGCTGGAGGCAAGGTGCTTCTGACTACAGTGGTACCTCTGGATGCGAATGGGGTCCGTTCCGGAGCCCCGTTCGCATCCTGAAGCGAACGCAACCCACTTCTGCGCATCTACGGGTCACGATTCGCCGCTTCCGCGCATGCGTGTGACATCATTTTGAGCGTCTGCGCATGAGCGAGCGGCAAAACCTGGAAGTAACGCACTCTGTTACTTCCAGGTCTCCGTGGAGCGCAACCCGAAAATATTCATCCCAAAGCTACGTAAACCCAACGGATGACTGTACAGTGGTACCTCTGGTTGCGAACGGGATCCGTTCCAGAGGCCCGTTCGCAACATGAAAAGAGCGCAACCTGCAGTGGCGCGTCTGCGCACTCGCAGGTTGTGATTTGCCGCTTCTGCGCATGCGCGTGGCGTCATTTTGCGCGCCTGCGCATGTGCGAGCGGCGAAACCCGGAAGTAACCCTTTGCGGTACTTCCGGGTCGCTGCAGGACATAACCTGAAAGAACGTAACATGAAGCGGACGTAACATGAGGTATGACTGTACTATTTCTTAGGAATCACAGGCGGGGTGAGTGCTTTCGAACTCAGGTCCCGCCTAGGGGCTTCCCATCAAAGCATCCAGCTGGCCCCAGCAAGAACGGGATGCTGGGTTAAGTGGGCCATTGCCCTGGTCCAGCTAGAGAGCTCATCTGATGGAACCTGCAGGTTCTTGGGGCATTTTTGGCCATTGTGGGAACGGGATGCCGAACTACCGTATTTTTCGCTCTATAGGATGCACTTTTCCCCTCCAAAAATTAAGGGGAAATGTGTGTGCGTCCTATGGAGCGAATGCAGGCTCCTTGGCTTCAGCGAAAGCAACGCGAAGCCTCCAAAGCACAGAGGGAGCGCTCTCTCCATGCTCCGGAGGCTATGTGTTGCTTTTGCTGAAGCCTGGAGAGCGAGAGGGGTTGGTGCGCACTGACTCTCCTGGCTTCAGCGAAAGGAACCTGAAGCCTTCGGAGCACAGCGTGAGTTCCCACTGCGCTCCGAAGGCTTCAGGTGGCTATCCCTGAAGCCTTTGGGGCGCAGCGGGACCTCGCACTGCGCTCCGAAGGCTTTGGGTTCCTTTTGCTGAAGCCGGGAGAGCAAGACTCTGCTGGCTTCAGCAGAGAGGGAGAGCTGCGCAGCACCCCTTTTGCGAAATGGAAGGAGAAATGGAAGGGGCTCCGTTTCTCCTGCCGCTTTGCTGAAGGGGCGCTGAGCAGAGAGGGAGAGAATTTTTGTTGTTGTTCTCCCCCTCTAAAACAAGGTGTGTCCTATGGTCAGGTGCGTCCTATAGAGCAAAAAATACGGTAGATGGGCCTCTGGCCTGATCCAGGAAAGCTCTTCTTATGTTTTTATGACCAGGACTCACCACAGAGCAGATGCTGAGGAAGGACCTCAAGGCCCTCTCTGGGGAAAATGCTGTGATTGCGCTCAGCGCCATATACATGAACCTACAGGTGAGCACTGGAAGGAGCCAGAAACCATTTCAGGTGTGCCTTTGATGCCTTCCTCCTCGTCTCTTCTCACGATCCTCCTCTCCACTCAGGCCTTCCTGCGCCGTCCCGGTTTGGAGCAGGAGCTGTCCGCCTTCTGCCGGCAGAGGAGCTACGCCGCCTTGCTTGCCATGACCATCTCCTTCAACGAGCAGAACGTGCCTTTCAGGCAGCTTGCCGTGTACAGCCAGAACCCGGAACTCCAGGCAGCGGTGAGTTCGAATGGCGCCCTGTCGGGATGAGAGAAAGAATAGAGAGTCCGTCCCTAGAAAACACAACAGGTTGCTGCAAGGGGCCTCTTGGTTGATTTCCAGGATATTGGACCCCGCAAAGCATTGGTTAGAAATAGCCCCCACCCTTTTCTCAGTGACAGGCTGGTCACGTTTATTTCTGAACTCCTGCGCCTTTAAACTAGGGGTGTTTAAAGAGGGAGAGATTTCCATCTCCTCCGGCGTTAGTTGCAATCGCCGCAGTTTCCATTCTGCTTCAGTCCGGCTTCCGCTAAAACCTATCTGTTTTGGCCAAGACTAATATACTGTATTTTTCGCTCCATAAGATGCGCCTGACCATAAGATGCACCTAGTTTTTAGAGGAGGGAAACAAGAAAAAAAATAATCTGAACAAAACAGTGGATGTACGATTTTTGTGGTTCATGCTGTGGCCACAGACATGTGGTTTGACGGTGAGTTTGGGGTAGCCCAATGCAAAAATCCTGAGGATCCATGTGGATCCGTGCTTTGTAACCATCTTTTTGTGCCATTGTGGCCCCACGCAACAGTGGATGCGTGATTATTTTGGTTCAGGCTGTAGCCATAGACATGCTATGTGATCTGATGGTGAATTTGGGGTGACCCAATGTAAAAATCCTGAGGATCCATGAGCTTTTACCTCCCTGCTCCCAGGCAGCCTCCTTTATCACTAGCGTCCCTTATCTCCCTACTGATCGCTTACCGACCAGCTGCTTCCTTTCAACACCCCCTTCCCTCTTGTTTGCCTTGGTGTCTTTTCCTTAGCTGGAGCAGTTATTTGCCCCTCCTCCTCTTCTATTTTCTCTCCTCATTGCTTTAGTCTTCCTGTCTCCTCTCCTTGCAAGTTCTCTCTTTACCTCCCCCCTCCCAGGCAGACTCCTTTATCGCTAGCGTCCCTTATCGATTGTGGAATGAATTGTGGAATGTTGGGAGGACAGATAAAACGAATTCCTTCTTCACCCAGCGTGTTGTTGAACTGTGGAACTTGCTGCCACAGGAGGCAAGGATGGCTTTAGAAAAGGATTTGGAACATTTGTGGAGGGGAGGGCTATTAGATGTTTTTGAATGCTTGTTGCTGGAAACAACAGGAAGGGAGGGTGGCTCTTGTGCTCAGGTCCTTCGTCAAGGTTCCCCTTTGGGGCATTTTGTTGGCCAGTGTGTAATGTCGTTATATAATGTTCATGGACTGAAATGTATGACAAGAGGGAACTCTGCTCATATTCGCTTGCATGATTTCTGTTCCTCGCCTCGGGCGAACATGTAGAATTGCAGCAGTTTCGGACAGAGCTCTCTGACTTCCACGCTGGTGGGACAAATGTTAGAGAGGCCCATTCAGGCTTCCCCAGCTTGATCTTTTGCACTACAACTCCCATGCAGCTGCGCTGGTGGGGGCTGATGGGAATTGTAGTCCAGCTGGGGTAAGGCCACATCATTCATCTGCTCTTTTGACGGGATAGATATACTCAATACCGAAGACTACACGTTTTTGTCTGAAGTAATGGATAGGGGATTTTTATTTACTTAATAGAGGCTGCTGTATCTTGCCTGGGGAAATTCATAATGTTATGTTCGTTCTGGCTTTTCCGGAAAAAATATTTTCGGTTTTACATCGTTTTATTGGGGGTTTGTGCGATGTTATTATTTCTTATACGTGTTAAAATAACTTCGATTTGCTTGGGGCATTTAGAAATGAATGTTTGTTCACGGTGCATGTAGTTTTTACGTGGGTCTGCGTCGGCGTGCGTTGATCTTAACTCGGAACGCCTTTCGTACGGATCCACCCTCCTTTTCTGAACCTCCTTACGATGGTGTAAACACTAGATGCACACAAGCATGCGAAATCAGGCCTCCCAATTGATCCGTGCCGGGGTAACCTGCAGCTGAACCCACGGCCCGTTTCCAAAACCCCACCCACTCCACAAACCCCCACCGCTTTGGCCCCACCTGCTGCCAACACATGAACCCTCCCCAAGGGAACAACATTCACCCCTCCCCTGGATCGGAACTGTTGGGAACTCCCCCCTTGCAAAACTGGCCACCGGTCCGAAAACCACCTTTCTCTTCCAGAATTGGAAGTCGAGACCTGCAAGGTTTCTATGCATGAACAAAAAAAATCCCTGCTACTTTGAGTGAGTCCTTTGTCCATTTCCTGGGCTCCCTTCCTGCCCGTCAGCTCTCACTCTAGGTTTCCCCGGTGCCCCAAAGCCTCCACCCCATATCCTCTGCCTGCTTCTCCCCAGATCTTCCCAGTTGCCATAGCTGGGGGCGTGTGGGGCAGGAGAGACAGTCCTTATTCATCCATCCATCCGTCTGGAGAAAAGGGAGCCTTGCTTGGCTGACTTCTAAGGCAAGGGGGAGGGATGTTTACGCAGCCGAGTGGGTCCCCCACCCCTCCGCTAAAGCCGTCGTCATTCATTAACCACGGTCAAAGGTTTCTGAGATCACCAGCTAACTAAGTGGGGGACGTTCAGTGCGCAGAAGAAAGCCCTGTCATGCTCGCGGTTGTCACACCATATTTCCCCCGGCCTGCCTGACGGAAGGTAAGTGGGGTCTCTGGGGAGGGTCGTCTTCTTCACACCCCCCACTTTCCTCTGTCCTCTGCCCCACTCCCCATCTTTGAGTGGCGGAGGGTATCCTTCTCAGCCCTGCATTAATTCGGTTCCGTATTGATTCGATCGCTTTCTTTTCTGCACAGGCAGAGCTTTAAGAAAGAAGGGTGTTAACGGATTCCATTTTCTCCTTCCTTCCTTCCTTCCTCCCTGCCAGTATTTAAAAAGCTCGTTTGTGTCTTCTGGCAGGAATCTAAAGGCGCCTCCTTTTTTAACCACCCTGAATGCATTTGCTCAGTGCCGATATGCCGCTGTGTCCAATAGGGATATATTTTCTCTCCTGCACAACCTACTACTAATGTTTATTATTATTGTTATTATTACACGGATGTTTACAAACCTGCAACCTGTATTTCAATACAAAAATATATGGCAGCATGGTAAAAATCTAGGAGACTATACCACTCCCTTATTATTATTATTTTTTAAAGATCAAGCCCCCAGTCCTCAGCATTTTCAGAGGGCTTCATTTTTTCCAAAGTGCCTCGAATGTTTACGAAACTGCAACCTGTATTTCAAACTGGAAAATTTGGCAGTGTGGTAAGAACCTAGGAAAATCTCATTCTCTCCTATTATTATTATTATTATTATTATTATTATTAAAATCATGCTTTCCAGTTGGCTTAGTTTCCCCCCCAAAGGGTCAAAGTTTAAGCAAGCCTCTCCAGACACGTAGAACATCAAAACGCGTTAAAATCTCATTTTCAGCCCAGCGCTAATTTCTGAAGGCTTCAAATGCCAGTTTTTAACTGTCTCTTTACTGATAATTTCATTGTTTTATCCTTTTTGCAAATCGCTTAGTGGTGTGTCCCACCCAACCCCTCCCCCCACACCAAGCGGTATATAAATTTTATGGAAAAAAATTATTTATTTAAATTTGGAGAAGTGTTTCGGGGGCTGTCTCTTGCTTGAAAAAAAGAACCCTTGGCTGAGTAATCATATCAGTTCTAGTTAAGCAACTGGTTAATTCAATCTGCATGTGAGGGAATGCAATCATTTGGGGTTGGGGGAGAAAGCCAAACACACCCACACCCGCAGCCGGCTAGAGAAGCATCAGAAATGGTGAATAATATGCTCAAAAAGCAACCAAAAGCGAAACAAACCCTCTGCAATGTTTCAGTTGCAAGAATAAAAGTTCAGTGATGGTTTGCGATAACATAGCCAGTGGAGGCAGTGGGAGAGGAAACCCTTGTCTCTATTTGTGCCCAGACCGGTGGAATCCAATTTATTTCACCTTCCAAGCCAGCCGTCCCCCGAAGTCCTTTCGCTCCGAACCGCGGCCGCTTTTCGCTTGCCTGCGAAATTTCCCTGCCTGCCGAGGACAGGCGTTTGTGTTTCGGAAGCTTCCGCTGCAACAAACTTGTTCGTCTTTTAAGCTGCCCAGAGCCCATCCGCCGTAGCATTGTCTTGCAAGAGAGATTCCCTCCGGGGTGTTTGAAAAACAACAACCAGCCCTTCCGAGGGGCGAGGCCTCTTCGGAGACAGCGCCTTCCGGGGACCGTGTGCTGGTGGTGGGCGGGGCCAGGGGCAAAACTGGGCGGAGCAACAGATATAAACACTCACGGGGCCAAAACACTCACGGGGGCACGATGGAGGTTTGTTGAAGGGTGAAGCTGAGTGTTGGAAGATTCGGGACAGATCGACGGAATTCCTTCTTCGCGAAGCACTGAGTTGACCTGCGGAACTCCCTCCCACAAGATGGCTTTGAAACCTGGGTGGCTTTGAAAGAGGACAGGGCAAATTTATGGCGGAGGAGGGGCCTAGCGATGGCTGCTAGGCATGATGGCTGTGCTCTGCCTTCAAAAGCTGCAGGCAGCGATGCTTCTGAATCCCAGTCTCTGGCAAGCGCAGGAGGAGAGAGCTCCTCTTGAGCTCAAATTCTGCTTGTTGGTTTCCCATGTTGTAAACAAAAATTTGCCCTTTTTTCCCTTATGGGGTATCCAAGAGCCCATATAGAGTCCTTACGTAGGTTCCCTATTGGTAGGAGAAAATAACAGAGGCCAACCAGAGAACATCGAGAAGCAAAGCAGCTAGTAAGCCTGATCTTTATTGATCTGTTGCAACAGGGTCCTCACTCCCCACACAAAGGAGAGAGGAGGAACCCAGAACCAAGGTGTTGTTGTTGTTGTTTAGTTGTGTCTGCCTCTTCGTAACCCCCTGGACCAGAGCGCGCCAGGCACTCCTGTCTTCCACTGCCTCCCTCACACTGGTCTCTTCGAGAACACTGTCCCACCATCTCATCCTCTGTCGTCCCCTTCTCCTTGTGCCCTCCATCTTTCCCAACATCAGGGTCTTTTCCAGGGAGTCTTCTCTTCTCATGAAGTGGCCAAAGTCTTGGAGCCTCAGCTTCAGGATCTGTCCTTCCAGTGAGCACTCAGGGCTGATTTCCTTCAGAATGGAGAGGTTGGATCTTCTTGCAGTCCATGGGACTCTCAAGAGTCTCCAAGGTGTACCTGCCCTTATATAGACATTTAAATTGCCCGCCCTGGAGCTCAAGGTCTCCATACAACATACATCCCAGAAGGGGTGTAACCCAAGACACCCGCCCCAAACATCATATATATATATCACAGAAAAGGTGGTCTACAACAGAAATTTGAATGTTGTTGTTTTTCCTGTCTGCCGGGTTATCTGATAATGCCTTACCTGATTGCCTTTCCTGGTAGTTTGCCCATTCCTTTGGGTGATTACCCAATTCTTGCCCTCCCTCCTTGCAGAGAAAACATTCGGTCAGTTTGGGAGTCAAAATGGTTTCAGGACAGTCTTCCTGTGCTGCTCCAGACATGTGGTCCACACATCTATGTATGCGCTTTGTTGGTACATTTAAATAACATTTATTATAGATATAGAAGACCTTAAATTTTTTATTGCAAAAGAAAGAGGCCCCAAACCATTATCCTTAACTTGATATCTTTTGCGGTTCTTCCTCTGCATGCCGCTCCGTGGAAGGAGTTTATTAGGAAGTGGGAGAAGTTAATGGACGCATAACAAGCGAGGGACATGGTTCACAAAGCGGCTAATTGCCCTAGCCTCCGTCCTTGACAAGGCAGCTGTAAAAATCGCCTTTTTCCTCCCTCTCTGCCCTTCCTCGTTGAATACAAATGAGGGCATTTCTTTGGGTGGTTTTTCTTTCTTTCTTTTTCAATGGGAAGTCCTCACAGCTTTCGCCTCTGGCAAAGAAAGGCCTGGGCAGGTTGCAAGGCTGGCTGTAGCTTTGATGCTGCCCACTGGTTTGGTGGTTGTTTTTTTTTTTAGGGGGGCTCCTCTCCCTACGGAACGTGGGTGGCGCTATGGGTTAAACCACAGAGCCTAGGACTTGTCGATCGGAAGGTCGGCGGTTCGAATCCCCGCGACGGAGTGAGCTCCCATTGCTCGGTCCCAGCTCCTGCCAACCTAGCAGTTCGAAAGCACGTCAAAGTGCAAGTAGATAAATAGGTACCACTCTGGTGGGAAGGTAAACACTGTTTCCGTGCGCTGCTCTGGTTCGCCAGAAGCGGCTTCATCATTCTGGC
Source organism: Podarcis tiliguerta (assembly GCF_965153285.1). Lineage (NCBI taxonomy): Eukaryota > Metazoa > Chordata > Lepidosauria > Squamata > Lacertidae > Podarcis > Podarcis tiliguerta. Next base: position 3,940,689 of record NC_139549.1, read on the forward strand.
CACATGACCCGGAAGCTGTACGCCGGCTCCCTTGGCCAATAAAGCGAGATGAGCGCCGCAACCCCAGAGTCGTCCGCGACTGGACCTAATGGTCAGGGGTCCCTTTACTTACCTCTCCCTACTCCATCATTATTTTTAAAAATTGCTTTTCTACCTCCATATCATAAACAAATGTACATGTCAAAGCAGTTTAAAGCAATAAAACCATACTATAAATCCATTAGAAAGTTAAAAATGGACATGAATTAAACCTTGTGGAAGGATGTACTCCTGTTGGAATAGAAAAGTTTTCAGCAGGTGTTTTAAAGTTGTCCTGCGGGATCTCCAGTGGCAGAGAGTTCCACAGAGCCGGCCTGATGATGACCCCAAAGGCTCAATTTCTTGTGGTTGTCAAACGAGCCTCACAGAGTCAAGGTTGCGGCATTTGTAGGGCTCAGGCAAAAGAGATGGGTGGAATTTGGGGGAGCCTAAGGGAAGGTCCCCCAGGTTCAGTCCCCAGGATCTCCACCATGGGCAGCAAAATACATGCCTGAAACCCCGAGGAGCCACTGGGACCGTGATCTGAGTCCGCAGGAAGCAGCTTCCTGCATTGCTCTTCAGATCAGCATTCAGAACCCTGAGGACTAGAATCTTATAATTTTAGTTTTAGGGGGAGAGCTGTAGCTCTGTGGCATAGCGCTCGTTTTGCACGCAGGAAGTCCCTGGTCCAGTATCCGACAGCATCCACATGTAGGGCTGGCAACTACCCTATTTTTTGCACCAGACGCCAAGACGCACCTAGTTTTTGGAGGAGGAAACAAGAAAAAAAATAGTCTGAATCTCAGAAGCCAGAACAGCAAGAGGAATCGCTGCGCAGTGAAAGCAGCAATCCCTCTTGCTGTTCTGGCTTCTGTGATAGCTGCGCAGCCTGCATTCGCTCCATAAGATGCACACACATTTCCCCTTACTTTTTAGGAATGAAAAAGTGAGTCTTATAGAGCAAAATATACGGTGTCTCCTGCCTGAAACCCAGGAGAGATGCTGTCGGTCAGAGCAGACAGTACTGGTGTAGATGGCTGCTGCAATAAAAGGATCCTGGTCTAGGATGGGCCTTTGGGGCCTGATCTGGCGTGGATTCTCCTTGAACCCTGGACCTTCATCCAGCTAAACTTTGGTTCTCTGGGACCCGTGTAAATTCTGTTAAACCTCCCTCCCTTCCAAAGCAATTGCAACTTCGAAACGTGCAACCCTGCAGGGCTGTTGTTAAGAAGTGCCATGCTAGTTTATGCGGAAGCATTTGCAACCGCTGCTCTGCTGTGCGGGATACAGCGTGGCGCAGTGATGAGAGTGCTGAATTAGAACTCGGAACAGACCCGGGTTTGAATCCCCACTCAGCTGTGAAGCTCCTTGGTTCTGACCTTGGCCGAGTTGCTGTCTTCTCTCTGCCTAACCTACCTCACAGGGTTGTTGTTATTGCTGTGGGGATTAAAGGAGGAGGGGAAGAACCACGTGGACCACCTTGAGCTCTTTGGAGAGAGAAAGTTCCCTCTACAGCAGGGGGGTTGGTCTGGATGACCCTCCGGGTCCCTTCCAACGCCACAATTCTCTGATCTCCGTTGTACACATGTGCTGTGCATCGTGTGTGTGGCGTCATGTAGCCACTGTCTGCTGCCACGTGGCCCCCGGAGGGTCCGCGAAGGACAGAAGCGGCCCTCGGCCCAGAAAATCCGAGCTATCCCTGCGTCGAAGCGCCCAAAAAAGGCTTTTGACCGCTCCGAGTTGACCTTGCTGTCCTAGAGAATCGGATGGGGGGGGCTCCTCTTTGTGGAGGCATATTTTTGGACTGTTCTTAACCCCCCACCCCACCCTCTCCTCTGCCTTTTATTGGGGAAGGCTAATCTGGCATCGCGACGGCAGGCTCAGATCCTGTGGCCGCCGTTTCTGGGTTTGCCTGACGTCGCGGACAGCCCACAAGTGAGTCACCGCCGTCCGGGGGCTGCTGTCCTCAGCTGACTTCCGCATTTCCAAAAGGGGCTGTAAGAAAGACCTAAAATAAGAGGCTCTTATCAACAGCCTGGGAAACTTCCACGCCAGCGGTGCGAGAGAGCGAGCGCCCAGCTTAGGACGATTTCTCTCGCCTCTGCCACCCCTTCTATGCCCATCCTTCGCCTCTCTGATCAAGGTGAGTGGTTGGGGTCTCAGGATGCGGCTGACGGGTAGGAGGAAAGCCCCCTCTGTCCCGCAGACGGGGGCCACGAGGTGGACTTTGGTCTGGCGTTCCTCTTTCGCAGCCTTGCCCGGAGGCGCCGCTGCAGATGGCCTTCTGCACTGCAGCCGAGCTAAGGCTCTTTCTATTTCTTGCTTCGCTTTATTTCCTTAACCTTTTCATACCCCTTTCTCCTGTCGTGGGACCCCAGGTTGCACACATTTATTTCCAGTATTGACTATCGGGTTTATGAAAGCCCTCTCGCAAAAGCGTAAGGGCAAAGCAATATCCAAACAGCGAAAGGCATACAGAGCAGCCGTTTTGCGATCTCTGTGTTAACTGATTTGGTTTTTAAAAAATCTATTGCCACGTAATTCTGCGAGGGCTTAATTACCGTATTTTTCGCTCTATAAGACGCACCAGACCACAAGACGCACCTAGTTTTTGGAGGAGGAAAACAAGAAAAAAAATATTCTGAATCCAAGGAGCCAGAGCAGCAAGAGGGATAGCTGCGCAGTGAAAGCAGCAATCCCTCTTGCTGTTCTGGCTTCTGGGATAGCTGCGCAGCCTGCATTCGCTCCATAAGACGCACACACATTTCCCCTTACTTTTTAGGAGGGAAAAGTGAGTCTTATAGAGCAAAAAATACGGTACTTTTGAACCATTGTTTTTCAGCTTTCTGTAGTTCATCTGCGTGGTTCTAATTTGCGCAGGCCTTCCTGAGTTTTGGTCTTGGGGGGGCGGATGCGAGGTTTGAATAAGTACAGTAGGAACACAAGTAATTTCACATGCACAATTGCCGCTGTACGGACAGCGATGAAAAATAAATACATAGAAAGGGAGCAGGAGAGCCTCACTTACCAAAGTGTTGGAAACTCTCGCGGGGCTGTCAGGAATCTGTTTGGGAGTTTCCCAAAGCCCAGAAAGCAAGACAGAGGGCTGAAAAACAAACCCTCTTTTTGCAGCGGGAAAACCCTTTGTGGAAAGAGGTTTTCAGCCCTCCGCCTTGCTTTTTTAAAAAAATTATTTAATCAATTTTTCGATACAAACATCAACCGCAAAAGACACATACAACAAAAAACATGATAACAGTAATAACACAATTTGACAATTCAGATTTGGATTCACTGATATATCTATGACTACACCTTTTTTAAGGGACGTGGGTGGCGCTGTGGGTTAAACCACAGAGCCTAGGACTTGCCGATCAGAAGGTCGGCGGTTCAAATCCCCGCGACGGAGTGAGCTCCCGTTGCTCGGTCCCTGTTCCTGCCCACCTAGCAGTTTGAAAACACGTCAAAGTGCAAGTAGATAAATAGGTACCGCTCTGGTGGGAAGGTAAACGTCGTTTATAATAATAATAATAATAATTTATTATTTATACCCCGCCCATCTGGCTGGGTTTCCCCAGCCACTCTGGGTGGCTTCCCCAAAAAATATTAAAATACTGTACTACATCAAACATTAAAAGCCTCCCTAAACAGGGCCGCCTTCAGATGTCTTCTAAAAGTCTGGTAGTTGTTGTTCTCTTTGACATCTGGTGGGAGGGCGTTCCACAGGGAGGGCGCCACTACCGAGAAGGCCCTCTGCCTGGTTTCCGTGCGCCGCGAGCCTCAGCTTCAGGATCTGCCCTTCCGGCGAGCACTCAGGGCTGGTTTCCTTCAGAATGGAGAGGTTGGATCTTCTTGCAGTCCATGGGACTCTCAAGAGTCTCCTCCAGCACCACAATTCAAAAGCATCCCTTCTTCGGCGATCAGCCTTCTTTACGGTCCAGCTCTCACTTCCATACATCACTACTGGGAAAACCAGAGCTTGAACTAGACAGACCTTTGTTGGCAAGGTGATGTCTCTGCTTTTTAAGATGCTGTCTTGGTTTGTCATTGCTTTTCTTTTCTTTTTTTTTAAAAAAATAATTTTTCTTGAATGATTTTATGTTACAAAAAACAATACAGCCATTCTACCACTAAATATAATTAAGAAATAAAAATTACGTACATCAATATTTAATGTGTTATTTGTTATTTACTGTCTTATTTCCTCCCAAACATTCCATACAGAAACACACATATGTGCAGACACTCCCAAGAAGCGAGAAACATAATAAATCCTTAAATGTTATCCGCCTCCTTTTACTTCCTTTGTCACTCGAACGCTAGCACGGAGTCAAAGCTATTACAGTGGTACCTCAGGTTGCATACGCTTCAGGTTACAGACTCCGCTAACCCAGAAATAGTGCTTCAGATTAAGAACTTTGCTTCAGGATGAGAACCGAAATCGTGCTCTGGCAGCGCGGCAGCAGCAGGAGGCCCCATTAGCTAAAGTGGTGCTTCAGGTTAAGAACAGTTTCAGGTTAAGAACAGACCTCAGGAACGAATTAAGTACTTAAACCGAGGTATCACTGTATTGCAGTGTTGAACGTATCTTCTGTAACCATTGGGCCTGTTGTGTTTCTGTTTCCCCAGGTCTGCCGAGCTCTGGAAACCTCCAGCAGCCCTCCCCTGAGCCTGTCTCCCCTTGAGAGCCCGTACGCCACCGTCCGAGCCTACCACCAGGGCAACACCACCGCCTCCCGCAAGAAAGTCCTCCCCGTCGTGCGAGATTTCCTGCGGGAGTGGGACCGGCCGGCCCCCGCCGCCATGCAGCCCGAGGCCACAGTCCAGTGCGGCAAGACGAGGTCGGAGCCCCGAGGCGCCGAACCCTGCGAGCGAGAGCGGGGGGCCGGCGGCCTCAGGAAGGACCCCGCGAAACCACACCGCCTGGGGGATGACCTGGCCGCGGACGACGACGCCCCGCTGCCCCCCACGCCCATGAACAGCCTGGTGGACGAGTGCCCCCTCGACCGGGGGCTCCCCAAACTGTCGGCCGAGGCCGTCTTCGAAAAGTTCAGCCGCATCGCCGAGGCTCGCTCCTCCGCGGATGACGAGTCGGGGAAGAAGTGATGCTAGACGGACTCCTTTTTGAACCCGGGGAAGTTCTCTAGCAGGGGTGTGTGAATGTGTTTGTGTGTGCGAACGGACGCACGGACGGACGTGGGGGAATCCAATGCGCGGCTCTGTTCTCTGCCACGTGCTCCCGCACGCGGAGAAACGGGAGGCAGCAGGGAAAGGATTTTGGGCGGGGAGATGGTTGGAGAAAGCGTTTCCGCGGCTCGGGGAGACAGACCTTGAGCGCGGGGTCTCCACTAATGGCAAAGGCTAGAGACAAATATGCACAGAGCAGCTGCCCGCAGGTAATAATAATAATAATTCATTATTATGGTCGGAGACCAGCTTGCAAAACACATAATAATGGGACTGCACTCCCAAAAGCAAAGCAGACATTTAAAACAATATACAGCAATGGCAGGTATAATTTTCTAGATCGCGGGGAGACCTCTATCGACGGGGGTCCCAGGACAGGTCTGGCTTTTGGAAACGTTTCGCCTCTACTGTTTGCTCCCCAGTTCCATTGGCCGTTAAGAGCAAGAGGTTTTGATCCACGGAGCTCAAGGCTCATTGAAACGGGAAAGAGAACGGTCCAGTGAGCTGTTGATCCAGAGATAGGCCATTGTCTCAATAGGGATTGGAGAAAGGCATTGAGATCTGTGCGACATACACACACACACACACACACTATTTGTCTCCTCCTGTCCCAACAGGTCAGGCAGGCTTTTGTGGGAAACCTTCCAGACCTGTTGGACCAGGCCAGAGGGGAAAGTACGGCGAGACTTTTAGCTCCACACCGGGGCAACCGCTGCAGACGAAGCTGAACCATCACTTTTTGCAAGATTTTGGGTCTGGGGAGAGCTTCAACGCGGGCCAAAGACTTCAGCCGCCTCTGTGTGTCTCTAGCATGCTGTTGTGGAGTGTGTTTGAAATGGATTTAATACACTTTCTAATGAATAAAGGCAAAAACAAAGAACCTGCCCTCAAATATACATTCTATTTTATAATATATCGGGTCTTTTATTTCTGTGCCAGCTCCTGGCAGATCAGATATCTAGGAATACTGAGGTTTTAAAAAACACCTATTTTTTTAAAAAAATCTATATATCCATCCTCAATATACCCATTAGTCAGAATGCAGAGAGACCAACCAGAGGGGCAGAAGACAGAAAAGCTGATGGCGGAGAGAGGGAGGGAGAAAAGGATGCCCCTCCCACTTTTGGCTCTGGCTCCACCCACCACTTGGTTTGGCCCCGCCCACACCCACCCACCATTCTCTGCTGATCAAACATCCCCCCTCCCTCACCATGATCAATCCATCAGATATTGAGAACCAGGGTGGGTGAGCGTTGGATGGTGACCAGCGAGATCCGGGTTCGAAAATCTCCACCCAGCCACGAAGCCCTTGCCGGGGTGATTTTGGGCCAGCTGCTGTCTCTCAGCCTGAGCTACCTCGCAAGGCTGTTGTGAGGATGAAACAGGTAGGGGGTGCCGGGGAAAAAAATGCACGCCACTTCGAGTTCCTTGGAAGGAAAGGCCAGGTTCACAAATGGAACGAAGAAAGAAAAAAAACCACCCTTTTCCCCCTCTTGGCTGTGAAATGCAGGGCTGAGGGCAGCTGCACCTGTTGAATTCCTAACCGCTTGTGCAGGCAGTGGCGAAGGTTCAGGATTCCTCCCAGGGAATGCAGGAAAACTAAAGTTTTTGTCCCAGGAGGAGATTTCCGCCCCGATCCGTGACGGAGCATAACATGCGCAGGATTGAGAACTCTGGGTGTAAATTGGATCTGAGTATGGACACCACCTAAGGGACACGGGTGGCGCTGTGGGTTAAACCACAGAGCCTAGGGCTTGCCGATCAGAAGGTCGGCGGTTCGAATCCCCGCGACGGGGTGAGCTCCCGTTGCTCGGTCCCTGCTCCTGCCAACCTAGCAGTTCGAAAGCACGTCAAAGTGCAAGTAGATAAATAGGTACCACTCCGGCGGGAAGGTAAACGGCGTTTCTGTGCGCTGCTCTGGTTCGCCAGAAGCGGCTTAGTCATGCTGGCAACATGACCCGGAAGCTGTACGCCGGCTCCCTCCACCAATAAAGCGAGATGAGCGCTACAACCCCAGAGTCGGGCACGACTGGACCTAACGGTCAGGGGTCCCTTTACCTTTTTATGGACACTGCCTATCTGGGCTGCATTCCTTTCGATGGGGGTATGCAGTTACCAGCACCCCGAGACATGAACATGTGCGGGATGTCAGTCATAAAAATACACATTTCACAAGGTTGCCGAAGAAGAGGGTCATTTACTGACAGAAAAGGGCTTTTAAAACTTGACAGTGCTGCTACTCCACTAGCCAACACTAGAGGGCAGGGCTAAGTGCAAAACGGGAGAATGTAGAGACCCATGTCTGGTGTCCCAGGTAGACTGCGGCTTCCTATGGAGGCTACATTCCTAGATTTCGTGGCAAATAATATCAGAAGCCCCAATAACAAGCCTGAAAAATTGGCCAGAAAAGATGGTGCAGGGCTGGAAAGTCTACAGCTGTTTCACTTACTGATGAGGAAGAGAACAGAAAAGGTTTTCAGATGTCAATTTTTATTTGCTGTTCGGTTCAACTTGGTTCCCAGGTTTCTTAAGGGCGTTTGGTGGCTTTGAGAGCAGAATGCTTTTGCTGGAGCGGTCACTGGCCTGGTCCTTAATCACCGCCATAATAATAATTTTATTCTTTGTATCCCAGCCACTCTGGTTCGCTTCCAGCAAAATATAAAAACACGACAAAAGGCAAAACTTTAATTGGCGAAACTTACTGGAAGAATAAGAAATAAAGATAAACTTTTTAATAAAAGAATGGAAATGGTTTACCGAATATTTACAGATAAATTGCAAATGGATAAAAACATTCGCAGGATTATTGCAATGACCTGCAGTTTCATAAGAGTATATGCTTAAAAGACGCGGGTGGCGCTGTGGGTTAAAGCCTCAGCACCTAGGGCTTGCCGATCGAAAGGTCGGCGGTTCGAATCCCCGTGGCGGGGTGCGCTCCCGCTGTTCGGTCCCAGCGCCTGCCAACCTAGCAGTTTCAAAGCACGTCAAGTGCAAGTAGATAAATAGGGACCGCTTACTAGCGGGAAGGTAAACGGCGTTTCCGTGTGCGGCTCTGGCTCGCCAGAGCAGCGATGTCACACTGGCCACGTGACCCAGAAGTGTCTTCGGACAGCGCTGGCCCTTGGCCTCTTGAGTGAGATGGGTGCACAACCCTAGAGTCTGTCAAGACTGGCCCGTATGGGCAGGGGTACCTTTACCTTTTTATATGCTTAAAAGTAGATAATTAAATGAGCAAATTAAATGAATTTGGATAGGTGGAAGGTATTAAAAAAATGAATTTAAGGAGCCGCAGAAAGGGGGGGAAGGAAGTCAAAGTCTGAAATGTTAAATTGATTGTAAAACTAATGAAATGTATAAACTTGAAAAGTATAAGTAAAAATATTTTTTTTAAAAAAAAAACATTAAAAACTCCTTGATACAGAGCTGCCTTCAGATATCTTCTAAAAGTCAGATAGTTGTTTATCTCTTTGACATCTGGCGGGAGGGCGTTCCACAGGGCGGGTGCCACCACCGAGAAGGCCCTCTGCCTTGTTCCCTTTAGTTTTCATAGAATGATAGAATCGTAGAGTTGGAAGGGACCCTGACGGTCATCTAGACCAACCCCCTGCAATGCAGGAATCTTAGCTAAAGCACCTAGTGAGGGAACTGCCAATAGGCCCTCAGAGCGGGACCTCAGTGCCTGGCCCTCCATGATTCGATGAGAAGTGAAGTTACAGGGACTTAGAGAGCCTCCAGCCCCCGAGGCAGTCTACCCAGATTGCCTTTGGTCACTGTGATAACAGGAAACTGATCTAGATAGGCTACTTGACCACCAGCACGGCTCATATGTCCTTATTTCTCCCAATCCCTTTTTGGTTGTTTAGTCGTTTAGTCGTGTCCGACTCTTGGTGACCCCCTGGACCAGAGCACGCCAGGCCCTCCTGTCTTCCACTGCCTCCCACAGTTTGGACAAACTCATGCTGGTAGCTTCGAGAGCACTGTCCCACCATCTCGTCCTCCCTTCTCCTTGCGCCCTCCATCTTTCCCAGCATCAGGGTCTTTTCCAGGGAGTCTTCTCTTCTCATGAGGTGGCCAAAGTATTGGAGTCTCCGCTTCAGGATCTGTCCTTCCAGTGAGCACTCAGGGCTGATTTCCTTCAGAATGGAGAGGTTTGATCTTCTTGCAGTCTATGGGACTCTCAAGAGTCTCCTCCAGCACCACAATTCAAAAGCATCCATTCTTCGGCGATCAGCCTTCTTTATGGTCCAGCTCTCACTTCCATACATCACGACTGGGAAAACCAGAGCTTTAATTATACGGACCTTTGTCGGCAAGGTGATGTCTCTGCTTTTTAAGATGCTGTCTAGGTTTGTCATTGCTTTTCTCCCAAGAAGCAGGTGTCTTTTAATTTTGTGGCTGCTGTCACCATCTGCAGAGATCATGGAGCCCAAGAAAGTAAAATCTCTTACTGCCTCCATTTCTTCCCCTTCCCCGTCCTTATTTCTCCCCATCCCTAAATCTTACTTTAATATTTTTTTTTACCTCTTGCAACGGCATTAGGACCCAGCCGCCCATTTCTGAATCGTGCTGAAAAACCAGTTTGGGATGAGTCCAGGCTGTTTGCCGGCATCTTGGAACACCCCAGCGTTGCTGTTTTGTGTCTTTGACCTCCTCTTAGGAGCAGGCGAGGCCCGAATTAGTCCTTGCGGTGGGCTGGATGGGTTCTTACGTTGGCGATGAGGCGGCTCTGCCTTCCGAAAGGTGAGTCCGAAAGGTGATTTGCAAGGGGATCTCAGAGGCAGACAGCCTGCTTTGAGTGCAGAAGGCTCCTGGTCTAATTTCTGGCATTTCCAGGTAGGGCTAGGCGAAAAAAACTCCTTTCCAAAATCTTGGGGGGTTGCTGCTGACCCGTGCGGGTGATACTGGCCTTGATCCTCCTGTGCCCCTATTGATACAGTTATTTCCTCAAAACCTGAACAGCTGAAAGCTTGGCATTGTTTTTAAGGGATGGGGCGTCACTCAGTGGGCAAGGAAGCCTGCCTTGCATGCAGAAGGTTCCGGGTAGATTTGGGAATGTCCCCGGGAGAGATGCTGCCGGTCCGTGTAGTAGACAACAGTGAGCTAAGTGGCTCTGACCAGGTAAAAACTGGCTTCCTATGTTTTTATGCCCTTTCCTGTTCAGTTTCCAAATCTCAGGGGTTCTTGGAGACATTGCCAAGGCAGGTTCACAATAAGCCTGTATTATTCTATTTATTTATTATTATTATTTACTGGATTTATATATACACCGTCCTTTGTCGCAAGATCTCAGGGCGGTTTATAACCGCGACCGAGAAGAGAAGGCTTGGATAACCTGCCAAATAATAATAATACACTGCTCTGCAGGTTACAGGAAGGAGTCCTCAGTCCCTGTTTCGTGCTCCACACCTTAGAGGGTTAATCATCCTGTCAAATCCTGGCTCTGCAGAATTTGGGATGCCATGAATATAAAATGTTCCACACCCGACATTCGGGACCCGTCCAAAGTGTCTTGGGGGCCAACACCCACGTCGTAGTGTTGACAGAGAGTCAGTCTGGGAGGCCAGAGTTCGAATCCTCGCTCGGCCATGAAGGACGTGGGGCTTCCTTGGGTCATGTTGCGGCTTCTCAGCCTAACCGACCTCTTGGGGTTGTTTTGTGAGGATGAAACAGGGAGAGAAGTTCAAAGGTGTCACTATTAATATACAAAGCCCTTAACAAATTGGGACCCGTTTACCTACAAAATTGCCTTACCCCATAAACGCTCCCTGGGCCAATTCGATCGGTGGAACTGGCACCGCTACATAATTCTTGTTCTGCATTTGCAAGATTTGATTGTTTAGAGTGTCAACTGTGGAACTCCCTGCCTATTGATATCAAGCGTCTTCACTGTAGTCTTTTGGGGGCCTGCTAAAAACCAGGCTGGGCGATAATCTGGTTCCCCCCCATTTTTCCATAAGAGGCACACATCACGATTTGCAATATATTGCCAGGTCAAAAATTATGAAACCGATGTCACGATGTGGACTTCAAGCTGATTTTGGATGATATATCGATATATCGCCCAGCCCTGCTAAAAACATTGCTGTTTAGACAAGCCTACCCAGATGTTTGGAAAGTTGATGCGAGTTCTGTTTTGGGCCTATTTCCGTTTCAACTTTCTGAGCTTTTAATTATTGTTGTGTAGAAATTAGATTATTACAGTGGTACCTCTGGATGCGAACGGGATCCGTTCCGGAGCCCGTTTGCATCCTGAAGCGAACGCAACCCGCGTTTCTGCATGCGCAGGTCACGATTCGCCGCTTCTGTGCATTCGCGTGACGCCATTTTGAGCCTCTGCGCATGCGCGAATGGCGAAACCCGGAAGTAATGCGCTCCATTGCTTCCGGGTCGCCACGGAGTGCAACCCAAAAATATTCATCCCAAAGCATATTTAACCCGAGGTATAACTGTATACTAAAGTAAAATTCACTTCCAGTGCTCCGCCCACTATTGCCTCAGGCCCCACCCATGACTGACATTTGGCCTCTGGGAGGTTCCTCAAAAGGGATTGCGGCCCTCAGGCCTGAAGAAGGTTCTCCGCCCCTTCCATAATACAATGGTGAGTCTTTCAGGTGTCATGAGACTCCCTTTTTGCTGTGATGTGGTTTTAGCTGACCGCAAGCTCAACCGTGTGATGAAGCAGCAAAAAAGGCTAATGCTATTCTAGGCTGCATCAACAGAAGTCTATAATCCAGATCAAGGGAAGCAATAGTCTCACTCTATTTTGCCTTGGTCAGAGCACACCTGGAATACTGTGTCCAGTTCTGGGCACCACAATTTAAGAAGGATGTTGACAAGTTGGAAGGTGTGCAGAGGAGGGTGACCAAGATGATGAAGGGTCTGGAAACCAAGAAGCCTGATGAGGAATGGTTGAAGGAGCTGGGCATGCCTAGCCTGGGAAAGAGGAGATATGAGAGCCATGTTCAAATATCTGAAAGGCTGTCACATGGAAGAAGGAACAAGCTTGTTTTCTCCTGCTCCGGAGGGGAGGACTCGAACCCATGGCTTCAAGTCACAAGGAAGGAGATTCCGACTCAACATCAGAAAGGACTTTCTGGCAGCAAGAGCTGTAAGATAGTGGAATGGGCTCTTTTGGAAGGTTGTGGGCTCTTCTTCCTTGGAGGTTTTTAAGCAGAGGTTTGATGGCCGTCTGTCATGGATGCTGTAGTTGAGATGCCTGCATTGCAGGGGGTGTGACTGGATGACCCCCTGGGGTCCCTTAAAGGTAAAGGTAAAGGGACCCCTGACCGTTAGGTCCAGTCATGGCCGACTTTGGGGTTGTGGTGCTCATCTCGCTTTATTGGCTGAGGCAGCCGGCGTACAGCTTCAGGGTCATGTGGCCAGCATGACTAAGCTGCTTCTGGTGAACCAGAGCAGCGCACGGAAACACCGTTTACCTTCCCGCCGGAGCGGTACCTATTTATCTACTTGCACTTGCACGTGCTAGGTTGGCAGGAACAGGGACCGAGCAACAGGAGCTCACCCCGTTGTGGGGATTTGAACCGCCAACCTTCTGATTGGCAAGCCCTAGGCTCTGTGGTTTAACCCACAGCGCCACCCGCGTCTCTCTGGGGTCCCTTACGACTCTACAATTCTGCTTCTATGTATGTGAATGGTATCTCTCTGTGAGCAGGGCGTGTATGTCTATCTACTCTTGACTCTGGCCTTATCTGCCGTAAAGGAACACGGAAATAAATAACGCACCACACATGCTCAGGGACGCTCTCGTCCTTGAAGATTTCATGTTTTCTGTAGAGAGGTCTGGCCAGGAACTCTTCGATTCCATTGTTCTATGACAGACACAATACTCCTTCTGCAAAATAAACCACATTTTGTCTCTCTGGCCGCTGCTGTTCCTGGGACACGACGTCAGCCAAAGAAATCTCTGCCTTTTCAACGTGCAGATGTGTTAGGACCTGTTCGACTCGTCCGGAGAGAAGGAGGAGAAGGAGGGGAGCGTGATTCATGTCTGGGAGGCTCAGCGAGACACGGATCACCGATCTGGAATGAGGTGTTTTGCAGCCACCACAGTCAGGCTCACTTTCGTTCAGTGCACTCCCCTGGTGAACCAGGAAGAAACTAGCCTGGTGAGGAACGGTTGAAGAAGTCAGGTGTGGGAAAGAGGAGACTGAAAGGAGAAAGAGGAGACTGAGAGAGGAGGGGCGATTGCCATTTTCAGATATCTTTTTTAAAATAACAACAACAACAACAACAACAACAACAACAACAACAACAACATTTTTATTTATATTCCGCCCTCCCCAGCCGAAGCCGGGCTTAGAGTGGCTAACAACAGTAAAAATAACACAGCATTCTAAAATCAATTCAGAATCAAATTGATGGCAACCATTGGGCTAGAGTGCTATGTGGAATACCGAAGGAGGGGGTCAGACTGTGCCCTGACCAAAGGCCTGGTGGAACAGCTCTGTCTTGCAGGCCCTGCGGAAAGATGTCAAGTCTCGCAGGGCCCTGGTCTCTTGAGACAGAGCGTTCCACCAAGCCGGGGCCACAGCCGAAAAAGCCCTGGCTCTGGTTGAGGCCAGCCTAACCTTCCTGTGGCCCAGAACCTCCAAGATGTTTTTGTTTGAAGACCGTAAGGTCCTCTGTGGGACCTACCAGGAGAGGCGGTCCTGTAGGTATGAGGGTCCTAGGCCGTATAGGGCTTTAAAGGTTAAAACCAGCACCTTGAACCTGATCCTGTACTCCACCGGGAGCCCGTGCAGCTGGTATAGCACCGGGTGAATGTGATCTCGCAGCGAAGACCCCGTAAGGAGTCTCGCTGCAGCATTCTGCACCCGCTGGAGTTTCTGGGTCAGTCTCAAGGGCAGCCCCACGTAGAGCGAGTTACAATAATCCAGTCTGGAGGTGACTGTCGCGTGGATCACAGTGGCCAGATCAGGGCGAGAGAGGTAAGGAGCCAACTGCTTAGCTTGGCGGAGACGGAAAAATGCTGCCTTCGTTATAGCTGCAATCTGCGCCTCCATGGAAAGGGAGGTGTTGAAGATTACACCCAAGCTCTTATCGGACGGCGCTGACACTAATTGCGCCCCCGCAAGAGATAAATTTTTATTGTTTTCTTTACACTGTCGTTTTACAATACATTAAACCACATATGCACTTTTAGCTCTGCTGAGCTTGCGATTTTTAACCTCATATCTATCTTATACATTGTAGGAGTTACTTCAGTCCTGCCAGTCTTTTTTAAATTCTTACAATTATCCTTTAAATACACAATAAATTTACTCCAGCTTTCCTGGAATCTCTGATCGTCCTGATCCCAAATCCTGCCTGGTCAGTTTGGCTAACTCCGCATTTTCCATCATTTTCGCCTGCCTCTCTGCAATGGTAGGAACTTCTTGTAATTTCCAGTTTTTGGGCCAGCATATCCCTTGCCGCCATTTTCAGATATCTTAAGGGCTGTCACATGGTCGATGGAGCAAAGTGGTTGTCTCCCGAGGGTAGGACTCGAACCCATGGCTTCAAGTTACAAGGAAGGAGATTCCGACTGAAGAATTTTCTGACAGTAAGAGGAACAGTGGAACAGACTCCCATGAGAGGAGTCTTTTTTGGAGGTCCTGGCAAATAGAAGGGGAAGAAATGGAGGCAGTGAAAGATTTTACTTTCTTGGGCTCCATGATCACTGCAGATGGTGACAGCAGCCACGAAATTAAAAGACGCCTGCTTCTTGGGAGGAAAGCGATGACAAACCTAGACAGCATCTTAAAAAGTAGAGACATCACCTTGCCAACAAAGGTCCGTATAGTTAAAGCTATGGTTTTCCCAGTAGTGATGTATGGAAGTGAGAGCTGGACCATAAAGAAGGCTGATCACCGAAGAATGGATGCTTTTGAATTCTGGTGCTGGAGGAAACTCTTGAGAGTCCCATGGACTGCAAGAAGATCAAACCTCTCCATTCTTAAGGAAATCAGCCCTGAGTGCTCAATGGAAGGACAGATCCTGAAGCTGAGGCTCCAATACTTTGGCCATCTCATGAGAAGAGAAGACTCCCTGGAAAAGACCCTGATGTTGGGAAAGATGGAGGGCCCAAGGAGAAGGGGACAATGGAGGACGAGATGGTGGGACAGTGTTCTTGAAGCTACCAGCATGAGTCTGACCAAACTGCGGGAGGCAGTGGAAGACAGGAGGGCCTGGCATGCTCTGGTCCAGGGGGTCACGAAGAGTCGGACACGACTAAACGACTCCACAACAACAACAACAAAGAAGAGGATGGATGGCCACCTGTCATGTATGATCTAGTTTTAGATTCCTGTATCACGACAGGGTTGGTCTAGATGACCCCCGGGTCCCTTCTAACTTGACGATTCCATGTACAAATGTCTTTGTGGCCGAGTAAGGCTCCCATCTAGCCTACAAGCAGACAGCCAGGCGCCTCTCAGAAAGTTACAAGGAGAGACTTTCCCCTGTCCTGAACGTGTGGTAGACTGCTCCTGAATCTGGAATCTCCATTTGAGACATCTCATGACTAGCAGCTGGTCAGTGATTTTCTCTCATCCCCTTGTGGAACTGTATAAGTCGCAAGTCACCCCCCACATCCTGTGGCCTGGAGTTCCACAAGTTTCCCCTCCTTGTTTCTTCCTTCTGGGCAGTTTCGTCGAGGGACTGCATCCTTAACAACAAAATAAATTTTGAAACCTGTCTATCAAATGCTAGGATAGCATGAGAGCATGAGACTCTTAACCTCAAGGCCACGAGTTCAAGCGCCGCGTCGGGCCGAAGATTCCTGCATTGCAGGGGGCTGGATTTAGATGAACCTTGTGGCCCCTTCCAGCTTCACGATTCTACGATTCTAAAACCAAGAGGTCAGCGGCAAAGCCTTGCTAGTGGAACGGAGCTTCCATTCTCAGGAGCAGTCTACCTCTCTGAATAGCCTGGCGGTGGGAACAGGCGAGTCAATCGAAGGCCGGGCGTTTGACTGGCCAGCGTGGGAAACAGGATTCCTGATTGGCTAGGCCTCTTGGCCGCAATCCAGCAGGGCTGGTTGTCTTTTCAGGTTCACCTTGCGCTCGATAACTCAAACGCCCGTGCCAGGATCCGCCTCTCATCGCAGAGCTGGTTTTTTGCATAGTTTGTGCAGAGAGCGCCGATCCATCGGCCCGGTTGCTACGGGAGCAAACAGCCTCTCCTCCTCCTGGGTGTGGCGCCCGGCTGCAAAACCAGCCCTGCGGTGAATAGCATGGGAAACCTTTGGGGATTACCGGGAGCAAACTTTCTCTCTTCCCAGTTCTTAACCTCCTGAGCTACTCAGTTGGTCAACCGGTAGCTCCCAGAGGCCAATTTCATTTGGAAGGTAATTCCCAACGGCTTGGGCTTCGTTCTAATGCATCGCCAACTATTATTGACATTAATTATCACTGTTGTCGTTTTAAATAACATTTCTGGTGTTGCACGGCGGCTGTGTTTGCAGAGAAGGAGGAGGCTGGTCTCTGCCCCGAGGAGCTTACAATGAACGGTATGATGCAGGAAGGGGAGGGAAACCGAGGCAAGGGATTGTTGACGGGGGGAGAAGCTGCAACTGCTTTTGCAACCGAGAGCAGGTCTTATTGGCGCTAGAGCTTGAAATTTGATGACAAAGAGGGGTTGGGGCGAACCTGCAGAGGTCAGGGCCGGATTTAGGTCTGATGAGGCCCTGAGCTACTGAAGGTAATGGGGCCCTTTATATGTCTAGCTGTCCTTTGTCAACAACAAATTGCTGCTGTTTTTTGTGTTGAATATATGCTATATGGTAATCGATGGAGCTAATAGGTATCTCAAGCCATTTGCACATGTTGCCTGCAACCAGCCCATGCAGAATGTAGGCACCCTATATATAGAAAGGAGCAAACCAGTGATATTTTAGGGAGCAGGCGAGCAGGCGGGGCCCATGACTTACATCTTAGGAGCCTGTTGTTGTTTAGTCGTTTAGTCGTGTCCGCCTCTTTGTGACCCCTTGGACCAGAGCACGCCAGGCACTCCTGTCTTCCACTGCCTCCCACAGTTCGGTCAGACTCATGCTGGTAGCTTCGAGAACACTGTCCCACCATCTCGTCCTCTGTCTCCCCTTCTCCTTGTGTCCTCCATCTTTCCCAACATCAGGGTCTTTTCCAGGGAGTCTTCTCTTCTCGTGAGGTGGCCAAAGTCTTGGAGCCTCAGCTTCAGGATCTGTCCTTCCAGTGAGCACTCAGGGCTGATTTCCTTCAGAATGGAGAGGTTTGATCTTCTTGCAGTCCATGGGACTCTCAAGAGTCTAAAGAGTTTGGGCTCGTCCGGGATTGTGTAGGCTTAGGAGCCTACACAACACAAAACACGGTTGCTGTATGCAGGTTTTATTTTATTTGTTTTTTATCTTATATTTTGGAAATGTACATCCCGCCTCCCCCTTTAAATTGTTTGGGGGCCCCAAGAGGGTGGGGCCCTAAGGTATAGATTGTTTAGCTTATACGTAAATCCGGTAGTGTTAGGAATAGGCAGCGATTTCAGTGGCGTGTTAGTTGTGACGGATAATTCTTTCAAATCAGAACCAGTGAAGGCAGTGATGGTCCTGTGTGAGTGTCTGGAGGCGGTTGGAGGGTGGATGGCGGCTAACAGATTGAGGTTGAATCCTGACAAGACAGAAGTACTGTTTTGGGGGGACAGGGTGTGGGTGGGTGTGGGGGACTCCCTGGTCCTGAATGGGGTAACTGTGCTCCTGAAGGACCAGGTGCGCAGCCTGGGAGTCATTCTGGACTCACAGCTGTCCATGGAGGCGCAGGTCAATTCTGTGTCCAGGGCAGCTGTCTACCAACTCCATCTGGTACGCAGGATGAGACCCTACCTGCCTGCAGACTGTCTTGCCAGAGTGGTGCATGCTCTGGTTTTCTCCCGCTTGGACTACTGCAATGCGCTCTACGTGGGGCTACCTTTGAAGGTGACCCGGAAACTACAAGTAATCCAGAATGCGGCAGCTAGACTGATGACAGGGAGCGGCCGCTAAGACCACATAACACCGGTCCTGAAAGATCTACATTGGCTCCCAGTACTTTTCCAAGCACAATTCAAAGTGTTGTTGCTGACCTTTAAAGCCCTAAATGGCCTCGGTCCAGTATACCTGAAGGAGCGTCTCCACCCCCATCGTTCTGCCCAGACACTGAGGTCCAGCTCTGAGGGCCTTCTGGCGGTTCCCTCACTGCAAGAAGCCAAGTTACAGGGAACCAGACAGAGGGCCTTCTCGGTGGTGGCGCCTGCCCTGTGGAACGCCCTCCCACCAGATGGCCATAAGAACAACAACTACCAGACTTTTAGAAGACATCTCAAGGCAGCCCTCTTTAGAGAAGCTTTTAATGTTTAACAGACCACTGTATTTTAATACTTTGTTGGAAGCCGCCCAGAGTGGCTGGGGAAACCAAGCTCAGATGTCCTTCGACAGAGGTGTTCTAGGTGCGAAAGGTCACAGCCATCCCCACTCAATTTTGACCAAGCTTCTTTGGAACTCAGCACCAAGACGAACTTCTGCGGAGACGTCTGCAGGGCTAGGCTGTCGACCAATCTCTCCCTCTCTGTTGCAGGTTTAAGAAGGAAACCGCAGAACCTCTTTCTCCTGAACAGGGAGACACCACCGATGAGGCCGTGAACATCAAGGACATGGAACTGAAGGAGGAATGGCAAGATGATGAATTCCCTCGGTAAGCCGCGCGCTGGGGGAACGCGGGTGACGGTGGGTGTCCCAGGGAAGAGATGGAGGAACGGAGCCTCCATGCCCAAGAGCAGTCTATCTTAGAACGTTGGGCATTGGCTGGCTGGAGGCCGAGTGATAGGGGTGGGCCTTTCAGCTCAGCTCGCCGGCTGTCTGGTTGGCCGCAGTAGGAAAAAGGGGTGCTGGAGCAAAAGGGGCGTCCGTCTCAACCTGGCAGGCACCCCCTTGAGGTATCCATGGGACTAATCTCTGGGAGGCAACACACCACACCTACGCCCAGGCAGTTTTTGGGTTCTTAGGTGCTGTAGCTCAGGCCTGGCAGGGCAGAACCAATGCGGCCCTCCAGTCCTTTATCCGGCCCTTCCCCGAGAAACACACCCCACCTCCTTTGCTGGGATGTCTCCTTGAACTCTGGTCACGCCTCTTTTCTGCCTAGTACGTTTCCGAGCACAATTCAAAGTGTTGGTGCTGACCTTGAAAGCCCTAAACGGCCTCGGTCCAGTATACCTGAAGGAGCGTCTCCACCCCCATCGTTCTGCCCGGAGGTCCAGCGCCAAGGGCCTTCTGGCAATTCCCTCACTGTGAGAAGCCAGGTTACAGGGAACCAGGCAGAGGGCCTTCTCGGGAGTGGCACCCGCCCTGTGGAACACGCTCCCATCAGATGTCAAGAAAATAAACAATTATCTGCCTTTTAGAAGACATCTGAAGGCAGCCCTGTTTAGGGAAGCTTTTAATGTTTAATAGGTTATTGTATTTTAGTGTTCTGTTGGAAGCTGCCCAGAGTGGCTGAGGAAACCCAGCCAGATGGACGGGGTATAAATAATAAATAATAACAATAATTTATTATTATTATTATTATTATTATTATTTAGTTGGAAGGTGGGGGGAGGGTGTGGATAGAAACTAGCTAGCTGTACCACTCTTCCCTCTGGCCCTGTGGCCCTCAGAAGGTTCTTGGGATGGAAAATGTTCCCTGCTCCTGCTATAGCTGCTAGGCAACGCTGCCTCTGCCTCTCCCACCTTCCTCTCGTTCCTCAGAGGCCCCTTCTCTTTTCTGCCTTGCAGGCCTCTTCCAGAGGAGATCTCTGAGGAGGATCTGGAAGAATCCAGTTCGGAAATGAGCCCAGGTAAGAGACCCGACAGGTGGCTACTTGGGTTTCCTGGAGTGGCAAGGGGGGGGGGTTGCTTTCTTCCCTTCTGGATTCCCTGTCTTCCTTCTGGCATGCGGAGGCCCCTCCCCTCATTGTCGGTGCCTCAGTTTGACCTGTCCATGCGCCTAAATCACAGAATCATAAGATTTGAAGGGACTATTCTGGACAACAACCATACGAGAAATAAGTAAAATAACCACAGTGGTACCTCGGGATGCGAACAGGATCTGTTCCGGAGCCCCGTTCACATCCTGAATGGAATGTAAGACGCGATGGCGCATGCGCGGGTTGCGTCTTGCCGCTTCCATGCATGCGCGTGACGTCATTTTGAGCACCTGTGCGTGCGCAAGCGGTGAAATCCAGAAGTAACATGCTCCGTTACTTCTGGGTTGCCGTGGAGCGCAATCTGAAAGCGCTCAACCTGAAGCACATTCAACTCGAGGTATGACTGTATTAGAAACCACCCCAGAATTGGCCTTACTAATCTTCCAAGACGATAATGTCCACTTACGCCACAAAGAACTCATAACCCACCTACTTTCAGCAGCCAGAAGCATCATAGCCAGACAACGGAGAGACCTGTCAGGAGTAAGCATGGACCAATGGTACCAAATAGTCTGGGAAACAGCCTTACTAGAAAAATTAACCGATAAACTGAAACCGACACGGGGACAAACAGAAGAGTACGCCTTCACCCCGGTATGGCTCCCTTTTATCACATACACAGTCAGTGCAGACAATATCGAGATTGGTGGACTAATGGAGACTTCCTGTGTCCCCTGTTTAAAACCATGAGGACTAGCACCTTGTATTGTTTTTAGGGGAAAGGTTGGAGAGCTGCTGCCAGCCCGTGTAGGAGGCCCTGAATTTTCACAAGGGCTTTTTGAAAACCATACCCAATGAGGAAGAGCTGGACTTGGAAAGCATTGCATTGCAGGGAATTAATCTGGATGGCCTCTGGTAAAGTTCTCTGCAGCAATACCATTCCATGATCCTTTTAAACGGAAAGAAGTTGAAATTGAGAGCTGCACCCCTAGCTACAGCGGCAATTCTTTTTATTATTATTATTATTAAATTTTTATCGAATTTTACAAGAAAAGGGGGATAAAATCGTGATATGGAATTATGAAAACACTGGCAGGGGACTACGATGTGGGAAATGCTTCGGAACTCAGACCGTGGGAAGTCAACAAAAAAAATTAAGATTACAATTTGGAAGACAATTGGACTTTTGTTATTTTAGTTTTTTATTTTTATTGGATTTGATTTGATATGTTAATTGGATGTTCTTATTGGAAAATTAATAAACGCTTTAAAAAAAAAAAGAATTTTACAAGAAAAGAAAAGAAAAGAAAAAACATAGAACAATATGTATATCATCATCAATCTTTATTACGGTCCAGAGACCCAACAAATCGTTACAAAGCAATACACAATTCAGACAGCCTACCTCCAGGCTAAACAAGCATTTTGTTCAGAATATAGGGATCATTTGTTCTTGCAACCACCGATAAAAACTTCACCACTGCTAATGTTCTAGCATTCGTCCGGTCTTCCAATAGGAACCTGACATAGTGAGCCTCTGATTTTCCTGGGAAAGGTACCAGCAAGGGTAGTATCAGTTCAGCCCTGGCTTGCTCATATTTTGCACAATGCAACAAAATATGTTTTATGGAATCAATGTCTTGAGCACATGAGCAAAGTCTGTCCTGGTAGGGAACTCCTCTCAACCTGCCATCCAACACTGCAGAAGGAAAGAAGTTTAGTCTGCCTTTGGTGAAAAGCCTTCGATAGTTTGGTACTGTCAGGTTTTTAATGTAAGATGTTAACTTAAAGACATGCAGTATTCCTACTGCCAGCGGACTACAGACGGCGTGTGATCATAGAATCATAGAATCATAGAGTTGGAATAGACCACAAGGGCCATCGAGTCCAACCCCCTGCCAAGCAGGAGACACCATCAGAGCACTCCTGACATATGGTTGTCAAGCCTCTGCTTAAAGACCTCCAAAGAAGGAGACTCCACCACACTCCTTGGCAGCAAATTCCACTGGCGAACAGCTCTTGCTGTCAGGAAGTTCTTCCTAATGTTTAGGTGGAATCTTCTTTCTTGTAGTTTGGATCCATTGCTCCGTGACCGCTTCTCTGGAGCAGCAGAAAACAACCTTTCTTCCTCCTCTGTGTGACATCCTTTTATATATTTGAACATGGCTATCATATCACCCCTTAACCTCCTCTTCTCCAGGCTAAACATGCCCAGCTCCCTTAGCCGTTCCTCATAAGGCATCGAGATCGCAAGTCACTGTGTGCATTATCCACAATATGTATATAAATGTGATTACAGTCTTATCTACAGCGGCAATTCAATGATTCAGGATCGAATCATTGAATCAATGTCTTTCTGCATGCCAAGCAAGCGTCCGGCCTCTGACCTCTGATTCCCCCCCCTTCTTCTCCTCCGCCCCACACCAGTCGCCTCCAACACCCTAGAGCTGTGCGGTCGACGGCTCATGAAGAAAAGGCTCCCAGCCCCGGATCTCAGCTCGGTGAAATCTGGAGAGGGCCTGGAAGCCACGCCGGAAGGCAGTTTGGACATCAACGTGGACGAGCTGGAGACCCCGTCCGACAGCGAGCTCCAGGAGGGCTCTGAGAACGGGCACGAGTTCGAATGGGAAGGTGAGGGGCCTGGGTTCGAGGTTCTCCCAAGGCGGACGACACCCCGGGGAGGTGGGCCCTGCGTGGGAACGGGTGGCCTGCCAGAACGGAAAGAGATTTGTTTGTGGGATCCACTGTGCCCCGAGGAGTCTAGGAGAGGGGGAAAAGAGAAAATAGGCTCATAGAATCCTAGAACAGTAAGTTGGACGGGACCCCAGCGGTCATCTAGCCCAACCCGCTTCGAAGTTTGGGAAACGCTGTCCCAAGAAGCTGGCTAGCTTCTGCTTTTCCAGATCCTTTGCCTGACCTTGACCCAAATTCGGTCCTCTCACCCCACCCCGGCTGCGCACAGATGATCTCCCCAGAGCCCGGAGGGTGGAGGGCAACTTGCCTGAGAAGTTTTGCACCGGTCGCGTGGTGGACATCAAGGGCCAAGACGGGCGCAAGTGGCGGATTTTCCTGACGGACGAGCGGGAGCAGAAAGTGGACCTGGGTGCCGTCGAGCCCTACAAGAAAGTCATCTCTCACGGAGGTAAGGAATAATGTCAGCTGCTGAGGTGAAGAGGGTTGGAGCTGTGGGGCTTGTGTCCTCCTTGCAGGCTTCCCTTGGGGGCATGGGGTGGGCCACTGTGGGAGTACTGTGTCCAGTTCTGGGCACCACAGTTCAAGAAGGACACTGACAAACTGGAACGTGCCCAGAGGAGGGCAACCAAAATGGTCAAAGGCTTGGAAACGATGCCTTATGAGGAACGGCTAAGGGAGCTGGGCATGTTTAGCCTGGAGAAGAGGAGGTTAAGGGGGGATATGATAGCCATGTTCAAATATATAAAAGGATGTCACCTAGAGGAGGGAGAAAGGTTGTTTTCTGCTGCTCCAGAGAAGCGGACACGGAGCAATGGATCCAAACTACAAGAAAGAAGATTCCACCTAAACATTAGGAAGAACTTCCTGACAGTAAGAGCTGTTCGACAGTGGAATTTGCTGCCAAGGAGTGTGGTGGAGTCTCCTTCTTTGGAGGTCTTTAAGCAGAGGCTTGACAACCATATGTCAGGAGTGCTCTGATGGTGTTTCCTCCTTGGCAGGGGGTTGGACTCGATGGCCCTTGTGGTCTCTTCCAACTCTATGATTCTATGGAGCAGGATGCTGGAGTAGAGGAGCCACTGGCCTGATCCAGCTACAGGGCTCTTCATAAGTTCTTGGGGAACCTCCAGGTTCAGAGGCAGTCTATCTAGATATGTTTGTCCCCAGTGGCATTTGGCCCTAATGGGCCCCTTTGGCTCTTGGTTCTACCCTCTCTGGGGCTTTTCAGCTCGGCAAGAAAGGCAACTTGGGTTTGGGGTGTGTGTGTGTGTGTGTGTGTGTGTGTGTCAGGGAGCCAGCCAGCAATAAATCACACAGATTAAGTAATAATAATTTAATAATTTATTATTTATACTGGTTTTGACCTTTAAAGCCCTATGCGGCCTAGGACCCTCGTACCTACAGGACTGCCTCTCTTGGTCTGCCCCGCGGAGGACCTTAAGGTCCACAAACGACAACATTTTGGAGGTCCCAAGTCGCAAGGTGGTTAGATTGGTCTCAACTGGGGCCAGGGCCTTTTCAGTACTGGCCCCGACTTGGTGGAACGCTCTGTCCCAAGTGACTTGACATCTTTCTACAGGACCTGCAAGACAGAGCTGTTCCGCCTGGCCTTTGGCTTGGACTCAGTCTGACCCTTATGTTTCCCTCCCCTTAGGGTTTTGATCCATGGGCTACTTTTAAAATGAGGCTGTATTTTAAATTGTATTTTTAACCTGTATTTTTTTTATAAAAAAATCCTCCCCTATTATGTTTTTATTGTAATTTTACTGATGTTAGCTGCCCTGAGCCTGGCTGTGCCCAGGGAGGGCAGGGTATAAATATTTTTTTTTAATTATTATTATTCCTCCCACTGCTCCTCTGCATCCAGGCAGAGGGCCTTCTCAGTGGTGGCGCCCGCCCTGTGGAACGCCCTCCCATCAGATGTCAAAGAGATAAACAACTACCTGACATTTAGAAAACATCTGAAGGCAGCCCTGTTCAGGGAAGTTTTTAATGTGTGACATTTTGATGTATTTTTAATCTTTGTTGGAAGCTGCCCAGTGTGACTGGGGGAACCCAGACAGATGGGCGGGGTACAAATAATAAATTATTATTATTGTTGTTGTTGTTGTTGTTGTTGTTTATTATCCAACCTGTCCGTCACCGTGTGGCAGACACAAATCAAACTGTGACTGGTGACCCCTTCCTCCCAAAGGATCCCCAACTGACCTCTCCCCTTATTCCTTCCTAGGCTACTTTGGAGAAGGCTTGAATGCCATCATCATGTTTGCCTCGTGCTACTTACCTGACAGCTCCATCCCAGATTATCCGTACGTCATGGAGAATCTCTTCAGGTGAGAGATGCCTGGTCCCTCAAAACCGGGCGGGAAAGAGGGCTTCCGCTCGGGTGGCCGGAGCCGTCGATTGCTGGGGATGCTACGATTCTTGGTTAAATGCATTTCTTTTACATTTTTATTCATACTTTCCAGATTTATACATTTCATTAATTAATTTAAAATCATTCTGCCGTTCCTTAAATTTATTTTTTAATCTCTTCTGCGCATCCGAATTCATTTAATTTGCTTGTTTATTCATATACTCTTATGAAACTGCAGGTTATTACAAGAATCCTGCCAACGTTTTGATCTGTTTGCAATTTATCTGTAAACATTCAATAAACCATTTCCATTCTTTTATATATATAAAAAGTTTGTTATCTCGATTTCTTATTCTTCCGGTAAGTTCCGCCATTTCTGCATATTCCATAGGTTTTTGTATCCATTCTTCCTTTACTGGGACTTCCGCTTCTTTCCACTTTTGGGCAAGTACGGTAACATTCTTGCTGCCTTAGTAGCACACATGAATAAATTTCTATGCAATTTGGGTAGTTCTGTCCTTATAATTCCCAAAAGAAAAGCTTCTGGGTTGGGTTTTTTTCTCTTATTTTACAAGCGTTATTTGAAACATCCTTTTCAATTCATTATAATATACTGTATATCATTTCCCGGTAACCTTACTACAAGACCACCACACTTGATAAAAGGAACCTTCTTTGTCTTTACATTTCCAACACTTTTTTGATTTAGACATTTTCCCCAATTTTCTCGGTGTTAGGTACCATCGATATATCATTTTCATATACAGTAATTTTCTCTTAAACCATAAAAGGCAAAGGTAAAGGACTCCTAACAGTTACCGTATTTTTCGCTCCATAAGACGCACCTAGTTTTTCGAGGAGGAAAGGGGCAAAGCCCAGTTTTGGGCGGATCAGCTCAAAATTGTGCAGCTTTTTTTACAAAGGGGGAAACCCCTTTATTTGAGGATCAGCTCAAAGTTGTTGAGCTTACTTTGCAAAGGGGGAAAATCCTGTTTTTATGGGGTTCAACTCACAGTTCTGCAGCTTCTTTAGGAAAGGAAAGGGAGCCCTTTCTACAGTTTCCAGACAGATAATCTAATCAGCCAGTCACATGTCGCTGGGGAAACAAGCAGCCTCCGTCTGCAGAACATTCAACAATGGAGGCCGGGGCAAGGGGCAGAAAGGGAGTCAGCGACCGACCACACATTCGCCCCATAAGACGCCCAGACATTTCCCCTTACTTTTTAGGAGGAAAAAGGTGCGTCTTATGGAGCGAAAAATATGGTAAGTCCAGTCGCGAATGACTCTGGGGTTGCGGCGCTCATCTCGTTTTACTGGCTGAGGGCGCTGTAAATTTTATATCCATATTTCACAATCTTTCCCATGTTTCCATGTCTATATTATGACCGATTATCTATTATCCAAAGTAACTATTGCATTTTTGTGTTTTTTTTTAATAATTTTTTTATTAGATATTTTATAATTATAAAAAGAAAAACAATAAAAAAACAATACATGAATTCAACAAACAATACATCAACAACAAAAAAGAAAAAAACAATACAGCAATACAACATAAAAAAGAAGAACAGAAACACACATCCAAATTTTTATATCCCAATCTTTCATTAGCTTATTTCCTCGACTTCCTCGCACCTCCCTTTTTTGTATTCTAGTTCAAATTATCTAGTTCAACAAATCCTTTCCCTCTTCTTCAGTTTTTGTTCTATAATTTATCTTAACACAATTTAACTTTCAGTTTTCCAATTTAACACATTAACACTTAATATTCATATAATTCTTAATAACCCTTCTGCTAAAACCGTATACCTTCATTCCAATATACTTCTAACATTCATTAATTTTGCAGTATTTCTGTAAATATACTTTAAATTTTTTCCAATCTTCCTCCATCGACTCTTCTCCCTGGTCTCAGGTAACTACAGTGGAGCCTCGCAAGACGAAAAGAATCCGTTCCGTGAGTCTCTTCGTCTAGCGGTTTTTTCGTCTTGCGAAGCAAGCCCATTAGCGGATTAGCGGTTTAGCGCTATTAGCGGTTTAGCGGCTATTAGCGGCTATTAAAGGCTTAAGGGATTAGCGGATTAGCTGCTAAAAGGCTATTAGCAGCTTAGTGCCTTAGAAAAAGGGGGTGGGGAGCGAAAAAAACCCCCCAGGAATCGCAAGACATTTTCGTCTTGCGAAGCAAGCCCATAGAGAAATTTGTCCTGCGAAGCACCTCCAAAACAGAAAACCCTTTCGTCTAGCAGGTTTTCCGTCTTGCGAGGCATTCATCTTGCGGGGCACCACTGTATTGCATTTTTGAAACCAGCTCTGACGTCTCTCTCATGCCTCAAACCCCAGGTACATCATCGGGACTCTGGAGCTGATGGTCGCCGAAAATTACATCCTGGTGTGTCTGAGTGGAGCCACGCCCCGCAGCCAGGTGCCGTCCTTTTCCTGGATCAAGCAGTGTTACCAAACCATCGACAGACGGTGAGCAGCATTGGCTCTGAGCCTGTTGTTTTTTTCCTTTTTCCTTTTTATTAAATATTTTCTCGATTTACAAAAGTGTTTGCAATGTCCCTCTCTCATATTCCCCCCCCCCCATGTAACGTTTTTACAAATCAGTTTCATTTGTTGAGACATTAGGAAGAAAAGGGGGAAAGAGGTGGAGGGGGAGATGGGGGGGGGGACATAGCTGTCAACCTTTCCTTTTTTTGAGGGAAATTCCCTTATTCCAGCGCCATTTCCCGCTGCTATCACGGATTGTTAGATATCCCGTAGACTGTCCCCGGGACAGGTGAGGGTGCTGATTCCTTATTTTCAAATCTGAAAGTTGACAGCTAAGGGATGGAGTCGGGTGGCGATGTTTCTATTATGCTTAATGTATGTAGGGTTTGGTGTCAGCGTTGCTTGTGCTGTTCACTTGTGTTCCTTTGGTGGTGAGAGAGGTTGGGGTTGGCCTAGGGTGTGGTTGTTCATTTGTGGTTGGCTGTGGTGATCTTTGTTTTCGTGTGTGAGTGAGGTGGGTGGGTGTTTTGGATCAGGTTAGCCATATTGATTCATATGCTGTTGGTGGGTTTTTGTCATTGTCGTCTTGGGCTGTGTATGTGATGAAAGGGAGCCATACCGGGGTGACGCAGGTGGCGCTGTGGGTTAAACTACAGAGCCTAGGGCTTGCCGATCAGGTCGGCGGTTCGAATCCCCGCCCGCGATGGGGTGAGCTCCCATTGCTAGGTCCCAGCTCCTGCCAACCTAGCAGTTCAAAAGCACGTCAAAGTGCAAGTAGATAAATAGGTACCACTCCGGCGGGAAGGTAAACGGCGTTTCCGTGCGCTGCTCTGGTTCGCCAGAAGTGGCTTAGTCCTGCTGGCCACATGACCCGGAAGCTGTATTATTATTACAACACCCTTCCTCTCCAAGGAGCTCAGGGCAGCAAACAGATACAAAGCCTAAAAGCAAAGCGAAAACACTGCTCAAGGTGCCATATGAATCCCGTCCCACTTTGGGAATGTTCCACTGTGGAACTCCCCGCCTATTGAGGCCAGGCAGATGCCTTTACTGTACTCTTCTCGGCGCTTGCTAAAAACATTTTTGTTTAGGCAAAGCCTGTCCGGACATGTAGAATGTGGGTGGGTGTTTCGACCTGTTTTAGTTCCTTGCTGATCTTCTGAACTTTTAAAAGAGTTTTTTTATTTAATTTATTTAATTCTATTCTATTGGTAGGCGTTTTACTTTTCATAAGCAAACGGTGTATAAATTTTACGAGGGGAAATGAATACATTTTAAAACTACATTCTAGAAAGAAAAAGATTGCAACTAACGCAGTTGTGGCTGACATTGCAGGGGGTTATATATATATATAATTTATTTATTTGGTTTTTCAGTTATATATCCAACATAGGTTTTACAGTTATATATCCAACATACAACATAGAAACAGAAGAGTATCCTGAACTTCTTTCCTCCCTTTTGTGGGTCCTTTGGTTAATCATTTCCTCCTGCATCTTTTATAATAATCTTTTATAATAATCCAGATCTTTTACCTCTCCATTGTGCCCAAAAATTCACCATTAAACCACAAGTGTTCTTCCAATCCTACTAACGATTTTAACTGTTTACAATGGTTTTTAAGATAAATTATAAATTCCCCCCATTCCTTATTAAAAGTTTGGTCTTCCTGATTTCTGATTCTCCCAGTCATTTTTGCAATTTCGGCATAATCCATCCTTGATCTGCCATTTTTCTCTGCTAGGGACTTTATCTTCTTTCCATCTCTGGGCCAATAACATCCTCGCAGCCGCGGTCACATACATAAAAAGTATTTTCTGTTCCCTTGGGATTTTGGCACCTAGAATTCCTAAAAGGAAAGCTTCAGGTTTTTAAAGAAAAAGTTATTCTAAATATTTTTTAAACTCATTGTACAGTGGACGCTGGGGTTGTGATCCGTGCTGGAGGCAAGTTCGCAACCCACAGCGCTGTGTCTGCACACACGCGGGTTGCGATTTGGCGCTTCTGTGCATGCGCAAAGCGCAATTTAGTGCTTCATGTGCGAGTGCCGAAACCCGGAAGTAAGCCATTCCAGTACTTTCAGGTTTCGGCGCGCCCGTAACCCGAAAACGCGCAACCTGAAGTGCCTGTAACCCGAGGTATGACTGTAGATGTACCGTATTTTTTGCTCTATAAGACTCACTTTTTCCCTCCTAAAAAGTAAGGGGAAATGTGTGTGCGTCTTATGGAGCGAGTGCAGGCTGCGCAGCTATCCCAGAAGCCAGAACAGCAAGAGGGATCGCTGCTTTCACTGCGCAGCGATCCCTCTTGCTGTTCTGGCTTCTGAGATTCAGAATATTTTTTTTCTTGTTTTCCTCCTCCAAAAACTAGGTGCGTCTTGTGGTCTGGTGCGTCTTATGGAGCGAAAAATACTATAAAATTAGTTTTATGATTCTAAGGTTCCTCAGCCCCATCCTGTGTGAAAACATTCTAAAGTTCTCTGCGCCTCTTTCTTCATATCTGGACGTGAATTTACACTCCAGAGCTCTGAGCAATGGTCTCACCATGAGCCGGTCTTCCTAGATGCCTTCTTCTCGCTGAAGGTCACGGCTGGGCAGGATTGATCCTGAACTTTTGGCTGAAGCAAAATTGTCGCTCAGATCTCCATGACGCCTTCTTGCAAAACCTGCTCTTCAAGTCCACTTTCCCCGCCTGCCGACTTTACTACAAGTCCAAACAATACATAGTTCAGATAGCTATCTGGGACTTTCCCCAAACGCCAGCTGGGCTTTCCTGGCGTAAAATTTATTGCCTCCTTTCGCTGCGCTGGATGGCGGATCTGCTCTTCTACGGGAATCTTTTCCAGATTGGGGGCCGAATTGCCCTCTATCCCGCTTTCCGAGGGCTTACTTCCAGGTTACTTCCGGGTTTCGGTGGTCACACATGCGCAGAAGCGCCGAATCGCAACCCGCACGGGTGCAGACATGCTACTGCGGGTTGCGGACTCTGCGGGTTGCAAACGTGCATCCTGCATGGGTCACGTTCACAACCCAAGCATCCACAGTACTTATTGTTGTTGTTTAGTCATTTAGTCGTGTCCGACTCTTTGTGACCCCCTGGACCAGAGCACGCCAGGTACTCCTGTCTTCCACTGCCTCCCGCAGTTTGGTCAAACTCATGCTGGTAGCTTCGAGAACACTGTCCAACCATCTCATCCTCTGTCGTCCCCTTCTCCTTGGGCCCTCCATCTTTCCCAACATCAGGGTCTTTTCCAGGGAGTCTTCTCTTCTCACGAGGTGGCCAAAGTCTTGGAGCCTCAGCTTCAGGATCTGTCCTTCCAGGGAGCACTCAGGGCTGATTCCCTTCAGAATGGAGAGGTTGGATCTTCTTGCAGTCCATGGGACACTGTACAGTGGTGCCTCGCAAGACGAAAAGAATCCGTTCCATGAGTCTCTTCATCTAGCGGTCTTTTCGTCTTGCGAAGCAAGCCCATTAGCGGATTAGCGCTATTAGCGGTTTAGCGGCTATTAGCGGCTATTAAAGGCTTAAGGGATTAGCGGATTAGCTGCTAAAAGGCTATCAGGAATCGCAAAACATTTTCGTCTTGCGAAGCAAGCCCATAGCAAATTCGTCCTGCGAAGCACCTCCAAAACGGAAAACCCTTTCGTCTAGCGGGTTTTCCGTCTTGCGAGGCATTCGTCTTGCGGGGCACCACTGTACTTATAGGCCGGTGCAAATGATCTTTCCTGCTGCAGAAATTCTTAAACAGACTTGGGTCACTTTTAAGTTTCATTCAGGTCCATTTTCTTCTTCTTTCTTCTTTGTGTACCACAGCTTTGAAATACAGTGTGCTGGTGTTTCATTGTTTATTTCGAAAGGGCTGCTAGGACTGTGTAAGAAAATAATGCATTATTTCCAAAACACCGATATGACGTTTTAGAAAAGCAAAAACAGATTGTTGTTTTCGGAAAATGAAATCTTTTCGTCTCTTTCCTTCATGGAATCATACAGTTGGAAGGGACCCTGAGGATCATCTAGTCCAACCCCCTGCGAGCAGAAATATGCAGCTGGTCCCATATAGGAATCAATCCTGCACCCTTGGTGTTATCAGCACCACGGTCTAACCAACTGAGCACTGTTTCTTTTTTTAAAAACAACAACAACACGTTTTCACACAAGAGGCTAGCCAAAAGGAAATTAAGTTCATTTGCCAATTTGCAGATAATCTTGTGGCGGGGAGTTCCACCAGTTTAACAGTGCCGTAAGTTCCTTTGGCTTTTTTTTTGCGACAGGCTCCGGAAGAACCTGAAGACGTTGATTATCGTCCATCCCACTTGGTACATCAAAGCGTTGATGGCGGTGTTCAGACCTTTCATCAGGTAGGTTGGCCAATTATTATCATTTTATTATTTGCTGCATTTAAATCTACTAAATCTCACCACCGCACCACCCCATTCTGGCATCTGACAGTCGGGGAAAAGGGAACAGGTTACATCTCATTCTCCTAGTGTATCTTTATCAATTTAACCAAATAATCTGTTTGCTGGCTCCGATATGGTAATACCAGACTGCAGGTTGTTGGAAATTATCCCTTTGTGGGTGTGGGTGTGGGGGTGAAATGGAACCCATGAACTTACACCCACCCCCATTTATTTAAAGGAGATCTCAATTGAGGAAATGGAGAATAGTTGGGGAATAGAAGGTACAATGGAAAGTGGTACAGTGGTGCCTCGCAAGATGAAATTAATCCGTTCCGCGAGTCTCTTTGTCTTGCGGTTTTTTTGTCTTGCGAAGCATGGCTATTAGCAGCTTAGCGGCTTAGCGGCTATTAACGGCTTAGCGGCTTTAAGAAAAAGGAAACAAACTCGCAAGACGTTTTGTCTTGTGAAGCAAACCCATAGGGAAATTCGTCTTGCGGAACGACTCAAAAAACGGAAAACTATTTCGTCTAGCGAGTTTTTCGTCTTGCGAGGCATTCGTCTTGCGGGGCACCACTGTATTTGGAATAAAACTAATTGGTTATAGAAAAGTCAAATTTCCTCTCTGCTAAAGGAAAAAGAAGTTAAAAAATGTAGTAAAAGAATTATTACACCCTTTGAAGAATTAGTGAAAGAATATAGGACAGATAGGGCCAAAATAGTTTCAAAATTGTATAAGGTGTTATTAAGCAAGGGGAAATCACTAAAGGGAATTTTGAAAGAATACTGGAAGTTAGATACTCAGGAGCAGGTTTTAGATGAAGATTGGGAAAGAATCTTTTGGCAACCACCCTTTGTCGCGACCTCTAGGATAACCCAGGAACAGGGGTGAAGCTGGTACAAAAATGGTATTACGCACCTGTAAGGTTATACCATATTACAAAATCTGGAAGTAAGAATTGTTGGAGGAAATGTGGAGTGATGGGAATGTACAGTCATATGTGGTGGGACTGTCCGTTAGTTAATGAATTTTGGAAACAGATTGGTATAGAAATATCGGGAACTGTGGGTAGGAAGGTGGAAATATCTAAATTAATGGTTCTTAATACCCTGAGTAGTACCGAGTTAAAAACAAAAGAGGAATGTAAATGGGTAAAATTGATGGTAATTGCAGTCCAGAATCAGAGACAGAGGTGAGTCTGTTTGGTGAAGAGTCATGGCTGTCTCTCCCTCCGGCTGCGACAAGCTCCCCTCTCTCCTGGTCTCCCAGGACCAGGAGAGGCATGCAGAGAGAGGAGCAAAGGCAGACATGCCGGCAGCGTCTCAGATTGCTTTGGGAAAATTCTGGCGAGGCGGGCACCTTCAGTCTCAGCAACTGCTTCGTGGGGGAAGACCTGCCAGAGACGAGTTGCTGATCTCCCTGTGCTGGGACCGGGGGGTAACCCGTGATACACGGTCCATAATCTGCGGGTTTCGCTGGGAGTCAGTCCGACAGGGCCAAGCCAGGACACCAGGCAAGGACAGGTACAGGATCTAGCATACAGCAACGTTGCTCCCGCAACCTAGGGCAAGGTCCGGCACCCTTTTATCTTTGTCAGGGTAACGGCCGGTCCTGATCCCCCGGCAACTCACCTCCCTGTCTCGCCTGAAGGCGAGCACTCCTCCTGCGAGTACTCAGGTCTCTCCTTCTCTCAGACCTCAGTCTCTGCAGCTCGGGAGACGTCAGTGGGTTACTAGACCCAGAGGCCGCCTCAGCCTCCCCTGACTCAACCGGCAGTGGAGCAGCTGTAAACGATGGCCCAGCTGGAGGCAAGGAGGTCATCCCCACATCTGGAGCCAGGGCAGGATCAGGCCCCTGACTCGGCCCAGCTGGTGCTTGTTGCAGGGGAACCTGTGCAGAATGGTGCTCTTCAGGATCAGGCCCCAGACTAGGTTCAGCTGCCGCCTGAGGCAAAGGATCCGATGCGAACTGAGACTCCTCTGGCTCCGAGCCTGAGTCCCAGGCCATCACACTTCCTAGGCCTGAGCCTCCGGTGCCGATCCTGTTTTGCTAATCAAGAGTTACTTTTTCGCTCTATAAGACGCACCAGACCATAAGACGCACCTAGTTTTTGGAAAACAAGAAAAAAAATATTCTGAATCTCAGAAGCCAGAACAGCAAGAGGGATCGCTGCGCAGTGAAAGCAGCGATCCCTCTTGCTGTTCTGGCTTCTGGGATAGCTGCGCAGCCTGCATTTGCTCCATAAGACGCACACACATTTCCCCTTACTTATTAGGAGGGAAAAAGTGAGTCTTATAGAGCAAAAAATACGGTATATATACAGTCATACCTCGGGTTACAGGCACTTCAGGTTGTGTGTTTTCGGGTTACGGGCGCGCCGAAACCTGAAAGTACTGGAATGGCTTACTTCTGGGTTTCGGCACTCGCGCATACACAGAAGCACTAAATTGCGCTTTGCGCATGCACAGAAGCACCAAATCGCAACCCGTGTGTGTGAAGACACAGCGCTGCGGGTTGCGAACTTGCCTCCAGCACAGATCACGTTCACAACCCCAGCGTCCATAAGACACACACACATTTCCCCTTACTTTATAGGAGGGAAAAAGTGAGTCTTATAGAGCAAAAAATACGGTAACTCCAGCTTGCTCAGTGTGATTTATTGCTGCCTTGCTCCTGCCCTGTCTGCCCCTTTAGCTTCTCTTTCTCTCTCCAGCTCCAAGTTCAGCCGGAAGGTGCAGTTTGTGGACAGCCTGGAGGAGCTGGGCCACCTGATCCCTCTGGAGCAGGTCCACATCCCGGACTGCGTCCACCGGTGAGTACCTGGTCCTCCCACTCCCTCCGTCCCCACCTGAGTCCCCGAGGAGGCGGCGGAAAGAGGGGGCGGCTTGTTCCTTCAGCAGGTGGTTACATCACCACCATGCCTAAAAGCAAACTTGGGTGGGTGAGCAGCAAGGGGATAAAAGAGCGTAAGATTGGCTGGAGGCCCACCTAGTCCAGCGTCCTGTGGCCAGAGGCCCCTAAGGACCTAGGAATCGAGATAGACTGCCTCTGGGCCTGGAGGTTCCATCAGAATGCAAGAGGAGCTCTGCACATGGATCAGGACATAGGAGGGCCTTTCTGTTGGGATGCTTCCAAGGAAACGGGGGCAGTTTGCAAGCCCCAAGCTGGCTCCAGCTGGGCGATCTCCGGTCCATGAAACAGCGACCTGCAGCTTCAGAAGCCTTCAGAAGCTGGAGCAGGCTCTAATCAGCAGAGTAAATAACACTGTGCAAACAGAAGTGGCAGGAGACGGCTGTGAGAGCATATTTACAGGCAGTTTATTCCGCGTGCATCAGGACAAAGGAAAAACACGTCTTCTCCCTTTCGGGTCCAAGAGCAAGCAGCAAAAGCAATAGCTATACATACAAACGGAAGTTCCCAGCAAGCTGCGCTGGAGCGTAAACAGACACGCGACATACAACAATCCACACATCTGTGTTAAGGTGGAACGGAACATCAATATCCTCCATATCAATACTCCAGAATCTTGCTCTTGGTGGAAAATGCCCCAAAGAACCAAGGGATCCAGATAGACTGCTTCTGGACCTGGAGGTTCCATAAAGATGCTGGATCAGGCCCGTCTAGTCCAGCATCCTTTTCCCACATTGGCCAAGCACGCACCTGTGCGAGACAACCACCATGAATTTGCCCTATCTTCTTTCGAAGCCCTCTAGGTTTGAGGGCCTAGCTGTCTCCTGCAGGAGCGAGTTCCATAGATTAACTCTGCGCTGCAAGAAATCCTTAAAAAACAACACCACCACAGACAAACCTGTCTTGCATCTCCTAACGCTCAGCTCTGTTGGTTGTCAGGAAAACTGAGGGATGGAATGGAGTGTTCTGCTAAAGGGAAGCCCTCCCTGCTGCGGCATTCTGTTGCAGCTCCAGTGTCCCCTTTCTGCAGGGAAATCTGACCCGTATCCCTGAAATGCCCAGTCCCACAATGCAATGGGGTTACTGAGGGGTGGGCCTAAGGGAGGAAGAGAAATAAGATATATCCTTAAGCTGTGTATACACCATGCATTCAAGCGCATGAATTCCCGCAAGGGATACTGGGAACTGTCTACCCCTCTCTGCACTACAGCGCCCCGGAATTATTTGGGGGAAACGATGTGGCATTCCCAAAGCAAAGGAAAGATTGGACTCTGATTCATAGCCGTCAACTTACGGATTTGAAAATAAGGGACCAGCAGCCTCGAAAATAAGGGATCAGCAGCCACAATAAGGGATTTTGGCTTAGCTTATACAGAAATCCGGCACTGATGGAGCCAGGCTGCTTTTGCTGCGAGTGACTGTGTTTTGCAGGGGGTTGGACTAGATGATCCTAAGGGTCTACAACTCCCACCCAAGAAGAGGGGCAGACAAAACTGATGAACGACGTCGAGATGGCAAAGATTCCAGGCAGAATTAGAAACCAGGAAGAGGACCTCTTTCATAAAGAATGGGGAAACTTTATAATTTAGTTGAAAAGCTATTGTCAGGAGTTACATACATTGGTAGGATTGACAGAAAACTTGTAGTAAAAATTTGAAGTATGGATGGACAAATGATTTATAAAAATAGAGTTATGAAAGGGATGCAGAGGGGGAAATCACTACATTAAGATGCTGCACTGGTCGGAGGGGATGCTAAGCAGCACGTTGGGGCTGCCATCGTCTTGGAGCAAGGAGTTCCATTGGCCCTTCCCCACCCAAAAGAGAGAGGGAGGGGGGGAGACTCTCGCACACGCCGCCCGCGAGCCCAGCATGAGGTGCTTGCAGCGGCGACGCGGCCGCTGAAGCGCCGCCCTTCTGCGTCCCTCTCCATCCCCTCCTCTTCCTCCTCCCTCATGCCGCCTCCTCAGTCACCGCCACTGCTGCCGCCTCCGGCTTCCCCTGGCAGCGCGGTGGAAGTCTCGCAAGAGAAGGGCTGCCTGCCCACCCATTGCCACCCGTCTCCTCACGATGCACCCGAGGGGAAAAGGGAGAGACGGAGACGCGGCAGCTTGTGTGTGCGCGCTCTCCCATGGCGGAGGACCCTGAGCCGCTGCTTCCCTCCCGAGCCGGGCGAACATGAAACCCGGGAAATTTAAGGGACATCATCAATAAGGGACAGCAGCGGGACACGGCGCTGGGATAAGGGAGTTTCCCGCCAAATAAGGGACGGTTGACAGCTATGCTCTGATTAATAAAATACACACAGAGGCTTAACCAGCAAGACTCTGGGAGGGGTGCCAATAATAATCCTTTCCACCTCTCGGCCCAGGTTGTTTTATTCACAAAAGAACTTTTTACACAGGATTCATAAGAACCAATCAGATTTCCTCTGAGCATTTCAAAAAAAAACCCCACGTGGGACAAAGTCAGATCAGAAGAAATTCTTTTAACTACAGAGACTACTCTGAGCATGCAGACATATCTGAGAGTAAATAAAGCAGGACTAAAAAGGAGGAATGCATTCAGCAACCCATAAACACAAGGATGGGAAGGAAATAGCTATCTTTATCACCTTCATGTGAAACAATTTCCAGGCCCTAACATTAACCAAACCAAGCAAGGGTACATCAAAGAAACTGCCTACTATCTTTATGCCTGATGAAGCAACTGGCCTGTGTTTCAGGATGCTTATACGTGTCTGTCAGGTGTAGAGAAATCAGAGATGCAGAGGCTTGTGGGGTTTGATCAGAAATTATTGTCAATCAATTAAACCCAGCCAACGCAATGCTTTCATCGCAGACACAGTGGCTTGATGCATATTTTATAATTCCTCATGGTAATCCCATCTGATCACTGCAAAGTGAAATGCTTTAAATGTGTTTTGGCAGTGTGCGCGATGTATTTGCAGCCTTGTTCGGTTTAATATTTGAATGTCTGACAGCCCTTTCTGTTCCCTTTCCCTCCATCTCTTCCAGGCTAGAGCAAGCCAGGGTCAGTTCCCGGAGCTAACAAGACGTGAAGCTGGCTGCATTACTTAGCACCTTACGACAGTGTTTTATTTTTATTTTTTTAATGTATCAAATGCTGACAAGCACACAGACTCACAGGTCCCTCTCTGTCTCTAAGACCCTCTTAGAAACTGCGACCTGATCCTGTTTCTTAAACATTCCAATAATAATAATAATAATAATAATAATAATAATAATTTATTATTTATACCCTGCCCATCTGGCTGGGCTTCCCCAGCCACTCTGGGCGGCTTCCAACAAAATATTAAAATACCGCAATACATCAAACATTAAAAACATTTATTTAAAGAGGTTAAAAGGAAATGAAACTTACGAGAGTTTTGTTCCGCACCTGAATTCAAAAAGGAGACGGATTCTGGGTACTGCAGGGCCTAACTCTGCGCGGGACTGACACTGAATGTGGCCCAGTGTCTCTGAGCACGTACAGAGTGCAAAGCTGGAACCAAGCATTCAACCTAAAGTTCTGTTCAGGAAAGCTTTGGGTCGACGATCTGCTCTCGGCTTGCTGCTGAGGTCATTCCTATTTAATGCCATTTTTTGTTTAATTCTTATAAGAGGCTGAAACGGCTAGAAACTTTTGCTCGCTAAACGAATCGCCGGTGGCTTTTCTGAGCTGCCGGCTACTCGCTTTCAATAAGCGTACCTGGGGGAAAGAATGAGGAGAGACAGTTTTGGAATGGAATGTATTTTGCGGCTGGATGGCCCAAAACAAGAGAGAGAAGTGGGGGGCATTTTGGGGGGGGGGTGAGGGGTTCACAAACATGCTGCTTTGTTTGGGGGACCCAGATGAACCCCCCTGGCCTGGCGCCTGCTGACTCTCCTGGGCATAACTTGTACATTTGTAAATAAACTGATATTAACAAAAGCCCCCAATAGGACGTTGAGTTTTTAGTGCTGCTCCTCCAGAACGAAAAAGCTACCTCCAAAATTTTCTATTGATCAGGTTGACAGGAAATGGTTTGTGCATTCTGCGAATAAAATACTGGATGTGGAAAACCTGGCTTTAATTTCTTTTCTTTATGTAAAGCTATGCATGCATATTTAATTGCAACATATACGTTAAGTTTCCTTCCCACTCGGAAATGTAAACCAGGTGAACGGCAGCTCATTTATCTGTCTTAAAAATTTGTTTTTAAATTTATTTCTCCCTTCCTCCAAGGAGGAAATGTGATTGGTCCAAGATCCGTAAATCATATCTATCTATCTATCTATCTATCTATCTATCTATCTATCTACCTACAGTGGTACCTTGGGTTAAGTACTTAATTCGTTCCGGAGGTCCGTACTTAACCTGAAACTGTTCTTAACCTGAAGCACGACTTTTGCTAATGGGGTCTCCTGCTGCTGCCAGAGCACGATTTCTGTTCTCATCCTGAAGCAAAGTTCTTAACCTGAAGCACTATTTCTGGGTTAGCGGAGTCTGTAACCTGAAGCGTATGTAACCTGAAGCGTATGTAACCCGAGGTACCACTGTGTCTGTCTGTCTGTCTGTCTGTCTGTCTGTCTGTCTGTCTGTCTATCAGTCTATCTCTCCACACACACTAGGGGCTGCTGCCCAGCTTACAATGCTTGCCAACTAGCTCTACCGTCACCCCCTCCAGCTGCCCCCCGGGCCCTTGCCCACACCCTCTCTCTGCACCCCAATCTCCCAGCCCAGAAACCTTTTGATGATGGAATTACACCTCAGAAATACCTAATGGACAAATGCAGTGAAGATGATTGGGACAGTGACACTGCGTCCTCACATGAACTGGAGGATGAACTGCAGGAAATGGAAGATAGACTGGAAGTAGATAACAGTACCACCGAGCACAAGTAAACTTGTAAAACAAAACTATGGCTTGTTGTTGTTGTTTAGTCGTGTCCACCTCTTCGTGACCCCCTGGACCAGAGCACACCAGGCACTCCTGTCTTCCACTGCCTCCCGCAGTTTGGTCAAACTCATGCTGGTAGCTTCGAGAACACTGTCCAACCATCTTGCCCTCTGTCGTCCCCTTTTCCTTGTGCCCTCCATCTTTCCCAACATCAGGGTCTTTTCCAGGGAGTCTTCTCTTCTCATGAGGTGGCCAAAGTCTTGGAGCCTCAGCTTCAGGATCTGTCCTTCCAGTGAGCACTCAGGGCTGATTTCCTTCAGAATGGAGAGGTGTGATCTTCTTGCAGTCCATGGGACTCTCAAGAGTCTCCTCCAGCACCATAATTCAAAGCATCAATTCTTTGGCGATCAGCCTTCCTTATGGTCCAGCTCTCACTTCCATACATCACTACTGGGAAAACCATAGCTATGGTCCAAAACTATATGGACCTTTGTTGGCAAGGTGATGTCTCTACTTTTTAAGATGCTGTCTAGGTTTGTCATTGCTTTTCTCCCAAGAAGCAGGCGTCTTTTAATTTCGTGACTGCTGTCACCATCTGCAGTGATCATGGAGTCCAAGAAAGTAAAATCTCTCACTGCCTCCATCCAGGGTTTTGAGGCTGCATTGCACTTGCGTGACGACAGCCTTACGTTTTTATGTATATAGGAAGATACACACTCTCACATGTGTAATGTGAGAGTGTTTTTTACCCTGAGACCTGAGGGATGCTTTTAGGACACATGTTATTTCTTTTATGATTGTACGAATTTTTAAACAGATTTTCATCATGTGTCTTGACGCTGTAACCCGCCCAGGGACCGTAGGGTGGAGGGTCAGCAATAAATAAGCAAATCAGTGAACGAATGAATGAATAAATGAATGAACCCAATATTTGAAAGAACTTGGTTGTGCCTCTTAATTTGCTCCAATATTGCTCCCTGGTCCTGAATGGGGTAACTGTGCCCCTGAAGGATCAGGTGCGCAGCCTGGGAGTCATTTTGGACTCACACCTGTCCATAGAGGCGCAGGTCAAGTCTGTGTCCAGGACAGCTGTTTATCAGCTCCATCTGGTATGCAGGATGAGACCCTTCCTGCCCACAGACTGCCTCATCAGAGTGGTGCATGCTCTAGTTATCTCTCGCTTGGATTACTGCAATGCGCTCTACGTGGGGCTACCTTTGAAGGTGACTCAGAAACTGCAAGTAATCCAGAATGCGGCAGCTAGACTGGTGACTGGGAGCAGCCGCCGAGACCACATAACACCTGTCTTGAGAGACCTACATTGGCTCCCAGTACGTTTCCGAGCACAATTCAAAGTGTTGGTGCTGACCTTTAAAGCCCTAAACGGCCTCAGTCCAGTATACCTGAAGGAGCGTCTCCACCCCCATTGTTCAGCCCGGACACTGAGATCCAGCGCCGAGGGCCTTCTGGTGGTTCCCTCCCTGCGAGAAGCCAAGTTACAGGGAACCAGGCAGAGGGCCTTCTTGGTGGTGGCGCCCGCCCTGTGGAACGCCCTCCCACCAGATGTCAAAGAGAACAACAACCAGACTTTTAGAAGACATCTTAAGGCAGCCCTGTTTAGGGGAGCTTTTAGTGTTTGGAGAGGAAGGGTGTTGTATTAATTAATTGATTAATAATAGTAATAATAATAATAATAATAATAATAATAATAATAATAATAGGCTCCCAGGACATTTCTGAGCACAATTCAAAGTGTTGGTGCTAACCTTGAAAGCCCTAAACGGCCTCAGTCCAGTATACCTGAAGGAGCGTCTCCACCTCCATCGTTCTACCCGGACACTGAGGTCCAGCTCCGAGGGCCTTCTGGCGGTTCCTTGCGAGAAGTGAGGTTACAGGGAACCAGGCAGAGGGCCTTCTCGGTGGTGGCGCCCGCCCTGTGGAACGCCCTCCCACCAGATGTCAAAGAGAAAAATAACTACCAAACTTTTAGAAGACATCTGAAGGCAGCCCCTTTTAGGGAAGCTTTTAATGTTTAATAGGTTATTGGATTTTAATATTCCGTTGGAAGCCGCCCAGAGTGGCTGGGGAAACTCAGCCAGATGGGTGGGGTATAAATAATAAATTATTATTATTATCTGCCTTCAATCCCATCCCATTTTCATAAATCCTGCCCACTTTCCCTCCCCAGAGTTCCGCCCTTCCTTTGTTCTCCCCCAGAGTTCTGAGCGGGTTGCCTAGCGAGGCCCCGCC
Organism: Podarcis tiliguerta; assembly: GCF_965153285.1. Lineage (NCBI taxonomy): Eukaryota > Metazoa > Chordata > Lepidosauria > Squamata > Lacertidae > Podarcis > Podarcis tiliguerta. The sequence goes on from NC_139549.1 coordinate 3,982,777, forward strand.
CCCAACGACAGCAGGCTCCACCCCTCCCCTTCCCATCCCGACCAGACCAAGACCTCCGGGCGCTGTCCCTGCCCGAGCTCGTAACCCGCAGTCCCCCTCCATGGCCTTAGGGGGCGCCACTTTGGTGCTGGCGCTCTGCCTGTGGGGCTGGCTGGCGCCCGGGCCAGGCCTGGGCGAGGAAACGGAAGACATGACCCAGATGAGTGCGCCTCCCCACCTGTTGGCCCTGATCCCCGAGGCTGCCAGGGCGACGGTGGCGGCGGGCTACACCAACAGCAACGAGAACCAGACGACCACGGAAGCGCCGCTGGTGTCGGTCTCCATCATGTTCAGCGCGGGGACTTCGCAGGACAAGGAGACCGTCCTCGTCGTGGGCGACAACCGCTATGCCTGGCAGGAGTGGAGCGAGTGGCACTGCAACTGCGCTGCGGGGAGCATGTCCCGGGTGCGAGACATCACCTACTCGCAGCCCGGCGTCCACCTGGACCCGGCGGAGTACGACATCCTGCGCTTCGAGAGGGAGGTGTGCAACTACCAGGCCTGCCAGTGCAAGCAGGGCCAGTGCAACTCCTCGACGCTGGCGTGCGATCAGGGGCCAATGCACATGTGCGCACTGCAAGACATCAAGCAAGACAAGGAGCACAAGAGGAAGGACTTCTGGACCCAGGTCCACGAGGGACTCAGGGACCTCTGGAAGAGCATCAAGGACGCCTTCCCGCCGGAGCAGGTGGGGGACGGATGGGCAGGCAGGCAGGCAGGGCTGAGGCGGCGCATAATGCGCTCCCCGTTTTGTTTATTCATTCAGAGCATTGGCGCATCCCTGCTCTTTGGCCCAAAGGCCCCCCCAGAGTGGCTTGCGTACAATCTGTTAAAACGAGACGGCACCGCCACGCTGGCGTCCAATCTGGAAAACAATAGCAACACGACACGCAAGGAAAAAGGAATGGGGAGGGAGGAGGAAAACTCAAATTTCTCAACCAGCTCCTGTGAGTTAGGGCTGATGCAGGCGCAGTCGCTGGTTGGGAAAGGCTGTTGGTGGCTATGCTCTGTGATGAGCCGCGGAAGGGGAGAGCTGCTGTAGCACTCAGGTCTTGCCTGAGTGCTTCCCAGAAGAGGGATGGAGTTGGCCATTGGGAGAACAAGGATGCTGGACTAGAAGGGCCCCTCATTGCCAGACCCAGCAGGCTCTCCTGATGTTCTTATGTCGGGGGGTGGGCTTTCTTCTCCGTGGGTGCAAGGGAAAATAGGCATATAAACGAAGGACTGCCTGGATGCCAAGATCCAGGTTTGGGGCAAAGCAGAGATTTAAAACCATAACACATGCAGCAAATAAAAGCATGGAAATATGCCCTTCTGAGTACCTTCCAAAGTTCCCCTCTTCCCCTAGCACAGAAAAAAAGACCACATGTTTAGTAAGTTAAAAATTGGTTTACTTACAAACTCTTTCAAGGTCAGGTTCATGTGCTTTTCCACACATCAGTCAGAAAACGCAGGCAGAAAAACGTGGCTTAGTTACAGTGGTGGAAGTTCCTAAATTATTGGTACAGGAACTCAAGCGGCTTGTAAGAGCCTGAGCTTGGAGCAACCAGCTCAGACCTCTTTACACACCAAGCTTCTCAGGGAAACTGGAGGAGAACCAAGTCTTGATTATCTAGCTCCTCCCAAAGTGATCTAAGCCTGGCTGGACAGCTTACTCTATGGTCTTAACCCCTTCATGCATTAATTCAACTTAAAGGTAAAGGTAAAGGGACCCCTGACCATTAGGTCCAGTCGTGGCCGACTCTGACGTGCTTTAGAACTGCTAGGTTGGCAGGAGCAGGGACCGAGCAACGGGAGCTCACTCCATCGCGGGGATTCGAACAGCCGACCTTCTGATCGGCAAGTCCGAGGCTCTGTGGTTTAACCCACAGCACCACCCGTGTCCCTAATTCAACTTAAGCATGTAGGTTACATGAGGTTGCTTATCCCCACAGGGAGCCCTTCCTCTGATCCCCACAGCTGTGGAGACCTGTTGTTTCAGGTCGCGAGAGTGGGGCCCTGTGCGGCTGCTCTCTGCACGTGCTCAGAGGAATGCTTCCCGTCAGAATTGCTTGGGGAGTGGATTATTTTTAATTTAAAGCAAGGTGTTTTCCCAGACCTTCCACCTGCCTGTCTCCTTCCCTACAACCAACCCAGGGGGCAGCTCTGCCTGCCATTGGCTCTGGGCCTCCCTGCTGCCAATACCCCGCCTTTCAGCTCACTAGTAATCACTAGAGTTGTGCAAGAACACACCATCTCACCCATTCTTTAGGCAGATAAATGTTTTGGGCCGGCACTGAAAAAATTCCTGGCTAAGTTCGGAGCGAAGAGATTCAGCCAAGCTCCCAAAAGCTCAACCCAGCAGGGTTCTTCCTATGTTCTCATGGAGCCTCCAGGTCTCCAGGCAGTCTATCTTAGTTCCTAGGTTCAGGGGACGTCGGATCACAGTTCTCCGTGGACCCGGCCAACGTGGTCAACAGTGTACAAGATCACGAGAGCCTGCTAGATCAGGCCAAAGGAGGCGTATCTAGTCTAGCATCTTGTTCTCACAGTGGCCAACCAGATGTCTCAATGGGAAATCAATAATAATAATAATAATAAATTATTTGTACCCCGCCCATCTGGCTGGGTTTCCCCAGTCACTCTGGGCGGATTCCAACAAAGATTAAAAATATATTAAAACGTCACGTATTAAAAACTTCCCTCCCTGCGAGAAGCGAAATTACAGGGAACCAGGCAGAGGGCCTTCTCGGTGGTGGCGCCCACCCTGTGGAACGCCCTCCCACCAGATGTCAAAGAGAAAAACAACTACCAGACTTTTAGAAGACATCTGAAGGCAGCCCTGTTTAGGGAAGCTTTTAATGTTTAATAGGTTATTGGATTTTAGTGTTCTGTTGGAAGTCGCCCAGAGTGGCTGGAGAAACCCAGCCAGATGGGCGGGGTATAAATAATAAATTATTATTATTATTATTATTATTATTATTCCTGCTGTCTCCGGCAGCTGGTGTGCAGAAACATCGCATACCGTGGAGTATGGCCATTGTGGCTTAGTAGTCACTCACGGCCTTCTCCTCCTTCATGAATCTGCCCAGTCCTCTTTTAAAGCCATCCAAATTGCTGCTCATCCCTGCCTCTTGTGGCAGGGAGTTCCACAGTCTAACTATGCTCTGAAGAATTCCTTCCTTTTACCTGCTCTGAATCTTCCAAGGTTTACCTTCCTCGGATGCCCCTGAATTCTAGCATGATGCGAGAGGGAGAAAACCTTTTCCCTCTCCAACCTTTCCATGCCACCTACTGTTTAATAACCTCTTCTATAGGGTCACATCGGACCCGCCTTGCCTCTAGTGTCGCTCAAACAACCGTCAAGAGTTTTTTTACCCGCCCAGCAACATCCTGGGGAGCTTGTCGATTCGCACCAATGTGTGCGGCATGTGTTTCCCCTCTTACATTTTAATTCTCTTTGCTTTCCCGTTTCATACTTCAGGAATCGAAGCCGAGGCGCCAACAGTGAAGGCCAAGCAGCCATGGCGATCTTTGAGCATCGGCCCTGAGCGGGGCCTTGTAAGAAACGTGGCGCTTGGGATCTCGCTCTTCTACCCAAAAGCAAATGCCCTTCATTTGCCAGAACTGCTTTCAAATTGGCAACAAAGCGAGCCTGGAAAACGGGCAGGGCGATGGAGGTTGTACGACGGACAGATGCGGCACCCTAAATATTCTTTGTTGGAAAGAAAGGGGTTTTTATTATTCTTTTGGGGTCTCCTCTGTCTTCCTTTGGAGCCCCGCCTGCTGTTGAGAGCAGCTGAATAAAAAACGCTGATTCCTGAGTAGGTGTTTCTGTTTTCTATTTCTCTCTGGTTTAGAGAGACTGGGGCACGGACAGGTGACTTGTGGACAGGTGATATTGATGGCCTTACAACGCCCATCATCCTCATTCCTGACCAATAGGCACACTGAATGCTGAGGCCACGGTGGGAGGTAGGAATCCTAAAGTGTCTGGGGAGGAGGGCACAGATATCCCCCCAGTACAGGATTGTATCCATGTCTTTTGAAAAAAAGTTGTTTGTCTCCTTGCTACACATCCCAAGCTCTCTTAAGATAAGGTCAAGGGACCCCTGACCATTAGGTCGTCGCGGATGACTTTGGGGTTGTGGGGCTCATCTCACTTTATTGGCCGAGGGAGCCGGCGTTTGTCCACAGACAGTTTTTCCGGGTCATGTGGCCAGCAGGGCTAAGCCGCTTCTGGCGAGCCAGAGCTGCGCACGGAAACGCCGTTTACCTTCCCGCTGGAGTGGTACCTATTTATCTACTTGCACTTTGACGTGCTTTCGAACTGCTAGGTTGGCAGGAGCAGGGACCGAGCAACGGGAGCTCACCCCATTGTGGGGATTCGAACCGCTGACCTTCTGATCGGCAAGTCCTAGGCTCTGTGGTTTAATCCACAGCGCCACCCGTGTCCCTTCTCTTAAGATATCGTAATCAAATTTTGCACGGCCGTTCCCGAGGTAAAGGCTTGCACCGTGCTTTTAGAGCAGGTGGTTACCTGCAAAGGATCCTGGGAACTTTAGTTCCTTGCTCACTGAGCTAGTCTTCCCATTGTGGACAGGCGACAGCTCCCAGAATTCTTTGGGGGAAATGTCCCATGCTATAAAGGCACATTGGGTTTGCTTTGGACGTACAGTGCGGATCTGCCTTTAAACGTTTGGATGCAGTCTGAACCTTTCCAAACTTTACAGATTTTTAGGGAGAACTTCCAGGTCCAGAAGTTGGGGAGATGATCTGTTCTGGACACCCCTGGAAGGTGCAGACTCATAGCCTGGCGTTGCTCCTGGACCCCTTTCAGACATAGGTGACTGGACTGACACACTCCATTCCCTGGTGAGCTTCAGGCTGGACTGCTGCAATGCACTTTTTGTGGGGCTGCCCTTGAAGACGGCATAGGAAGTCCAATTGGTTCAAAACGTGGCAGCCAGATTACTTCCTGGGGTTCTGCTGAGTGCTTGCATGACCTCCGTAAGCAACTTAAGGCCCCAAATATCTGAAAGGCCACCTCCTTCCCTAGGGACCTCCTGGGTGTTCAGATTGGCAGAGGGGCCCTCTTGGTAGTTCCACCACCCTCAGAAGTTTGGGGGGTCGTGACCCAAGACGGGGTCTTCTCTGCGGTGGCCCCTAAGTTGTGGATCTTCCTCCCCTGGCACTTTCATGAAATAGGTTCCAGAAAATGCTGAAGATGCACCTCTTTTTCTGTTCAGGGAATCATAGAAGTGTGGAATTCAAAGGGACACCCCGGTGTCATCCATTCCAACCCCCTGCAATGCAGGAATCTCAACTAAAGAATAAACACGGACAAATTCAGATGGGAGGAAACCTGCCAGGTGCGATTGGGTCACATTCATGCCATACCTTGAAAGCGCATTTAATGGACCTGGCTTCCACCCAAGAATCCTGGGAATTGTAGTTTGAGGGTGCTGGGAACTGTAGTTCTGCGAGGGGCTGAACTACAATTCCCAGGATTCCTGGACCGGGAGAAAATGTGCACCAAATGTGTTTTAAATCTATGATTTACACCATGGACTTGAAGGTCCTCTGAGAACAGCAGCTGAGCTCATCATCTCTGGAGCACGAACTTCATATAATAATGAAATACTGCAGGAAAAGTCTCTTAATAAGAGGAGTGGTCATTTTCTCCCTCCTCCCGCCATCCAAGACACAGATCCCGGCCATCTTTTGACTTTTTTTTAATTTTTCAAGCATACATTACACTCTCCAGAACAGGTCGCAAGTTGGGGGGGGGGCAGGCAGCAGTGCAGGGGGCAGAAAACATTTTAAGAGGCGAAGGAAAATAAAAGAATCTACCCCACCAGCCCAACCTTCCCACCGATCGGATACACACCAAATTCTTGCATCCACCCCAGCGAAATTTCTGTGCGCAGATTGCGGCTTCTCCCCTCCTTTTTTTAAAAAATACTCTTTTAGGAAGCTTCCTCGTTATATTTAGACATCTTGGTCCGCCCCCCTCGCACCCCCCCCATAAATTTCCTCGTTTACAAAAAAAGAAGGAAGAAGAGAGAACATGTTTTCAGCAAACAAGCATACACCCGAATAGTCCAGCTATTCTTTCCCAAAAGCGATGGTTTCGACGCCAGCCCTGCCGGGGCGAAACTTAAGCAGTTTGACACGGAGTCACCCATTGAAATCGCAGAGGGGAGAGGTGGTTTCAGGAGCTTTGCGGGGTAAGATGGGGCCGGCTCTGACGTTAGGCAAAGTGGTGATCAGGGCGGGAGGTCGACAGTAGGTGGCGCCAGAGGCGGACAGAGTCAGAGCCGACGTCATTGGCAGCCTGAGAAAATCTCCTGTTTGTTGTGGTCGGTCTCGGCCGCACCAGAAATTTTTGGGGCTCGAGGGGAGGGGGTCGAAAGTTACAGGGAGCAGGAATACAGAGGCATTGTAGCATAGCTGTATTTTTAAACCGGTTTCCTTCAGGAGATGATCAAGATTTGTGATTAATTTGGAGCGAAAGGACAGTTCCACAGGCTTTTAGTTTCCATCCTACATCCACGCAAGCAGGAGGCAGGATCCGAGTTCGAATCAGGAAAAGGTTGCTCCAGGAGGGTGTGAAAGAGAGCCAATGAGGGGTGTGGCCTGGGGAGAGGGGGCGTGGCCTTCAGATGGTTCCGAGGGCCAGGCAGAGAGGTTTGGGGGCCACTTTGGGCCTCAAGGATCGAGGCTCCTCACCCCTAGGGTCTAAATGTTAATTCCCAGCTATCTGATAACCTCTGGGGTGACATCAGACGTAAGCCCTACTCAGAGGAGACCCGGGGAAAGCAAGGGAGCATTTCAAGAGGTATACTCTGAGCTTGGCTTAGCCGAATCTCGCCCTCCTGCATTTGTTAACTTTTAAAAAAAATAACGGTGGAAAAATGGCAGTAAAAAATTATTGGCCAGCACACATAGAAATGAAGGCAGACTCTGATATATTTCAAACCTGTTGTGTAATGAGCAAATGGATGGAAGTCTTCCTCATCTTAATGTGAAAAAGCAAAGAGGGGTTTTTTTTGGGGGGGGGGGCATCAACAGACAAGCAAAGCTGGCATTGCTCAATAAAGCTAAGCATACTATTTTTTCCTTTAACGAACAGAAAGATGTGGGCTTTTTATTTTATTTTATTTGCAGTGGAACCCTAAAGCGATTCCAGAGTTCAGCCTCGCTGGCTTCATATTTCCTGCAACGCCCCTGCTAATAATAATGAGAGAGAAGGAATGGGGGTGGGAACGATCCGCCATCCGGTGCCAGAGCCTCATGAGGCCTAGGAACTTAAAATCTGAAGTGCTCCCCCAACACCAGCCCCTAGCGCCCTTCCCACACACCCCACCTCAGAGTTCCTCCTCCTCTTGGGAAACCCCATTCAGTCAGATGGAGTAATTCTGGAGCGAGGAACCGGCCCGAGGGCTGATTTTCCTTCCGGGGGCAGCGTGCCATCTGTGGGCAGTGGTGCCAGGGAGAAAAACGGGCGTAGCAAGGGATATAATTTTCGCTTTTGTACAGTGGGCTGGTTCCTGCACATTTTCACAAGGTCCTCTCTCTCTGTGTCCCCGTCAGAGTTTAGGGACAAATCCCAGCCAGGGAACATCATTCAGGGTGCGAAGGAGGGACGGAGAGGGGGCGTGGCCTGTGGAGAGGGGCGTGGCCTAGGGAGAGTTCCGAGGGCCAAACAGAGCAGCCCGGGGGGCCGGATTTGGCCTGAGGTTCTCCACCCCTCGGGGGGAGAGTCAGGATTAGTCCTTAGCGATCAGATGGGGAGATGTTTCTGCGGAGAATTTCACGGGGTCAGAGAGAGGAACTTCCAGAAATTGGGGAGAGTGGGGTGCAGGGAAGCATTTGGCACCCACCTGAAATTGCCGGACTACAACTCCCATAATTCCCTCACTGGGTGCGCCGGGGCTGCTGGGAGTTGTAGTCTGAGCACCTCTAGAGCCCAACATTCATGATTCGACGGGAAGAACTGAGGATCAAGGCTCCCGCAGTCCAAGAAAGATCTCAGTGAAATGTCCCTATCCCAACAGAATGACGAACTTTGCCCAGCTTTTAACAGGAATATTGCATTTTTTATACATATAAAAGGAAGTTCCAAAATTGCCTTGATGTGATCCAGAGATTTTCTCCCTCCACGATGCTTTGCGGCCAAAGAGGCGACAAGACTCTGACATCATCCGGACCGGATCCTCTCCATCTTCCGTGTTTGTTCTCTCGCTTTGCCTGGTGAAACAACATCTCTCTCGTTCTGATGCCCTTTGGTAGAGGAAGTCCAACGTGCAAAGGCCGCCCTGCGTGTGGGATGCTTTGGCGCAGGAAACCCCAAAGCGGCTGCACCTCATCTTTAGTGACTGGCACAGAGAAGAGGTCTTCAGGAGCAGGCCAATTGTGGAAGGTGGCGACTGGCTAGTGCCTGTGACGTCACTAACCACACTCTCGCGGGCCTTCCAGTCATTTCAGCAAGGCTTTCACAGGGGAGATTCCAGCAGGGTTGGCACTCTGCCTCCTGCTCTTTAAAAAAATCCGTGCCTCATGGAAAGGATCCTTCTCCCCCTCCCCAGAAAACGCCCGAAAATCCAGTGATTACACTTCCATGTAAAAAAACAACAACAACAACCCAGTTACGATAAGTTCCTCTCCAGATTTTTTTTTGGGGGGTAAAACAGAATGCACTTTTAAAAAATGAAGCAAAATGGCACACACATTATACATTTAAAGCACATGTACCCCGAGAATCCGGAGAACTGTAGTTTACTCCTACAGCACTACAATTCCCAGCACCCATAGCAAACTACAGTTCCCAGGGTGATTGGCCTGGGGGTGTGCGTGTGGAAGAGGCTTTGGCTGTGCTTTAAATGGATGGCATGTTTGCAGACGTAGATGCTTGCTGAAGCCCCGGGCGTCAATCTCCCTCAAACGCCCGCCCCGGTTCCTTGCCAAGTTCTGAAAAAGCAAAATGCGGTAGCCACGAAACGAAGGACGGCATGAGAGACTGACGGTCCAGAGATGCTTCTGCATTTTTTGTGGGGGGGGGGTAGAGAAGAGAGAGAGGAAGCGGCAGCTAAGGGAGTGTTGGATTCAGCAAATCTTTCTATGCAAATCTGGGAGGCGAAAATTAGCGGAGGAATAAGCTTCTGCGTTTGTTGCTGACGCTCTTTAGAAAAAAGGAAAATCCGATCCGATTTGGAATCAGTTTGCATAAGTTACGAAGGGTGTTTGGTGTTTTTCTGAGCTTCGCCGACCTGCCTCGACAGGATCCGAGCAGGCCAATCGCGCGAGGGTTCTTTACATACTTATTTCTTTCTTTGGGATTTCTCGATTTGTTAATTTGCCCGGGACCTGCGAGAAGAAAAGAGATTGGAATCATAGAATCATAGAATCATAGAGTTGGAAGAGACCACAAGGGCCATCGAGTCCAACCCCCTGCCAAGCAGGAAACACCATCAGAGCACTCCTGACATATGGTTGTCAAGCCTCTGCTTAAAGACCTCCAGAGAAGGAGACTCCACCACACTCCTTGGCAGCAAATTCCACTGTCAAACAGCTCTTACTGTCAGGAAGTTCTTCCTAATGTTTAGGTGGAATCTTCTTTCTTGTAGTTTGGATCCATTGCTCCGTGTCCGCTTCTCTGGAGCAGCAGAAAACAACCTTTCTCCCTCCTCTATGTGACATCCTTTTATATATTTGAACATGGCTATCATATCACCCCTTAACCTCCTCTTCTCCAGGCTAAACATGCCCAGCTCCCTTAGTGGAATGAAGAATTACATTCCCTCTCCACCTCCTTCCTGCTCCTCCACCTGAATTGGCAGGGGAAGTGAAAACTAGTTAGAAAACAGCGTCTAAGCTATATATTTTAACTCAAGACTTCCCTGGCAGGCTAGTCTCTGGGCAGTGGGGACTATGGGATGTGATACTTAGGTAGCAGTCAAGTACAACATTCCTTGTTTTCCTAGAGTGGACACGCAAAGCCGATGTTTGTTCCAGCCGGTCAAAAACTTCCTGTTTCCTCCTGGGCTGGAGCATCCTTCCTTTTGCATGAGACTAGAGGTGGGTGTGGCTTTACCTGTGCAGGTAACAAAAGCGCAAGGCACGTAGCCCCCCTCCCTTCTTCTCCATCTTCCTTTCGTCGCGTGAACTGCAGCGACTGCCAGTTTGCAGTCACTGGGATTAACCCCCCTCTATGGGGTAGATCCATATCTACATATTTGTAACTAAGTCTGCCTTCAGGGATCCAACTGTGAACTGATGATGTGAGTAAACTTAGTGGATGCTCGGGTTGTGAATGTGATCCATGCAGTAAGCACGTTCACAACCCTCAGCGCCGCGTCTGTGCACGTGCGGGTTGCAATTCAGCGCTTCTGTGCATGTGCAATGTGTGATTTAGCGCTTCTGAGCATGCGCCGAAACCTGGAAGCAACTTGTTCCAGTACTTCCGGGTCCGGCACAGTGCACAACTCGAAATTGCGCAACCTCAAGCGCCTGTAACTGGTATGACTGTACTTTAAACAAGATTGTGGCGTGTATATTCTCTTAAGAGGGATATACGGGAACCACAGAGCCTAGGGCTTGCCGATCAGGAGGTCGGCAGTTTGAACCCCTGCGACGGTCCCTGCTGCTGCCAACATAGCAGTTCAAAAGCACGTCAAAGTACAAGTAGATCAATAGGTACCACTCTGGAAGGAAGTTAAACGGCATTTCCATGCGCTGCTCTGGTTCGCCAGAAGCGGCTTAGTCATGCTGGCCACATGACCCGGAAGCTGTATGCTGGCTCCCTCGGCCAGTAAAGCGAGATGAGCGCCGCAACCCCAGAGTCGGCCGCGACTGGACCTAATGGTCAGGGACTGAATAGTAATTGGCTTAAACTAGCCTGCAACCAGCTATCTGCTCTGTGTTTAAAAGGGGGATGTAAAACTCTGATAAGTTATAGAACAGGCACCCCCAACCTGCGACACTCCAGACGTTTTGGCCTACAACTCCCATGATCCCTAGCTAACAGGACCAGTGGTCAGGGATGATGGGAACTGTAGTCCAAAACATCTGGAGGGCCAAAGGTTGGGGATGCCTGTTATAGCGCAAGTTCAGAAGGGTATTAATAAACAATATATCCCCTCCTGCCTCCCTGAACATTCCCACAGGGACTACAGCTCAAACCTTGGGCAGGGAGCCAGGATTCCTCCTTCTATGGCAGAACATGCAGCTAGTCCTTAATGATCAGATGGGGAACTTTTTAAAAAAAAAAAAAAAGGGAAGGGATTTTCGTATCTAGCAAGGCACTTACACGGAAGAGAAAGCGGGGGAAACACCACAGAGCTACAAAACGTGGGAGCTGCTCCACTGTCGATCTCGGCCGCATTTGGATCTCATTTCATGCATTGCCCCCGTCTGATGGAAGAGAGAGAAAGAGATTGAGGTTAGGACTAAGGATCAGGAAGAACGTTTGGCTAGCCCATGACTTACATCCCAGGAGTCTACACAACACAAAACACGGTTGCTGTATGTAGGTTTTATTTTATTTGTTTTTTTCTCTTATATTTTGCAAATGTACATCCAGTTCCCCCCCCCCCTTTAATTTTTTTGGGGGTCCCCAAGAGAGCGGGGCCCTATAGCTTCTTTAGCTTATACGTAAATATGGCACTGGGGGTGGCAGCGGTCGGGGTGGCGAAGGCAGGGAGGGTTTTTGGCTGGCGCTATCTCAGCTGGAGAAGCGAGGGCGCGGCGTCTGGCTGGCGTTCGGATCTCCCTTTCGCACACAAGACTCTCAGCGCCAGCTGGTCGAGGAAGCCCAGGAGCACACAGAGGCATGTTTGCAAAAGGGGAGGGCAGGCTGTGGCAAGCCCAGATTCTGCCAGCCCTGGAGTTCTGAAACTGTCAAAATCTGTCTGCTGCAGCTTTTGATCCTGATTAATAAGCAGGGCTCTCTGTTCCCTGGCAAATGTCAAAAACGTCCGCTTCCATCTCACCTCATTGTTGGAGGGGTTGCAGTAAGCTCAGCACAGCTCATCCTTTATGGCGGGAATTTAACTTTGACACAAATGGTAAATATTACGAGGGTTGCCATACGTCTGGGTTTTTTCCTTAAAAAAGCGCTCAGCAACTTTCCTTAAAAAAATGAACAATTTCCAAAAAAAGAGCTTTCTTTGGGCAATTTCCCCCAAAAAGCTCAACAACCTTTGTGTCCGGATTTCTTGAAACATGGCAACCCTAATATTACTAAAGAAATCAGGAAGATTGAGTGTTTAAAGAAGAGAGGAAAATGTTTGCAGGACATTTGAAGAATCATGTTAACAGGTTAAACTTTAGCAGGGTGGCAGTAAACTCAGCAGTTTTAGAGTATATAAAGATAGGAGGCGGAAGGAGAACAAAAGAATTTATGGAGCAATTTAAAAATGCAGCCGTAATGGGTATATATACAGCACCACGGAAGGGGAAGTCGATGATTCTGATTGTATGGAGTGAATTGAATGGAATGTGAAAATTTGCAATGGGAAAATGTATAAATAATTTTTCAGAAAAATACTAAAGAACCGAGGGCTTGCTGTCCAAAATTAATGCCGTCAAATATTTCTGATGATACCAAGAGAGATATATTGTCAAAAGAACTGGCCTTATACAGTGGTGCCCCGCAAGACGAATGCCTCGCAAGACAGAAAACCCGCTAGACGAAAGGGTTTTCCGTTTTGGAGGTGCTTCGCAAAACGAATTTCCTATGGGCTTGCTTCGCAAGACGAAAATGCCTTGCGATTCCTGGGGTGTTTTTTCCCTCCCCCCCTTCTTCCCAAGCCCCTAAACCGCTTAACAGCTGTTCGCTAAGCTGCTTAACAGCTGATCGCTAAGCCGCTTAACAGCTGATCTAAGCCGCTAATAGCCTTTTAGCAGCTAATCCGCTTATCCCTTAAGCCTTTAATAGCCGCTAATAGCCTTTTAGCAGCTAATCCGCTAATCCCTTAGGCCTTTAATAGCCGCTAATAGCCGCTAAACCGCTAATAGCGCTAATAACGCTAATCCGCTAATGGGCTTGCTTCGCAAGACGAAAAAAACCGCAAGACGAAGAGACTCGCGGAACGGATTCTTTTCGTCTTGCGAGGCACCACTGTATATGATCTTGGCGGATGGGCTAGTAAGAAAACAGCCCAGAATTTTGCACTTGGTATTGCTCGCTTTGCAATATCGGTATAATAGAGCAAATTATGCATAATTTGAGATATTGACAAGGACCAGAAGCAAAAGACACTTTAAATATGATTATGCGTTCCTTTACAGCTAAACCAGTCCACATCACAAGCCTGAAAATGTTTGGGATTTTGGTTGTTGTTTTTTTAAACCCATGTGCAGCTGAACTCATTCTACATGCCTGACTTACAGTTTTGTTTCTCCTCTTTAGATTTGCATCTGTGGCTGCAACTGCTCTCTCTGGTTTATATACGTTATAAAATGATTTTTTTTAAAAAAACAACTTTACAAAACCAAAATTAAAAATGAGGCTAGTTTGGCTGTCGCCCTCAAACAGCCACTAGAGGGCAGGCGAGGGCAAACCTTTCCTTCCTCATAGAACCTAATGAAAAACTCACTTCCTGCCATTTGCTAAAGTGGATGGGAAAGGTTTGTATCTGCTGCGTAGAAACGCCCAACTCCTTCCAAACCCAAACCGAACAGCCAAAGAGAACAGAGGCTTACCATGGGGAGACCCTCGTTCGCCATGTCTCCGGACCCGATGTGCGTCAAGTGGACGAAATTCATGGGCTCCCCTATCATGCTGCGGTCGATTCTCCGCCGCGTCTTCTTCGGCTGTGGGGGGAGAGGGAGGAACAGGGCGGAAGGAAAACATCACCACCAGAGTCGAGGAAAGACAGGAAAACAGGGCTTTGCCTGAGCCAGAAGGCGGTCAAAGCTTTGACACATTGGAAGCGCCACTTGGAAGAGTCTGGCTGCTAGGTCAGGCCAAAGGGGGGTCCATCAAGTCCAGCCCCCCTTGTTCCCACAGAGGCCAAATGCCCCTAAGAACTGGACTGTCTCGCCAGAGTGACGCATGCTCTGGTTATCTCCCGCTTGGACTACTGCAATGTGCTCTATGTGGGGCTACCTTTGAAGGTGATCCGGAAACTGCAACTAATCCAGAATGCGGCAGCTAGACTGGTGACTGGGAGCGGCCACTGAGACCACATAACACCAGTCCTGAAAGACCTACATTGGCTCCCAGTACGTTTCCGAGCAGAAGTCAAAGTGTTGGTGCTGACCTTGAAAGCCCTAAACGGCCTCGGTCCAGTATATTTGAAGGAGCGTCTCCACCCCCATCGTTCAGCCTGGACACTGAGGTCCAGCACCGAGGGCCTTCTGGAGGTTCCCTCCCGGCAAGAAGCCAAGTTACAGGGAACCAGGCAGGGGGCCTTCTCGGTGGTGGCACCCGCCCTGTGGAACGCCCTTCCACCAGATGTCAAAGAGATAAACAACTACCAGGCTTTTAGAAGACATCTGAAGGCAGCCCTGTGTAGGGAAGCTTTTAATGTTTGACGGACTACTGTATTTTAATATTTTGTTGGAAGCCGCCCAGAGTGGCTGGGGAAACCCAGCCAGATGGGCGGGGTATAAATTTTATTCTATTCTATTCTATTCTATTAAGAACCTGGAAATCTGGATAGACTGCCACTGGAGCTGGAGGTTCCACAGGAACACCAAAAGATCCTGGCTGCCGGATCAAGCCAAAGGGGGCCTATCTCTTGTCCAGAATCCGGTTCTTAGAGTAGCCAACCAGATCCCTGTTGGAAAACCGCAAACAGGAGCTGAGCACAAGAGCCCTCTGCCATCCTGCGGTTTCCAGCAACTAGTATTCAGAAGCATAGCTGTCTCTGAGATAGACTCATGGAATTGTAGAGTTCAAAGGAACCCCAGGGGTCATCCAGTCCACCCCCTGCAACGCAGGAATCTTTTGCCCAATGGGGGCTTTGAACCAACAACCTCAAGATTAAGGGTCTCGCGCTCTACTGGCTATTGGAAGCAGATCTGATGAGCGCAATTTCTCTGTATTTATCATTAGATCTGTTAGGGATTAATTACTGAAATATCTCTATGTGATTTAAGAGACGGTACTTGATGTTCAATGTCTTATTGCCTTTTTACGTTTCGCTGGAAGCTGCCCAGAGTGGCTGGGGAAACCCAGTCAAGATATACCTTGTACCATCGAAACAGGTGAAAACCACAGGATCCGTCCAAATAAACGGCTGCAGGAAACTTTGCCAGTGTGTTGGTAACAAAAACAGTCATTATCTCAAACCACTGTAGCACTGTACATTCAATGTACTCTGATACCACCCTAAATGGCCAAGGCTTTCCCCCAAAGGATTCTGGGAACTGTCGTTCGTTACAGGTGTGAAGAGTTGTCAGGCGACTGTTCTCCACTATTCGTCTCCCAGAGCTATAGTTCCCAGAGTGGCTTAGCAGTCAACCCCTCTTGGGGGAACTAATAATAATAATATTTATACCCCACACATCTGGCCAGGCTTCCCCAGCCACTCTGGGCAGCTTACAGTATAGAGTGGTACCTCAGTTCTCTAACATAATCCATTCTGGAAGATGGTCCGACTTCCAAAACGTTTGAAAACCAAGGCGCAAAGGGCTGGCTGAGAGTTCAATTGGAAAAATGGAAAAACAGGCAGCGGAATCTGTTCCGACGTCTGAGGCGCGTTCGAAAATGGAAGCAATTACTTCCGGGTTTTTGGCGTTTGAAAAACGTTCGGCTTCCGAGACGCTCGAAAACTGAGGTACCACTGTATCTAAAAACATAATAAAAACTTCAATCCTTAAAAAAACTCTTGCCAACTCTCTGCACTGGACCATTCCAAGGGTAAGAAAAACCAACCCCGAGCGCTGAATTCAGACCTCTGGCCTGCTGTTCTCTGCACCTGGGTTAAGAGATTCGGGACGCCTCACCTGCCGCGATTTCTCTACGACGCAGCAACCCAGCTTGTGCCAGAAATCGCTCATATTCGTTGAGGATTCCAGCTTTCCGCCTAGTGGGTCGATCTCCCCTCAGATACTGGTAAGCCGGACCCCTTTCCGCGTGCCGGATCCCTCTCTACGCCGGAAGGTTTCTGCGACCGCTGCGACCCAAAGCTGCTTTCTTCCTCCCCACCACCACTGCAGGGTCCAGAAAATTCACACGGCGGCCTCCGAGATCATTCCGCGAGCTGAGGCGATTCCGCCGTTCTGGAGAAAAGACGCCGGCGGAGATTTGCAGAGTTCGTTCCCTGACAGCGAGGCAGAAGCAAATAGGACTCCTCAGACGTTGTTTGAAGTCTACCTTTGGGGAAGGGAGGAAAGAGAGAGTCATTTAGGAGATTTTAAATATTCCTTAAGAACATGAAGGTGTCAGAAGAGGCGTTCTGGATCAGCTCAGCATACTCGTCTCATAGCAGCCATTGTATGGCCAGGAAGCTGGGGTTAATGGGTCACTGGTCTGATCCTGCAACAAGGCTCTTATTTTTATATGAAGGGCTGCCCCCCTCTGCTTGAATCGCTCAGCAACGCTGCCCACCCTTGGCAAATCCAGGGTCCTGTTGAGGAACGACAGATCGGCCAATGGGAGGCTGAGCTCTGACTTCCTGCAAATCCTGCGCTGCAAATCCTCCAATGGGAGCTGCGTGACGACAGCATTGCGTTTCTATGTATAGAGCAAGAAACTGCAAACAGTATCAGCTACGAGTATTAGGATCGCAGAGGCTGTGTGGTTTTTTTGGCCAATTAATTTGAATTTCAAAGATTTTTAACAATTTAACTTCAAATTTAGTACGAGTTTAAAATATTTTTTATAAGTTGGTTTCCCCTCGATGTTTCCAATCCCACCCTTCCCTGCTGTATTAAATGTTTGCTTTCCTTCTGGGATTGTACCCCCAAGTGTGTTTTATAAGCTGGTCTCCAACCGTAGTAAATTATCTATCTATCTACAACATACTTTAATCTATTATATTTCCCGTTCATTACAATTAATTATTCCTTTATTTCCCCCCTTTTAAAAATTCATTGTCGATTTCCCATCCGCTGCTATGTTGGATCCTGTTCGCACTTCTGTGGACTTTAATGATTTCCCAGATCGTCCAAATAAGGCTCCAAACTTCCACAAAGCTTTCAATATTTCAACATTTTAATCTCTTAATTATACTGTCTCCTTTGTCATGTCCAAGGCTTAATAACCCTTTCCTGCCCTGTTTTGGTCCTGAGGGGGAAATTCTCTTTTGGGGAAGACTGTTAATGACATTTTACTTCCCTTTTCTTAAAAGGACACCTTCTTACTGAAAGGCATTGCAACGAAGATCGCCCCACAATTTCCCTTTGAGCAAGATCAGACCCGGCAGATAAGACCTCCTTTTTTACTGGTCGACTTGACTGCTCTCTGCAGATAACAGGAAACCGAGTGTTGCCATAGAACCAGACTGGAGTGACTTATTTTTCTTTAAAAAAGAACTCTAAATGAAAAAGACGCCACTTCCTCATTTTGAAAGCGTTGCCACAGAGAGAGACTCAGGCAGGGTCACTGGCTCTGGGGCTTGGATTTCTCAAGCTTTCGCGGCTGCCTGCGTCATACGACGGGCCGGAAAGTCATAACCCAACTGCTGCGCAATCTGATGTGTGTTTACTGAAAATTGAGCCCACTGAGCTCAGCGGAGCGAGCTTTGCGTCGAATCCGAACCTTGCAAATAATAAAAAACCCAATTTTAAAAACAATACAGAGGTCACACATTTTGAGCACTCTTACAATGCTGAAGGAACCATGGTTCCTCCCTGCAAAGAATCTTGGGAACTGTAGCTGACCCACTACGGCGCTGCGGTTCCCGGAGCCCTGAATGAAAACTACGTTTCCCAGGAATATTTGCGGGAAGCCATGTGGTCAGTTGGTTAGAAAGTGTTCTGGTGGGTAGACACTTCAGTCCCCCACTTTTTTTCTGAACAAACACAAACCCCTGTGTTGCAAAATGCAACAATCTACAAAAATGCAAACGCAACACGATGGCTAATAACTGTTAGGGAATACAGTGGTATCTCGGGTTAAGTACTTAATTCGTTCTGGAGGTCTGTTCTTAACCTGAAACTGTTCTTAACCTGAAGCACCACTTTAACTAATGGGGCCTCCCACTGCCACCGCACAGCCAGAGCCCGATTTCTGTTCTCATCCTGAAGCAAAGTTCTTAACCTGAAGCACTATTTCTGGGTTAGTGGAGTCTGTAACCTGAAGCGTATGTAACCTGAAGCATATGTAACCCAAGGTACCACTGTATATAATGTGTTATGATGTCATTCAAAATATACGACTAAGCCACTTCAAAATGATGTATACATCATACAACACATCTCACAAAATATACAAGTAACTTCAAGTTGTTATGTGTATCCGAGTCAAACAAAGAATCAAACAGATCAAGGTTTAGCAAGGAATGCCAAGCCGTCTCTCAAAGGAAGACATCTCACAAAAGTCAATAATAATAATAATAATAATAATAATAATAATAATAATTTATTTGTACCCCACCCATCTGGCTAGGTTTTCCCAGCCACTCTGGGCAGCTTCCAACAAAGATTAAAAATACATCAAAATACATAAAAAGGAAGATGTCTCTCCAAAGTCTCAAAGGACAGTCTATCTGGAATAGTTCAACTGATTTGGAATAAAGTCTTCATCAGCTGGAAACTGAATATAAGGCATTGCAAGCAATGAATGACAACAAAACTGTTTTGTTCCACAGGTTAACTTTTCTTCTCCTGGTCCTGAATTGTCCAGCATTCAGCTTTACTGGAGAGCCACGAGTTCGAGTGCCACAAGAGAGGCAGGAAAACACTTCCCTATCCGCCTTCTCTATGCCGTACATCATTTGATAAACTTCCATCATGTTGCCTCTTAACGATGGATGGATTCGAACTCTGCTCTCCCAGGCCTTAGCCTGACACACTGGGATCTTTTAAACCAGACTTAAGAATGGACAGATAGAGAAGATCCTTCGAATGCGGATCAGGACATGCGCTCACCCTAGCAAAAGTTGTTGGCTTTTTAAAAAATGTCACAAGCTTTTGAGTTCTCCAGAACTCTCCTTTTGCCTGATGAACACTTCTGGAGAACTCAGAGGTTTGCCACATTTTTGCAGCACTTTGCTTGGTCCTTAGTTTTCATCTCTCTTTCCCCGTGACTCATTCAGCACAGAAACCGTTGCTGATCATCGTTGTCGTTGCGTGGGCGCGTTTCAAAGTGGCATCGAAAATAAATAAAAATACTCCCGGTTTTCCTCTAGCCCAGTCCTGAGGTTCCAAAAATACGAAAATACAATAACCTATTAAACATTAAAAGCTTCCCTAAACAGGGCTGCCTTCAGATGTCTTCTAAAAGCCTGGTAGTTGTTGTTCTCTTTGACATCTGGTGGGAGGGAGTTCCACAGGGCGGATGCCACCACCGAGAAGGCCCTCTGCCTGGTTCCCTGTAACTTGGCTTTTCGCAGGGAGGGAACCGCCAGAAGGCCATCGGCGCTGGACCTCAGTTCTAGGTGGTTAGGGGCAATTGACCACAGAGGGAACAGGATACCGGACTAAGATGGTCCCCTTTTGGCCCAATCTGGCAAAAGCTCTCCTGATGCTTCGTATGCTAACTGCTCTGTGCTTTGGTGAGCAGAGGCGGAGGGAAGGAGTTTCCGATGGGGATTTCGCAAAGCGGAATTAAGAAGAGATTTTTTGTTAAAGGCATCATTTTAGCAAACCGCCGGGGAAGGCCCAACCAGCCCCCAAGACTGTCTGCTGTGGGATCAGCCAGACAGGAACAATGCGCGGCCTTCATCCCTCCGGCGGGGCTGGCCGGCAGCCGCTCCGGCTGATCACCAGGGTTCCCGTCTGTTGCCAAAGGATGACGGAGGAATCAAGACAGAGTCATGGAGCAAATTGCTGTTTTTGCAAGCAGAGAAAAGCTTCGTCAGGAGGAAGGAAAAACGTGACTCAGCAAAGCCTCTTTGCTCCTTTTCCTGGGGCGGGAGAACTTTCCCCCCCCCCCCAAATTAGTAGTTTTTACGATATTATAAACAAACAAACACACAAGGCAAACGAACATCAATTATAGCCTTATTGAAAATTACAGTTATTAACTTTGTTAAGTGACTTCCTTGCTTTCCCTTGGTTAAATTTCATTGCATGTCCTTTTAACTGTTTTCCAAATTCCAATTTTTATGAAATTTAACTTAAAACATGAACATCCTTTGATCTTCACCTTATGGAATTAAACATATTAATTCATCACTTAACATAAATAAAATCCTAAGCCCGTTAAGTGTCTGCAAGCTGTTTTCAATTAGTTTAACTTAACAAATTTAACTAAATAATCATTAAATTTACTCCACTCTTCTAATACTCCACCAACGTTTTCTCGGTGGGCTTCCACAGATTTCCTCCACTCGCTTTGCGATCCTGCAAGGTGCCCAAACTTGAGCCGTGTCCGCGTGGCGTCCGCAAACGGCTCCTTGAGAAACTCCCCTTTCCCTCAAACAGGCTTCAATCCGATTAGGGAACGGAAGCCGCGGTTCAACAGAGGTGTGGAGGTAAGACGAGACCTGCAGCTGGATCGGGTCAAGGCCGGTCCAGCCTCCTGTCCTCACAAATACTGTATTTTTCACTCTATAGGACGCACCTTGTTTTAGAGGGGGAGAACAAGAAAAAAAATTCTCCCCCTCTCTGCTCAGCGCCCCTTCAGCGAAGCGGCAGGAGAAACGGAGCCCCTTCCCTTTCTCCTCCCGCTTTGCTGAAGGGGCGCTGCGCAGCTCTCCCTCTCTGCTGAAGCCGGGAGAGTCAGGAAAAGGAACCCGAAGCCTTCGGAGCACAGCACGAGTTCCCACTGCGCCCCAAAGGCTTCAGGCGGCTATCCCTGAAGCCTGGAGAGCGAGAGGGGTCGGTGCGCACTGAAAGCAACGCAAAGCCTCCGGAGCGCGGAGGGAGCCCTCCCTCTGCGTTTCGGAGGCTTCACGTTGCTATCGCTGAAGCCAAGGAGCCTGCATTTGCTCCATAGGACGCACACAATTCCCCCTTACTTTTTGGAGGGGAAAAAGTGTGTCCTATAGAGCGAAAAATACAGTACGTTCCTAAGAACTCAAGAATTCAGATAGACTGCCTCTGCACCTGGAGGTTTCATACACACACCATAGGAACCCTGCAGCTGGAGCAGGTCAGCAGTAACTCTTCTGAATAGCAGTTGAGGGAAACCACCAGACAGGGAAACACACTAGCGCTCGAATCCTGCAATCACTTTGTCCCCCACAGACATCTGTCTGGGAACAGGGATGCCCACACACCCCTTGTTTCTAGCTCTCTTTCAAATCAGAACCAGTGAAGGCGGTGATGGTCCTGTGTGAGTGTCTGGAGGGGGTTGGAGGATGGATGGCGGCTAACAGATTGAGGTTGAATCCTGACGAGACAGAAGTACTGTTTTTGGGGGACAGGGGGCAGGCAGGTGTGGAGGACTCCCTGGTCCTGAATGGGGTAACTGTGCCCCTGAAGGACCAGGTACGCAGCCTGGGAGTCATTTTGGACTCACAGTTGTCCATGGAGGCGCAGGTCAATTGTGTGTCCAGGGCAGCTGTCTACCAGCTCCATCTGGTACGCAGGATGAGACCCTCTCTGCCCGCAGACTGTCTTGCCAGAGTGGTGCATGCTCTGGTTATCTCCCGCTTGGACTACTGCAATGCGCTCTACGTGGGGCTACCTTTGAAGGTGACCTGGAAACTACAACCAATCTAGAATGCGGCAGCTAGACTGGTGACTGGGGGCGGCCGCCGAGACCACATAACCCCGGTCCTGAAAGACCTACATTGGCTCCCAGTACGTTTCTGAGCACAATTCAAAGTGTTGGTGCTGACCTTAAAAGCCCTAAACGGCTTCGGTCCAGTATATCTGAAGGTGCGTCTCCACCCCCATCGTTCTGCCCGGAGATTGAGGTCCAGCGCTGAGGGCCTTCTGCTGGTTCCCTCCCTGCGAGAAGCCAAGTTACAGGGAACCAGGCAGAGGGCCTTCTCGGTGGTGGCGTCCACCCTGTGGAACACCCTCCCACCAGATGTCAAAGAGAAAAACAACTACCAGACTTTTAGAAGAACACCTGAAGGCGGCCCTGTTTAGGGAAGCTTTTAATGTTTGATGTTTTACGGTATTTTAATATTTGGTTGGAAGCCTTCCAGAGTGGCTGGGGAAGCACAGCCAGATGGGCAGGGTATAAATAAATTATTATTATTATTATTATTATTATTATTATTATATCATTATTATTACTTAAGGTAATCCTGCACTGGGGAGGTTTTATTTTGGCCCTGGGACTTGCACCAAGGCCAGGGAACGAGGCTTCCAGGGCCTGCGCAGGAGGGGGGAAAAGAAAAACAAGATTTTCTCTTCCTATTTGCCTTTGGGAGGGAAATCACCTGGAGACCCGTCGCTGCATAGGACTGAAGGCCTGCCAAATCAGGCATCCCACTTCCAACCCATCAGACGCCCCCCAGCAAGCAAGCAAGCCCTCTCTTATTACCCGTCCCCAGGAAACAGATATATTCGGCAGTAGACTGCTCCTGTACATGGATGCTCCATCTGCTTCTTGAAGCCAACAGCTGGCAGTAGACCGACCTACGCAGGCAGGATTATCCTCGACAGATCAGACCAACATGGGTCCATTGTGCCCAGTCGCCTGCTCCTGATGGAGGACAGCAAATTATTTCTTGGAAGCTTATAAACAGGGCAGAGACAAAACAGCCCCCATTTTGTGTTTCCCCTCTCATTTTCTCCAGGGTCTGGTATCCTCTCTTCCTCCTCCAGAAATTTGCCTCGCCCCACTTTTAAGGCTACCTGGGCCTGTGGCTACTACTTCATGTCTTCTGGCCGCATAAGAGTCCATAAATTCAAATTAATTGCATGGGGAGGACACAACACAGGGCAAACAATCAGGTACATGCCACCCAGGAGAGAGCAGTAAGGTGGCAACGCCCCTAACTGTGACAAAGCCGGAAAAACAAAGGTATAATTGGTTTTATACATCATGGTGTAGCGGTCAGAACCTGAGGGACTAGAGTTCGAATCCTGCCACGCAGGCATGAAGCTCACTGGGTGCGGCTCCAGGGACTAGTCAGTCTCTCAGGCTAGTCTACCTCACAGGGCTGCTGTAAGGATATAAATTGGTAGTACGACTCATGCAACACGTTGGCGACTAATATACAAACAATAATTACCAAAATAATTATACGTTCTTTATCAATCTTCTGAGAAAAATACAAAACCTTGTGTAAAGGCACAGGGACTTGCGAACTACCCAGCGTAAGATGAACTTACAATGTCTGGTTTCAATGGATTTTTCAAATGCTTAACTCAGTCTTTATCTTTTTAGGTAAGTTCATGAAAATAAAAACAAAGGGCATGTTCACAATACTGAGAGATGCTAGTGGAGTTGTAGATGGATGTTAATGAAGTCGTAGACAGGATCTACAGCTTCACTAGCATCTCTCAGCATTGTGAACAACACCGAAGGAACTCAGGTGGTGTACATGTTTCTCCATATTTTATATTACTATCAAGCATAGAACAAAATCATCCCAGAAAACAGGTGTGAAATATTCAAGCAGGGTGAGAGAGAGAGGGCCACAGACATCAGTAATACATTCCAGACTTTTGACATACAGTGGTAACCTCGGAAGTCGAACGGAATCCGTTCTGGAAGTCCGTTCGACTTCCAAAACCTTCGGGAACCAAGGCGCGGCTTCCGATTGGCTGCAGGAAGCTCTTGCAGCCAATCGGAAGCCACAGAACCCACATTCGGGTTCCGAAGAATGTTCGCAAACTGAAACACTGACTTCCGGGTTTGCAGCGTTCAGGAGCCAAAACGTTCAACTGGTAAGGCATTCGCGAACCAAGGTAATAGAAATTACAAGTCTATAAGAAGAAAATTGGCACGCAAATCCTGTTTTTCCAGGGCGATGACCTGCCTTTCCAGAAACCTTAGTTTGTGAAGTTCTGCAGATATTTCACCTTTATTGTTTTAACCACAGCCACTTATTGGCTACGGTGCGTGTGTGTAGATCTATTACGTTCTACATTTAATTCCCCCAACAGCAGTGGCGTAGTGTGGGGGGTGCAGGGGGGCCAGCCGCACCGGGAGCAACATCGGGGGGGGGCGCGCTCGCACTCGCAGCTCTCTGCCCCTACCTGGCTCACTCACTCTCTCTCACTGCAGTGCTGGCTGTGCGAATCCGATCCGAGCCGCCAGGTCGCCGCCCACTGTGGAGGGGAGGGTGCCAGGCGTGCGGTGCGGAGAGAGAGCGAAGGACTATCTGGGGGAGGGACAGTGCAGCGGCGGGGGGGGGGCGCAAATTACTTGCCTTGCCCCGGGTTAGGGGGCGCAAATTACTTGCCTTGCCCCAGGTGCTGACAACCCACGCTATGCCACTGCCCAACAGCGCTGCAGAGTAGGCTAGGCTGAGAGGCAGGCTGGTCCAAGGTCACCCACAGACGACAACAACAACAACAACAACAACAACAACAACATGTGCCACATCTGTAAGGAAATCAATCTTTTAATGTGGCAGCGCCTACGGAACTCCCTGCCTCTTGATATCAGGCAGATGTCTTCACTGCACTCTTTTCGGTGCCTGCTAAAAAGGTTTTTTATTGAGACGAGCTTCCCCAGACATGGAGAATGTGTCTAAGAGACACAAATCCAGAATCTTCCCAGGAGGACTGGAAGCTTTTTTCTAGCCTATTGAAAAAATAATTTCCCATATGTGAAATCCACAGCGGGGTTTGAAGTTTAGGGGGAAAAAGCAGAATATTTTAAGAAACCCATGAAAGAGGATGAAACTGGATATGGTGGAATTTTAAGACACAGTTGTCTGCAGACGTGATTATAAATATTGAGGGAGGGTGAACGGGAACACATTAGTATGGCAGAATAAAGATAACTGTTGAGCGATAAAATATAACTTTGAACCTTGAAATAAAAGAAAAAGAAATCTGAAAAAAAATGCAGATGTATGTTTTGATCAGTTTTTATGGCTGATTTTATTTCTTTTAATGTTTATTTTTTTAAATGTCTCAAGGTTTTTTTAAAATCTACTGATAATTCTATTGTTTATTATCTTTGTAAACTGCTTTGAGGGTTGTTGTTCCTGCAGTCGAGCGGCGTATACATTTTATGAAATAAAATAAAACGGAACACATATTAAGAATGTAAGAATACAAATCATAGCTTCTCACTCCCCTGATTTCCCCTCTCTAGGGACAGTAATTGGTCCAGAGTTTTGCAAATACAGTGGTACCTCGCAAGACGAATGCCTCGGAAGACGAAAAACTCGCAAGACGAAAGAGTTTTTCGTTTTCTGAGTTGCTTCGCAAGACGGATTTCCCTATGGGTTTGCTTTGCAAGACGAAACGTCTTGCGCCTTTTTTAAAAAACCGCCAATGCATTCCTATGGAAAACCGTCAATACGCAGTGGTGCTTCGCAAGACGAAGAAACTCGCAGAACGAAAAAACTCGCAGAACGAATTAATTTCGTCTTGCGAGGCACCACTGTATTTCATTCCTTGATTCCTGGCTCTTGCGGTCCCTTTCCAAGACTACAGTTCTGTGATTCTCTGATTCTAAAACCCTGCACCTCCAAGCTGCAGTTCTTTTGGGCTAACCAGAAGAGACAGCTGGAAGGTTGAAACTCCCCTTGCTGTAGCAGCTATATTTATCTGTTTGAAATATTTCCCGTCCACCTTTCTGGGTCAAGGCAGAGGCACCTCCCAAAATACCCGGCTTGTCATCGAACGAACCCTTAAAATACCAACGAACCAGTAAAACCTTAAGCCACCCAGCCCGTTAAACCTAAAATCAACTCCAATGATTGCAGTTAAAACTGGCACCAAAGAAAGAACAGGCGAATGTTGAAACGGAGGCGAAAGGAAGCAATCGAATGGGGAAGGGTCGTGGGTCAGTGGCGTGCAGGAAGATCCGGGTTCGATTCCCCAGTGGCTTATCCAGCTGCTGCCAATCAGTGTGGACAGTACTGTATTAGATAGGCCAAGGGTGTGACTCTCTACAAGTTTCCTAAGTGAGGTTGCAATACCACTCCAGAGGCTCAGCATCGTGTCGGTGACAACCCGGGCGCTGGCCAATCGGTGCTGCCTGCCGTGTTCGGTTTTGCTTCGGAATAGCGGTAAACGTCTCAGACAAAGGAAAGGAAAAAGTGGATTTGGGTATCAGGTGCCATGAGAACACTTCCAAGCTTATCTATGAGGCATAGAGATTAGATAGATGATAGGTAGGTAGATAGGTAGGTAAGTAGATGATAGACAGACAGATAGGTGATAGATAGATAGCGAGTCTTGAATCTTTGTAAACTCCCTTCCCAATGCATAGCTGTCAATGTTTCCCTTTTTTAAAGGGAAATTCCCTTATTCCGAATAGGATTCCTCGCAAGTAAAGGGAACAGTTGACAGCCATGCCATTGACTTCAGCCAGCCAACTTCACTGAGCTCTCTTTAGCTCCTGCTAAAAACATTTTTGTTCTGGCAAGACTACCCAGGTGTGTAGAACGTTGACGTGTGTTTTACGCTGTTTGTGGCTCGTTGGTTTTAATTATTGTTCAAATGTTTTTAACCACTAACTCCACTGTTTTGTTAATAATTTATTTTCCTGGGAAACCGCTTTGAGATTGCTGTTTTGAGTGAGCAAGCGGTGTACGTTTTTTTTTATTTTTACAAAATCAGTCAATAAATCTGGACTCTGACTCACAAGGGCCAGTCCCAGATGTTGGGAGAGGCTATAGCTGTGTCTGGAGAAAGAGAGACAAGGAGGTCAGCAAGTAGGTGGATCGAATCATAGAACTGTAGTGATGGGTGATGTAGTCCAGCCCCCTGCCTGCCTCACATCTAAATAATCCTTGAAATATGGCCATCCAAACTCTGTTTAATAACCTCCAAGGAAGCAGAGTAGAACACCTTCCGAAGTTGTCCGTTCCACTCTCAAAAAGCTCTTCCCACCGGAAAGTTCTTCCTAATGCTTAGTTGAAATCTCCTGGGTCTTCGGTCTTTGACCCGCAAGGGCCAACCCCGGGGCTCAGTGGGAAACGAAAACGTGCCATTTGCACATGCTCAGAGAAACCCACGCCACTATCGGATAGTACACCCACGGAGGACCTTAAGGTCCATAAATAGCAAAACCCTAGAGATCCTGGGCCCTAAGGAAGTCAGATTAGCCTCAACCAGAGCCAGGGCCTTTTCAACACTGGCCCCAACTTGGTGGAACGCTCTGTCTCATGAGACCAGGGCTCTGCGGGATCTGATTTCTTTCCGCAGGGCCTGTAAGACAGAATTGTTCCGCCTGGCCTTTGGCTTGGAATCAACTCGATCCCCTTCCCCTCTTTCCTTTTTCCTTCTGTGATGGAACTCCTATTTGGGGACTTCCCTGGCTTTTTTTCTGGGCCCACATAGGACCAGACTGGATGGTTAGCCTTGGTGAAGACTTGACTTTTTGAGTTTCTGCTGAAATGAGGCTGCATTTGAATGTTGTATTTTAATCTTGTTTTTTTAAGTTGTATTTCAATCAGTTGTTTTATATCTGGCGTTAGCCGCCCTGAGCCTGGTCTTGGCTGGGGAGGGCGGGGTATAAATAAAATTCATTATTATTATGGTTGTTGTTGTTGTTTAGTCGTGTCCGACTCTTCATGACGCCCTGGACCAGAGCACGCCAGGCCCTCCTGTCTTCCACTGCCTCCCACAGTTTGGTCAAACTCATGCTGGTAGCTTCGAGAACACTGTCCCACCATCTCATCCTCCGTCGTCCCCTTCTCCTTGTGCCCTCCATCTTTCCCAACATCTCGGTCTTTTCCAGGGAGTCTTCTCTTCTCATGAGGTGGCCAAAGTCTTGGAGCCTCAGTTTCAGGATCTGTCCTTCCAGTGAGCACTCAGGGCTGATTTCCTTCAGAATGGAGAGGTTTGATCTTCTTGCAGTCCATGGGACTCTCAAGAGTCTCCTCCAGCACCATAATCCAAAAGCATCACACAGAGGAAATTAAACAGTGTTCGTGCAGGCATTTATTCCCACCGGCTCGCCTCTCCAAAAAGCCCCATCTGTCCTCGTTTCAGGGAGGAGAAATAACTGCCGTGTTACAGGGAGGTGGGGTTAGGACGGATCCGACCTGCCCTGGCACGACCGGCCTCCCCGAGGCGAAAGGCCAGCCCTCCTGGCCCAAACTGACTCACCTTCCTGCCTCTACCTGCTCACCTCTGACTCATCTCTCCACCTGGACCGGGGTGGGGCGGCAGAAAATAAATAAGAAGGAACCTGAGAGGTGGGAAGCCAGGCGGGCTCTTTTTGGAGGCAGGAATTCGGTGGTGAAAGAGGAGTTTGCGTAGCCACACCTGCATCAGGTGTGCAGGGCTGGCGATGTCGCTTTGGGGTCAGGCTGCCAGGCGACTGATTGGCAGGGCTGTGGTCCCGCCCACCTGCCCAAGCCGGCCCGCAAGGTGGGTGTTAACGTAAGAATCTGGCTCGCTGACGGGATCCAGTATCCCTCAGAATGGGATCTTACTAAGTCCTACTCAGAGCAGATCCATCAAAACAAATGGTCTTCGTTTAGGACCCATCTGTGCCGTACATTTAAAACGGCATTTTAATAATAATAATAATAATAAATTTTATTTATACCTTGCCCTCCCCAGGCTCAGGGCGGCTAACACCAATAAAATCACAGTAAAAACATAATAGGTGGAAAAGGGGGGGAAGGAAAAGGGGGGGGGGACGAATTTAAAATACAGGAATTTAAAATGCAGCCTCATTTTAAAGTAGCTGATAAATCAAGACCATAAGGGGAGGGAAACATAAGGGTCAGACTGAGTCCAAACCAAAGGCCAGGCGGAACAGCTCTAAAGGACTGTACTGCTTTAAAGAACTGTGGCTTTCCCCCCAGGGAATCCTGGGAATTGTAGTCTGTTCAGGGTGCTGCGAATCGTTGGGCCCAGCCCCTTCACAGAGCTAGAGTTCCCAGAATTCCATGGGAAGTGTTAAACCGCTCTGGGAATCGTAGCTCCATGAGGGGAATGGGGATCCTCAGCACCCGGTCCAAACTACAGTTCCCAGGATGCTTTGCAGGGGGACATAACTGTTTAAAGTGGGGTGATACTGCTTTAAACGTATAATGAAGATGAGGCCTTAGTTATGGCACCAATTCTATTATTATTATTATTATTATTATTATTATTATTATTATTATTAGGCTGTCAGTATGTTTTCTATTATGTTTTTAATCGTTGGTGTTCTGTAACGTGTTTTTAATGTTGCACACCTCCCCGATAAAAGGTGTATATAAATTGAATAAATAAAATTTAAAAATAAAAAATAAATTTCAATGGGTGTATATTTTTGAGGAGGATTTGGGTCGACACGGCAATTGTGTGTGTGTTTGTATGTAGATATATAGATACAGACACACACATACAGATATACAGAGAGATAACTATAGATTATAGACGTATAGATATATATCACTATGTATATAACCTGTGTTTATTATTCTTCCTTAACATATATGCTGCTTGAAGCCAAACAGTCCTCTGAACTCGGCTACCGTTAACGGGGACGAAAAGCCAATTACGCAAAGCTCAAAATATGAACGTCCCTAATTAAAACCCACGATAAAAAGCAGTCTCATTACAGTGTAAAAATAAACACCAGTCATTACAACATGTGGCAATAATAATAATCATCATAATAAACATAATAAAATGACGCAGCATTTGAAAGAAGAGACTCGGCTTGAGAGGTCAGCCCGGGACAAGGGGGCCGCACATTCTCCCGGGGGCGACGTTCTAGGGGCCGCATTCCGGCCAGGCAGAAGCCAGAGATTTTGATACCCCATCCCTTTTCTCTCACGCTCAAACACGCCTCTATCCTCCGCCAGCGAAGCAAGAACCAGTTTCAAGAATTCAAAAGCACATCCTGGTCTGGCAGAAGGGCCCAAGAAGGGCACCGAAGAGGACTGCAAAAGGAAAGTCCCATATTTTTCGCTCCATAAGACGCACCTGACCATAAGACGCACCTAGTTTTTAGAGGAGGAAAACAAGAAAAAAAAATATTCTGAACGAAACAGTGGACATATGATTTTTGTGGTTCATGCTGTGGCCACAGACATGTGATTTGACATGCAATTTGGGGTAGCCCAATGCAAAAATCCTGAGGATCCATGTGGATCCGTGCTTTGTAACCACGTTTTTGCGCCATTGCAGCCCCACGCAACACTGGGTGCGTGATTTTTTTGGTGCAGGCTGTAGCCATGGACATGCTATGTGATCTGATGGTGAATTTGGGGTGACCTAATGTAAAAATCCTGATGATCCATGGGCTTTTACCTCCCCCCTCCTAGGCAGCCTCCTTTATCATTGGGTCCCTTATCTCTCTCCCCGAGATCAGCTGTTTCGTTTCAACACTCCCTTCCCTCTTATTTGCCTTAGTGTCTTTTCCTTAGCTGGTGTAGGGAAATGGTTGCTTATGCATGTAGGAAAATGGTTTTCCATTTCAGTTTTTTGCTCCTCCTTTTCTTCTAATTTCTCTCCTCATTGCTTTCATCTT
Source organism: Podarcis tiliguerta (assembly GCF_965153285.1). Lineage (NCBI taxonomy): Eukaryota > Metazoa > Chordata > Lepidosauria > Squamata > Lacertidae > Podarcis > Podarcis tiliguerta. The sequence continues at coordinate 4,013,420 of NC_139549.1, forward strand.
CCTGTCTCCCCTCCTTGCAAGTTTGCTGTCTTTACCTCCCCCCTCCCAGGCAGCCTCCTTTATCTCTAGCGTCCCTTATCTCTCTCCTTGATCGGCAAACGATCAGCAGTTTTGTTCAACACCCACTTCCCTCTTTCAAAAAAAAAAAGAAGAAGAAGAAAAAAAAAGCATGATCTGTTTTTCGCCCCTAGGCAATTCGGCTCCAGGGACCATGCATTTGCTCTTACTTTTTAGGATGAGAAAAGTGCGTCTTATGGAGCGAAAAATACAGTAATTTGGGGAGATTCTCCAAATCTCTTCCTTGCATGGTGTCCCATTGGGAGTGATGGGGTGGGAGGTGGGGAGCCTGGCAGTAGGGGGCGCCGGAGGCAATAGCGGGCAGAGCCACCCCATTCTGCTTTTGCCCTGACCCTTTCCTCGCTGCTGGCTTCCGGAAGGGGCAACACTGAGACAGTAGAGGAGGAAACTGGCAAGCCGGGACACCCCCAAAACTGGTTGTCAGTAGGAAGGCAAGCAAGCGAGGGCTGGCAGAGGGCAGACCAAAGCTGGTGGGGCAGTGCCCCATTGGTCCTACTCTAGGGCCAACCCAGCCTGGCTTCCCTGTAAACACACATTTTTTGAAACCCCACTCTAAGAACTAGTGTGACCTAGCGGCTAAGAGTGTCGGACCAGGAATATTCCGCAAAAGAGGAAGGGTATCTTTTTATATGCGACGGTGGCAGCGAGAGTTCTGACCGCGGCAAAACGGAAGAGTAATGAAATCCCTCCCCTCTATACAAGATTGGATCCAGAAGCTGGCAGAATGCGCTGAATTAGATGGTCTATCGGAAAAAATAAAGAATAAATCGAAGCAGGAATTTGTCTCAAAATGGGAGGTTTTCAAAGAATATTTGAAAAACAAATAGTACCTCAAGTTAAGAACTTTGCTTCAGGATGAGAACAGAAATTGTGCTCTGGCGGCAGCGGGAGGCCCCCATTAGCTAAAGTGGTGCTTCAGGTTACGAACAGTTTCAGGTTAAGAACGGACCTCCGGAACGAATTAAGTACTTAACCCGAGGTACCACTGTATTTGTGTTTTTTGTTTTTCCTTACTATATCATTCATAAATAAATAAATAAATAAGTAAGTAAGTAAGTAAGTAAGTAAGTGTCGGGCCAGGATCTGGGTTCAAATTCCTGCTCAGCCACGAAGCAAAATGGGGGTGACCTAGGAGGCCAGTGGCGGCCTCTCAGCCTGACCTACCTTTACAGGGTTGTTGAGGGGATTAAACATATTTGTTATAATTATTGTCCCGCTTTCACCAGCGGATCCCAGGCCTGTTTAAATTGGGGGGTGGGGCCTCGAGCCCCTCGGAGTAAAAGGCAGGAGACGAAAATAAAACAGGCCGCCCCCTTTCGTCCGGCACAAACGCCGCCCGAGGGGGCCAGGAAACCCAACGGCTGATATTTCACTTCCTTCACCTCGGCTGCCCCCCTTTCTTTCTCTCTCCTTAAAAAACAAATCTCTGGTGGCTTCGCTCTCGGAAGGGATCGAGTGTCGGACGAAAACAGGATGTGCACAGAGCCGGCAGGGAGGCTCACGTCCAGAGCGAGACAGGCACTCTCTCGGTTTCAAGCCTGCGAGGAGAGCGGGGCTGGGCACCCAGCGGCTTGATGTGGGGGTTGGACTTATGGCGCAGAGGCCCTTAGCCCCGTGGGCAGGAGAGGAGCCTGGCAACTCAGCAGTGGAATAACGTCAGGCGCTGTCCAACGAGGGCTGAGTCTGCGCAGCCATAGGGGGAAAGGGCTGTGGCTCAGTGGTTAGAGCAGCTGCTTGGCATGTAGAAGGTTTGACCCGCCATTGGCTTCTCCAGGTAGGACTGGGAGGGAGAGCCCTGTCCGAATGCCAGGAGAGGCGCTGCTGCCAGCCAGTGTGCAGGCAATACAGAGGCGGCTTCTGGCTCCGTAGAAAGTACCTCCTCCGTTCCTGCCTAAATCAGCCTTTGTTTCATAACCATGAGGACTAGAATCTTCCTATTGGTTTTAAAGGAAGTTCCGTAGCATCAATAGGAGGTCCCAGGGGTGTTCCCTGGCGTCTCCAGGTAGGGGTGGGAATTCCCCCATCTTTGGAAACCCTGGGGAATCCACTATCCCTATCAATTCCGAGCTCGGTGGGCTGATTTTGTAACTTGGCTTGAGCATCTTCCTGTTTAAACCAGCCCATGAGGACTAGCACCTTACTATTGTGCTTTAGGGACGTGGGTGGTGCTGTGGGATAAACCACAGAGCCTAGGACTTGCCGATCAGAAGGTCAGTGGTTCGAATCCCCACAACAGGGTGAGCTCCCATTGCTCAGTCCCTGCTCCTGCCCACCTAGCAGTTCAATAGCATGTCAAAGTGCAAGTAGATAAATAGGTACCGCTTTGGCGGGAAGGTAAACGGCGTTTCCGTGCGCTGCTCTGGTTCACCAGAAGCGGCTTAGTCCTGCTGGCCACATGACCCGGAAGCTGTACGCCGGCTCCCTTGGCCAATAAAGCCAGATGAGCACCGCAACCCCAGAGTCGTCCGCAACTGGACCTAATGGTCAGGGGTCCCTTTACCTTTACTTATCGTGCTTTAAGAAAGGGGCATAGCTCCATGGCAGAACACAGAGGAAAGTCCCGGGTCCTATCCCTGGAAATCCCAAGTGGGGTTGGGAATGTTCGTTGCCCAAAATCCCGGAGCGCGGCTGGGAAGACCAGCGGCCCAGATTTTGCCCCCGATTTGAAAATGAATTACCATATTTTTTGCTCTATAAGACTCACTTTTTCCCTCCTAAAAAGTAAGGGGAAATGTGTGTGCGTCTTATGGAGCGAATGCAGGCTGCGCAGCTATCCCAGAAGCCAGAACAGCAAGAGGGATTGCTGCTTTCACTGCGCAGCGATCCCTCTTGCTGTTCTGGCTTCTGAGATTCAGAATATTTTTTTTCTTGTTTTCCTCCTCCAAAAACTAGGTGCGTCTTATGGTCTGGTGCGTCTTATAGAGCGAAAAATACGGTAGTTAGTGGAGTCTTTCGCCCTTTATAGTAAAGTGGAGCCTATCTAAAAACTGCAGGTCGGGCGACACTCACGTGTGTGCTGATTCCCGTTAGAAGCAATTGGCTCCTTTTTGTTTCGCTACCTCCAAGAGTTATGCTCCTAGTCCTCATGACATCGGGGAACAAAACCATTTGTAAAAACCCGAGCGGCGACTGGGGATCAACATAGGTGTCAGGTCCCTTTGTCCACTCATCCCTACCTGGGGATCGAACCCGTGACCTTCGGCGTACGATGCATGTGCTCCACCAGTTAGTTACAGTCCTTCCCCTAAAACCCAAACAAGTTCCTAGTCCTCATGGTTCTGGTTAAAGAACTGACTTAAACAGGAAGCTGCCTGTTGATGTAGCCCAATATTGTGCGCACGGGCTGGCAGAGGCTCTCTGGGAGTCTCTCGCAGCCCTACGTAGAGATGCTTTGGGGGCCTGACCCTGGCATCTTCTGCAGGCCAAGCAGCCGATCTGCCTGCTTCTTTTACCCTACCTCCTCAAAAGGCAAGCAAGCTTTAGCACACCCCACCCTCTCTCCCTTGCTTTCTGTTTTGAGCCTGTTGCTACACAGCAGCCGGGGCTAAATTGCAAAAAGGGAGAGAGAAAGAAAATAAATTAGCCGTTGCTCAAGACAGGGCAGGAAGGAACAGAGGTGTCTTGCAACGCTGCGAGCTCCTTATCTGCAGTAAGTTTGCGCAGGGAAAGTGTTCAGGCCAGCCGCCCGGCCGTTCCTACGGATTGGACTCTGCTTGGCTCCGGGTCACCCAGCTGAGCGGGTCGCTGGCCAGAAAGAACATGAGAGCCTAGGAATAGCTCTGCTGCAGGATCAGGCCAAAGCGGAGGCCCAACCACCCTGGCGCCCTGTTCTCCCAGTGGTCAGACAAAGAGCCTAGGGGTCCAGATAGACTGTGTCTGCACCTGGAGGTTCCGCAAGCACCTAAGAAGAGCCCTGTGGCCGGACTGGGCAGCCAAGGGGGACCCCGGCTATCCCAGGATCCTGCTCTTACAGCGGCCAACCAGGTCCCTCCCCTGGGAAACCCGCAAGCAAGATCTGAGCCTGTGGTCTCCAGCAACTGGGATTCAGAAGGATAGGAGAGGCAAAGTATAGCTATCCTGGCTAGTAGCCGTCGACAGCCCTTCTCCTCCACCATGAATTTGTCCAATCCTTTTTTAATGCCGGCCAGGTCAATGGTGGTAGCCTCCTCCTGTGGCAGCGAGTTCCACAGGTTAACGGCAAAGGAGCCCTGCCCGTCGGCTTCCCTGGCTGCGTCTGGTGGGGTGCTGTAGGGAAGAAGAAGATGGCCTTTGGGTCTGATCCACAGGGTCTCCTCCTGGGTTCCTTTAATCTGCACGGAGAGGATATCTTACGGCCCTCGTATCTACAGGACCGCCTCTCCTGGTCTGCCCAAGGTCCATGAATAACCAGAGGTCCCGGGCCCTAAGGAGGCCAGACTATCCTCCACCAGGGCCAGGGCCTTCTCAGTGGTGGCTCCGACCTGGTAGAATGCTCTGTCCCATGAGACTAGGACCCTTCAGGATTTAACCTCCTTCCGTCGGGCCTGTAAGAGAGAGCTATTCCGCCTGGCCTTTAATTTGAATTCAGCCTGATCTTTTATTTCCCCCTCCGCTTTTATGAAGAACACCCACTCTGAGACCCCACAGCTAATTCTCCCCTGGTCTCCTCGCTGGCCCAAGTAGGACCAATTCAGCCAGCTAGCCCTGAGGATTATCTAATTGATTTTTGAATTTTATTGTCATTCATGTTTTTATACTGTATTTTATGCTGTTTTTATAATCAAGTGTTCTAACGTGTTTAAATTTGTTGCTAGCCGCCCTGAGCCCAGTTTTTGAACCGGGAAGAGTGGGGTATAAATAAGAAATTATTATTGTTGTTGTTGTTTCCTTGGGAGTTTGGGTAGCAGCAACACCTCACTGGGCTTTTTGGAGTTTGCACCCATCGTTGATGGGTAAACAGTGGCTCCTTGATCAGAAAGGGTTTGCAAAAAGGTCTGGCAGGGGAAGGTTCTGCTGTGTCCCCGTTCCGAAGCTGCCCAAAGCCGGTCATCAAATAGAGGGTCAGTCGGCTTGACTCCAGAACTGTCTGCAGCTCTGGTTTCTTTGACTAGATATCATGAGATCCCTTTTGCTTGTCCCCGAAACTCCTCTAGCCTCTTCTGTAATGGCTAGACTGTAATGGCTAGACAGCTGTCCATGGAGGCACAGGTCAATTCTGTGTCCAGGGCAGCCGTTTACCAGCTCCATCTGGCACACAGGATGCGACCCTCCCTGCCCACGGTCTGTCTGGCCAGAGTGGTGCATGCTCTAGTTATCTCTCGCTTGGAATACTGCAGTGTGCTCTACGTGGGGCTACCTTTGAAGGTGACCTGGAAACTGCCATTAATCCAGAATGCGGCAGCTAGACTGGTGACTGGGAGCGGCCGCTGGGACCACATAACACCAGTCTTGAAAGACCTTCATTGGCTCCCAGTACGTTTCTGAGCACAATTCAAAGTGTTGGTGCTGACCTTGAAAGCCCTAAACGGCCTCGGCCCAATATACCTGAAGGAGCGTCTCCACGCTTTTAATGTTTAACAGACTATTGTATTTTAATACTTTGTTGGAAACCACCCAAAGTGGCTGGGGAAACCCAGCCAGATGGGCAGGGTATAAATAATAAATTATTATTATTATTATTATTATTATTATTATTATTATTATTATTATTATTGCTGTAGATGTGTGTGTGTTCTCTGCAGATCTCCAAATTGACTCCTTTTGTAGGACACCAACAGACTCCAGCCAGCAATGCCCCTCCTTTCAGATGACACCGAATGAAGCCAAATGTGGGAAGATTCAGGAGAGAGAGAAAAAACATCCTTCTTCCTGCAGAGTGGGACTGTGGAACTCCTTGCCACAGGAGACAATGATCGCCACCAACTTGAACGGCTTTAAAAGAGGAATTGGCAAATTCATGGGGGGGGGGGGAGAGGACTGGAAATTGCAGGAGGCAAGAGTGCTTGTGTGATCAGATCCTGCAAATGGATTTCCCACAAGCACCTGGGTGGACCCTGAGAGGAGAGGAGGTTGGGACTAGCTGGTCCATTGGTCTGATCCAGAAGCAAGGATCTCCTGAGGTTCGTATGGGACCTCCAGCTCCAGAGGCAGTCTATCTAGTCCTCCAGGTTCTTCAGGGTATTTGGCCACGGTGAGACCAGAACGCGGGAATAGATGGGCCTCCTTTGGCCTAATCCAGCTGTAGAGCTCTCCTGATGTTCTTACGGACATGTAACTGCGTGCCTGTGTGCATGGCACGACCAAATTTAGACGCAAGATAAACCGGGACGTTTGAGGGGTGAAAAACAACCGGATTTTAAGCAGCAAGCAATGAGACAGACAGCAAGTGGAAATGAAGTGGTCTGTCCGCCTGGAAACTTTTGCAAGTGCAAAGAGGACTGAGAGCAAGATCACATCTACCCTCCCCGATATAACATCAGGAGCACAAATACAAACACACAATCTCTTCTCCCCGAACTCTGGTGAATTTCCAAATCGCAGCCATTTCCTCTAGAGATGATGATGATAGATGATAGATAGATAGATAGATAGATAGATAGATAGATAGATAGGTAGATAGATAGATAGGTGATAGGTAGGTAGGTAGGTGGGATGTGGGTGGCGCTGTGGGTTAAACCACAGAACCTAGGACTTGCCGATCAGAAGGTCGGCGGTTCGAATCCCCGCCACGGGGTGAGCTCCCGTTGCTCGGTCCCTGCTCCTGCCAACCTAGCAGTTCGAAAGCACGTCAAAGTGCAAGTAGATAAATAGGTACCGCTCCGGCGGGAAGGTAAACGGCGTTTCCGTGCGCTGCTCTGGTTCGCCAGAAGCGGCTTGGTCATGCTGGCCACATGACCTGGAAGCTGTACGCCGGCTCCCTCGGCCAGTAAAGCGAGATGAGCGCCGCAACCCCAGAGTCTGTCACGACTGGACCTAATGGCCAGGGGTCCCTTTACCTTTGCCTTTAGGTAGATAGACAGACAGACCTTGCAGCGGTTCTCAGCCAAGGGTCTCCAGATGTTGTTGGACTACAACTCCCATCATCCCTGAGCTCTGGCCTTGCTAGCTAGGGGTGATGGGAGTTGTAGTCCAACAACATCTGGGGACCCACAGGTTGAGAACCGCTGCCTTAAGGGAAAACAGATATACACAGTGATTCTTCCCACTGCAGAATTAATTTTTGTCTGGGGAGGATGAGATCTCAAGAGCTGCTAGCTGCAGATGGTGGGTGCCTGACCGAGGTTTTAAGATTCCAGCAACAGCACTGACCGAAAGCCGGGTTTTCCGCCCAGACCCCAGGCACTTCTGCAAAGAGGTTATTTTGGGTTCTGTTGGTCACACATGGCATCTGCGGTCTGGTCACAAGGTGCCTCGCTGCAGCTCACACGCCTTGCCGCCCCCTGCTCCCGCCCACCTCCTCTCTCCCGTGGCCTCGTGTGGACGGCTTAGAAAGCTTTTCAACATCTACATGCAGCCGCTGGGAGAGATCATCAGGGGTTTTGGGCTGGGTGTCCATCAGTATGCGGATGATACCCAGCTCTACCTCTCTTTCAAATCAGAACCAGTGAAGGCGGTGAAGGTCCTGTGTGAGTGTCTGGAGGCAGTTGGAGGATGGATGGCGGCTAACAGATTGAGGTTGAATCCTGACAAGACAGAAGTATTTTGGGGGGGACAGGAGGCGGGCGGGTGTGGAGGACTCCCTGGTCCTGAATGGGGTAACTCTGCCCCTGAAGGACCAGGTGTGCAGCCTGGGAGTCATTCTGGACTCACAGCTGTCCATGGAGGCGCAGGTCAATTCTGTGTCCAGGGCAGCTGTTTACCAGCTCCATCTGGTACGCAGGATGAGACCCTACCTGCCCACAGACTGTCTTGCCAGAGTGGTGCATGCTCTGGTTATCTCCTGCTTGGACTACTGCAATGCGCTCTATGTGGGGCTACCTTTGAAGGTGACCCGGAAATTACAGCTAATCCAGAATGTGGCAGCCAGACTGGTGACTGGGAGTGGCCGCTGAGACCACATAACACCGGTCCTGAGAGATCTCCATTGGCTCCCAGTACGTTTCTGAGCACAATTCAAAGTGTTGGTGCTGACCTTGAAAGCCCTAAACGGCCTCAGTCCAGTATACCTGAAGGAGCATCTCCACCCCCATCATTCTGCCCGGACACTGAGGTCCAGCTCCGAGGGCATTCTGGTGGTTCCCTCGCTGCAAGCAGCCAAGTTACAGGGAACCAGGCAGAGGGCCTTCTCGGTGGTGGCACCCACCCTGTGGAACGCCCTCCCACCAGATGTCAAAGAGAAAAACAACTACCAGACTTTTAGAAGACATCTGAAGACAGCACTGATTAGGGAAGCTTTTAATGTTTGATTTATTACAGTATTATAATATTTTTTTGGAAGCCGCCCAGAGTAGCTGGGGAAGCCCAGCCAGATGGGCGGGGTATAAATAATAAATTATTATTATTATTATTATTATTATCAGGCCGAGACGAAGCCACGGAGGAGGGCAAAGCGATCGATGGCTACTGGCCACGGTCGCTTTGCTCTGTCGCCGTGGCCGAAGGACGTGGTACTTCTTCTGCATCCCAGCGGCTAAGGGATCACCAGGTGGGGAGAGTTGCCCTGGATGCTAGCTGTCAAAATGAGTTGGAAGGGCACCCAGGGGTCATCCATCCAACCCCCTGCAATGCAGGAGCCCCGGCTAAACAATAAGCGTGGGCCAATTCACAGGGGAAGATGCTCTGCCAGTGGCTATTAATCCACATCCATTCCATGCCTTGAAAGCACATTTATAGCACCTCCAAAGATTTTGGAAACTGTAGATTAGGGGTGTAAATTAAGAGGTAAGCTACTAACCATTCCAAGTTTGTCCAGTCCTTGTTTAAAACTGCCCATCACCGCCTCCTGTGCAGGGCCTTGCAGAGCCAGGCAGAGGCCAAGGCCAGGGAGATAATGTGCCCCCCCCCCTTCTTACCCTGGGGACAACTGAAGTCTTATAAATAAGTATATAAATAATTTTCACAAAAGTTATGCTGACGAATAATTTTATTTCAAGGCTTGAACTGTATCTGCATATAAAGACAAAATGGAAGATATAGATATACAATAGTGCTTTTTAAAAATACATAGGGAAAGGGATTATTTTAAGTACCATATTTGTCGCTCTATAAGACGCACCAGACCACAAGACGCACCTAGTTTTGGGAGGAGGAAAACAAGAAAAAAAAATTTGTGAATCTCAGAAGCCAGAACAGCAAGAGGGATCACTGCACAGTGAAAGCAGCAATCCCTCTTGCTGTTCTGGCTTCTAGGATAGCTGCGCAGCCTGCATTCGCTCCATGAGACGCACACACATTCCCCCTTACTTTTTAGGAGGGAAAAAGTGAGTCTTATAGAGCAAAAAATACGGTACTTACAGGGAATCCTCCCACCACCGCCAGCTTTGCGCCTCCGCATTCGCTCCAGTGCATCCCCTGCGATTGTGAATATGCTGACCGAGGCCCCGTTTGGAATCGGAGGCCTGGGACCCCCCCCCAGTCTGGGCCTGCTCCTGTGGCAGTGAGTTCCACAGTTTAACTCTTGTGCCGCGCGGAGAAGCACTTCCTTTCACTTTGCCTGGAATCCCTCAGCAGCCGGCTTCGTCAGTATGTCCCCAGCCTAACCCGCCTAACAAAGGAGGACCAACCATGCATGCATTTTGATTTTCAAGTTTGCACGAATCTGCAATGCAGAAAAGCCCTGATGCAATTAACCCTTCCCAAGGGGGGGGGGGTGAGTCAGAGGCAGCGTCTGCAGAGGCATCTCAGCCAAGACATCCGCCTTGTTGCCTTGCATGCTCCAGACAAAGGAAGCCTTCATCGCAGGGGGGCGGGGGGGGGGGGAGGTACAGGCTAGAAAGGAAAAGGGCCTTGAGTGAGGCAGAGAGGAGAGAGAGAGAGAGAGAGAGAGAGAGAGAGAGATTCCTTCTAGCAGCAAAGGGAGGCCTAGTAACTCTGACGGCAATACTAAGCCAGGCTTTCATTGAAAGGCTTGCCTTTCCTGTCCCTATCCCTGACATAGCGGCTGGTGTGTTGGGACCAGGTCCTGCGTTCAAATCCTCCTTCAGCCCTGGACCCCACTAAAGCAAATAGTCTAATTGGTCAACGTCTAAAAGATATCGAGCAATCAAGCACCAGAACAACCAGGCCACAACATTGGTACCTCGGGTTACATACGCTTCAGATTACAGATGCTTCAGGTTATAGACTCCGCTAACCCAGAAATAGTACCGCAGGTTAAGAACTTTGCTTCAGGGTGAGAACACAAATCATGCTCCAGCGGCAGCAGGAGGCCCCATTAGCTAAAGTGGTGCTTCAGGTTAAGAACAGTTTCAGGTTAAGAACAGACCTCCGGAACAAATTACCGTATTTTTTGCTCTATAAGACTCACTTTTTCCCTCCCAAAAAGTAAGGGGAAATGCGTGTGCGTCTTATGGAGCGAATGCAGGCTGCACAGCTATCCCAGAAGCCAGAACAGCAAGAGGGATCACTGCGCAGCGATCCCTCTTGCTGTTCTGGCTTCTGAGATTCAGAATATTATTTTTTATTGTTTTCCTCCTCCAAAAACTAGGTGCGTCTTATGGTCTGGTGCGTCTTGTAGAGCGAAAAATACGGTAAGTACTTAATCTGTGGTACCACTGTATAAGAAAATTCTGCCCTTGGTATGTTCAGTTTCCACCTCTCCATTTTGATTCTCTGGCCCCATATCTGCACAAACTTATTTTCCCAAAATACAGAGGCGCTTTTACACTTGCAAGACTGGGTGTTTTGCCATCTGCGGTACTTGAGGGTCGATTCCAAAGGATACCGCCTGAGAAACGCCTTTGCCCCTGTGGAGATGGTAGCACCGAAACAGCGGCCCACGTCCTCCTGTCTTGCACTCTCTACAAAGAGCTGAGGAACGAGATCATCACCCCACTCGTACTAACCATCCCAGGGCGCTCAGCCACTGCCACAATGTGCTTCCTTCTATCAGACCAAAATGAGCAGATAACAGCAAAGGTTGCAAGGTTCATAGCAGGTGCGATCAGAATAAGGGCCACTAACTGACTGCTTTGGGAGAAAAGCAATGACAAACCTAGACAGCATCTTAAAAAGCAGAGACATCCCGTTGCCAACAAAGGTCCATATAGTTAAAGCTCTGGTTTTGCCAGTAGTGATGTATGGAAGTGAGAGCTGGACCATCAAGAAGGCTGATCGCTGAAGAATGGATGCTTTTGAATTCCGGTGCTGGGGGAGACTCTTGAGAGTCCCATGGACTGCAAGAAGATCCAACCTCTCCATTCTGAAGGAAATCAGCCCTGAGTGCTCACTGGAAGGACAGATCCTGAAGCTGAGGCTCCAAGACTGGCCACCTCAGGAGAAGAGAAGACTCCCTGGAAAAGACCCTGATGTTGGGAAAGATGGATGGCACAAGGAGAAGGGGACAACAGAGGACGAGATAGTTGGATAGTGTTCTCGAAGCTACCAGCATGAGTTTGACCAAACTGCGGGAGGCAGTGGAAGACAGGAGTGCCTGGCATGCTCTGGTCCAGGGGGTCACAAAGAGTCAGACATGACTAAACGACTAAACAACAAGAAACTGACTGCTGATTCTGGACCTTAAATTGTGCTTTTATATCAAATTTCATTTTCTGCGTATACTGTAATGTTTTACTGTTGCTATGGCCATTGGCTAATGCGAATACAGTTTTATTTATCGATCTCCTTCAGCCATGAAGCTCCGGGGCCAGTCATGGCCTGACCTACCTCACAGGGTCACGGTGAGGACAAGCCATGTGCAAAACCACCTCCAAAATCTGCCTACGAGAGCTCCTTGGAGGAAAAGTGGCGTAGTCAAACTGTGGAACTCCCTGCCACAAGAAGAAACTGGAACGGCTTTAAAAGAGCAACCACCAGGCAAATTCGCGGAGGAAAAGGCTACCGATTTGTGGTTCTGCTCTGCTTCCGTAGACATACGACTCAAGAGAATTGGAAGGGGCTGTAAGGGTCATCTAGTCCAACCCCTTGAAATGCAGAATTTCCTTCAGGTACAGGGCGGTATAGAAATAAATTATTATATTTTTTATTTTTTATTGGCCTAAAGTGAGGCTTGAAGCCACAAACCTGAGATTGAGAGTCTCATGCTTTACAGATGGAGCTATCCCAGTCCCAATTCAAAGTCTTGGCGAATGCAATGGGGCTTACTCGCAGGAAAGCAGGGTTCGGATCGTGGTCTAAGCGACGAGGCGGATAGTCACAAAATCATAGACTTGTCTGGCTAGAAGGGACCCCAAGGGTCTGGCCAAGTGTGGTACTAGTTCAGGGGTCAGCAAACTCAGGGGGCCGGTCCACTGTCCCTCAGACCTTGTGGGGGGGCAGACTATATTTTGAAGGGGGGAAAATGAACGAATTCCTATGCCCCACAAATAACCCAGAGATGCATTTTAAATAAAAGTAAACATTCTACTCATGTAAAAACACGCTGATTCCTGGACCGTCCGTGGGCAGGATTGAGAAGGCGATTGGGCCGGATCCGGCCCCTGAGCCTTAGTTTGCCTACCCATGTACTAGTTCCTCCCTTGATCTGGATTCTACACTTACGTTTATCTAGAATTGCATGAGCTATTTTTGCTGCTGCATCACACCATCAGCTCACGCTAAGCTTGTGGTCTACCAAGATCCCTAGTTCCTTCCTGCAAGTCCTGCTGGCAAGCCCCCTATTTGCACCAATTTGGATCTCGCCTCTGCCATCCAATCACTCAGCTGCCCTTGTGTAACTCACTCTGTCTTCTTCACTCCTCCTGCCTCAGATCTGGGGGTCTATAATACTGACTACCTCCTATGGGGCAGCTGTAAGATACAACTGAGCAATACAAGGCCCTGAAGCACAGCACAAAACACTCTGCAAGGCGAAGGGACTCTTGAATGCGTAGGCAGGATTTATTTTAGGGCTGCAGGAAACTACAGCTAATCCAGAATGTGGCAGCTAGACTGGTGACTGGGAGCAGCCACCGAGACCATATAACATCGGTCCTGAAAGACCTGCATTGGCTCCCAGTACGTTTCAATTCAAAGTGTTGGTGCTGACCTTAAAAGCCCTAAATGGCCTTGGCCCAGTAGACCTGAAGGAGCATCTCCACCCCCATCGTTCTGCCTGGACACTGAGGTCCAGCACCGTGGGCCTTCTGGCGGTTACAGGGAAACCAGGCAGAGGGCCTTCTCGGTGGTGCCACCCACCCTGTAAAACTCCCTCCCACAAGATGTCAAAGAGAAAACCAACTAACAGACTTTTAGAAGACATCTGAAGGCAGCCCTGTTTAGGGAAGCTTTTAATGTCTGATGCATTACTGTTTTTTAATATTTTGTTGGAAGCTGCCCAGGGTGGCTGGGGAAGCCCAGCCAGATGGGCGGGGTATAAGTAATAAATTATTATTATTAATTATTATTGTGTTAGGGGGGTGCAGAACTGTGTTATCTGTGACGCAATTGGTCAGTTCATTAAGTATTTTTATTTATTTACTTGTTTGAGGGGGCAGCTGCCCCCCCGGCTACGCCCATAGTACTCAGACATTTGACTGTTCAGGGACATAAGGAGCAGCAACGGAATGTTTGCAGTCCAGACTCTGCGAGGGAAGGGAATGCTGTCAGTTCAGTTGGGATGAAGATTACCAGCCGAGACCCTGAGGGAGAAAAGATTTGAAGCTGCGGGGAAAGACGAGGGTTGGAAAATTTGATGTCAATGGGGTTTCCAGAGCGGGAAGCCTTGGGACATGTAGGATGTTTAGAAGTGGGGACTGAGAGAGGATGGTTAAGAGCCGAGTCAAAGAAACAGAATTTCACAGATGGATTTGAACGGCCTCAGTCAATTCCTTTGCCACATATTAAAGGTAAAGGGACCCCTGGCCGTTAGGTCCAGTCGTGACCGACTCTGGGGTTGCGGCGCTCATCTCGCTTTACTGGCCGAGGGAGCCGGCGTACAGCTTCCGGGTCATGTGGCCAGCATGACTAAGCTGCTTCTGGCGAATCAGAGCAGCGCATGGAAACGCTGTTTACCTTCCCGCCAGAGCGGTACCTATTTATCTACTTGCACTTTGATGTGCTTTCGAACTGCTAGGTTGACAGGAGCAGGGACTGAGCAACACGGGGATTCGAACCACCGACCTTCTGATCAGCAAGTCCTCGGCTCTGTGGTTTAACCCACAGCGCCACCCGCATCCCATTAGCCACATATTATGATTGGCTTAAATCAGGCCTAGGCAAACCAAATAAAAAGGGTGCCTAGACATTTCGTCGTGGCAACTGTAACCGAGGTTTAGGGTGCCGTTTGGCAATTAACATACAGTATACATCTGAGTTTCTAACAGTTGGCAGAGAGATCCGTCATATTCCCGCCTCCAGAGCACATGTCATTCCCACTCCAAGCCCTAACAGGCCCCTGACTTGTCTGTTGAGAAATCCTTCAAGCCAGTTGACCTCACATCATGGGCGTGGGATGCAGAGAAGAGAAAGATCTAGGAAGCAGCGGCTGGGGGTTGGGGAGCGGAATGGGGGGATGGGCTTTTGGGTGAGGGGTGCAGATAGAGGTGACAGGAAATCTCTAAGGACTTTGCTCAGGTGGGGTGGAAAATGTTACCAAACCAGCTATTACCTTCTCGTTCAAGAGGGGAAAATGAAACTAAAGTACTAAACGTCTTTTTTTTAATCCAGTGGCCATAGTGGAGAGGATATTGAAGGAGGGACCCCCCAAAAGCTCAGGAATGCAGTAATTTGAGGTGCCTGCAGAGGGGAGAGAGATGTACCCCCCTTTCATTTTGGGACACTGAACAGATTTTTTTTTTTGTAGCTCTGGCTGAGAGAGTTGTGCAGCTAAGGGAAAAGTTTTGCATTTTTAAGAACTCATGTCTCTTCAATTTCTCTTCCCTTTCCCCCTCCTCTCAACATCTTGTGGGTTTATATATATATATATATATATATGGGCGTAAAGACAGTCTTTTTATCTGCCTACTGCAAACTGTCTCTCTGTTTCTCTTTAAAAAACAGCAGCGCCACCCAAATCAACAGCGCAACCTCTACGCAGGCCTGTTTACTCAGGAGTACAGTGGGGTTTCCTACCCACCCAAAAAAGCTTGCATGGGGATAGCACTGTTAAAATATTCTTGGGATGTCGTGCAGACGTTGGTGGGGTGGGTGTAAAGAAGAGAGTCAAAGAATTCGCCCCCCCCAAAAAAACTCCACACACATTGCATGGGACGTGAATCTGAAAAGGTTTTGGGTGCTACAAAAATGTGCCCTGGGCCAATGGTTCATTTCCATCTAAAAGATGAAATTGGTAGTGTGCTGTAGTGGTTAGAGTGTCAGGCTAGGACCTGGGAGAGAGCAGGGTTCACAATCCTCCCACTTGGCCACACGGAGATCACTGGGTGTGATCAGTCCCTGCCTCCCTCAGACTAACCTACCTCAGAGGGTTGTTGTGGGGTTTAAAAGAGAGGGGTGGAACCATGAATGCCACTTTAAAGATAAAATGTGATCCACAAACACAATAAACAAACGTATTTTTTAAAAAGAAATATTGATAGTTGAAGACTTCCACATTGATCCACACTCGGGATGTGAATTTGAAACAATGTGTTGGATGTTGCAAAAACTGTGTGTGTGTTTCCCTATGGGGGAAAAAACATCAATACCCTGTTTCCACAAAGAGTTTCAGAAACAATTATAATCTCACAAGAAGGAGAGGTATAAAATGTGGCCCGACTTCAGAGCTAGGAATCAGACCTGACAAGCCCTTGTCTTTCTCTCAGACACAGAGGCAACCGCACAAAACAAGCCTGTTTCTTTCTTCTGACTTGAATGAGTCAAATCTAGAGAAAGGAAATGGAGGGGGGAGGAGGAGGAGGAGAAATGGGTAGAGTGGAGGGAGGGAAATCTTTTCGCACGGTTTTGTAAGAGCCTGTAAGAAGCTTTGTAAAGTGGCTACTGTTTCTTTAAAAAAGTACAGACACAAAAAATATTTTTTTGGCTCCCTTTGTCAGAGAGAGGCCTCGAATCTTGCTAAACTCCCCGGGTTTCAAGAGCGAGCTAAAAATTCTGATGTACAAAGCTGTGGGGTGCAAGGCCTCTTCAAACCCCCATTCCCCAAAAGCTCAGGGGTACAGCTGATGGGGAAAGGGGCGCTGAGGCTGTCTGAGCCCCCCCCCCCCCAAGTCCAAAACCGCTTACTGGCAGAGTTGTGGCGCTTTCCCAAAAGCCACATGAAGACCATGGGCCTAATGTGAAGTGGGCTGGTTTTGCAGAAATTATGATGTTTTCAGCCCACGCTTTGCTGAGCTATGGGGTTTCAACCTTCCCAGCCACCTGCCCACCTGCTCCCCACAATCCAGAGGTGACACAAAACTGCTGTGAGTTGCGGCAACTTTAGGAAAGGGTTTAAGCGTTCAAATTTTTGCAGAGGCCTTTGCTTTCTTTAGGAGCATGGAGGAGCCTTGGGCTGAGTAATTCCCCCCCCCCCTAGGAAAAGGTGTGTGTGTGTTTGTGGAAGGAGGTCAAGGATCTAATGTTGCTTTATGGACGAAAAAAATTATTATGACTGGCCAACAAGAGACAGTGGAAAATCCAGAAATATGTTTGAAATAAGGGGCGGGGAAAGAATTAAGAGGCAGACAGAGACTTCTTGGCTATCCCCTCTTTTTTTCCTTTCTGTTGGTGGTTCAGTTTTTAAAAAAACTTTTTTCAAAATGTGTCATGGGATTAAAAGAGAGAGAGAGAGAGAGAGAGAGAGAGAGAAGATGAGAATTTTGCTAAAGGATTTAGCCAACCAGCTTTCAAAAAATAAAATCCTCTAGGCAAAGGACGCTGAGAGATTTTTAACACCCATTTCCCCCCCCCTGAATCAATGGGACTCAGAGTTTCCTTTGGCTAAAAAATAAAAAGAAATCCCAACTTGGGAGAGGCTTGGGAAGGACACGCCATCTCCCAAGGACTGAAGCGAAAGCGGATTTGAAAGAAAATGGAAAGGTTTATTTCGTAAAACGAACACGGAAGGGCCACACAACGCCGAAGTCTGCCCTACTCAGAGTAGACCCCTTGAAACGAACGGCTGGCCCCACGATTTCACCAGGTCTACTCTCGAGTAGGACCGGGTTGGCTTCCACCGCCCTAAGTTTGCGAGTTTCCCTGCGCTTTCGCGAAAAGCTTTCCCCTTACCAAAAGGCAGATTATTTGTGACAAAAGCACGGGTCCCAGTTACTCCTAGGCTTACTTTTTTTGGGGGGGGGGGGAGAAAAAAAAATAGGGACAAGAATACACAGACATATTTGGGAGCCTTTGAAGTAAGAGAGGAGCTCAGAGGCGTTTTACAAAAGAGCAGAACCCGAAGCGCAGTTATCTGTCCCGCTAGTCGCCAGCGCGCACAGAGGATCAGGCGTAAAACTGAGAAGAAAGTTTCCAAAGGCAAAAGAGGCGATCCAGCCTTACCTGGTCTTCTTGGGTCGCGCGGCTCCTTCTCCTCCGACCCCCTTCCTCTCTCGCCTCCAGCCAGTTCCCTGGCTCAGACTGGCATGGAAACTTTCCTTGGGAAATCCAGCCCCGCGCACGAGGTGTGGCTCTCCACCCCGCTGCGTGTGAGAAGAAGGAAATGCTCAGAAGGACTTTCCACACACAGAGAGAGACGCGCGCGCGCCCGCGCGCACACAACACACCCGGGTGCTTCAGTGCGCCTTGGAGAGGCGATGCAAGAGCGCTGACTTGGGGGCGGCCGGGGCATTGCAGAAAAAAGGGACACAGGAAAGCCCGCCTTTGGGGTCCAAAGGTCTCTCCATCACTGCTGGCAGAAGAAGCGGGCTGGCAGCATCACGCAGATGCCAAGACTCTCAGGGGGCATAGCTGCCAACGTTTCCCTTTTTTAAAGGGAAATTCCCTTATTCCGAATAGGATTCCTCGCAAGAAAAGGGGAAAGTTGACAGCTGTGGCAAGGGGCCTGATCAGTGCCGGATTTACGTATAAGCTAAGGTTGTTGTTGTTGTTTAGTCGTTTAGTCTTGTCCGCCTCCTTGTGACCCCCTGGACCAGAGCGTGCCAGGCCCTCCTGTCTTCCACTGCCTCCCACAGTTTGGTCAAACTCATGTTCGTAGCTTCGAGAACACTGTCCAGCCATCTCGTCCTCTGTTGTCCCCTTCTCCTTGTGCCCTCCATCTTTCCCAACATCAGGGTCTTTTCCAGGGAGTTTTCTCTTCTCGTGAGGTGGCCAAAGTCTTGGAGCCTCAGCTTCAGGATCTGTCCTTCCAGTGAGCACTCAGGGCTGATTTCCTTCAGAATGGAGAGGTTGGATCTTCTTGCAGTCCATGGGACTCTCCAGAGTCTCCTCCAGCACCAAGCTAAGGTTACCATATTTTTTTCAATGAATCTGGGGACACTTAAAAAAATAAAAGGGGGGGGGGAGTTATTAAAAAAGAAGAAGTAATATCTTCTCTTTTGTGGTCTCCCCTGTCGCATGGCCTTCCTCTGGACCCCGGCCACGTGTCCTTACCTTCCCGGTGCTCTCCTACCTTTTCTCCTCAGCGGTGGCAGCAGCACAGCAAGGTCAGGGCTCCCCTCTTTCTCTCTCTTCCTTTTCCTCCTCTCTTTCTTCTCCCTGCGTCGGCTCCAGGATTTTCCCGGCCACAGAGCTCCACTGGGCAGTCGGCCAGGTGGCCAGGCGCTCTCGCTCCTGGCTCAATTTGGGTCATGGGGTGTGTGTGTGTCAGTGGCTCCCTCAGTTGACACACCAGGCATCCCCGGTTCCCCTTCGGTAGTGATGGCGGCAGCGGCAGCGGTAGTCTCAGCAGCCCGGAGCCAGCCTGGTAGCACAGTTGGCTCTGGCTGGCTTCAGGAGCTGCTTGCTTTCATAGCGCCCGCCATTTTGCTTTGCCGGAAGTCCCCATATGATGTGTCTTGTGCCGTTGAACCAATCACGCCACACTCATTCCCTACTAAAAAATATACAACACTTAAAATATAAATCCGGGGACATTAAATGAAATCCGGGGACATTCCGGGGACGGATTTTGTCAGGGGACAAATTTGTATATCTGAGGACTGTCCCCGGGAAACGGGGACGTCTGGCAACCATAATATAAGCTAAACAAGCTATAGCTTAGGGCCTCCCTCTTGGGAAGCCCCAAAAAATGTAAAGGGGGAAAAAACCTGGGTGTACATTTCCAAAATAAAAAACAAATAAAATAAAACCTACAATTATTATTTCATGTTATAGCAAGTTTGTGAGACTTTGTAAGTTGTGTTTCTAAAGGAACTTTTGTTATCACCAAATGCCAATGTGTTCACATGATTAAGTTTGTTATGAATAAAAAATCATTTTACGTTAGAGCTTAATCATTATTTCACTATTAATATACTTCTTCTTAATTGAATTTCAGTTCAACCACTACTTTGATAAAATACATATTTTGTTATGTGCAAATGGCTTGAGATACCTATTAGGTACCTGCCTGAGAAACAAATGCGATTTTGGTTTTAAACACAGTGCAAGGTAGTCTTTATGTGAGTATATTGTATTCAATTATGGGGTATCAGAGTTTTTAGGGGCTAACCAGGCCTGAGATAGCTGGGATAGCAGGCTTGTGGGTTTTTGAATGTCTGATGTAGATTTTTTTCAATTTCGTTGTTCTGTATGGGACAATGACAATAAAGATTATCGTATTACAGGCCCATAAATAACCATATAGCATATATTCAACACAAAAAACAGCGTCAATTTGTTGTTGACAAAGGACAGCTGGGCATATAAAGGGCCCCGTTACCTTCAGTAGCTGAGGGCCTCATCAAACCTAAATCTGGCCCTGGGCCTGATCCTTTTCTCCCTTGATGATCCTGACGCCCTGCCTCAGGGGTTGGGCATCTGTTCCGTGTGCTGAAGAGCCTCCATGTTTAGAGGCAGTCTAC